>NC_050201.1:19460890-20111435 GCF_013141755.1 Anopheles stephensi | reverse complement strand
ACACATTGAACACACGCTGCACACATTCGGTGTACACCAAATAGCTTTTGCTATATTTATATGAATATATATATATATATATATATATATATATATATATATATATATATATATATATATATATATATATATATATATATATATATTGAGCTGCGGACGAGACTAATAGTCTGTGTGTGTGCTAAAGTACGTAGAAGTTCGTGTTGTTTTTTTTGTTTTTTTCGCGTTGTTTGTTTCGTTTTGCTTGTGAAATTACCTTAATTAAGATACAAAACAGTTAAAATTATATATGCCGTCACTGTTAACTATCAAAGTGCAATCACAAATGTATTCCATGTTGTTTTTTTTCTTTCTTTGTTTGAGCTTGATTCGGCCATCTCTACCCCCGTTCTACTGACACCGCGTTACGCGCAATAAACGAAACAGCGTTATAAACATTCATCTATACCTAGCCTGTTTCGTTCGTGTTATTTTTTCGCTGGCAGTATATGTTGTTTAATTTTTTTTTCCTATGTATTTCCCTTTTTTTTGGTTTGCGGTATACTCAACGAATCTCTCCGCAAACCAACCGTTTCGATGTTTGTTAATCCTACCGTGCAGACGTTCTGGGCGCACGTGGGAGCTGCGTGCGACTTGGTGGATCATATTGGTTGCAGAAAGAGTTTCTGGAGGGCTCTATAACTAAATCTTGCTACAACAGGCCAATCATCTGTAACCTTGAAAGTAGGCCGAGGTTTACCCTGTCGTACGACTTCCCTCCTCTCGCCCATCCTTTCTCATCATTTTAACCAGTAGTAGTACAACAGTGTAGCGTTTTAATTGAGCAAGATTCTTTGTGCTGCGTTGTATGCTTAAAGCTACCTTTTTCTTCTTGTTTTCCGCAGTTTTGTGATTTAATGTTTTTTTTACTAGTTAACATAGTCCTCTAGTATATTTTTTCCACCCTTGTTTTGTTTTTGCAATAATTACTATGCTTCATCAGATTAGTTCAGTTTTTCATGTCAAAGGTTTTGTTATGTATGCTACTTTAAAACAGAAAACACTCACACACACCTTTCACAATGAACGTAATTGAAATTATCGAAAAGGAAAACGGTTTAAAAAAATCTATTGTATATATGTATTACAAAAAAAACTTATCCGTGTGCCCTACCCAACACATTTTGCACCGGAAATAGTTTTGGTTTTGTCCCTTTTTTCTCTCTTCTATAAATTGTTTTGATTACACCGTATTACAAGATACTACCACGTGGATGTAACCGAGTTAGAACAAGGTGAATCTATACCATATCATTGTTCAAGTGCCTACCACGGTTTTGTTTTTGTTTGTTTAATTTTGTTAACCACATAACAACAATAGCCGTTGTCCAATTTATGTGTTTTTTTGCTTGTTTTGTTTACGCATTGTTTTCTTAACTTTGTTGAAATACAGATTTTAAATCGTTTTGCTTTTCAACGGGTTGTTTGTTTTTTTTTCTTTGCCTTTGTTAAAACTATGATACCTGTTTGGTTTACTTTCTTACTATCCTTCTTGTTTAGTTTTTTTTCTAATAACATTCTCTTTTTATCTTTCTTTCCATTTCACACATCCACATAATTTGTTTTTGTCCATCCCGATGCATAATGACACTTGGTTTTGTGTGTTGCTGTTATGCTTTTGTTTCCCATAACTTTCTTTAAGCCGTTTTATATCGTTTTGTTTTGTTCAGCTACCTTTTGCTTCATTCCCTTTCGAGCGAGAAAAGCTTTCATTTCCATTTTTTATATTTCGTTTTTAACACTTCTTTGCTTTCTTATCATGTTTCCGTCGGTTATTCGTAACTTGTCTCCTTGTTGGCGTGTGTGTTTTTGCGTGATTGCGTTAACTTGTCTCCTTGTTGACGGGTTTGTTTTTGCTATTATTTCTTCTGTTCACAATTGTTGATGTATTATGTTTTGTTTTTTTTTACTAGTTTCATGTTTTGTAAAATGAATCTTGTCCGCTGTCAAATCTTTCCCGCATACGCATGTATTTTCTAAAGGAAAAGGGGAGGGATAAAGGAAAAAGAAGTGGGATGATGAAGTGGAAGGGGAGGGAGAGGTGTTAGGCAAATTTTTTATTTTTGTATTGCATAGTTCGATAAAAAAATATTGTATTTCGTTTGTCTCATCCATTTTCCCGTTTAATGTTTCGCACTCCTTTATCTTGCTTTGTTTTGTATTGTTTTTTATAGACATAAAAATTCTACTCGTTTAAACCTTACTCTTAAATGTTAACTCTTGTAGTTATTATCTGTATCTATATAATACTGCTTGACGTGTGTATGTGTGTTGTTGTTTTTAATGCTTACGGTTGTGAGTGTATTTATCTACCTTTGCTGATAAATTTGTCTCGGCTTTTATATGCTTTCTTTTTATACGTGTCGGTATTTCCCGTTTTTTTTTGTTTTGTTTTGCTAGTGTCACATCGCACCGTGTGGAATATGTACAGCCAAACGTAGTCTAAAACATGGTCATAAACGTAGTCATAAACAAGTTGTCTTATATTAACTGATGATCAAAATTTGGCAGGGTACCGAGGTTGCGAGAGATGAGTATAAAAAAGGGGAAAATGTGAAGAAAAGCCCTGATCCCTTTGCTCAGATGTTTCGGCGTGGACGATACTGCCAGGCGCGTATCGCAACGTATGTTGACCATCGCAAAAATAGGTGGAATGACGGAGAAATTACAGTTTGGATACTCCGGTGGACATGCTGCACTCTTCACCGCCCTACCGCGCTACGCAGCTTGGTTCCTGGTTCGTCCCTATCATATAACCTGCCCGCTTCGCTACAGCCAGCAGATCGTTCGCTTTGGCCGACTGGCCACACCGTGCGACCCGCAGCCGGGCGTACATGAAAAGGCAGCTGCTGAGGGCTGCGGCACACACGAGTAGCAACCCGAACCCGAAACTAAAGCCAACCGGTAGTTGCGACAGTGCCGGCGAGCGTTATTGCGGGGGACAGCGGACGACGGTCGAGGTGGCCAGCTCGTCGAACGTCTTATCGATCGGTATCCGGTCGTCGTAGAGCGTAGGGGCCTGTAGTATAATGCCGGCTGTGCCAGCCAACACTGCCAATGTGAAGATCCAGAGAAACAGTCGATCGAGCACCATGGCGACGTACTTCCAGTCTTCCTTTACCTGTAGAAAAATAGAATGCCAAACAAAGTTTAGTACAATGAAAAGTTAAAGAAAATTAGGAGACTACAGGGAGGACAAACTATCCTGCTAAGCGTAAAAGTAAGTCAAGAACGCCAGTAACAGGTCAGGTCAAAACCTCTTAAGCTTTAAAACTTTCTACGATCAAGAGTATTGATACTGAAGAACGGACTGGAGCTTCACATTCCAGTATTTCAAAACGAAGTTTGAGTGACATCACTCTGGTCATCACTTCTAGGAACATGCCGTATCGCTAAAAGGAGAAAAGACTACCATTTAAATTTCGTTGTAGAGAACTTGATACCAAGATTTTTAGACCACTCGGCAAGATTATCCAAAATGGTTTGTAAAACCAGTTGTTTCTCGGCGGCGTCCCTGCTTGCAAAAGATATGACGCCGTTGTCTGCCAATTGTCTAATGCTGCAGTTCAGAGCTAAACAAGAATCTACTTCATCAACGTAAAGGGCGGTGCGGAGGTATGGCGACATCGGCGCCGGTCTTCATACGGCAGGATTGGTGTTTTCAAATCCCTTCCGGACCGTTCTCGCGCAGTGAGAGGACTGACTATCCAACTACGTGGTATCATTAAATTAAGTCTTGTAAGCCTCAAATGATGGCAGGCATGACCTAAGAGATCATAAAGAAGAAGAAGGACGGCTTAGAAAGAAGAAGAAGAACGAAAAAAATATTTGGGGCGGTCTTCACACGGCAGGACCGGGGTTCAAATCCCATTCAGACCGCCTCGTCGTACGCAGGGCTGACTACTTTGCTATGAGTTACAGAAAGCGAATGGCAGGCCGAGAGCTCTCGAGGTTGTAGTGCGAAGGAAAAAAATTGTTAAGCAAGGGGCTCAAGCAGGACCCTTGTGCTAGTCCATGGAAACTGGTCCGCTTTAGTTGCACATGACCATTGTTGAAACTCATAGCTTTCTCCGACAAACGGTTGAACAGAAAGTTGTTCAACTTTGGACCCAGCCGAACATTTTCTAATCTTTGGCTCAGCTTGTATGGTGAAACTGAGTCAAATGCCCCCTGTATATCCAAAAAAATAGATCCCATATTCTGCTTGCGTGCATGAGCAAGCTCAGATTCTGTAACCAGAAGGGCTAAGCAGTCATTAGTACCCTTGGCTTTACGAAAACCAAACTGGGTATTTGAGAGAAGGTGGTTTGATTCCAACCATTCTTCTAACCGAAAAAGAATCATCCTTTCAAGGAGTTTCCTCAGACACGACAGTAACGATATTGGCCGATACGAATCGTGTCTTGATGGCGGTTAGCCAGGCTTCAAGATAGTGACAACTTTCACTTCTCTCCACTCTTGCGGGACGCTGTTGACCTCAAACATATTGTTGTAGATACTTAACAGACGTTTCCTCCCTATTTCAGGAAGATTTTGAAGCAATTTGCTACCAATCTGATCCAGACCTGGGGAGGAATTTTTGCTTGATACGAGAGTAAGTGATAACTCTACCATTGTGAACGGTGAATCCAACCTAGGGTCACTACCAGGCGCATGTTGTGTAAAGCTTTGCGCAGGAACGAAATCGGGGCAAAGCTTGTGGGCAAATTTATTCAGCCACTCGCCAGAAAAGCTTTCGCTCTCATTGATGTTGTTGCTGTTTCGCATCCTTCTAGCCATTCTCCAAAGCGAATTAAGTGAAGTGTCGGGGTCTAGATTATTGACGTATCTACGCCAATAACCCTTTTTCTTCGCCTTCAACAGGTTTTTGCACGTTCTCTCCAGCCATTTATATTTTTCATATAAGGACCTCGAGCCCGATTCCCGAAAGGTTTTAAATGCCCTCCATATATTATTGCATTTTTTAAGGCAACTTAGTTGGAACTGCGTATATGTAACACTGCATAAAGCATGAATTTTGTTCCTAAGCTGGAATACAGCTCCAAAGGAGATTGTCTCATCAAAGTTAGTAATCAGATCATCTTTAATGGGAATTCCGTATCTCCATGAGTAGGAGAATCAGAACAAGTATTCCCAATTTCGTAAAATTCATTTCGCTATAGCTTAAACTGGTTCGGCTTATGATACCGACGGAGCACTCTCTTATGAACTGTTTCCAGCACTCTCTAGGAAGAACTGAATAGTCTTCCAACTATTCCAAGAATGAATAGTCTTCCAACGTTGGGGAATTGTAAATCGTAGAAATTGATTGACCTGATGAGATAAATTACAACGAGAAATCCGATACTTCATTAGTAGGAGTAATCCGTCAAGCTGATGGACACAATGTCTTCATTTGAACAGCCCTAACTCCCGACGGAGTATCAACTTTCGTAACAACTAGGATGATCTAGTATGATGAATCCTATTCTCAAGAAATTGCTTGCATTGAAATGACTGATCAGGTAACCTTCAACGAAATTTTCATAACTCCATGAGAAAGAGCTATCAGTCAGGCAGATGCAAGTTCTCAGAATTGTCTTGAAGCTGTATCTTAATTTTTATCGGTGCTCATTCTCGACAGAATAAAGACTTCATCTTTACACCGTTGGCAACCAGTTCTCTCTACAAATATCTTTATCATCCTTATGGTGCACCGCTTTCTGACATAATTATTCAACCATAACTGTAATTAGCTATTCAATTCACTCACCTTTGTCGAATCTTCCAGCATCTTGGTATGCTCGGCGATGAACCGGACACAAAAACAACTTCGATGTACCTCGGTCGAACAGACGCTGTGCGAAAAGGCTGGTTGCTTGAATGCTGGGCTCTTGATGCCGGACGGGACGGCCGTATCGGCGGCTGTTGACATCGACAATTCTTCCGACTCCGAATGGGGCAGCTGGATCGGCCCATGTATTTGGCAGCTTCCACCAAACGGTCCCGTACCTGACAAACTGCGTAACAAACAAATGTGAAGAAGCAATCAGCTATAACGGATGACGTTTATGGAAGCTTTTTTATTATTGTTTTTATTGTTATTATTATTAATAAATTATATTATTTTGAAACTCTTGAAGTGTTATTACTCATCACGCACAGGATATGGTAAATGTGTCTATTTTTGTATGTTTGAATATTTATTAGTGACTTCTTTTAAACGAAACATAACCCTCAATGTAATGTCCAGCGCCATACAAACTTAATTTTAAATCCCCAACTCGCCAAGATTACAATTGTTTTGAGGTGTTTTTATGACGTCGAGAAACATTGTGAAAAAATATGCTTCAAATGTAGACAATTTTTAAACTTAAACAAATCTTTTACAACAAGGAATACGATTCAGAATGATTCATATTGGACTGCCATGGGTGAGTTCTTAAGTTATAAGTTTTTATTATAGAAAAAAGAAATTATTTTTCTTTATTCTGCGATGCTTATTATTGAATTATTGAGTATCATTACGGCAGCACATTAGTAGCAAGTATGCAATGAATCACTATCAATCAATTCTGTTGTGGCAACAACTAAGTTCGTGCAATATATTTACCAATAAATGGCACTAGCCAATCGACAAAGAAAACCACTCTAATCAAATTTAAAAACAAAATACATGCTTTGACAAATGGAACCCGTTTTGAGCCAATTTGTAATAAATGTAAATCACAAATGTAACAAAAGAAAATACTACTTTGAGTGACTTTCATTCGAAGAAACACTAAGAGAGAGAGAGAGAGAGAGAGAGATAGATAGAGACAGCTGGAGTTACCAAGTATACAAACATAGAAACAAAACTAAGGAATGTTGTGAATGTGAATACTACGCATCGACACGGTTGACAGCTTACAACTCCTATTCAGCTTGTATGTATCAAAGTTGAAAAATGGAGAAGGAAAAACAAAACACCAAGTAACAGAAAGGTTGCACGAATTTAGTTGCATACCGAAGCAGCTTAAAATGTTCGAATTCGCAAACGCTGACATCTTGGCGAAGTAGTAATAATAGTAATAATAGCGCAAAAACGCATATACAGAGTAGAGTGAATGAGACTATACGAAAGTAAGAAATCCGGCAAAAGGAAGCGTCTCAACGCCACAACAAGAACTAGAGAGCTTTATACGTAAACGGTATTCAACACCATAAGGTAAGAAGAAGGGATAGAGAAAGATAAAGTGTAGGTGTGTATGTGCGTGTTGGTGTGAATTAAATTTAGTTGAATATGTCATAAATACCTTGACGGAGAAAGGTCTTCTTTAGATGGAGCCCTATTAGTAAAACGAGCTATACGATTTAATGTAGTAGTCGAGTAATAAGGATAAAAGCAAGCGTGTAGGTCTTTGGATAGCAGTTTTCTACGACAAGCAGAAAATCCCAAATACAGAGGTAATACGTAAAGAAAGAACGAGAAGATAAAAAAGAAACAGTATAGAAATGAGCTGATATTTGCATTGAAAAACAGTTTCTTGCTACGGAACTATATATTATTAATGGTTACGGTTTTCTTGCATTCCATACACGTGCATCCATTACGTCGATCACGTGTAACAAGAAAAAAGGAAGGAAATGGATCGATTGGAGAGAAGGGGAAGAGTTATGTTTATGAAACAAAAACAAAGTAAAAGTAGGTTGAAAATATAGCAACAGGATATATGATGAACGAACCGAAAAACATTTCTAAAGACAACTGGAGTTTCACGTACGATTGTCGGCCATTTTGTTTGATAAATGCTACCTAGTAGATTTAGTAAGTTAGTGATGCAATAGGTAGTATGCAATAGAATAAATAAAGTAAGGACAAGCAATTTAATTTGCCAATTCAAAAAGTTATAGATGAGAAAAAAAGAAAACAAAAAATACGAGGTGCGACAGGATAAAATGTGGAACTTGAGGGCATACTAACCACTGACATAAAGCGGTGGTATGAACGTTCTTTTAAGCAAACCTACACTATAAATAGCTATCGATAATAATTTCAAGTCGATGCTTGTGAGTTACAATACATATAATACGGTCTTCACACTAGAATGACATTGTGTTGCAACATACCGCACAAAAATGAAATCAGTATCATGGTTGTCAAATTGACTATCCGTTAGACAGTGCATAGAGTTTTAATCTTGACGCGTGGGGTCTAGCGATTGTAACACGATTGCGAATAGGAATCGTATTTCGACAAGAAACATTTCGTCAGCTACGGAAATTTTCCAACAGTTGAATGTACCGGTTGAAGCTCATTTTTGAATGGGTGTTAGCTTCTTTTGGATATGCCATTTAGTTCCCATGACTATGAAAAGCCAATTTTATTTTTTTTAGCTAAATTAGCTAAAGCCATTTTATGGAAACACTAAATTTTTTAGGATACCGAAAACAACATCTAAAAATAATTACTTCGATCGTCAAACAAACCGTTTTGTGATCAAGTGAAGTTACACTTTTGCTCGAAAAGTTTGCTCTAGAAGAACAGGTGATGACTGTCTGCACACAGTTTCTAGACCTGTTTACTGCTGTAATCACCAGTGCTTAGACCTAAGTTTCCCCACATCCTAAACTTTGGAGATCTATATACATGTGGATGAAACTATCTCTTTCTTCGTTAGTAAACAAATTTGACAAATTGCACAACGCGAATTTTAACAATGCGGCGTTCCTGTCGAATAAAAAAACTATGCGAATGTTCTAAACTTATTGGAACTTTGAGCTAATGGTTGTGAATTAAAATTTCCGCATTTTTTCCTGCCCTGTAAATCTATATTCAACATGCTTTTTGATGTAGCTCAATACATTAAAAAAAACTGGCAAGACTAATATTTATTAAAAAACTACCGAATTGTTGTTGTAAGTCTAAGTTGTGAGTAAAAGATTCGAATTCTTGCTAACAGAAAGGAAAAACAAAAATAAAAATGGCGTACCTACAATTTTACTGTAAGTATGCTATGTGAAAGTTCTCGTTGTCTTTATAAAGGTATGTAATCGATTAACGATTTAAAGATAAAAGGTACAGTTTATCTTTTTTGCAGAAAAAAAGAAAGAAAACAGAAAAGTAAACCAAATGCTTGTGTTATAATTTGTAAAACAAAAACATATAAAGATCAAAGTATAACGCTTCGAGGGTTAAATTTACAATCAAAAGATCAAAGAAGGAAAATCTTAGCGAGGAAAGAGAGTTGGACAAAAATGGAGGAATGCATTGAGATATGCGCCACCTGCGCAACAATGCATACCTGTGGTTTTCAACGTACGGTGGCCGTTTCATAAACAGGAATCGTGGTAAAAAGTCTGGAAGGAAAACACGATCAATCAACAAAATGGCGAAATGAGCATGAGTATACCGAGGTACTTACCAATAAAAAATGTTTTCACCCACGGAGCCATTCGATGGGTTTGAGGTGATCGGAAATGGACGTTCAACACCACTACCGTGACGCATATACTAGAAGGTAACGCAGGGTTTGACAAGTTAGAATGTTATGTAACGTGTGCGCCGCTTGCTACAATGCACTCACCTAATGGACACAAGTATCATGGCAAAGATGAGATACTTTCCTAACAAAGGCACAACTAGCGACGTTGGCGGTATGATTTCGACTACCAGCAAGAAGAACACGTGAAGGCTAATCAATATTGATATCGAAAGCGTTACCTGTAACAAAACTTGTATTACTGTGTTATCAAGGTGCGCTTTAACGTGTGAATTCACCTTTTCTCCACTGTCCGATGGCAGATAGAACGTCAGCACGGTTAAGAACGATATGCCCATGCATGGGATGATGATGTTGACGGTGTAAAAGAGCGTCTTCCGGCGCATCGTGATGTTGAATGTGATGTCCAAGTACGGCTCATCGCAGCAGGTGTAGAACTTCTCATTCCTATGCGTGGTGCGCAGGGCGAGATCAGTGCAAACATTAGTTTCTAGTACAAAGCATACCCGTTCCTTCTATACATGCTCGGACTATAACGATCGTTCTAAAATGACAGATCTAGGGCTAGATCCAATCACAACTACTAAAGCACTATAAGCGTATATTGGGTGTAGCTACCTTACAGCTGGCACTTCCAAGATGTCCCATTCGACGGACATATAAAACTCGGACAAGTCCACCCCGACGTCTACGATGTTACTGCCGGACTTCTCGTCCATATGCCGCAGGTCAACCTGGCACCGGCAATTACGAACCGGTTTCGGGAGTTGTTTTTGTTTCGTTTTTGTTTTTCGTTTGTATTGAGGGGTCAAGTTAGCGTAGTGGATTCGTTCATTGGGTTCATTCGGCATTATTGTGGCATTAGTTTGTTTAGTTCGTCACATATACAATACAACCGAGACGAGACAGACCCATACACAACAGACACCGACGGGAATGTTAAGGCGAGAAAGAAATGCGAAGAGAGTAATGGTATCGTTATAGTATGGATTTTTTGTTGCACTTGGAAGTGTTAGCAACAAAGAATGGTACGGATAGTATTTTGTGAACAGTTTTTTGGTGGCAGTAATGAGCAAGGGTGACGTTTAGCTGAGAGTATCATGATGTATGTGTGTTTGTGTGTGTGAGTGTGTGTGTGTGTGTGTGTGTGTGTGTGTGTGTGTGTGTGTGTGTGTGTGTGTGTGTGTGTGTGTGTGTGTGTGTGTGTGTGTGTGTGTGTGTGTGTGTGTGTGTGTGTGTGTGTGTGTGTGTGTGTGTGTGTGTGTGTGTGTGTGTGTGTGTGTGTGTGTGTGTGTGTGTGTGTGTGTGTGTGTGTGTGTGTGTGTGTGTGTGTGTGTGTGTGTGTGTGTGTGTGTGTGTGTGTGTGTGTGTGTGTGTGTGTGTGTGTGTGTGTGTGTGTGTGTGTGTGTGTGTGTGTGTGTGTGTTGTGTGTGTGTGTGTGTGTGTGTGTGTGTGTGTGTGTGTGTGTGTGTGTGTGTGTGTGTGTGTGTGTGTGTGTGTGTGTGTGTGTGTGTGTGTGTGTGTGTGTGTGTTAGCGGTTGTTTTGTACGCTCCAAAATCATATTTATACCATTTTTGAAAACAGATAATGAAAATGTGTATTACTAGCGTTAAACTGTGTACTTGCTGCGACAATGTGGGTGTGACTTTGACTGTGTGCGTGGAGCATGAGTGAATGAAATGCAATTGAAAGGGTGTTGAAATGTGCTACAGTTAATAAGTGACATGTGTCAATAAACAGCACTACTAGTTAATTTTAATCACGTTTAGTGCATTACTCAAAATTTTGTAAATTAATAGAAAATTAGCAAATATAAAGAAAAATAATAATGATGTTAATAAAAATAAAAACTAACAATGTTTAACCCATCGCTTCCACTATTAAAACAAAACTACAAAAAAAATACAATACATAAAACTAAATGGAAAACATCTGATAACACATAAAAAAAATCTTAACAAACAATCAGAACACACGACAGAAAATGGAAACAACAAAACAAATGGTAGAAGATATCAAAAATAAATACAATTTAGTGATGAAGCACTCACGTTCGTTACACGGAATGTAGTAACAAAATGCTCGAAGTAAACTTCACCTCCGAACGTGAAAACTCGATGATAGCAAAACAAATAAAAAAGAAGAACAAAACAGACAAAACAACATAAAAAGCGGTTGCAACATACTCACGCGCATACATTCACAGTTCAAACACATACATATTAACGATTTGTATTACGAAGCAGAAACATAAAACAACAAAAATATGAAGGAGTTCAGCAAATGGAAAACTAAAATAGGTATACAGAACCAGGTAAAGTTAGCCGACAGCTGATGAAAGAAGGACACGTGAGCAAGCACGTGACAGGTACCACTACCAAGCGAACAAAAAGCAAGATGGATGTAGTTTGCTGTTTAGTGTACTAGTTTTTATAATACGGAGTTTATTAGTTGTTTATTTATTTATTTATTTATGGTATGAGCAGGGAAGGGACGGGGGATAGTTTGAGGAAAATGAGTAATGATTTTCTAGGAATTTGTGTGTGTTTTTGTTTTGTTTAATATTTATTTTTAGTGTATGGTTTTAAATGTCATACCTTTGTTGCATGCAACTACACAAACAAATGAGATTGTTTTTTTTTTCTTTTTCATGTTGAAGGTAAGAGTGTATTTATTATTTAGTAGTTTATTTTAATCATTATTTTGTACTCATGATCTTTTTTTTGTTTTTTTTGCTGTTTATTTAGTTAACACCATCGTAAGATGATGCATACAAGCATTGGTTTTAGATAGTTTCTTTTATTGAGGTAACAATACGAGCTTAGTTTAGTACGTGATACTTTTTTTTTGCTAGCTTGCTTGCTTGCTTGCTTGCTTGCTAGGAGAACGTTTCCAACGAACGCAACATCAAGACGAGTAGAATCGCAAAACTGGTAATGCAAGAACAACAACCACAGAATAATACGCGCACACGACAGTATAAAAAATATATGTAAAAAAACGAAAGATGAGCTAGTACACATTGGCCCACAACGTAGCTAGTTTATGGAATCCTAGAACCAGGTGCTAAATATAGAAAGACCGAAATTCGGAACGCTCCCGAGTAGTAAACACTGTAAAACATCTGACTTTTGCTATCTGTACTATGATGTCAATTTTTAAAATGTTCATCTCGAGCGAGCGCTAGTTTCTCATAAGCACGGTAGTGTCGGTAAAGGTGTTGCAGTAGGAAAGAATGTGTGTGTGTGGTTAATAAATTTTTCTTTTTGCTAAAAAAAATCGTAGAAAAAGCCAATACTATTGTGTGCCTCGGGTTAACTTCTTTTTTGTTTTCGAACTTTAAGTTTCGTTGGATTTCGCGTGACAATTATTGGCATTATATTATGATATGCAGAAAACTTACTAATAGAGGAAAAAATAGCAGGCATTCATGCACAGGCACAGTTTTGGCTGGTAAACAGTCAAATTTCAGTCAGAAAAGTGGTCTTCTTCTTCTTCTTCCTTCTTCTCCCCGCAATCGAAAGATTACGATTTTGTTTTTGGATATTTGTGTCGTGGCTAAAAACGTCAAGCAGTGGAGTGAGATTTCCGGTTTCCGAGGTCCGAAGGTGACTATATTTGAATCCTTGAAAATGTCATTTTCAACATTTTTTTACGAAGTTTTCTGTTTCATTCATCATGGATGAGTTCTGTAAATCTCATCAAGGTTTGAATTTGAGAAGGCGCGAAAAATGTAGGGTGATGAATGGTAACCAAACACCAAAACAGGTAAGCCAAAACAAGCATATTTGTAAGTTATGTAAGTTATTATTACGCTATAATAATGTTAGCAGCTAAAATGACAATTTAACAGGGAATCTTGAAGAATAAAATTCATGCAAACAAGAAGACCTATCGTCTTTTATCTACAATATGATATTTTTATCTTGTAGATTATTTGTAAACAAGAATGGCTCAATGTGCTAACCGAAATCTCAGAATACACATTTTATTATGTATGCAAGAATGAAACTAGTATTCAAATTAATAGTATAAGTACTTCTAATGTTGTGTTAAGCTCGATAAAAATAAAAATAATGAAAGGAAAAACATTCGAATGTTCCGATGTGGTTGTAACGACAAACTGCCTTTCAGATTCGGATAACGACCAATTTTAGCAAAATGGGTAAAGAGAAAACGTAGGTGGGCTTGTCACGAACGAATTGACAACTGTAATGCAGGAAACTAAATTTTGCAGGAGTGGGTTCGATCGTTTGTCTATGTATGTGTGTACAATCACAAGTGCTGCGTCGATGTGTTGAGTGGAAATGTTCGTAGCAAAATTGAACCCACTCGTTCGATCAAACTCTCATTCAACATGGACCAAAGCGCTTAAGCTATGAGCCTGCGTAGTTTCTATACCCACGTTGAGCCATAGCATGCACGCAGCAAATGTAATAATATGTTTCAGTTGTGCTTGTCAGTTAACAGCAGTTGTCAGCAGGCACCTGTCAGATCATACTATCACTAATACACATGATGCGTCGCTGAAACAAACATACAGCTTTGGCTTGCTTGTTCTTGTGGTGTGTTGTCTCAACACAAATGTATATCCCCACTTCAATGTTTTTATTGCCCAGGGAGAAAAAAACATCTCTCACCTATAGTAATATATCTAAAATCTGTGTGAGTGCGTCAATGCGTCCCAAAAACACAAAACAACATTAAGCGTGACAGATGAGAGACTCTTGTTGTTACTCATCTATTTCGCGGGGTCGCACCATCGAGTTACAGACATTTGCTTTTCATTCGAATCTAATTTGATATGCCCAAATCTAATGTTGTTAGAACTTAAATTACAATTCAAGCATGAATCACATCAATGATAAACGAGACAGTATCCAATAAATTTGCAAACTTCTTGTTAAATAAGGTTTTTAAGTACCCAAGCCATGAGTTCTGTCGAGCGGATTGTTTTGTTTTACGCTCTTTTATATCTCTACATTCGGGGTATCGTTGGTGAACTAATATCTTAAACAAAATAAACAAAAAAGTACATATGACAGATACTTTTACGTAAAGAGATATTTTGCCTCATTTATTTATATTTTATCCTTCTAGCAGGACGGCTTGACGCCGTATTGACAATACCACATGTGTTGATGTATTTTGCCATATTTTTGGAAATATTTTCCATCAAGAACTTTAGGTAATATGGAGAAAATTTCAGGAAGAACGAGAAAGGCGAGATAAACAGAAACGAATTACAAGATAGGAAAGAATAAATATATACCACAGAACAGTTGCAGGAGAAATAAAAATGAACACAGTTTTGCTGAGAAAGAGGAACAGGGAAAGAGAGAGAAAGAGATAGAAGAAAGGAAGGTAATAAAATGGAAAATGAAAATATAGCGTTTCTTTCATTCTTCATCCTGTTACTGTGATCGTAGTATAGCATTACTCCAGTATAACAAAACGTATCAGCAGATATTGCCGTATTTTTGCAGTTATAATACTAATAGCAATAAAAACTGGTAAAAGAAGATAACATCGAGAAAAGGACGTGTTGTTAATGGATATGTTCATCGGAGGGGTAGTATTATTAGTAGCTTAAGTGTAAAGACAATTGCCCTAGTAGTTGCTAGTTAAGCTAAGTATAGTTTTTAACAATACAAAATAAAAACGAACCGTACTGCTGCCTTACCCTGTCCCAGATGGGTAGACGTATTATTATCTATTTGAAATGACGAAAAATCAATCAGTAAGTTGTTAAGAAAATGGGTGTGTAATTATAGATGCCAATGTTATTTGTAAACAGCGGTTATTACAACGTGTCGACAGAGACAGAAAAAGAGAAAAAATAAAAGAGTTAGAGAGAGAAAATAGTAGTGAGCCGCACAAATAAAATGTCTACCTATTCGTGTGTAAGTTTTCGAAACATTTCTCACTTGGGCAAAACTTCTTGCAGATCAACATGTAGGTACCGGTTGTAACAGATAGTTGTGTTTGGATATTGCTACACTGGCACCATTTTCTATAGCCGCACTCATCGGATCACTTCCTGCAAGCAATTAATGTAGGTAGTAAAACATTTTCTAAAACACTATAAGAAACAGTTTTAGCAATACGGCCAGGTCGTTTTTCATGAATAAAAAATAAGAAAAAGATTGAAAAAGTAAATCAAGTAGTAAATTATTAGAATTAACGTGCATCTAGCAGTAAAATCGGTAACACAATAGTTTACCTTATCAATGAAAAAAGTCAAAAACAATCAAGATTGAAACCAATGAAAAAAACGAATGATACTGAAGGTTTTTATCGTAAAATATATATTATTTTATAAGACTGCCAAAGTTTTAAAATGTTCGCTCTTGTTTCCTATTTCTTATGTGATGAAAAGAAAATCTCTCTTAACGGTTCGTATGTAATTCCAGGCCAATCGCATAATCTTGAAGAACAAAATTCTGTACGATGAGCTCATTGGATTAAATTGTACTCTTTTCATTGGTTATTAGTGTTGAAGTCTAACTACCGTTAAAATAAGGAATACTAATTTCAGCTTATTTTTTTTTAAATTATAAGTCTTATATTAATAAGATTAAAAAAACCCTTTTGGTTAATAAAGATATAGGACTAAACCTATCAGAAAGCTAATCTAATCGGCATTTGTTCCAACTGAACTCATAGAAAAATATCTGAGCAAAGGTTTTGTAAAAAAACTAGGCCGCCGAACCCATAATGATAGCTCTCATTATCCCGGAATACAGTATAAACGCTTTGAGAAGAATTTTGATGTTTTCATGTGGTCCGTAGTGTGTCAAGACCAGCATTTTAAAAGTTATTGAGCGTGTATACTTTTAATAGATAAATTTAAATTTAAAAATTTTTTCCCAAAAAATTTGGAAACGGACAAATAGTTTAAAAAAACAAGTCAATAAAGTAATTGTTATAATATTCTCGCTTAATCTTCGAGGCATACCAAAATGGTAGGTGCGTCTACAGAACGTGGTATCAGTGTATAAACAAAATGTCGTAATGCACAATATGTCTAAAGGCGATTTTCCAAGTCTTTCCTTTAAAAAAGAACTGCGTGGTTATTTATAATTTATAAGTATTTAACAATTTTTTATAACTCTTTGAAGAGAAAAATATTTTCAAACATTTCGATTTTAGTTTAATTTTTTTTTGTAGTAGCTAGGTGCAATGATTTTCAATACAACAATAATTGAAAAATTTAAAAATTTTGTTTCAAAATAGTCTATTTTCTCCCTTTCTACTATCCTCAGCTGGTTTCGTTTTTTAACTCCTTCTTGATCTGAGTTTAATTTTATGTCCCTTAAGTTTTGTGTTGAAAGGGTGTAGTATTGCTTATTTTCACATTTCTATAATATTTTCAAACAACTTGTTTTGGACGGAGTTCTATTGCTGCTACGGTTATTACTTCCATTCGGGGAGAAAAAGGTTCTCCCATTTTGCACACCAACACTTACATTCAGCATACAAATGTTGTAAAAACGTAATCTGACGTTGAACAAGCTATCGCATCAAGCTACTGTTCCTGTTTCGGTGTTTAACAGCGTGTTAAAACACTCTTCTTTCGCGCTAAACTTTTTTTTTAATTATTTCATCATCTAAAGGACAATCAAAAAGTACTAACAAGTAGGATATAATAACTGTCCTATTATGCATCAGTTCTACAGCTCTAAAGCATCTTTTTAGCGCATTTTTGTAACGCTTTCAGGCTGTTTGTTCGCTTTTTCGCGCTATTTGTGTAGAATTTTTTTTCTCTTAAAAATGTTCTAACGAAAAAATTTAGCTCACATATTGGCGTGCGATCTGAATAGTAGTATTTGTAACGTAAATAATAGAACAAAACCACCCCTCGGGGGAAAGGAGTTGATGCTGACATTATACCCAAACCAAATCGAAAAGTAAGGCCAAGGGAAGAAAACACATCAAACGAGCAAACTATAACATAATATTCAGCTAGAAGAACATTGTTGGTCATATTGGTTTTTATTTTTTAAATATTATTTGTAAACAACTGTTTAATAGGCACCGGTGTGCTAGACTTAGGTTTCAATCGCATGAAAAATGTTTCGCTAAAGGATGCAGTACGAAATATTTCATAACGTTCGTTCGATCAAGAAGGCAAGCAGCTAACAGACCACAATCAATCAATTACATGAGGCACCACGGGCTCCCTAGAAGTAAACGAAAGACAGGGGGGAGAAAAACAGAACAGGAGCATTCCAAATAAACAGAAAAGAAAAAAGGACAAGGTTTGTTTCACGTACAATGACGAGCTACAAACTATCAATGCTGTTTAAGAGAACTACTCAAATAACTGAAAGTAGTAAATCTTACATAGGAGAATGTAACATTTATAAATAAGAATCAAACAGAAATTTACCATTATAGAAATCACCACCAACCAATCAACCAGAAATTAACAGAATAGAAACCATTAAACAAATAAAGACATGAGCAGAACTATGCCAATTATGAAATCACGAATGAATAGAAAAAGAAAAATGAAATAGTAAAATTTTGTGAATTAAAAAGTCATTTTTTTAAATAAAGTTGTTCACGTAATTTATTTTGCATAAAAGAGGATCAAAATACGTAACTGATGTGAGTAAATGCTCAAACTAAAGTTGAAAGAAATGACGTAACAAAACAACAAAACACATAATAACCATAACTTAGTGACAGGTGCTTAGGAATGAGACATAATAAAACAATAGAAAAACGAAAACAACAACAGCCAACAAGAACATTCTTTTGCTGTCAAAGCAAAATGCTGGGTAGTTGCTAACAAACTTGCTATCAAGAGAACTATACACATGACCAAGATACTAGTGTTACATTAGAATGCATAATCAAAATATTGGTTTATTTTTGTTGCTTACAGTACTTTTGGATTTGTTTCGTTTTTTTGCGCAATTAATGTCCAATGTTCATTAATTTGTTACGAATTAGAAATTAAACCATAATCATACCAACCAAAATGATAACGGAAAACCAGACAAACAATAGAATGGCAAGAAGACAATACTTTAGTAAGTTTCCAATTACGGTTGCTAAACACGGTACTTCCTCTATGGTACTTCACAAACAAGAGACAACAACAAAAAGGAAAGAAACACTTTGTTGCTGGCTAGTAATGATGCTGCTGTTAAACATGAGCATATCGAAAAAAAAAGATGCAAATGTGGACTCCAGGCATGACATTGATGAGCTTCTAAGCTGTTCTAAAAATAAAAACGAAAAGAAAATAGAAAAAACATAGCAAAAACAACAAGATAAAAAATGTTAATCAATTTAGATGAACTAAAACCTGAAAACAAACAAAACACAAAACAAAAGCATTTCATGGAGGAATCAACAATAACGGAAAATAAAAAAATGGGCGAAACCTTTATGAAAATTAGAACTATAACTACACAATTTAAAAAACCAAAACAAAAACATGAAGATAATAATAAAAAAAAAACATAACAACGGGAGATCAAATACATACAGGTAAGAACCGAAGAACAGATAAGTTAAACGTAAAGAAAATAATAGTTTGTTATTCTATTGACATTTTAGTTTAGTTATTTGATAGTATTTGATTTTTTTTTTGATAATTGAGTTGTGAAAATTTAATTGCTTGAGGATGGAAGTTTAAAATGATAAATGAAAATATTTCTTGCACCTTAAAACCGTCATAGGTCCAGCTTCCCAATTTTAAAACACATGTCTGTACATCGTATGGGAAATATTCAACATCGATCGAACACGACGATTTGTAAACTGCTGGTGGTTGCCAAATGACCATACCATTATTATATACGGTTGCTTTGGTCATAAGTGTTACCTCATAATGACCATCAGCACTGTGGAGAGAAGAAGAACGCAAAACACTGTATAAAACCTGCTAACGGATATTAATAAGGTAAGAAGAGAAAGAGAGAATGACATAGAATGTTAAAAAAGGTTATAGAAATAACGAGCGACAGAGAGAGCGAGAGAGAGAATGAGAGAGAGATAACGAGATTCGAAAGCAATAACAAAACAAGGGATCGATAAAAGATAGATAGATCATGAAAAAAAGAGAAAGAGAAAGAGAGAGAGAGAGAGAAATAAATTAGGAGTAATAAAGTAATATTTTAATTATATTCAATTTTTTCCGAATTTTCATTATGTAAATGCTTTTACACGGTTTCGTCTTGGAAATCGTTTAAAGCAAACAACAAATCAGTAACCATTAGAAAATGGCGTCCTTTTGGAGAAAAACTATAAAATATACCATCGAAGTAGAACAAAAGGTTGGTAAAAGTGGGTAAAGTTACTTTACATTATGTTCAATTTAGTTTTTTACTTAAATATCTTGGATGGTTTGGAAGCCACAAAAACCAACATTTGTTTTGTACTATTCCATTTATAGTAATCTATTTATAAAACAAAATTGGAAATAAAACGGAATGGTCTACTGACTTCAAAGACAGGGCGGTAACAGGGACGAGAAGAACGTTTTTGTTGAGAGTTGAGTTTTTATAAATCGTTTTGAAATCTGCAACATTTAATACCAGATTGTCTTTTCCTTTGCTTATTTTTACAATTTGTAATATTTACAAACACTAATACAGGTCAATCTCGATTATTTTTCGGTGTTCGGATTGTTCCAAATCATTTCGGTGTCGGATCGTTCCTAACGACAGATGGGAAATAACAGCTATTTAATGAAAGTTGCAAATTGTTTGCTGCTGGTGAAGTGATATATTTTTTCCGTATGGTCCATATGAATGAATATATTTAGATAAATAAAACCTACTGTTGGATTTTTTTTCCTGTCGGAGTCACGCAGCGCCAGAACACTAAGCATTCGAACTATAACCATACAAATGTTCAGCTTTTCGATGACTTTAAAGTGCTTCGAAACGTCCAGAAGTTATGTTTATGTTTATGATAGATGGGTTTAAATCGCATTTTATTAGCAGGGTTTGTTTTTATCGCTAAATTTTTTTTTTATTTAAGGAAGGAAAATACTTCAACACGACGAACAATAGCATGAGGTGACGTGAAACGCGGTACAGAAGTGCTATTTCTGTCACGTATGTAATAAATCGATCTTTACCGGCATGGTTTAAGACGCGATTAAAAGGATTCATTTTACAGTTCCCCATAGCAATCGCTATTTTATACACTCTCGAGCTATTTAATGTCATTTAGTTCAGTGTTACCTAAATGAAGCATTGTGTCAAATAAAATCCAAAACTAAGAAAAACAATATTTTACATTTTTGTACGTTGAGTACACCTAACATTTTAAATTTTTAAATTTAAATTTTTTTTAACAATTTTGTTTGTTATGAATTGTTATTTAATAACAAACCATTCCTTGTTAATAAAAAAAATGTAAACAGTTTTAAAGGCATACTATAAAGGCAAGACAAGAACATACAACGATACCATTTACATCCTAACGAAAAAATGAATGACAAAGCATCATGTTCATTTTTTTACAATTTCGTAACTGTGTAGGATGTAATCGAAGCCGTTGCTTTACGAGTTTTTTGCTTTTTGTTGCTTTGGTTTTTTATTATTTTTTTTGCTATTTACAGCACTAACCGAGAATCACCTGTATCAGCCATCACAGAAAGGTAAAAAAAACAGCCAAATCAATCAATACCATTGGAATGTTAACAAAAATGCGCTCTAAAGACGTTGGAAACTACGAAATTAATGAAAATTTAGGAACTAAAACCAAAGAGAAAAAGAAATCTGGTTTAGAAGAATAATAACAAACTAATTCGATAAACAGATAGATTCAAAAGAGCTAACAGAAATATTTAGTAGAAAGAAGAAGAAAATAGAAAGATCAACTCATAAACTGCATTAACAAACTGATGAAAACTAAGCGAAAATGAAACAAACAAACACGCTGTGATAGGATAACGGAACAGCAAACAGAGATAAGAGAAAGGTAAAAAGAAGACAAGACGAAAGACGACAGACATGACAGCTAAACTGGGTTAATTAGAAAGGAGTGTAGTGGTGAAAGCAAGGCCATAAATACATAGGAAGTACACGCGCATGGTCGACTCGACAGGAGTGTGTAAACGGAATTGACAGTTCAACTACACTTATTGTGAGGACACAATTTGGCACTTTTTACACAGCTGAGTACATTGAGAGAAAGTAAAAATGTAAAAAACAGAATTCAAAACGCACGTGTCTCTACTATTCTAGCGGTCGTATAGGCTGTAGTCGGGTTGTTGTTGTCGCAATCATCACAGACGCAGATGTGGTGAGTGTTGTTAATTTATGCGTTTTTTTGCTTTTTTGTTACTTCTTCTGCTCGTTTGAGAGTTCTTTTCGTTTTCTTCATTCTCTGCTTACTCTTGTCTTATTTGCATCGTTTCATTTTGGAATTTTTGCTTTTTTATATGTAGTGTAGATATAGTTTTTTTATAATTCGTTCGAAATTGATTTGCAGTGCTTGCCAGCTGATACTTCAATACTAGTTTTTTAATGTAACTGATTGTTTTACAATCTCACAAAGAACAGAGTTTTTGTTGTATGAGCTATAGGCGCAATTTACAACATAAAATAAATACTAAAACAATAAATACACATGGTGAGAAAATCGTCAAGCAAATGAGATAAGTACGAGATTAAAACTTGATGAACTGGTAGATGGTTTGGTTTGCTATACATCAAGTTGGCTTTTGGTTTGACTGAGTTTGTTTAGCTATTTACAAATATTTATGTAAGCTTGTTTTTTTTCTTGTTGGGAGGCAAGGAAAAGGAATAAAAAGTGTTAACAAAAATCAAACCAACAATCAAATTAAACAAACAAACAAAATTATTTTGAGATACCGGATTTATCCAATGTCAACCTCAGAGCTATAAAACTCTGAGGTGTTTCGTATTAAATCTTTTTACTTAGATAGATCCGTTTCATTAAAATGATAAAAACAAATAATTCAACATATAGTTTGAAAATAAAGAATAAAAATTTAAACAACTCACAAACCCATCAGCAACTCTCACATAAAACAAACAAAACCAAAATATTGTAGAACAAGATTTCAACAAATTAACCAAAAAGTGGAACAAAACCATGTCTTTCCCGCAAATTTAAAAAAATAAGACATGCTTTAATAAAAAAAATAACACAGCCATAAAAAATAC
This sequence comes from Anopheles stephensi, assembly GCF_013141755.1. NCBI lineage: Eukaryota > Metazoa > Arthropoda > Insecta > Diptera > Culicidae > Anopheles > Anopheles stephensi. The sequence continues at coordinate 20,088,774 of NC_050201.1, read as the reverse complement.
TAAAACAAAACAGTAGCTGCTTTACTATAAGTTCGCTAAATATTATAAGTATAAATGATTAAGTGAAAAATGATGCAAACGAAAGAAAGAAAGAAAGAACAATGAAACTGAATGAACCAACAGAAGGTGGAAAAATGGACAAATCAAAAACCAAAAAACCGTAAACAAATAATAAACTGTACAACGCATCAGAGGAACATCAGCGGAGCAAAGAAGGTAAGTATTGGTGAGTCATGGGTATATATATATATATATATATATATATATATATATATATATATATATATATATGTATGTATGTATAAATATATATATATATATATATATATATATATATATGTATGTATGTATAAATATATATATATATATATATATATATATATATATATATATATATATATACATATATATATATATAGAGAGAGAGAGAGAGAGTGAGAGAGAAAGAGAGCGATAATATATTTCTTTAACATATTTTTCTTGTGTTATATGGTGGCTGTGGTTAAGTATTTGTTTCTTATTTTGATGTTAGAAAAACCAACAGATGAGTATTATAGAAAACCTACCTTAAAACCATCATATGTCCAACTTCCAAATTTCAACACGCATGTTTGTTCATCGAATGGAAAATATTCTACGTCAATTTCACATGATGATTTATAAATGGCAGGTGGTTTCCATTCAACCAAACCTTCCGAATATATGGTTGCTTTTGTTGCTAACGTCACCTCGAAATTGCCGTCGGCACTGAGATATTTAGAAACGGGGTTTAATTGTAAATGAGTCGTATTCGGTGATAGGCGGAGTGGAGGTAGAGTTTTTTTTTTTTGTTAAGAGGGAGAAAGGGATGGTTGGCATTGAGAGAAAGGTTATTGTGATTTAAGTTGAAAAAAAGTTATTTCATTTGCGCTTTAATGAAATCGTACATTCTTAGTTAGGTGTAGGTAGTTAGTAGCAAACATTCGGTTTTTGTTTTTAAGTTAGCAGATGTTTGCTTTGTTTATAACGTGTGTGTAGGGTACAGAGGGTAGCGGGGTCAGGGAGGGCCTTGGGCGGTGGTCGGTTATTGTGTATTGTAGTTAATCGCCAGCATATGAGCAACAGTTTATAGTTTTATGGCAAAATGTGCACGTGTGGTTGTGTTACGCGTTTCACCCATTTTCACCCTGTTGAGGCAAAACTTAATTTCCTTCTAAGAAAAACTAAAATCTTAATTTCATCAAGAAAATTATAAGTGACCACTGTCGCATTTACTGACGTTTTAAATAGGCTTGATTATCAAACCCTTTAATCTTAAAGTAGCTTTGAAACCGCATGAAACGCTACATGAAAACGTTTCAAGCGTTGCTTCAAATGGTACTATAAAGGAGGTGCTATAATTATGTGAAATAAATAAACCGAAAATCCAAATTGTATTTTGCACATTGGAAACTATTCTTTGCAAGCTTTAGTTAAATAAAAACAAAGTAAGATTTCTTTAAAACATGATGACAGAAAATTTTGCCTTGCCATTGCTGCTTAGGTTCTTAACCAAATAAAATAATGCGAACTCAAAAATTAAATTAGATATAAAAAAACAACATCACACAACGTCAACACGGAATGTTACGTAAAAGCATTTTTTTGCTTCGTTTAATGTAAATAACAAATAAACTAAGGTGTGGGTGACTTTTTCGGAGTTCTTTTAGTTACTTAATTTTTTTCATACCAAAACGGCTGTGTACTGTTATTGATCCTACTTTTTTACCTATTGCGTGTGTATGCCAAACAAACTTTACTAGGTCAGAGGGACTGAACAATTATTTTTTTACTATACGATTGCAAGAATCTTTCCAGTGTTCTTGTGGTGAATGGAAATCTCTGAAGAATGTGTTTTCTCCCTTTAACAAGGGTGTATAAATAAGTTCTAAATGGTCGTATTCGCAACCCGTACAAGATAGAGCCATTTGTTGCCGGTACAGGTTTTTGAAAACGGTCACGGGCCTGTTTTTCTTTAAGCACACACCATTGTAAATCCTGTCCCTCGCCCAAAATCGACTGCTCTCGTGTATGCTTTTCGCGTTAAAACAAACAGAAAACGTGAACATAAATTGAACAACCCCACGAAAAATTTAAAACCGGACAGCGAGAAGGAGAGAGGGAGAGAAAGAGAAAACGGAAGGGTGTATGTGTGTATGTGTTAGAGAATAAAAGAATACAAGATATAGAAACAGGGGCAGTGAATGAGTGAGAAAGAGAGAGCGAGAGGCAGATATACAAAGAAAGAGAAAGGGAGAAAGAGAGAGGAAAACCACATTCACACACATAAATGTCTGGAGACTCTGGTTGGGGGGGAGGGTTATTGGGGGTCGGTGATTTACTTTCGTTTCTCCCTACCCTCCCAATCCACCCTTCGCAAGTAGACGCGAGAGATGGGCTTTTATGGGTCTGTCTACACGGGGTTAGTCGAAATCCCAGATTCCAATCCGAAAATGAGCCGAAGTCTACGCACACTACCATAAACCTGATTCCCCTTTTTGCATTAAGCACCATACGTTCGAATGCGACAGCCTGTCGCCGGTCTCCCTTTGACCTGTAGGCAAATATTAAGCACAAAACAAAATCGAAATCGAGATCCGCCGTTTTCGAGAGTTTAGTTTAGAAAAACCGAGTAACAATCCAAACTCCCAAACGTAAACAAAACCCCCTAGCTGGTATCTTATTGCTCATCCTTGATCATTCCTATCGTTTAAAATAACTGATGTTTTTGGTACAATGTCGGAAATTTAAATGGCTATCATGCCAGTCTACTTTTCAATCGAAATTAAGTCCATACATTATAAAAATGTATGAAAAATGCTGCATAAACATGTATGGATGCAGCAACACACAACTAGTACGGGCAAAAACAATAGCAAAGTTGTAATAAATAGTTTCACTTACTCAATATCAACCCCTTTATTATTTAAAAAAAATATGCCATTTATCTGGTACAATATACATACTAATGCTGTTTACAGAAATAAAAAGTTGTGTTGAATCACTGAACAAAACAACCCACTTTTTAAAATATTTTTTTACTCTTTACCCGTTCACCTTAATTCTTATTTGAAAAGCAAAAAAAATCAAAATGAGCTTAGAGTGAAAATGACTTGTAACCGAATACACATGAACACGAGGGATACGAAGCTGTGCACATTTTTACCCAAAGGGGTGCTATGCACGTCGCACATCCGTGCAATAGCATGGTTGTTTTTTTCTACGTGGTAACACCTAAGATTTTATTTACCTATGATAGACGCATTTTGTAAAGTGTTGAAGATATCTTAAGGGTAATGTTATGATGATATTTTTGTGCTCAGATTTTGTAAACTCAAGAATGGAACGAAACCATGTGTGTTAGGAATCAAGAATTTTTATGAATGGAGAGTGAGAAAGTTTGCTTGTACAAACACAGTTTGTAGGCCAATTAATATTTAGAGATGGATAAATAAAAAAATATGCAACCCTAATACGCAATATAAAACAAGAGGCCTGGCCGTTTTTCTTTGTAATTGATTTAATTACTATGACTACAATACCCATTCATAAAGTCTTGAAGTAACAATGATTCCCGATTCAGAACCCGAACACGGTCGGATTTCGCACACATGTTTATTTTTGTGTATACAACATCATTGCATCCCTTTAAAGTTCATAATGCACCGTACTCTTCACAATGTCATCAGTCTGCCGAACCACCGAAGTTTCAAACCAATAATGACATTCTGAAGAGTACGGTGGGCCATGAACCAGAAAGGGTTGCTATGATGCGTATACACAAAAAATGAATCTTGTATGGGTGACTCCTCCTCTTTCGTGGTTATAGCTTTTGCAACCAAGGTAGTTCTACGAGTTTAGGAATAAGTATTGTAATTGGTCTACAAGTCCTTCTTATAATCTTTTTATTCCCTTTACATGATAAGGAGCTATTATCTGCTTAGTTTTCAATTTCCATTGATTCTGAACCTATCACTCGTAGTTCGCGGTGCATTTGGTGAATTATTTGCGAACCCCTTTGATATTTTTTAAAAATTACTGCCCAACGCACGCTTTCCATTACAGAGTTTGAAGGCGGCTGGTACAATTGTTGTGTGCTTCAATCAATTCAATGAGATCAACAACGTTTTATCGCGGTATGGCATATTATATACAACGACGTGCCTTCTATTATATGTCGTTACAGTTCCACAAAGTAAATAACGTAAATGTGTAGTGAAGTAACGTTGCGGCAGGATATGAACGAATATGACAGTTGTTTTAGTACAAAATAATTAACGAATCGATGATTTTTGGATAAGCTGTTTTGCCCATCCAGGGACTACTTTGCTACGGGTAAAATCAAGTCACAGAAAACCAGAAATGACAGGCCGAGATCTTTCAAGGTTGTAGTGCCAAGGAAGAAGAAGTTTTGTCCTTTCATTGATAACAAATAGCGGCTCATGCAATCCATATTAACGTCGAATGATTTTAACCTTGTCAAGATTATTTCCAAAATGTTATCATTTTAGGAAGTCTGCTTTGTCTACGAGGGAACGGTTCGAATTTGATTTGATCGGCGGTCCTGCCGTGTGAAGACCGGCGCCATTATCGCCACGACCACCGGCATCATAAAAATATCTACTTCTACATTATTTTTTGTAGCCACATCCATAGTACCGGAACAAAAACCCACAACACACAAAACAACGGCAATAGAAATGGACAACAACCACCAATTTTCCCTTCGCAACCGTGCATGCCCGGGATAAGGAAAATAACGAGGAGGAAATGCCTTGTTAATTTTGTAAAATTTGTTTTCTTCGTGAATTTACAATTTCGTAATCATCAAACGTGGTGGAGACAATACGGCATAAAATCGTAATAATAAATAAATAAATAAATAATTAAAAATTAAAAAAAAATTATTTATCGTGACATTATTTTACTCAACAAGCGATGGTAGCAGTAAGCTGTTTGAGGATAGGACAGTTCAGGAGAAAAACATCATAAAGACTCTAGGGATTATGTTTTTGGAATGGGAGTTTGGATTGTTATTCGGATTTTTTTTTAAATTACGCTCCCGAAAACGGCCGATCCCTATTTTGGTTCCGTTTTGTGTTTGATATTCGTCTACAGGTCGAAGGGAGAAAGCGGTTAGGCCGTCGCATTCAAGCACACAGCGCTTAAAGCAAGGGGGTGAATTAGATTTATGACAGTGTGCGTAGACTTCGGCTCATTTCGGGTTGCTAAGTGGGTTTTCGATTAACCCCGTGTAGACAACCCTATGGTGGGGCTTTTGCCGGAGAAAGAGGAGCAAAAGTAACATAAAATCCAACAGTTGTAGGTGATATGGTATAAGGTTTTTTTTATGAAACCATTTTGGTAGCACTGGGAAGGTAAATGTTTCGCCGTAGTAACGACAGTGTAGGCATTGTTAATGGCGGTTGTAATATCGTTAGCAGCTGTCATAGTGGTGTTATAGCTGTAAAAACTTAGTAATTCGAGTTCTAGTACTAGGCTAAGTATTTCTTCCTCTAACCTTGTTTCTGAATGTGTAAGATGTTACCAACAGACTTTTCTTATGTACAACTTTCACTGTTCACGTCAGGGTATAGTGTGCCTGGAGGTATGCAATATGCTTTGCTAAAAAGGATCTTTACCTTTCAGCGACTGGCTTAAACGATGTCATAATCGTACAACATATAACATAAAAGACACTTAAAAAAAGACATAAAAGAAACATACATAAAAGATACTTAAATTTTCAATTGCATACTTTCAGGAGACATTAGTAACTTAGTAGTACAGAGCTATCGTCGAGTTAACTTCACAAGTCACAGTGTCTGATTGTCGAGTGTAGGAACTTACTATTAAAATTATCATGTATATTCCCAAAGCAGAAGTTCTACACCAGTTTACGTCTTTCACTGCTGTCCGGAAAATTCAATTTCGGTATTCCTTTCCGTCTGAGTTAAAAAAAAACATCACAAGGGGACATTCTTAATATACTATTCATACTTACTTATTGTACAGCACAATGTCTGGTCGCCAGATATGATCGGAGGGTACGTGTAGCATCTGTACCCCACCATACTCTTTCGGTTCCCAGCGCAGTTTGTAGTCGTACCAGGACTGAATCGAAATTGGTCATGAAAAAAGCAAACCAAACACTCAAAATCGTGCTCCGGAGAGTGTGACCGTTCCATGACCTAGCCGCCGACTTACCTGTTCCACCCAGAGATTAGTGGTCATGATTTGATTTTTCAAATTCTACGATTATGAATTTGCCGTGATTGGCAAAGAGAAAGATACACAAATGAACGGTATATTAGTGGGGATGGTGCTGCTTCTGTCTAGCAGACCTTACTCACCACATCGATTAGCTGCGACAGTTTTAGCTTGATGCAGACGCGTAACACATCGGACGTGTTAACGACGGGACGGACCAGCTTGTTGTAGTTGCTCAGCAGATCGTCGTACAGCCGTTTAGCGTCCGGATTGCCTGCGACTGCACCGTGCACGACCAACGCCGACAACAGCCAGGCCCGAAGCGTTTCTCCCGACGTAGGTATTATCGCCCTCATAGTGATAGGCGCCCCGAAGCACACTGGTGGCGATGACGGTTGACCAGTTCTTTATTCTCTTGAATCTCCACCCTTCAAATACTCTAGCCGTGTTTCTTCCCCGTTAACACTACCTACACCCTCGGCGGCTTGAAGCCCCTGGGATGAACGCGAGGAACAGCAACTACTCGTTAACAATATTCATTTTGCACTATTTGATTTACTGGTAGGAACGTTGTGGTCGTTTTGTTATTCTAATCGTACATTTGGTAACCGTTCCCGTTGGCTCGTTAACTAGACATTCATTCATTCCTAAAACGAGAGATTACACGAAACAAAAACAAAGATAGCTTAAGATTCACGCCACTAAAAATGGTGTGTCTGACGCACAAAAAAACACATGTTTATGAGTGATAAAAAACAGCATCCTGTAACTTAATACCAAATCAACTTCATCTTAATGTAATGATGGATACTCTGATGGAGTACGCGAACATATACTTTAGCCATGAAGTAACGCACGTAATGGACAAAAGCTACCGTGCAAGAATCGGCATAATTAGTAGTGGAGACGGTAGTCGTGTTATCGGGTGTGTGCAGCAACATCTTGTCTGCAGACAGACGTGTGTCTTTTATGGATATAAAGCACATTACCTTGAAACAAGCAACGCACTATCTCGTGTGCACCATTGATTCCATTAACCCATCACCTACATTCCATTTATCACCTTAGCTTTACACACCACACACGAACCCATCCATCCTTTGGCTACTAAGAGTGTGCGAGTATCCGTCACACCTAGTGTGTCGCCACGCTTACCATTCACCACACGTACAACAATAAAATGAAGCGTAACGTTTCACCGTGCCTGTGATTCTATCTATGCTTCTACCGAAAGCACACACAAACGCGCACACACACAGTACCAAATGCGAGCGATAATTTCGATGCCAAGCGATGGACGCTTGGGATAGTAAAATGGAAGATGGCAACACAATCCATAAACGCACACATTCACACACAGACACACCACTTAACCACTCGCAAAAAGCACTTCCTGTTCGCAGTGGGTAGCAGCGTAGCAGATAAGGGACGCGGCGACTGATTACATAAACCACGATGGATGGATTACTTTACACCGTTACATGGTGATGGTGATGGTGGATGTCAAACATCCTGATGTGACTTAATTGAAAATTCAGGACAACCCACCATTCTTTTATCTTTTTTTTCTTGTTTTTTTACGGAAAAGATAGTTTTCATGTCTCACTTTGACAGTTCCCACAACATCCTTTTCTTTTTTCTCTTTGATTTTCCGGCATGCTTCATGTAATATGATGAGTAGGCACAAAAAGCGACCGCAAAAGTCCAAAGAAAGGTCATCAACGCAACCATGTGTCGCTTACAACATAATCAAAGCAGAGAAGGAGAGTAAGAGAAGAAAAAACAACAAACCCAGTTTGGCAAAAGATTAGCCTAATCTGTCCGCCAATCAGTTTTGGTAGTGTGTGAAGCAGAGATAGCGTTGGAGAGAAATCCTCACGATAGCCAGCTGCTCAAAAGGCTGCTGCCCCAGCGACTCCGTATGTCAGATCGTTTAGTTTAGCTCGTCCTTACTTGCGTATGTATTGGTTTATCTCTCTCTCTCTTTCTTTCTCTCTTTCACTTTCTCTGTATCTCTCTACTACTCTCGTTTTATCAAGCATCCTACTTTCATCAAATCATTTTCGCTACTCGTCATCTTAGGTACTCTGTTCTGTTCTCTCGCTAAAACACTATTGAGCTCAAACATCTCTTCTCTACTGCTATTTTCCTTCTTCTCTCTCTCTCACTATCTCCTTCTCGCTCCCTTTCTCTACCTCTACCACCTACATGTCTCTCATTCTCTAGCCTCCATCACAGCCTCTCCTTATCGCAGGCATGCGAGATTCTTTTAGCATCGGATGAAGTAAAAGCTCCTGTTCGATACGCTGTTTGACGCTCGTTGCGCGATAGCGGACAAAGTAAGTAGTACGCTGAAGAATTATCTAATTCTACAATTGCATAACTTCCATTGGATCATGGTTTGGAGGGGTCTCCTTGATACTAAATACACTCACACACCCCACATAAAACCCTGTAATAGTTGACAGACACAAGGGTGGGGACACTGTGTCTTAGAACTTTCACACTCTGTTCCACAACACTTAGTCTCCCGATATTTATGCAACCGTTTCTACTAACTACACACACATATCGAAAAACACGCACACTAACACACCTTCACCATTTATCTCCTCACCAAGATCCGGTATGGTCCAATTCTTAAGGATTCGCTCTCCCGCTCGCTATATCTTGATTTTCTCCTTAAGAAATTAAGATAGTATAACACCCATATTCTCCATGTAAGATAAATACACATGTGGGCTGGACTGCATGCTTGCCAACGCATGTATTTGGATGCGTATGTATGGGTGTGTGTGCTGGAGCTTCCCCATTTTTTGCGTGGTTTCTTACTGAAGTAAACCGTCCTTTCTTTCAAGGCATCAAGTTACACAATATTAAGGCGTGTTTTCTTAACCAGTGGAAAAGTTCCACAATTTACACCCAGCATAGTTCTTCAAGAAATTAAATGTAAAAAAGAGAATTTTGAGTTAATCTCATTGTGGGGTTCTATAAAATATGGCATGCCCTATCGGCAAATGATAACGCCTTAAAGCAAGATTTGTAAATTTTTGCGTGTAACAATAAACCTGTTCTTCTTAAATTACCTGCATTCCAGGAATCCGTCTTGGTTAGTTGGGATTTGGAATATCCTTTCAACTTTATGCATAGGTTGAATTGACTCCTTTGTCTATTATGAGATTGTTGATGATGAGTCGTTGATGGTTGCGACTTTGAAGCATGTTGACGCCTGACGCTATGCAATCAGCAGCGCATTCGTTGACTTTCTTTTTTCTTTTGAGCGATTTCTTTTTTCACTGTACGCGTGAAAGAATGATGTCGTTTTTGTAAACACTTTTAGTAGCACTGTTTTTTTATTGTTCTGCTTCCGTTAACGACCACTTAGAACGGGTGTTTGATTAGGCTAGATAAGAAAGATAAAAAGGGGCACACAATTTAACCCAATTTACGGATCCCAAACGTAGAGCCACGTCCTTGTCAACACGATTGCACCCAGCAACGAGTGAACCTCCCCACTTTAAACTAGCCAAACCCAATCTCTAAAACTTTGCTCACTAACAAAGGATTATTTTTTTGGCATTGCACATTTGCGCAATTATTAAAGGTTCCCTTATCCAGCACTTCCAGGTGTCCTATAACCACTGTCACCAACGTCAGGAAGGTAGAATATGGGAGGGATGTGAAAGCAGTAACTTCTAAACAGGAACGTCGGGCATGCCAGAAGGCCCGGAAACTTTAAACACCACGGTGCAACTCACCCCGAAACAGTGTCTAATAACACAGCGGTTCACCGGAGCTCAACCGTTCAGCCCGTCACTGTCAAACAACACTAAGCGGCTTGGAGCGAAGAGCGCTAGTGGGACCACAGCCAGCTGCCACATTGATGATGTACGAGGTGACGATACGTGGTTGATTCCGAAGATGCTGTGAAGATGGGCATGAATACCGCCGTATGAGCACCAGAGCTCGTACCACGTACAGAGCGAAAATGTGCCCAAGATGCTCGGCTCTCGCTCGTCCTTGTGCTTTTGCGGGAGGACGAGAGAATTCGAGATCCACTCCAGAGAGCGCCCAAATTACGACACACAACTGATAACTACTAGGTGTGTACGTCGGGTGCCCCAATCGGGTGTATCGCCTTCCGATGCACGCTCAGAAAGCGGTTTCGGGCCCAAGCTATCACAGGGAAATCTTTCAACCGTCTGGCACTATGCAAAGCGGGGAAAGGGAATGTTTCTTTTTGCAGCATTTTTTTATTTTTGTCGAGATAATGCTTTTACATGACTTGGTAACTAAACTTTAATGTTTTCAACCTAGGTACTATAACTTAGATAAAAGGGTGATAATGTTCTATAAAAGCATTTTTTTCCATTTACCCATTTTTATAAAAAGAATCTTATTTTTCGTACAAAACAAAACAAATGTACAGTAGTACAATTTAATATGCATTAAACGATTTAAGTGCTTTTCGGTAAGCAGAAACTCATGTCCCATCCACCCCTCAATTAATACTCCCAAGCTCCCTAGCTTGCATAGCCTTTGCAATACGGTACTAGAAGGCGGTAAACAAAAGAGAAAATACAATAACGCACAGCACAATGGTAGCGAGAATGATAAATGAAGAGAAAAATTAACCATAACCAATATTGGGTGCAACAAAGATGCGAGAGCGCAGAAAACCTCGTTTAACGGATTTTGCAATGAATTGAGATCTTTCCGATCAACCTTTTGGGTATACTTGCTCCCATTCATGAGGATAAAATGGATAGCACTACGGACAAGTAGTAGTGCACAATGCACACGCTTTTACGAAAAAAAAGGAAGAAGGAACTGTGAAGGAACTTCCGTTCCTGCGCTTGTGATAACGAGTAATGGGGGAAGTTTTCAGCTCTCCTTTTTCTTTATCAATAGCTTACATCACCCTACTGTGGCTGCTGTGTTTTTCTTATTGTTTTTTTTTATCGCATTCACACACACACGCATCGCACACACACACCCACACCCACACACAAACACACACTGAGGATTTATTTGCGCAATCGCATAATAGTGCAACCCATGTTCAGGGTGCGAGCAAGTAAGTATGCTTTTACCGGAAAAGGAAGATTTCGTGGGAAAATTGAGAGTTCTAGTGGGGCGAGTGTAGGTAGTGGTGGGGTAGGGGAGATGAGATAGGGGGGCCTCATTGTGAGAAAATACAATCAGGTAGAGTTTAACCAGTCTCCATGACATTCATGTCGACACGACACCAAGCAGTGCCATATGTGCCACATGCGACGTGTGGCATCAGATTCAACCCGTCAGTCTCACGCTCGCTATAATGTGTTAGCGCTGCTGTGTTGGCTATGATATGGCAGACGGTCGTGCTCCAATTAAAAAATCATTAGAAACGTTGGATGTGTTCTTCGCTGTACATACTAAAACGCTGGCGAAAGCGGCTACACGTCCCAGTCGACATATCACTGTCTCATCAACGATGCGGGATTATGCCCCTTCTTCGTTATCTCTTGATTTTCTCTCTCTCTCTCTCTTTCTCTCTCTCTTTCCCCGCACAGCATCTCGCAAGATACTTTCTTCTGACCCTTAATCCCACAGCAGTAGGTAGAGCTGACCGATAAAGTTTACTAATTACGTGTGACAACTGTTTGAATGACAAACATCGTCCACGATCGACCACCAGGACCACTGCGAACCGGGTAAACCTTTTGTTTTGTTTCCCGGTCGCTTTTCGGTACTAATTGCACTTGCAAAATTGGTTAATTATGTCTTGCTTTATGTAACAAATGCACTCTTTTTCCAGAAATTCCAACGTTTTCGTGTTATTGGTAGCGTGGAGTCGTACCGGAATAATAGCACACCCGTCAGTGATTCTCAGTTGGGATGCTCACAACGTCCCGAAGCAGCCGGGGGCATAAATTCTCCAGAGATCTCATTACGACCACAGAAAGATAAGTAGCTTAGTTGAGAAATAAATACCCTTCGAGGAAGGAAGATGAAAAAAAATCCAGTTAGTTCGTGGTGAAGTTATGGAGGAACATATAGAAAATCTTTTAGTTAAGTAAACGATAAAAAGAACAAGAATAGGATTTAAGTATCGTTCGAGATATCTTAAAGTTTAGAATATTTTCTGGGAATGTTAGAAGTCTTTGGGCGGTCCGGTTGGCTGAGGCGACAGCGGCTCAACTCCCATCCAGATCTCCCCGTACACAAAGCTGACTACTTTGCTACGGTTAAAATCAAGCCACAGGCCGTTACCTTTAAAACATAAATGGCAGGCCGATACCTTTAAAGATTGAAGTGTCAAAGAAAAACAGGGTAAAGTCTGAATAGATGCACCCCCCCCCCCCCACTCACGGGCAGTCATTTTTACAAGTGAGTTACGCAATAGTGTATCTTTTTCAGACATTTTACTATAATTATTTATTTATTTATTATTTATAATTATTATAAATTGTTATTACAACAGTTTTTGCTTAACTTTTACCTAAATTGTGCCGCGCTAAACTCAGTAGCGAAAAGTGAGTGCCGTGAGTGGGGGGGGAAAGATGCTATTAAGACTTCAGCCGAAAAAGTTGATTAGAAGTCGCAATCAATACTTCATGGTAAACTTCACCAATCGAAATATAAACGGTAGTTTCTCAGAAATAATTTCTCAACTACCAGCTGATCTTATGTCATACCATCATCTGTTGTAACTGCCACGTGGAAGAAGATCAGATTCCATCATCGTCACTGACATAATAGCGTACGTCATGTGAGGGATGTCCAAGGTACCCGGTTATGGCCTCAATATGGTATGGTGCCGCAGATGCTCAAGAAGCCACATAATGTTAGCACCAACGATACGACCCAGCTGTGTAGCAGCAACATGGAGGAAGGTGTGTTAGAAAAGTTCCGCTAGAAGGAAACTCTCTTCTTCTTCAGTATTATATAGATGGCATAAAATTACTACAGCATGGATGAACTAAACAATCAAATAAATACTATCAAACCTCACTAACCTCAACAGCCAGTTCGATTAGTTGAACTAAGAATTTGTCCACCCCAAACTCCTTACCTTAAGATTTGGGTTGATTCTTCACCGTACACCTAAGAGCAATAAGAAGAAAAAAAAGATTACTGAATCCCGACTAGTGCAGCACCATTCGTGCGCTTCGTTTGCTAAGTGGCACCAATCTTTGCCATCGATCCTGTTGCTGCCGGTGGTGCAGATAGTGACAGTAGGAGTTGGTGGGCAGTCGCGCGCGACACAACTGACAGTGTGGTTTGGGTCGAGCAAACATTTCAGAACTAATAACGATCCCGTCGTGGCTTGTTGTGCGGAAAGAGCAAATTTTATCGGACTTCAGTGCGTTGGTTGTTAGTCGAGGTGATGGTGGTTTGGTAAATGTGACCGATTTGTTGCTGCGCTTGCTGCAGAGGCAGCTGCAATTGTGCAAAACGCAAACGAGTCGTTTTAGGTGTGTTATGTAAATATATAAGGTGATTTTAAATTACTGCTTAACTGTAAAGTTTTAAATTTCGAGTGTTGTGTCAATACGGTGTGCTCTGTGGCGTGTACGTTCGCAACTTAAAACGAATACATTTACCATGAAAATGATGTGCTTATTACTAAAACAAAATTACCTACAAACAGTATTTACCAAATTAAAATAAGTATTTGGTCCAGTTTTGATAGAATAACTTGAAGCATACACATACGAGTGGAAGAGTAGAATATTTTTCTTCTTAATCTAATTAACTCGCAACCGCCAGTGCATACTACTCAAAAACACATACATACAAAATTTAATTCAGGGTTATCGGTGGTTCAGCATTCGAGGAAGTGTTTTCTGCAAGCTTAATGCTTCACGATACAACTACAAAAAGGGTACGGAACTGTTAAGAGCTTCTTACTTTAAAGACATCCTTGAACACTGTGTGAACCCCACATCAATAGTGGCAGCTCGTACGAAAGGAAAGTCCTGGCAGACTTTTAATTTAATTATTAATCTATTATACATAGACGGTGTAGTGAAATGAAGACATGCCAAACGGAGGATTATCATCTACTTTCACCAGCTGGTTCTAAACTAATCAATTCTACGAATCAACCCAATTCAAAGAATGATCACTACCATTCATATGCCACGGTGACAGAGATGAAAAGCATGCTAAACTATGTACAACAATCAATCAAGCGTGACGTACTATTCTATTAACTCCTATTATTACTGCAACTACTACTTCTATCACTAGTATTATTACTATTACTATTGTTACTAACCTCCAGTTCACCCGTTGTAGTGTTTAACCTGCTTTCAGTTGTATCACCCAAAGACGTTGTAGCTATGGACAAACTGCACGAGTACCAAGGTTTCGCTGGTCGATGGCACGAGTGGCGTTCCAATGCTCGCCAGTGGCACGAAGGATGGCGCGAACGACATCCCGGTGGAGTACGTCAGTATCTGAAGGATACCGTTCTTCAAGGTGGTACAGGAACGCACACATCTGCACCGATCGGAACGGATGCAGAGCTCGGTGGCCGAACGGGATGGAACGAAAATGCGGTTGACTTCTCCCACATCTATCGGTGAGTGTACCAACCCTCCCTGTACTATGACGTCTTTCACCACTACAGCCATTGTACTCCCTCACAGTCGCAAAACACGCCTGGAGCTGATACGCATCTCTGCCGCGGTAATGGGGATTGAGTTTTCCTATGCGGCCGAGACGGCGTTCGTCTCACCGACGCTGCTCAAAATCGGCGTCGAACATCAGCATATGACGCTGGTGTGGTGTCTATCGCCCTTGGTCGGCTTCTTTCTTACGCCCGTGCTCGGTTCGCTGAGCGATCGGTGCCGAAGCAAATTTGGCCGCCGGAGACCGTTCATAATGCTACTGTCATTGGGCGTACTGCTAGGGTTGCTGCTCGTCCCGAACGGTGAAGACGTGGGGTATGCGATGGGTGACTTTAACCCATACGCCATCAACACCACACTGAACAGCTCGGCAGACAATACCTTCGCTGGTTATGTGTGGCAGGAACCACAATCCAATACGATCAAACTGCACAGCCTGGAACCAATGTCACAGCGTACCGCAACGATCAGGGCAGCGTTAGTACCGCCGGACATCCCCGAACAGAGACCTCGCCATCCGTGGGGCATCTTCTTCACCATCCTCGGTACAGTGCTGCTCGATTTCGATGCAGACGCTTGCCAAAGTCCGGCACGAGCCTTCCTGCTCGATGTTACCGTGCCGGAAGATCATGCTCGGGGGCTATCCACCTTCACCATTATGGCTGGGTTGGGTGGGTTCATGGGCTACTCTCTTGGCGGTATTGACTGGGACAACACTTCGCTCGGGATCGTGCTTGGGGGCCATGTCCGAGCCGTCTTCTCGCTCATCACGATCATCTTCATCGTTTGCGTGCTCTGTACCGTGACGAGCTTTAGCGAAATACCGCTCTGGATACTGGAGGAGGAACTCGAACGACAGGATCCTCCGATGGCCACCGGAAGCGAACCGGAACCCGTTACATACGGTGCAACACTAAAACATGATCATTCAACCGACCAACCACCAACAACTAGCGCCAACTACGATGAACTGCCAGGTGAAAACTTCACCGAGACAAGCTTCAACCTTCACGATGCGTGCAAAAATTCCACTAATGACGATGCGGCCATTGCTGGTAACATGAAACGTGAAGTCGAGGAAACTGGGGGTGATACAACGGGACAGGAAGAGGACAAACCGGCCGTTACCCTCAGTATGTATCTGCTGTCAATCGTGTACATGCCACATTCGTTGCGAATGGTTTGCCTAACGAATCTGTTCTGCTGGATGGCACACGTTTGCTACTCACTCTATTTTACTGACTTTGTCGGGGAGGCTGTGTTTGACGGAGATCCCAAGGTATGTATCGTACGGATAGTTCAACACTACTTTGCCTATCTCATCCTAATATTTGACACTTCGTTTTCAGGCACTTGATGGTACGGAAAAGTATATGTTGTACGAAGCCGGTGTTCGGTTTGGATGCTGGGGAATGGCGATGTACTCGCTGTCCTGTGCCTGCTACTCACTGATCATCGAGCGACTTATTAAGCGTTTCCGCGCCAAAAGTGTCTACGTCGGAGGGTTACTGTTCTACTGTGTCGGTATGTCGATGATGGCTCTATCTAAGCACCGTGTAGGTGTAATTGTGTTCAGCTGGACGGCAGGTGTTATGTACTCGACACTTTTCACCATGCCCTACCTGCTCGTGGCCCACTACCATTCGGAGGGTGTTGTAAGTATATCTGTCAAACCACCAATTTGTTGCCAGTTCACCAACTGACCAATTATCCACTCTCCCCCATTCTACAGTTTGAGGTGAATGAGTGTGGTGTCGCAAAACAAAGTACCGGTGCGGTTCGAGGACTTGGCACAGATGTAGCCATCGTGAGCAGTATGGTGTTTCTGGCCCAGTTTGTGCTGTCTATCTGTATGGGATCGATCGTCGCCTGGACCGGTACGACGACGGCCGTAGTAACCATTGCCGCCATGCTAAGCTTCTGTGGTGCTCTTTCTGCTACACAAATAATGTACTTGAATTTGTGAATTCGCATATCCCCAGACAAGTATTGTTTACTAGATCACAGACCAAAACGTCCGCACGTTAAAACAACTGTAAAAGCGGCAATTGTTTAAAAGAAGTGGACAGTGTTGCTTAAATGCTAATGATAGCTAAACAGTAATTAACAACGCTTTATGTTAAGTCCGATCGCTAGAAAGTTTTGTTCAATAATCGAGTATTTGTAGGCCTCTCCCCTACTATAACGACACAGGTGATGCGTTCAGATCTCTCTACTAATATTTGAAAAGAAAGCACAAGAATGAAACGGAAATCTGAAATACGAACGGTATCCGATTATATAGGAATCTTACACCTTTTCCATCGAAGTATTAGAAGCAAAAACGATGCGATAAAGCCTATCAAGCGACGGCAGATTGGAACCTTCAAGTCATTGTTTTATATTGTGTTTAGTTAAACATCTGCAAAATGTAAAGTTAATGAATTTTGCGATAACTACATAAGAAGGCTTCACACTAGATAAAAAAACAAACAAAAGACACTGGGTAATCGTAATAAATGTCAGTATAGTACACTTAACCACAATCACGAAAAACTAATTGAGCGAAAGATCAATGATATGCTAGCTTATACATATATACCAATATACGTATTAGTGGTGTCTTAACCAAAAACGTAAACTTTTCTTTCGCAAATTATCAACACGATGCCATCTTAATGGGATTAAATTGTAATTACTGGTGAATAAATATTAATTCTAAAAGTTTGTGTGGAATGTGTGCCAAACTGTAACTACACTACTGCAGTAATTCTTCGCGCGTTCATATTCAATTCAATTAATGCCTTACAGGACCGGTGCAAAAAGTGCAGGAAAGTAACTAACCTAGGTGAATACCTTTTCAAAGGCCTCCGATGCGATCACTTTTCTTCTCTTGATTTCCATTACTTCCGGGGGTTTTACATTTTAAGATTATTTCGACACTTTTCCAAAATATCTTTGCGTATCGATGGATACTCGGGATGGATTTTCAACACCTGCTGACAGATATCGATCGCATCCGCGTACCGTTTGTTTTTCATGTAATTGAACGCCAGCTTGTAACCGATGTTTGGTTTCAATTTGCCACAGTAACGCCACGCACTGTCGTAATACATTGCAGCCGCCCGGTAGTTTTGTTCCTTCTCGAACGCTATTCCGCCGAGCTCGTACGCCTTCGTGCACGACTTGTTGTGCTGTAGCACACGCTTCAACAGATCCGTCGCCAGCTCGTACTTACCAGCCTGATTGTACAGGTCGGCCAGTAGTAACCAACATTTCTCCAGATATTCAGCCTCCTCGAACGTCCAGGTATTTTTGACTACCCGTTTGAGCTGATTTTTCGCCCGTTGGCTCTGCTTGAGGATGACGTGCGTGACAGCCATCCCGTAGATCGCCCCAATGTATTCATCCTGCGATGCGATGGTGGTGAAGTTTTGTAACGCCTGCTCAACGTTATGCTTTTGGCGGGACGCGACCAGCAAAAAGTTCTCCAACAGTCGATGGTTTAACGCTTCGTTGTCCAGCACACCGGGACGTGGTTTGAGCTCGTTCAGCAAACGTTCTGCCGTGCGTAGTGCCATCGCACGCGAATCCTTTATCTCGAGATCATCCGCGCCGATATCGATGACGGACCCTTCGGACGGTAGATCGCCGTCGGGATTGAGACAAATTTCAATCATATTGTAGATCGCCTGCTGGCCCCACTCCTCGTTCCGGCGACAGTAGTTAAACAGCCGAAGAGCACTGTTCGGATTGCCGCGATACCATTCGCACAGTCCTTTGCAGTAGCTTAGTCCCGCCTCACAATCCGACCGGGTTGCCTCTTCTTCGGCACGTTGCAAGAAGCTAGCCGCTTCAACGAGTGTGCCGCTGCGTCGCAACACCTCGATCAATCGTGCCAGCGCTGTCCAGTACGTGGGTTGGTAAAGCAAAAGCTGTGAGAAATGGTAGGCCGCATTTTCAAAGTCCATCCGGCGGAAGGACAGATCAGCCATCATCACAAGCGCCACTTCGTTGTTCGGATCGAGTTGTACGATCTGCACGCAGGTTGTCTGGCATTCGTCCATTCGATTCAGCTGCATGTAGATACGGGCTAGGGAAGCCATTACGCTTGTATCGTTCGAGGTATACTTTAGCGCTTCCTTGTAGTGATGTATCATCTGCTCATTGTCGCGAATCGCCTGGGACTGTTCAGCCATAAGCACACATATTCTGAAATATTAGCAAAATTATTATTTACATCTTGCCGCTACGTCGCGTATGTCGGGCGTGATAATCCGTACCTTGCAAGCATCTTATTCTGCTCACTCGGAATACCCGTAACCGTTTGGTCGAGAAGCAATCGATGCTGTACCTTAAGTTGATTATCCCGTGCCTCTTTAAGCGTCTGAAGCGACGCATTTACTTGTCCAGCTTTTTCACGAATACGGGCTAGCAGGAGATACTGCTTTGTACGCACTTGTAAGGCCGACAGCTCGTCCGAATCGCTACGAAACAAAAATAAGAGTACAAAATTGCAAATGTTTAGCAATACGACCAGGCCGTTCCTAATGAATAAATAAAATGCAAATGTTTAATTTAAGCAGAACGTATCTCACAACAAAAGTGCGAGATGTCTAGAGGAAAATACTTGTATAATTATATCTTTAAGCATATTTTAAATAACAAGTCAACCAAACCGGCAGTCATCGGAATTACCTCGCTTTACCATTCAGCTCGTCTGCAAGCGTCTGTTCTGCATTTTGGTACTGTTTTAGCTTCAGGTACAGTTCCGCCAAATCAAGCTTCAGTGGATAGTTTTCCGGGTGAAGGATCGCTTCCTGGTAGTAGGTGATAGCCTTCTGATACTGGTGCGTCCGGACGTACGCGCGGCCCAGCTTACTCGCCAGCAGTGCATCGTGCGGACTTTGTCGGATCGCTTCACGATACGCTTTGATTGCATCGTCCGGTTCCTGTATAGACATGTACGCATCACCGAGCATCAGATAGCTGGAGGCATTCGGACAGTTAGCAACCAGCTCGCGGAAACACTGCGAAAATGTTAGCCGATCCTTACGATGATTCAGATATATGTATGCCATCTTGGTTTTTGCTTGCACGTAATATAGCTGGTCCGGTTGCATCTTCTTTAGAAGGTCAATAGCTTTCGTTTGGTTTCCCTGTTGCAGATAGAAATCGGCCATTGCCAGCACCAACCGTCCCTCTTCGGAGGTTCCACCAAACTCGGTAGATACCAACTCCAGCAGCTTCAGCGCTTCCGTGTGCTGGTTGATTTTCTGCTGTGTTTCAATCATCTCCAGGTAGAGTGTGAGCCGATCGGCTATATTAAGCTGTTGCGTTCCTGTTGTATCGCTGTTGCCTTTCGTCGCGGCAAGAACAGCTGACGGCACTCCACTCGAACCACCAACACCGCCAACCGAAGTGCTAATACCACATAGATTCATCGCCATAAAGAAACTCTTCAGCGCTTCCTCGTACTGTTGCTGGTTCTTTAGTATCACTCCGTAAAGTAAATGGTACATCGGATTCTCGCGTACCTTGAAGCTGTGGCTTAGACATATCTCTAGGCTCTGCGCGGCCCGCTGATACTGTTTCTGCTCGATGTGTACTTCCGCAAGCAGCAGATGTGCATTGGAATATGCCGGATCAAGCTCCTGTAGTATGCGATTCAACGTTACCGAAGCAAGGCCAATCTCTCCGCCAAGCCGCTGTACCACGGCCAACAGGTACACGGCTTCCACTAGTCCCGGGCAAGCTTTTACTACCGCTTCTAGCAAATTAACTGCCTGCAACAACACCGGATGCTGCTGTAGTTCACCCGGCGTGGAGCACAGTGTGCCTCCGACCGACATCCCTTTGACGGGCGAATGTGTCAACAGTTCATGCACGAGCTGTAACAGAAAGTCCGGATTAAAAAGTCGCAGATATTCTGGACCGTAAGGGACAGCTTTGAGATTTTTGAAGTGTGCTTCAGATGCGGCTAGTAGTAGTTCCGTCGCTTTAGTTGGGTTGTTAGCGTACATCTTTGCGGTCATGAACAGAAGCAACGGGTTCGGTGTACGGCCCTGAACCTCGAATAGAAACTCTAGCTGTTGCTTCACCTGATCCGATACTCCATTTTCCAACATCTGGCAGAGCGTGAGACCGCATAGCGTTCGAATCGAACTATCGTTTACCTTCGTCGCGTTTTTAAAGTGTGCCACCGCTTCGCGGTATCGCCGCTGCAGTATCGCCTGATATCCCAGCTCGGTCAGGTATTCCGCATTGGATCCCTTCAGCTTCACCGCTCGCTCGACAAGCTTAAACGTTTCGGTCAACACGTTTGCATCTCGCCCACACACGACCGAATATAATTGACCGAGCTTCAGAAACAGTTCCCCATTGCCGGGCTCAATTTTCTCAGCCGAACTGGCCAGGTACTGTAACGCACTCGCGCCCGCCGTGTAGTTACCCTCCTTTACGATCAACACCATAATCTTCACCGTGAGAGCTTCCAGACTGGCAGGTTTCTCCGACAAAATGCGGTTCGCCAACTCGGACGTGTGCTCCCAATGCCAGTTAGCAAGGTGAGTTTTCATCTTCTCTACCAGCGGAATGATCACAGCTGGAAATCCTACCGCAACCTGGTTCAGTACAGCCGTTGCCGCATCAAAGTCATTGTTTAGCTGATAAAATCTAACCTGCCCAAGGTACGCGTCCAAATGCTTTCCACCAATTTCCAGCGCACTGTTAAACAGCTCCAAAGTTTGATTGTTTGCCTTGCCCAGCAACAGCTCGCACCATCCCTTCAGCGACAGTATATCCGCATGGTTAGGGGCCATCCGGAGTGCTTTATCGGCGTACTCTTTGGCCTTCTCCGTTTTACCGCTCAGGTGCAGAAACAGTGCGGCGTAATAGGCGGATTGAGCCGTTAGACGCTTCCGTTCCTCTTTCAGCTGCGTATCGAGGCTGATCAGCTCTTCTTTGTCCACGATGTGGCATCGTTTATGGGTGTACATAAGGCAGAGCGTTACCGCCATGCCGAGTTCCGTTTCGTTGCGAAGCTGGTTTAGCTCGCGGATACCTTCCTGAAGCCGAAACCCGTCAAGTATTAGTGAGAGACCATTCAGGAAGCGGAAGCTAAAGTCATTGGTGTACTTTGCCATCGCTTCCAAGGCGGAGCGTTGCATCGTGTAGTAGTAGCGGTTCCGAGCATGATAAATTATTACACTACGATAATCGTGTTCATCCATGTTGATGTTCTTTTAAGCACAATTAACACATCTTTCACTGAAAAACAAGTAACAGAAAATAATTAATGCAGCACACTTCACACTAGAAACCTGCACAATCGATTGCGTTACCAAAGGAACCGTTCGTTTACCTATCGCTACCCATACTTTTATAGATTTCAAATGCTTTCAGATCACTTTGCTCGGAAATGATCCACTTTCGCGCTTCACTTTACCACTTTTCCTTTAGTGTGCTACCGACATAATCAGATTAAGATGAAGTAATTAACTTTTAATAGAAATACAACCATTGAACAATACACTATTTCCTTGCCTACAATGCAGAAGCAAGCGTCACAAACATAGCCGCTGAAGCATAAAACTACACAAATGATTTGACAGCTACCAACAACCTGTCACTATGGGAAAAAGTGATTGACTGGTGGTATAAATTTCGGATTCAACATTCCGACCAAAGTGAGTTGAGAGGATTTGTCGTGGTGGGTACCACCCACTGGTCCTGTCGAGCAGTTTCCGTACAAGGTCCTCAGCTTTGTACCCAATTTTGTGCTCGCGTGCAACATTCCATATTGCTATCGCTCTTTGCCAGTACGGCAATGATCGTCTGTGCTGCTCTGTCAATTCTTCCACAGCCTGTGTCGATGTGTATGCGTGTGTATGGCACTGCTCGACCGTGTAAACGCGCGGAATTGGTATGTATTGTCGCGTCGGTGTAGACTTGACAGGTACGGTGCCGGCACGGAAACAAACCATTGGCCGCAGTTGCTGTTATGGATTAGAATTGTGTTTAGGCAAAGCATCCGCGCTTCCGGATGTGTGTTCGGAGCCGGCATCGGATACTATCGGAGTGTTTAAAGAGGCGGATGAGGTCTCTGAGGGCCAAAGCCTCTTTTAATAAATGATTTAAAAAAGAGCTGTTTAGTTTGTGAAGCAAATAGTGGCATGGCGAAAGAAGACACATATCAAGCTTCGCGTAGACGGGACATACTTTTGACAGGCGACTTTTGACAGCTCCAGCGACCTATTGTTCTCAAGTCGCCGGCTTGTAACCCGATGTATGCGGGAAACACGCCGGCGACACGGATGACGGATCGGGGATGTGGTGGTTAGCACTGGTAGGTTGGGGAGTTGAACTGTTGTGCGATGAACAGGCAGCACATAAATTTAAAAATTCACCGTTATAATTTTTTTTTATGTATGAAAATTCCTTAATCTTCTAGAAATGAAATAGAAAAATGATTGTAGATTTTTAATAGCACAAAGCACTGTAAAAAACTTGAAACTAGAAGCCACTCCAATATTTTTTGTGCATGTAAAGTTTTCCCTATAAGCTTTTAAACTGTACCGAGTAATACTTTATACATCTTTGTTCTGTAAAATATGAGTTTCTATCAATACAAGCTCTCTAAAACTAACAAAACATTATCGAATTTATATCGAATTTAATAGTTTACCTTGAAGCCATAATTGATTCGATCCTATCCACAGTGATAAACACAGTGGAGTTATTTTTTTTGGGGCATTTGACAGCTACAGCTGCATGTAGCCGCTGCTACCACAAGAGGGGTCGAAAACGGTAGCTACGAGGACGCGTCTGACAGCATACAAGAACAAAGGAAAATCGGTGGTTGTCAAAAGTATCCCGTCAAAAGTATGTCCCGTCTACGGCCGGTTTCACAATACATACAAACAGCGTGATCACACACACATGTATACCCCTGGAGCGCAAACGCTCACGCACACCACCCCATAAGCCCAAATCCGAACGTCCTCAGAATGTCCTCAGCCCATGTAAAAACGTCCTCAATTTTGTATGGCCGGCGGGCTTGTGACATAAAATTAGGACGTTGCATGCGGATTCTGAGGACGTTCGGATTCGGGCTTATGGGGTGGTGTGTGTGAGCGTTTGCGCTCCAGGGGTATACATGTGTGTGTGATCACGCTGTTTGTATGTATTGTGAAACCGGCCGTAGACGGGACATACTTTTGACGGGATACTTTTGACAACCACCGATTTTCCTTTGTTCTTGTATGCTGTCAGACGCGTCCTCGTAGCTACCGTTTTCGACCCCTCTTGTGGTAGCAGCGGCTACATGCAGCTGTAGCTGTCAAATGCCCCAAAAAAAATAACTCCACTGTGTTTATCACTGTGGATAGGATCGAATCAATTATGGCTTCAAGGTAAACTATTAAATTCGATATAAATTCGATAATGTTTTGTTAGTTTTGGAGAGCTTGTATTGATAGAAACTCATATTTTACAGAACAAAGATGTATAAAGTATTACTCGGTACAGTTTAAAAGCTTATAGGGAAAACTTTACATGCACAAAAAATATTGGAGTGGCTTCTAGTTTCAAGTTTTTTACAGTGCTTTGTGCTATTAAAAATCTACAATCATTTTTCTATTTCATTTCTAGAAGATTAAGGAATTTTCATACATAAAAAAAAATTATAACGGTGAATTTTTAAATTTATGTGCTGCCTGTTCATCGCACAACAGTTCAACTCCCCAACCTACCAGTGCTAACCACCACATCCCCGATCCGTCATCCGTGTCGCCGGCGTGTTTCCCGCATACATCGGGTTACAAGCCGGCGACTTGAGAACAATAGGTCGCTGGAGCTGTCAAAAGTCGCCTGTCAAAAGTATGTCCCGTCTACGCGAAGCTTGATATGTGTCTTCTTTCGCCATGCCACTATTTGCTTCACAAACTAAACAGCTCTTTTTTAAATCATTTATTAAAAGAGGCTTTGGCCCTCAGAGACCTCATCCGCCTCTTTAAACACTCCGATAGTATCCGATGCCGGCTCCGAACACACATCCGGAAGCGCGGATGCTTTGCCTAAACACAATTCTAATCCATAACAGCAACTGCGGCCAATGGTTTGTTTCCGTGCCGGCACCGTACCTGTCAAGTCTACACCGACGCGACAACACATAACAATACCGCGCGTTTACACGGTCGAGCAGTGGCATACACACGTATACACATCGACACAGACTGTGGAAGAATTGACAGAGCAGCACAGACGATCATTGCCGTACTGGCAAAGAGGGATAGCAATATGGTATGTTGCACGCGGGCACAAAATAGGCTACAAAGCTGAGGACCTTGTTCGGAAACTGCTCGACAGGACCAGTGGGTAAAAAGCCCGTTTTGACACATGGAAAGAAGTAGAAGAACAGCACCAGGTTGACGTTTACATGACCGCATCGAATCAGCTGGTTATGTCCCAAGGGGAAATTTTCGAGGATAAATATCCCCCTCTCTTTCTATTTATACACCTCTTCCGTTCGCACTCATGGATGATTTGACACACACTCGAGTTTGGTTCATGATGACCAAAATGTTTACATTTTGCTCTCCTTTTATTATTATACCCATCTCGCTTACGCCTATAGATTCACCTTGTTTGGGTGAATATGTGTATGGGCATGTGTGCACTCGTACAGGGTTTGTCTCGTTACTTTACGATACAAACGGTATATATTATACCGTCATTATTGTTTTACAGTTCGTTTGAGTATTTTCATTCAATCCCAAAGTGTTTTTAGTTCATCGATCTCTTTCACATGATTTTCGATATGATTTTATTGTCAAGACGGTAGGTTTTGTCGAAAAAATGTATATAACAAATTGAAACACTTTGTACAAAATATGCCGTTCGCATCGCAAAGTGAATAGGCGAGCCCTGTATCTTTGATCGCTGATTTTTGGTCTGGCTGCTCATGGAGAAGGGGTAAGAGTTCATGCGTGATTTGATTAGAAGAGAGGGAGAGGTTAACGAAGCCGATCGTCTTCGTTCTATTCACTGTGTGATTGTTGATCAAAATCTCTTTTCCGCCAATAAATGTTGCGGAAAATTTTATTAGGTTTCAAGTCGTGCGATTTGTTTTGAGCAATTTATGCAGGCAATGATTTCGTCAATAAGAAAGGATGCTGCGGATCTTTCGATCGTCATAGGGATCGGCTCAGGATATGCCTTCAAATACCGTTACTACATTAACCTTCACGACGACCATGTTCCGGACAAAAATGGGGACGACACTGGAGCATTTCTTTGCCTGGTTCAGCTGCGCAATATGTACGTGATGCATTTCACTCGTTCATGTTTTTATTAGTAAGTAAAAGCCGTAATTCTATAACCTATATAATCACCTCTTCTGTATTAACATGTAAAGTAATCATTTTATATTTACATCTTGTATTTCTAGCACCTAACACTATCGCACTGAGCGGTCGGGATGGGCCTCCGGCTCGAAGGGAACAATCGACACCAACAGGAGATCGACTACACTGTGTGAACCATCCTGTCCAGTGCAACCAGGCAACACAACATTCCTCTTCAGCAACAGCACCATCATAATCCGTGCTAGAAGCAACTCCAACTTGTTGTCGGGAGACTAAAAGATGCAAAATTGATCTTAAATAAAAGCAAACAAATTTGTGTAGAATGATGATTGATCAAACTTACTGTTAATGGAAGGCACTTTATACACAGAAGGACGGTAGGAAGAACTGAACGGAAAAAGAACACCCAATGCTGATTGCTGGCAAGCCGCCGGTAACGTAATGACCAATTTGGAACCCGTGATCGAGCAGAGTCAGTGTTCAAGGCCAAGCACGATCCTGGCATACGATATGCATTCTCCGATACCCATGGCCAGGTTCTCCTACGAGGTACAGCGTGGGCTCACCCGCTAACTGTAAATGCACAATCCGTTGATGTCCTCACCGCATAGTTGTCGTGAACCCTTTCTCGCTTCGTCTTCCGTGCCAACACCTCCCAACGTTCACCATGGCGCTGCAGAACTAAAAGACAAAAAAAACTTTAAGCCAGATATCTGGGATAAAAGCATATAATTATATTTACCTGATTAGATGCACTCATCGACTTTGTAGAGCAAACAGATTTTTGAATCTGAAAAATAAGAAAAGTTCAACCGATACAACCCATTCCAGAGTCTAGTACGACTGTAGCACTGCTTCTTTTTTTCTTCTTAACTACACCATGACGCGCAAGCGTACCACGCTCCAATTTATATTACGTGTACATCATTCCTGCTCTCAGCAAGTCTGGTGGTTCAGTCTTCAGGCTGTGGTATACATGCACACGGCATTCTGTTTCTAATCTTACTCTCACTCACCCGTTTCAGCACAACGAAAAAGTTTCACACGCACAGATCACAGCTGATAAACAACACACTCGACGCCCGCCCCTGCAACCTTCCGTTGTTACACACAAACATAGCACCACACAACGCGAAGAGTCCACGGACATGTAGAGAAGCAAAGCAAAATCAAGAGAGAAAAGAGCAAATACAAATGACGAGACACGATAATACACAATACATTGACAAAAACTTATCCTCGAATATTTGTTTACATTTTGCATGGCTATCCTCAAAAAATTTATCGAAACATAGATTTTTGGAGGATACCCAAGTTGTCTGTTCGCCCTGTTTTCGTAAATGTTTTGGTAAGTACATTCGTTAACGAAATATCCTCGAAAAGATTTACGAGATTCCAAATTATTTCGAGGATAATTTGTTTTTGTTTTGATTCTGTTTGTTTACATTTTGAATGAACCCTGTCATAAAATGAACCGGAACCATGTTCATCGAATGTAAACAAACAAAAGTTCACTATCCTCGAAAACTTTATGCTTCGTTAAAATTTTCGAGGATAGTCATGCAAAATGTAAACAAATTTTCGAGGATAAGTTTTTTTGAATGTATTGGGGGCGTCGTCATGTGTAGCACAAAAAAGATAGGGGAGATTTTTTTAGGGGATTTTCCGTTATGGTAATAACGTTGTCGCTCTTCGCTCTTGTTACTCTGCTTTGCTTCAGATCATTTCGTGGGACTCTACGCTTTGCGTGAGTGGGGGTATGTGTATCGTGTATCGTAAAGGTACATTCTATTATCAGCACTGCGGGAGTGAAGTTGTCGGCGTCGGTAGCAGCATTCGAGGAATTATTTTTCAAAGCTCTGAAACTGGTAAGTAGAAGTGAGATTAGAACATAAGTAGCGTGTTGCATTCATACCTTATCTTGAAGACCGAGCCACCAAGGATGCTCGGAGGTGTAGTCATTTATACGCTACATAAATAAGTGCGTTATTCGCTTTGCTTGATAGTGGTGTAGTTTACACTAGTCGTAATAGTTGTGGTAGTAACAGTAGTAGTGTTGTAGATCGGCGAACGGAATACGTTGCAGTGCCTTGAACTAATTGATGTTTTGTTTCTTTTTCTTAGATTCAACATATCCAACGAGTCAATCAAGAATTTCGTATATTACGAGGAATGGCTCGAAACTGGTAAATATGTAATTGTAAATTATTTATCCATTGCACCAGATTAATAACTAACTGTTCTTTTTTAAGATTCGGATACATCAACAATGAGTGCGAATTCCAGGACCGGTAAGCACGCTAAGATTTTTTGATTTTTTTTTTTGATTAAATTTGTAGCGACCTTGGCCGCTTCGATTTAGCTCCTAGGCATATGATACAGATGCCCATAGAGGCGGCTAAAGGTTAGGCGGCTCATTAAACAGACGGCTGAGAGAGAAAGAGAGTAAAATAAGAGAATCGACGAAAGGATGCAAAAAAGAGGATGGCGAAAAACGACGCGGGTATTCTGGTGTTGGCTCTCAAGAAGAAAAGAAGTGTAGATTGTGTGGAATAAAGTTAACCGTTATAAATCAAATAATAAATAGTTTTTAATTTGTAGAATAGTTGTTTCTGTTGAAATTCCAATACATTAAACATTATGTATTTCTGGCAGCACTGCCGTTTACAGTCAGTTTGATATTTTGAAGAGAAAGAGAATAAAGTCAGAGTGAATTCAGCCTTCAGCTAAACCGCGTGTGTTCGTTCTTACTCTGCGTATCCAAGAGATATCACTCCAACAGGTTATGGGCCCAGCCCCAGTGCTATTGCAGAACGAATAATAATTCGCGAACTAATTCGTGTGTACAGTGTACACGCGTGTGTTAATCGCTAAGGACAATAATTCGCCCCGCGTGTGTCAAGCGATAAAAGGTGCGCGAAGCGTGTGTATGAAAACAAAATGGCAACCGATCGATTCGCCATTCCGAAACTCAATAACGCCAATTGGGTGCAATGGAAAGTGCGAGTGGAAATGCTTCTCATTCGAGATGATTTATGGGAAGTGGTGTCGAATGAATTGCCATCTGTAGAAGAAAGGGAAAAAGTAGCCTGGAGAAAGGCAGATAACAAGGCCAAAGCTACGATAGTCCTGTTAATCGAGGACAGCCAACTCTCCATTATTAAGAACTGTGTGCATGCGCGTGACGTGTTTCAGACATTGGCCAACCATCATGAGAAAGCTACCAGATCAGTGCGTGTTTCGTTACTAAAGAAGTTGTGTTCCTCGAATCTAACATCAGGCGGTGACGTTCAAAATCATTTGGAAGTGTTTCAGAGTTTGTTTGACAAACTAGACGCCGCTGGAACGAAACTGGATCAAGAAACGAAAGTGTGTATGCTTCTCAGAAGTTTGCCGGTTCAATACGATGGTTTGGTGACGGCATTAGACAATGCACCGAGTGAGCTAACAATAGAAGCCGTCAAATTGCGCATCGTTGACGAAAGCAGCAGGCTAACAGAGCGAGATGGAGAGAAGGCAGTTAGTGAAAAGGCGATGTTTAGCCGGAATCAAAAACCGCACAAGAAGAACATCACGTGTAACTATTGTCGGAAAAAGGGTCACATAAAACGCGACTGTTTTAAGTTCAAGAACGAAAAAGTGAAGGAAGAAAATCAAAAGCCTGCAAAAGCACGGCAAGCAAACGAAGAACAATGCGGTGCTGTATGCTTTAGTGCTAGGATCGGTTCCAAGAATGTGTGGTGTGTTGACAGCGGTTCCTCAAGCCACATGACGAACGATCGTGGGTTCTTCCGAAAGTTTGACGATAGTGTACGTGTGAAGGTGTGGTTGGCGAACGGAGCTTCTACAACATCAACGGGCATCGGAGAAGGCATTTTAGAATGCTATGATGACAGCGGTAACCTGAACAACATTCCTGTAAAAGAAGTGTTGTATGTTCCTGATTTGGATGGAGGTTTGCTGTCAGTGCGCAAGCTTACCCAACGAGGCTTGAAAGTCGTGTTTCAAGAGACGCAGTGCAACATTATGGCGGCTAACGGACGAGTAGCAGCAGTTGCAGAGTTGAGCGGAAATTTGTATGCCATGAGGATTTCGGAAAGCGTAAAAATGACTGTGGATACACGTCATTTGGTCAACTGCGCGCATACATGGCATCGTCGCATGGGGCACCGACATCCGGATGTGCTGCAACGCATCAAGAAGGAAGGACTTGGTGAAGGATTTGCAATGCAAGACTGCGGGATAACGGAAGAATGTGAGTATTGTTTGAGAGGAAAAATGGCCAGATTTAGTTTTCCCAAAACAGCTCAACACCGTTCCAGACGCATCCTCGACGTAATTCATACCGATGTATGTGGGCCGATATGGAATACAACACCCAGTGGATACAAATATTTCATGACACTGGTGGACGATTATAGCCGTTATGCAGTGACATTCCTATTGAAGCAAAAATCGGACGTGGTGAGTTGCATTAAACGATATGTTGCGCATGTTCAAACCCGGTTCGGCAGAAAGCCAATTGTGATCCGTTCAGATGGAGGAGGAGAATACGTGAATCGTGAGCTGCAGACGTATTATGAAACAGAGGGCATACAGGCTCAGTATACCGCGGCTTACTCTCCTCAACAGAATGGCGTCGCAGAACGGAAGAACCGTTCATTGAAAGAGATGACCACGTGCATGTTACTCGATGCAGGGCTTGATAAGAAGTATTGGGGCGAGGCAATATTAACCGCAAGTTATGTACAGAATAGATTGCCGTCGCGTTCAGTAGATCGAACTCCATATGAATTATGGTGCGGGAGCAAGCCAGCTCTGGATTACTTGCGTGTTTTTGGGAGTACAGCATACGTACACGTCCCAGATGTAAAGAGACGAAACTTCGATGAGAAAGCTCGTAAGCTGATATTTGTGGGGTATTGTAGCGATCGAAAAGCATATCGATTCCTAGACACTGAAACTGATCGGATAACCATTAATCGAGACGCTCGTTTTATTGAGATGGAGTACAGGTCTACAGACCTTGTTACGTCTACTCCAGAGGTCAATAATGATTATGTTAACATCAATGTCGGTGAGCAATATGAGAATGGTGGTGAAGTTCAGGAGGAGTCGAATGATGCAGTTGAATCAGAGCCCAATGGGGCAGTTATACCACAAACAAGCAGGATGAACGAAGCAGATGACACCGATGATGGTGAATGGGAGAGTGCAGACGATGCATCTCCACGTAATGATGAGCCAGCTACTGAGACATTGGAGCAAGGTTCTAAACGAAGCACCAGAGGAGTTCTTCCTCGATATCTTAGAGATTATGAGGTGAATTTAGCAGTCGCTATGAACGATGAACCCGTGAGCTTCGAAGAAGCTATTAGTGGTGCAGAAGAACATCTATGGAAAGCAGCAATGGCTGAAGAGTATCAATCGCTACAAAAGAACAGAACTTGGTCTCTGGTAGAATTACCATCAGGACGGGTACCTATTGGAAGCAAATGGGTATTCAAGAAAAAGGAAGATAGCGATGGAAACGTGAATCGTTTCAAAGCTCGACTTGTGGCGCAGGGGTTTTCACAACGTTATGGTGAAGATTATGATGCAGTGTTTGCACCAGTGGCTACACAGACAGCACTGAGAGTCCTGTTCACAATTGCCGGACATAAACGAATGTTGGTGCGGCATATTGATGTAAAATCAGCGTATTTGCATGGTCGACTACAAGAAGACATTTATATGAAACAGCCCAAAGGTTTCATTAAACCTGGAACGGAGAAGCTCGTATGCAAACTAGAACGTAGCTTATATGGCTTGAAACAGGCGGCCAGAGTATGGCATAACACTCTCGGTGAAATTCTAGTAGGATTGGGTTTCAAAGGATCCAGATCCGATCCTTGTTTGTACGTGAAGACGTCGTCAGGAGGAGTTCGTGTCTATTTATTAATCTATGTAGACGACATGCTAGTAGCCAGCACTATTGATAGTGAAATCACGAAAGTCGAGAAAGAGCTGCAGAAACACATCGAGCTATCATCACTTGGTGAAGTAAATCATTTCCTGGGAATCCGAGTGACCAAAGACAAAGAAGGTTTCTATTCTTTGGATCAGGAAACGTTTATCAAGAAGGTTGCAAGCCGGTTTGGACTTGATAAAGCTAAGGGCTCAAGCATTCCAATGGACACCGGGTATTATCGAGTTCGCGAAGGAAGCAGAAAGTTGTCTGACAATGGGCAATATCATAGTATGGTAGGAGCGTTACTATACATAGCCGTGAACACCAGACCCGACATAGCCGTGAGTGTGTCCATACTAAGCAGACAGGTCAGCAGCCCAACCGAAGCAGACATGTTGGAATTGAAGCGTGTGGTCAGATATCTGTTGAAGACCAGTAACTACAAGTTGACGTTGGCATCAAATCGTAGTGAACCGTTAAAGCTTCGTGGTCTGAGTGATGCAGACTGGGGAGGTGACACGTCCGACAGAAAATCTAATACTGGTTTCTTGTTTCAGCTTGGCAAAGCTACAGTTTGCTGGGCAAGTAGGAAGCAGTCGGGCGTTTCCTTGTCGAGTATGGAAGCTGAGTACGTGGCGTTATCGGAAGCGTGCCGAGAGTTAATCTGGTTAAGACGTCTGCTAGAAGAGGTAAACGAAAAGCAGGATGGTGCTACAGTAATATACGAAGACAACGTA
Organism: Anopheles stephensi; assembly: GCF_013141755.1. Taxonomy (NCBI): domain Eukaryota; kingdom Metazoa; phylum Arthropoda; class Insecta; order Diptera; family Culicidae; genus Anopheles; species Anopheles stephensi. Next base: position 20,055,893 of record NC_050201.1, on the reverse strand, counting down.
GGATGCATTAACTTCGTGGCGGTAGAGCGACTGTCACGACGATCGAAACACATAGACACTCGTTTGTGTTTTACTAAAGACATGTGTGATAAAGGTGAAATAGTCTTACGTTACTGTGCGTCAGATAACATGATCGCGGACATTCTTACTAAACCGTTAGGGCACGTAAAACAGAAAAGATTCGTAGAAGCGATGAAATTAACGAACTAGAACGGTATAATATAATGTATTGAGGAGGAGTGTTGAAATTCCAATACATTAAACATTATGTATTTCTGGCAGCACTGCCGTTTACAGCCAGTTTGACATTTTGAAGAGAAAGAGAATAAAGTCAGAGTGAATTCAGCCTTCAGCTAAACCGCGTGTGTTCGTTCTTACTCTGCGTATCCAAGAGATATCACTCCAACAGTTTCACCTGGTGACAGCGGTAAAGCGTTTACTTAAGTAACGCAAAATAGTGTCTTTTCTGGCTGGTGTGCTAAAATTGGGTTTGGTGAAGGAATTACGTAGATTTCTGGGTAAGTGGTGTAGTAAATCGCAGCGTCATAGTGGTGTAGTGAATTTAAGAAAAATATAATATAGGCATTTAAGTATATTTTCATTTTATTATCATCATTTCTTTATTAAAATTACATTAGAATAATCGGGTGAAGGTTTTTTAGTTAGGGTACTTTATTAGGTTTTTTTTCTTTTCTCTCTTAGTTATAATCCTTCATTTTATTTTTATTTTCTTAGAGGGTAATGAACGACAGAGTGTTAGCACTTAGGAACAGAGCTGTTCAAATTAATACCGGTAGCTTAAGTAATATCGTTTCAACTGAGCTGAATTTTAATTCAACCACGGTCAGCGAAACACACGTCCACAAGGAATATAGTTTCAAAGAACGTCTTGATTTATTAAAAGCAGAACTGTTGAACCAAAGTATTGAAATCGATAGAGCGTTGAACGGCATTAATTCAAATATGGCGTACGAATTTCCTGTAGAAAAAGCGATGCTATGCATTCCGGAGTATCACGGAACAGAAAAAGATCTTGAGGGATTTCTGTTTCAGGTAGAATACTTTGCGAGACAAATCCCTGAAGGAGCATCAGAAGAAGATTTAATTAGAACGGTAATGTTCAAAATAAAAGGAAATGCTGCTAGTTTCTTTAGTCGCATATTGGCCGATTCATGGGAAAAAGTGAAAAATAATTTAATCAAACTTTTTGGAGAAAAATTTAATATTGAAACTATATTCCAACAAGTAGAAACTCTGTAACAAGGTGTAAATGAACCGTTCACAGAATATAAAGAAAGGGTGTTGAAAATAAAAGAATACATTATCATCAACGATAATAACAACACGGAGGATTCGTATGCGATGAAAAACCTTAAAATACATGTTTTGGCGGGACTTCGGAACACCGAACTGCAAACGCTTGCAAGAACGAACAAGCACTTAAGTTTCGACGAGTTATTGGAGTACCTTGAAGGAGAAGTAGTGCAGATAGAACATATTCGGAAAATTGAAGAACGATTGAACCGCACGCAAATTTCCACAACAAACAACTGCAACACCAGTTTTGGCAGTTCTTTCAACAACACTGTTGATAACCAAAATGTTCAAGATGCGATGACACAAAGAAACCAGCACCATGTAGATTTTGGTTTGAGTAGTGAAATACGCTGCGATAAAAGTATTAGTCCTATTAACACTTCGCACATTAGTAACTTGGGTCAACCACAACATAACAGTACTACTTATAATCCAAACACAACTAATTATAATAACAATTACCCCACGTTCAGAAGATATTTCACACCACAAAGAAACAATTATACACAACAACCATTGCCACGAAACAATTATATGAATAATCATTCACAAAGGCCTTGCCAATACAACCGATTTGAAAACACATATAACCCACAAGCACATCAAAACACACATCACAACACAAACACAAAAAACTAATTCAAGAAACACTGGTTGATCAAACTAAAAACACTAGTGTTCCTACAGATCCTAGAAATATATTTTTCGTCGGCCCAAGCAAGGTGAATAAAACAGAAGAGACAACAGTTAACAGTTGTAAAGAGGGATATGAGTCTCTTATCATAGTGCCTACAAATGATGGTAAACTAATGGTAGAAATTGTATCACAAAATCAGAATACAAAAACAATAAATTACCTCATTGATTCGGGCGCTTGTTTTAATGCCCTGAGTTTAGACTCAGCAAAAGAACTTGGTCCTATAAATTACAGTGATAGAGTAAAATTATCCAGTTTCGATGGAACTCAATCCGACACTGTGGGTTCGATGTTTGTAAATTTACTTATAGGAAACTCTTTATACCGGGAAAAATTTTATGTCGTTGAAACACTTAGCGTTTCGGGTATAACAGGGGCAGATTTTTTAAAAAGATACACGATAAGTGTTGGAACATGTTTCCAGAGCATAACTCTGATGAAACCAACGCATGAAAAAGTTAAGGAAGACACAGTTATAAAAGAAAATTATAGTAAAGGTAGTATTCCAGAAGATGATTTAGAATTGCTCACATATGTCGAGAAGCAAGAAACAGATTGCGATTTAGTCGATACGAGCAAAGAAAGAGAATTAGTCGGATCAGAAAAATATGGGGAATTGTTTAAAAATATACAGTTGGCACATTTAGATAATGAAACCGCCAATGATATTAAACAAATTATCATTGAATACAATAATATTTTTTACTTGGTCGGAGATAAACTAACTTATACCCAAGCGGCAATGCATGAAATCGAAACTAGTTCCAACATTCCTATTTACAAAAGGCAGTACAGATTTCCAGCAGCACTCAATAATATTATGGATGAGCAGATAGAAGAAATGTTGAAGCAACATATAATAGGGCCAAGCAAAAGTCCGTGGAATGCGCCAGTAATGGGCATACCAAAAAAATCTGAGAGAGAAAAAAAATATCGAATCGTTGTCGATTTCCGCGCCCTAAACCCTATTACAAAACCATTTATCTATCCAATTCCTAGGATAGATGATATAATGGACAATATTGGCAACAGCAAATATTTTTCCACGATTGATTTAAAATCGGGGTTTTTCCAAATACCGATAGCACCTAAAGACGCTGCAAAAACAGCATTTTCTACATCCAAAGGACATTACGAGTTTTTGCGAATGCCAATGGGTCTCAAAAACAGTCCATCCACATTTCAAAAACTTATGAACACGGTACTCTATACAATTCAACCGGTCAAGGCGTTTGTTTACTTGGATGATATTGTCGTGTTTGGCGAATCAATAGAGGAACACAATAATAACTTAATTAAAGTTATGGATGGATTAAAACAACACAACCTGAAGATAGAACCGTCAAAATGCAAACTCCTCCATAAAGAAATTAACTATCTGGGCCACACTGTAAATGAAGCCGGTATTAAGCCAACTAAAGTAAATATAAAAGCTATATTAGATATGCCAATACCAAATAGTCTTAAGCAACTACGTTCGTTTTTGGGAACAATTAATTTTTATGGGAAGTTTATCCCAAATGTTTCTCAAATTCGCCAACCGTTGCACGAACTGCTGAAGAAAAATACAGAGTTCATCTGGGATGAAAAATGCACTGAAGCTTTCAAAATATTAAAAATTTTCCTAATTTCTGAACCTTTGCTAATACGGCCTAATTATAATGATATTTTCGTTATCACAACTGATGCAAGTGATTATGCACTAGGGGCAGTGCTATCGAACGAAAAAACAATAGAATCTCCAATTGCTTATGCAAGTAGATCTCTAATCGGGGCAGAAAAAAGATATCATCCAATTGAAAAGGAATTGTTAGCAATTGTTTGGGCAGTAGAACATTTTAAACATTAAGTTTATGGCCAGAAATTTATTGTATACTCTGATCATAGGCCATTAGTATCGATATGGCGCCTCAGAGAAAATTCTCCGATTTTGTCTCGTTTGAGGTTTGTAGTATCGCGTTTGTGCACGTCTGTTCTGTCTCGTGTTCTCCACACAACTGTCGTTTTATTCTTCGCTAGCCCATGTTACCCAATTAACAAACCAAGGTTACTAAACTAAGGTATCCCTAAAGGTTGCTACACTACATTCACTTTTTCTTTTTATAATTTTTTATAATTCATTTTATCCTAACTCTACTATTATAAACCAACTTCAACTGTGCTCACATAATCTTTTAAATGAGTTGGTTTGGTTATAGTTCGCTTACTTCTTTGTAACTCCTGTTCTAACGATGCCTGTGAGTTTACGAGGTGCTGTTTGCTTGATGTGGTAGCCGGAACTGAAGTATCATTAATGCCTACAGATTTGTTACGTGCATTTAAAGAAGATGCCGGAGCGCTTTCGTCAACAGCTATTTTTAATAAATGAGAGACATGCCTACGATACTGAACTCCTGTTTCTTTGCATTCCACTACTACATCACCTCCTTTTCTTTTCACGACTTTGAAAATTTTGGATCCAAAATTTGTTGACAATTTGTTAGCTTTAAATGTTTTTTTCATTAGAACCTCATCTCCTTCAGCTATAGGGTTACATTTAGCGTTCCTGCGTTTATCTGCGTATAGTTTGCCTTTTTCTTTTGAAATTTTATCACGGTCTGATATTTCTTCGTCTGCAATTTTTGGTTCATAAATAGATGGAAGTCGATCACGAATATTGTATGACAAAAGCATTTCTGATGGTGTTCTTTTAGTTGTTGAATGCGGAGATGATCTATACATTAGAAGATATTTGTTCAATTCTTCTTCCCAGTCAGTGTTCATTGATTGACTAATCATTAATCTTTTAAGTAAAGACCTGTTTTGTCTCTCAACTTCTCCATTTTGCTGAGGCCAATAAGGTGTTGTGCTTATCAAATTAATATTATTCGTACTACAATACACTTTGAATTCATCACTAGAGAATTGGGGGCCGTTATCTGCAGTTATAGATAAAGGTAATCCGAACCGAGCAAAAATTGGATTAAGTCGTTTTATAGTTTCTGTAGAGTCGATCTTTTTCATAATTTCTACTTCTATATATCTACTGAAATAATCAACTACGACCAACAAAGAATGCCCTGAAGGGAGTGGACCGAGGAAATCTATTGCTACATGTTGCCACGGTGCCGATGGTAGTTCCCTTCTTATCATTGGCTCGGGTGCAGATGGTATAGAGACCATCATGCAGCCCTTGCACTTTTTAACGTAATTTTCGACTTGTTGATCTAATTTGGGCCACCACACTTTAGCTCTTAGACGTTGTTTCATGATGGTCATACCGGGGTGTCCTTCGTGTGCTAAATGCAAAGTTCGCTCTCGTAATAGATTTGGAATAACAATTCTAGTGCCACGCAACAGAATTTTATCTGCAAAGCACAATTCCGTAGAAAACGTCTTAAATGACGAAGTATCTTCAGACCAAACATCTTTTTCAAGCCCTTGACGAACTGCTTGAATAATCTCGTCTGCCTCTGAAGCTTGTTCTATTTCCCTCAAAGAAAGAGCGACTGGTGATGCATTAGAAACTATCCAAGAAACATATTCTTCCCCGCATTCGTCAAATGTTTTCCCATCCACAACCTCCGTCATGGCTAGACGTGATAGGGGGTCGGCGATGTTAGTTTTCCCTGATCTATAAATGACAGATGCTTTGTATGATTGTAGGCGAACAACCCACCTTTCGATCCTAGCGCATGGTTTTGATTTCGGTCCGAAAATAATTTCTAAAGGTTTATGGTCCGTAATCAATTCAAAATTACGTCCGTATAAATAAAAATGAAATCTTTCTACAGCCCAAACCAAAGCTAAAGCTTCTTTTTCTATCTGGGCATATCGCCTTTCAACAATTGATAAACTTTTACTGGCATAGGCTATAATTCGTGGAACACTTTGTGCATCTATTTGAACCAACACTGCTCCAAGGCCGACCGGACTCGCATCTGCTATAAGCTGCGTTCTATCCGAGACATCAAAGTAGCCTAATGTTGAAGGGCACATCATGATTGATTTTAGTTTGTTAAATGCCCCTTGTTGCTCGGATTTCCAAATGAAAACTTGATTATGACCTGTCAGCTGTCTTAACGGAAATGTAATGGTTGCTAAATCGGGAATAAATCTTCCTAAATAGTTTACTAACCCCAGAAAGCTACGAACCTCTTCCCCTGATTTAGGTTCCCTAAAGTTCCGAATCGATTCCACCTTGTCATTATCTGGTGTGATTCCATTTGCAGACAAAACGTGTCCTAAAAATTTCGTTTGCTGTACTCCATATGTGCACTTTTCTGCATTCAAAAGCACATTCCACTCTTTTAGACGCTGGAGGACTTTTTTTAACCTTTCATCATGCTGTTCTTGGTCCGGTCCATAAACAATGATATCGTCGATGAAATTCAAACAGCCTTCACAGCCAGTCAGAATTTGTTCCATTAGTTTCTGAAACAATTCTGGGGCACAATTTATACCAAACATTAGTCTTGTATAGCGGAATAACCCTCGTCGTGTAATGAATGTTGTAATACTTCGAGATTGTTTCGATATTTCTACCTAAAATTAAAAGACATAATTAAATTCAAATTGAACAAAATAATGGGAAAATATGTCATGCCATTCTTTTCTTTTTTTTTTTTTTTTTTTTTTTTTTTTTTTTAATTCTCGAGTTCTAGAGATTTACATTTGCCGTAATTTCTACAAATCATGATTTCTCTATTAGCGTTTTTTTTAACATACCTGATGAAAAGCATTCTTCACATCTAATCGAGAAAATACATTTGCCTTCACCAATTCTGGCAGAAAATCTTCGAAGGTTGGTAAGGGATGGTTCTCTCTTTCCACCGCTTCGTTAGCTCGTCTCATGTCCACACAGATACGAACGTCGTCATCTCCCTTTGGCACTACTACTACTGGAGATATCCACTTTGATGGCTCATTTACTTGTTCAATAACTCCTTGCTCCAGCAATTCGTCCAGCTTTTTGTCCACCAGCTTTTCTAAAGCAACTGGGATACGACGATATGGTTGGGCAACTGGTACTGCATCGGGCTTAATCGGCAAATCCAAAACGATATTATTGATGGTTCCTAACTTGCCCTTCTCGCCTTCAACAGCATTTACTGGTATGCTTATTTTTAAAATTCCCATGTAGATTGCAGTATCACGGCCGATAAGGGTTTTTCCGTCCCCTTCAACAACGTAAAAATCTGCAACTGTCTTAGCCGTACCAAGGGAGATTGTAGCAGTGAACATGCCGATTATTGATAGAGGCTGCCCACCATATGCTTTGAGATTTAATGCAGTCTCTCGTCTTTGATTTGTTACCTTTATGTGGAGCAATTTCATTTCTTCCCATGTTTTCTTACTGATCAGGTTGTATTTCGATCCAGAATCTATTACTGCAGTTATTCCGACACCTCCAATAATGCAATCTACTACAGTGTTGTTGTCTGAAGATGTAAGATGAAAAACGTATTCGGCTTTTTCGTTTGCAACGTGGTTCACTGCATTGTTCTCTTGGTCTCTTTTATTGGTTGTGTTATAGTAACGGTCCTGCTTCCGAGGGAATTTTCTCGGGTAATTTTCGGACTGCTTAGTGCGGCACTTTTTTGCAAAGTGGTCTCTGCCTCCACATTTGTTGCATATTTTTCCTTTTGCCGGGCATTTATTTTCTCTCGCTAGGTGTCCTGAATAGCCACATCGATGACATTCTTGTTGTTTTGGTTCAGGTATTTTTCTCTTCTTGCCATGCTGAGGTTCTTCTATGCTATGCACCAGATCAACATGCTCCTTGCTACCAGCGAATGATTTTTCTTGATGGGCAACAGTCTCGAAGATTTTGGCAACGCTCACTATTTTGTCAAGACTGGCATCACCTTGTCTGAGAAACTCTCGGCGTAATGCTGCAGATTGACAATTCTCTATCACTTGGTCTTTCACGTGCTCTTCTAACTTTTCACCGAAATTACATCGTTCTGCTTGTACACGCAATCTCATGATGAAACTATCAAAGCTTTCTCCAGATTTTTGTTTTACTTGTCGAAACAAATGCCGTTCATACGTTGGGTTCTGCTTTGGAAGGAAGAATTTATCCAATCTTGCAACTGCTTCTTCATAAGCCGACATGTTTGGGGTGTATTGCTCGACATTTGCAAGCGGGCCGCGCATCTCGGTGTTCGGTAATTCTGGTAGCGTCTCAAAAATTTGCTGCACATTTGGGCCAACAAAATGAAGTAAAAGATCCTTTTTCCAATCTTCATCGACGATTCGACATGCTTTGATCGTAAATTCGAACGATCTGAGCCACTTTTTCCATTCCACGCCTGTATTTTCCGAATGCTCTTCATAATTGAACGGATAGGGCAAAATGCCCGGCATTCGCAACATGTCTGAAATAAATTTATAGAACAAAAGAACACATCTATACACATCTCTACCTACACAAAGATACGACCGTTAGTGTCAAGCGTTTAACAATGCCCCATTGCAAGTGTGTCCAACCAGCGATCTACGTATTTGTTCACAGGATGCTAACTGGCACGGTATAACGTTATAACCAAATGGGTTTGACACGACTGGTTCACTGTATGCGTTTGTCAACAATCTTCGCACTGGACAGAGTCCGCACTCTTTTCCCGCGAACTCGTGCATTCCATACAATCTTATTCGTGCTCAAACACGCTTCTGCTTGTCTTTATGTTAGCCGTTCAGCGCGATATGAATGCATGCATTGAAACAAATCGTCGGATTAATAATGGCTTTCACATGCAATTTTGGTATCACTTCCCATATGCCATCAACAAAATATCTCAGCATTTAAGCTTATGTATATTCTTCGCATTAAAGCATGACGCAACGCATTTAAGCACGACCATTTTCACTATTACTATCGAGAAGAAAAAAAATGCAAATTTTCTCAGCATTTAAGCTCATATTTGTCCTTCGCATTTAAGCATGGCTGTTTCCATAACGCCAACAATTCACGGGTTTTCTGTAAAACCACTCACTGCATTTAAGCAACCAAACTAGTCGATTGAACCTAATTTTTCCATTCTTACATACTCCCATGTTAATCATGCTTACCCATAGGATTCATAGCTTTTAATTTTCAGAATATCTGTCTTTCCTTCACTTCTTCTTCTCTTCACTATTACTGTATTTTACTCCTCGTCGCCAAATGTAGTATCGCGTTTGTGCACGTCTGTTCTGTCTCGTGTTCTCCACACAACTGTCGTTTTATTCTTCGCTAGCCCATGTTACCCAATTAACAAACCAAGGTTACTAAACTAAGGTATCCCTAAAGGTTGCTACACTACAAGGTTGAGACTACAAGGTCTGGAATGCGAGATAAAATACAAGAAGGGCAAGGAAAATGTTGTGGCCGATTTTTTATCAAGGCTTCCAGAGATAAAGCGGGAAGAGGAACAAAGAGGGGATTTCAATACTATGGTAGCAGTGGTCACACGCCAACAAAACAAAAATTTGCAAAAATATAAACACAATAGAGAACAGAATTTGGGTGAAGAAACCATAAGCCACACTGAACAAGAAAATCACTGGGAAGATTTACTAAAGATTGATATAGAAAAAGAACCACACGAAAGGGAAACACAAAGGAAACAAAAACTAGAACAAATCAAGCAAATCAAAACAAAGTTTAAAAATTTCAATACGGATTCGGAGAGAATAGAGGTTGAGAGAGGTGAAGTGGATACGGTGTTAAAAGAATTTCATGACTCTCCGTTAGGTGGTCATGTGGGAGTAAGGAGAATGAAAAAAAAAAATTGAGGAGTTATTCTTTTGGACAGGTATGGATAGGGATATCGAAGGATACGTGAGAAGTTGTAAGTCGTGTCAGCTCAATAAGATAGGGAAATACAACAAAATTCCTATGCAAATTACGACTACATCCACGTATCCTTTCCAAAAGTTGTATATGGATATTGTAGTCTTACCTGAGTCGGAGACTGGCATTAAATATGGGCTAGTAATACAATATGATTTGACGAGATACTTGATTGTGACACCAATGGCCAATCAAGAAGCTATAACTGTAGCAGAAAATTTTGTAGAAAAAGTTATCTGTCTTGTGGGCGTACCGCACGAATTAGTCACAGATCAGGGCACAAATTTCATGAGCCAAGTCATGAAAGACACATGTAAATTATTAAAGATAAAAAAAATCCATACTTCAGCATACCACCCACAAGCAAACATAGTAGAGCGAGCTAATCGAGAGCTGAAAATATATTTGAGACAATTCGTTGGGAAAAATTATAAAACGTGGGACAAAGTTTTACCATATTTTGCCATGGAGTACAATTCAACTGTAAACTCGTCAACGGGATACACCCCATTCGAATTAGTCTTTGGTAGAAAAGCTAGGTTGCCAACTTCCGTATATAAACAAAATGATGGAAAAAGACTGTTTACGAATTTTTGTGAGGAGCTAAAAGCAAAACTAATAGAGATGCATGAGATAGCTAGGAACAACTTGATCGAATCAAAAGAAAAACGAAAACAAAAATATGATCGAGACGCGATAGATTGGCAACCAATGTGGGGAGAAATGGTATTAGTAAGGAATGTACAGACTGGAGTGGGTCAAAAGTTGCAAGGAATTTGGAGAGGACCGTATGAAATAGTGGAAATACCTAGTGACCAAACATGCGTTGTAAGAAATGGAAGGAAGTTGGAGAAAATCCATAATAATAGATTGAAAAAGTTTAATTAGTGTGTAAGCCTATATGCAATTAGTGTACAGCGAGAATGTGGGAGATAGATAAGTAGGTTAGAATAAGGAAATATTTGTAAAAGTAATTATTAAGGATAGTTGAAAAAATAAGATCATAAAAAAAAACACTAGGAGCGAATATCGCTCACACTTTTCCACACACGTCGAATGTTCACGATGAGTTCGACACAGCCAGCAACAAAAAAAAAAAATAGTAATATTAATAATATTACACTGTTGCACTAAATTACACGAGGGACTTGATGGTGAAATTGAACAGCTAAGTTGAAGGATGGTAGATGATAGAAGATGTTCGTAGCCGTAGTCGTTCAAGGCCGGATGAAAAATCAGAAGAGCGAAAAGGCTGCATTGGTACCGACCTACAATACAAGTTGCAAAGATTAGAAGCGAGTTGGATGTTCAAGCAAACTTTTTACGTTTATACAAGTATATACACTCGACAGCCGCAGCACGAAGAACGATACTTATTGGTGATCAGTTTACGTGATACAGGACACGAGGATCGTAGTGACGGAAATGAGATGAGATAAGGATAAGTCACAACGATGAGGTGTGTATTACGAGTATCTTGAAAAAAAAAATAAGATAGTAACTGGCTTGCAAATTTCGTTAAAAAAAAAGGGTAATGATATGTAGCGACCTTGGCCGCTTCGATTTAGCTCCTAGGCATATGATACAGATGCCCATAGAGGCGGCTAAATTAGGGCGGCTAAAGGTTAGGCGGCTCATTAAACAGACGGCTGAGAGAGAAAGAGAGTAATAAGTATAAGTAATAAGAGAGAAAGTAGTATAAGTATAAAGTAATAAGTAGAGAGAGTAGTATGAGAGTAATAAGAGAGTATAAGAGAATCGACGAAAGGATGCAAAAAAGAGGATGGCGAAAAACGACGCGGGTATTCTGGTGTTGGCTCTCAAGGAGAAAAGAAGTGTAGATTGTGTGGAATAAAGTTAACCGTTATAAATCAAATAATAAATAGTATTCAATTTGTAGAATAGTTGTTTCAAATGTGTCATACCCATTTTTTGTCTTTTCGCTCAATATAGACACCGACATAGAAAAGGAGGGGGAAACTGGATGGCAAGTCGGGTTTCCCAGCGTCGCGCCCCAGTGTGTGTTCAGAGAAAGTAGGGGACAATTTCCATTAGTTCTTATATAAAGGCTTTACGTTTTTTTACTTATATTTTTTCGTTCTTTTTTTACAGTATCCAACATCGATGGTCAACCGTCTTCATCTTCCGTACATTTGACTAGCAGTATGTTTTATAAAACATTGTCTAGCACAAATTGGTGTATTGTCATTTATAAACTTTGTGTTTTTTAGACTCGCGAAAACGGAAAGCAGTACAGTTGTGCAGTGTAGCTACGAATACGGAGACGGTTGACCCATACGACCAAGAAAATGTGGTCCGCACACTCACTGGGCTAACTCGGTCTCATTCCCGTTTGGCGACACAAGTGGGCGAATTGATTAATTCCATGAAACCAAGGCCCGACGTTCGACCCAGCATGGAGTTTGATTTTGCTCCGATAGATTCGGTAGAAGAGCTGCAAAATTTAGATGCACTTCTTCAAGACGACTCGGAGTATAGAGCAAAACTTGTCCATTGGCTTGAAACACAGATCACTCGTGTGGACGTGGATAACCGTCTTCACGAATTAATTGATCTGCTGTTCACCAAAACCTTTTTTGCCACCATGAATTGGACTGGCATAAGCAAAAAAGCGGGACAAACAAAAATAGCGTTAGGTAAATTTAAGTTAGTGGTAAGATTATTTGTAGAATTAGGAGGTAACAATGCTTTAGTTTTAAATAGTAATTATGTAGAAAATTTAAAAAAAAAACTATATCATGCTAAGGATAGGATTAAGATTAGCAATAGTAAACGTACGTCTTGCCACCAAAAAAAAAAATAGTTTTGTGAATAGTAGTGTTTAAGTAGACTAAGTTAGTTTTTAAGTCATTAAATTAGTTAAGTAAGTTGTAAATTAAGTTACATACAATAAAATACAATATACTTAAACAACTATATTTGGATGTACAACCTGATTAAATTTATTAATCCCTCTTGATACTGCATTTTACATTTCGTTAGTCCGCTTCGATTATCTGGTATTCGCTGAACAACAATACTTTGTCATATTCGCATATTTTTTAAGCTTCAATTACCTTCTTTTTCCAGCTAAATAAGTGTACTAAATAACGAACAGTTATAACTTCCTTTACATTGTTTTTTACTGAATTTATTCCACAAGTGTATGCAGCAGAGGAATAAAAATAATTTCATCGCGAATGCTTGGTATAGCAACAAATTTACATTTAACTTGCCCCGGGTATATATACGCAAACGACTTATCTAAATTTTTAATGGATCCTTTGTAAGCGTTGAAAATACTTGACTCACAAGGATAATCATAAGCCAAGTTTTTTTCATTCAACCTACGCCCGCAAATGCGCACATTGCCATCTTCCATTTGGCCATTAACTGTTTGAAATTGGCATATACTGTTATCCTTGCTCATATACCAACAATTCTTCTCGTTATTTTGAAGCACACAATCTTTCTGGAGGTTAAATGTTATTATATTCCCTCGTTTGGAAATAGAGGGCTTTGATGCTGTGTAAGGGTTTCCTATATAATACTCCTCATATTCCATAAGTCGGTTGATTGCCTGTTCTAGCTCCTTCCATCAACTACGTAATAATTTTTTTAAACATTTCAACTGATTTTCAAATGGGTAGGTGGAAAAGGATGCTAAAGGTCCAACCCAAATAGCCAAAAATAATGAAATCGAACTATCGTGCTGCTTGAGGGCTGCTTAAGGAAAAAAAGTACCAGCGCCGAACTTTGAAGCTAGTTAAAAAGAGCGTGGAACTTGATGGAACTATGAAGCTTTTCTACCTTCACTTGGAACTCGATGGAACTATGAGGCTTATTTATAAACCATGCATAGTGTTCATCCGAACTATGCGGCTTATTAAGAAGCATACGGTACTTCATGGAACTTTATGCCCATTTAAGAGTGAAAGATGGCCCTTCAAGTTGTTTGTTTACAGGATTATGTCAATAGAACATTGCTATCTGCCATTAAGCGTCATTATAAGAAAAAATCATTGTGTGGAAAGATGTATTCCAAGCGTGTGAAAAAATCGGGAAACTTGTAGAGAAGGCGTGCTAAAATTATGCGTGAGTTGTTTGAGAACGGAGACGACTGCGAAATAATCGATAATACAGGTTTGTCAGTGTAGTAATTTACTTTTGAGACTATGTTTTTATATTCTATTTCTTCTTTTAGAATCAACAAACTTTGATCATGCGGTTGAACAAATATCCGACAGTTCCAGTTCAGAAGATGATGAGTGTGGGATCCTGAGTATGAATGTAGTGGTGTGAGTGCGGAACGGCAATGGATGAGAGGCCGCCAGTCTTAGTTGAATGCTGAATAAAGGAGGCTGTGTTGCGTGAACTGGTAAACGGCGTGTATAGTGCATTAATGAGAAGGGAAATGCGATATCACAATGAGCAATAATAGCAGATTCACCAGCCAGATGATGCAAATCAGTTCGTCCATCCATTCACTGTCCACACACTCTACCGACCTTTCTTTGAAGACACTTCTATACACGTCGTAAATGTTTTCGTGATTTTCCTCTACACATGCTCAGTTTATTCAACCGATCCTTTTGTCGTATATTCGGCCACAACAAATTCGTCGTTCCTTTGCTCGTTCCCTGGACCCAAGGTACAGGAACCGCTAACAACTCCTTATGCTCTCTGTTATCCACTGTTTCTTCGATATTGAACGGCATCTTTTAAGTTTTGCAATGCAATGTCTGTAAGATATAGATCAATTATAAAAATTAATAATAACGAAGGTTTTAAATATATCTGCGATTTATCTTACCTTACACTTTTTGCGTCTACTCGGACTAAGTGCTGGGTGTAAAGGCTTTCCTATCCGGGATTTTTGTTTACGATTTTCTCCACTTGCCAAAATTTTCTATTGTTGTGCCATTCCATTCTGTGTTCCTCTTATATTCTCACCGCTCGCTGCCCTTCTCCCCTTATTGATCCAGCGATCGACACCATGTTTGTGCATGCTAAGACTGGTTCCAAAGGCCCAATACAGTTTGTTGGATTTTTTGTCGCTGTCGCTTCGGTACGCATGATACAAATGTGCAAAGCATCGATGAGTAACCCTCAGAAAAGAAAAGTTAGAAAAAAACAGAAGTGTACAACAATAACATATGGAACAAAACCTTACCGCTTCGAATGTTCGATGATTGCTGCTTAACTTCTTTTTGTCTAGGTAGAGCATGATGAGTAACGACAGAACTATTGGTACAAACGACAAAGGCAGCGCTCTTCACGCAGGAAATACCATGTTCAATTCTCAATAATAAATAGCGACGTTAATGAAAGATGCAATACCAAAATACACTCACTCACACTACTAACAGATCTACCTGACATACGATATAAAAATATCTGATAACAAATCATCAATACACACAGCCATACCATACAAGCGGTGGTAATGTCGCTACCCAAAAATTCACATTTTTTTCACTTTTTTGCGGTTATCGATCGAAAACAGACGATTTGCTTGAAAATAAAAAGCGCATAAAAACTTTCTTTAACGGCTTGAAATACGATAGCTGCTTAAGGCCCGGTTAAAGGTACGTCGAACCATGACGCTGCTTATCTACTGCAAAAGACGTACTAGATCAGCGATCTTTAGCGTGCTGAAATTGGCTGCTTAAGATAATTTGGCTATTTGGGAAATCGCTCCACCTCCTCATACAAATGTTGCAATATGTGCACATTACTGCTTATATGTTGTTCACCATACACACTTGCAAAGTCCTCAACGAATTTGTTTAATAATTGGCCAGCAAAACGCCACTTCTCCTTATAAACTGAAGAGGACAGCAATGTCACAGCACAAAACAGCAGTAAGTAATGTCTGTACTCACAATCAGTAAGATGGGGTTTCAGCACTACGAACCCAGCATAATGAAGAAAAGACGCGCTCTCCGACGCTTTCCAAAAATGTGCCTGCTTGATAGGACGTATTTTGCGATGAATTTCTGTCGGCAAATTAATCTGTTCAATATGGTTTGATATTTGAACACATTGTTTTGTCGTCCAGCGTTGCTTTCTCAACGTTCCATCCCGAAAGCCTAAAATATAGTGCTTGCCGACACCTTGATCCACACAGTGTAGTCGATCTCCTGTTGGTATGTCCTTGATGATGTTGAAGAACCGCAAATCCACCAACGGCGTTTCCGTCTTGCGATGTCCAGGGTATTTATTGTCCCTAAAACACTTATCCGTTCGTTGCGGAGCGTTTGTACCAGGAAATGTCATTGTACGTCCTGCCTGACTGTATTTGCCGACGACGGTACATTTCAAGCAGCTGCCGTATCCGGTGTGTCCCTTGACTCCTGTCGACATAAAAATAGAAAAAATAGTTAGACACTACAATAAATTATATTATCCTGGAAAGGGTAACAGACTGTGCACAATGTTTTAACCGCTAAAGCATAATTTTATCAATCATTACCTTTGATGAATGCCCTCGCAGGAGTGTCTGCCACGATTGCGCGCAGTCTTATGGCGACATGACATCCATGAACGATTATGCCACGCTGCATCAAATCATTCATTTCGACCACCATTGGACGAAGATATTCTTCTGCAGATTCGGGTTTGGTCGTTCCACAAAAGATGCCAGCAGTCATAACCGGTGCTTGGGGCAGCTCATGAATAGAAAACAAGATTGGCCAGAACTGCATGCTGCTATTTGTATGTAAAGGCAGACCATCGATCGATATCCCAAATAGCCAAAAATAATGAAATCGAACTATCGTGCTGCTTGAGGGCTGCTTAAGGAAAAAAAGTACCAGCGCCGAACTTTGAAGCTAGTTAAAAAGAGCGTGGAACTTGATGGAACTATGAAGCTTTTCTACCTTCACTTGGAACTCGATGGAACTATGAGGCTTATTAACAAACGACGAATAGTCTTCACCCGAACTATGCGGCTTTTTAAGAAGCATACGGTACTTCATGGAACTTTATGCCCATTTAAGAGTGAAAGATGACCCTTCAAGTTGTTTGTTTACAGGATTATGTCAATAGAGCATTGCTATCTGCCATTAAGCGTCATTAGAAGAAAAAATCATTGTGTGGAAAGATGTATTCCAAGCGTGTGAAAAAATCGGGAAACTTGTAGAGAAGGCGTGCTAAAATTATGCGTGAGTTGTTTGAGAACGGAGACGACTGCGAAATAATCGATAATACAGGTTCGTCAGTGTAGTAATTTACTTTTGAGACTATGTTTTTATATTCTATTTCTTCTTTTAGAATCAACAAACTTTGATCATGCGGTTGAACAAATATCCGACAGTTCCAGTTCAGAAGATGATGAGTGTGGGATCCTGAGTATGAATGTAGTGGTGTGAGTGCGGAACGGCAATGGATGAGAGGCCGCCAGTCTTAGTTGAATGCTGAATAAAGGAGGCTGTGTTGCGTGAACTGGTAAACGGCGTGTATAGTGCATTAATGAGAAGGGAAATGCGATATCACAATGAGCAATAATAGCAGATTCACCAGCCAGATGATGCAAATCAGTTCGTCCATCCATTCACTGTCCACACACTCTACCGGCCTTTCTTTGAAGACACTTCTATACACGTCGTAAATGTTTTCGTGATTTTCCTCTACACATGCTCAGTTTATTCAACCGATCCTTTTGTCGTATATTCGGCCACAACAAATTCGTCGTTCCTTTGCTCGTTCCCTGGACCCAAGGTACAGGAACCGCTAACAACTCCTTATGCTCTCTGTTATCCACTGTTTCTTCGATATTGAACGGCATCTTTTAAGTTTTGCAATGCAATGTCTGTAAGATATAGATCAATTATAAAAATTAATAATAACGAAGGTTTTAAATATATCTGCGATTTATCTTACCTTACACTTTTTGCGTCTACTCGGACTAAGTGCTGGGTGTAAAGGCTTTCCTATCCGGGATTTTTGTTTACGATTTTCTCCACTTGCCAAAATTTTCTATTGTTGTGCCATTCCATTCTGTGTTCCTCTTATATTCTCACCGCTCGCTGCCCTTCTCCCCTTATTGATCCAGCGATCGACACCATGTTTGTGCATGCTAAGACTGGTTCCAAAGGCCCAATACAGTTTGTTGGATTTTTTGTCGCTGTCGCTTCGGTACGCATGATACAAATGTGCAAAGCATCGATGAGTAACCCTCAGAAAAGAAAAGTTAGAAAAAAACAGAAGTGTACAACAATAACATATGGAACAAAACCTTACCGCTTCGAATGTTCGATGATTGCTGCTTAACTTCTTTTTGTCTAGGTAGAGCATGATGAGCAACGACAGAACTATTGGTACAAACGACAAAGGCAGCGCTTTTCACGCAGGAAATACCATGTTCAATTCTCAATAATAAATAGGGACGTTAATAAAAGATGCAATACCAAAATACACACTCACTCACACTACTAACAGATCTACCTGACATACGATATAAAAATATCTGATAACAAATCATCAATCATCAATACACACAGCCATACAAGCGGTGGTAATGTCGCTACCCAGAAATTCACATTTTTTCCACTTTTTTGCGGTTATCTCAAAACAGACGATTTGCTTGAAAATAAAAAGCGCATAAAAACTTTCTTTAACGGCTTGAAATACGATAGCTGCTTAAGGCCCGGTTAAAGGTACGTCGAACTATGACGCTGCTTATCTACTGCAAAAGACGTACTAGATCAGCGATCTTTAGCGTGCTGAAATTGGCTGCTTAAGATAATTTGGCTATTTGGGATGGTTAGGGATAGCTGGGTGGCAGGTGATTTCTCAGTAGCAAAAACAGAAGTAGTGATGGTTATTCAATGGATTAACATGGAACTTTTGCAAATAACACATAAAATAAACATAAAACAATTTGAAGCACACACCGAAAATAGTTTTGTAGGCATCGTTTTATCCCGCGATACCAAAAGTGTCCACCGCCAATTTCCGCTATCTGCGTCGAGCTACTGCGATCCGTTTTCAGCAACGTCTTAGCGGTTGATGGAACTTTAACGTGAGCTTGTTGAAAAAGTTTAAGTACCATATTGATCGAGCGGTACGAGGCATTTGTGGATAACGCCCAGTAACGGATGCCATCTGTGATCGACATTCCTTCTATCGGTCGAACATCTTCTGCATCATCATCGTCATCGTCGTCGAAAAGATAATCACGAACAATTGGTTCCTCATTTTCCACATTAGAAAAATCCGGGGCAAAAATATCCTCCTGCACATAACTTTCCATTTCAGCGGTAACACTTGAGACTGGAGTCTCAAATGAAGCACGGGATGGGCCTGAAACAAAAATAAAAATTATTATCTATGTGATAATGACGATTATGGGGTTGCATTTCGGTGGTCCAGTGGAGATCATGTGAAACTTATGAGCAAGCAAAGGCTCCTGCTGGTGTATTTTTCAACGTCTGAACAGGAGGGGAAAGGGGATGATGGGGGGATTAGCTTTATGAAGTACTTATAGCTTCGATAGACGGGACTCTTTCTGTGAGACCCCTAACGCGAGGCTCCTAATCTTAAACCCCTTATACTAGCTAGTTGTTAGGGTCCTAGGAATCCGCCTACACCACCCGCAATTGATTTCACTGGGTTTGTTTACCTGGAGCTGGTTCTGCAGCGTCTTGATGCTGTGGTGCCATTATATATTGCTCATATTTTCTAGCCTTTCGGTAAAAATTTCCAGTATGACGAGAACGTTTCGAATCGGACATCTTCTGGCTTTCTCAAAGAAAATCACCAAAACTTTAAAAACAGTATGTACTTATTTAAAGCTGGTAAAATTGTACTGTAACGGTTATTGGCGGAGAAGAGATTTCGATCAACAATCACACAGTGAATAGAGCGAAGCCGATTGGCTTCGTCAACCTCTCCCCTCTTCTAATCGCATCACGCATGAACTCTTAACCCTTCTCCATGAGCAGCCAGACCAAAAATCAGTGATCAAAGATACAGGGCTCGCCTATTCACTTTGCGATGCGAACGGCATATTTTGTACAAAGTGTTTCAATTTGTTATATACATTTTTTCGACAAAAGCTACCGTCTTGACAATAAAATCATGTCGAAAACCATGTGGAAGAAATTGAAGAACTAAAAACACTTCGGGATTGAATGAAAATACTCAAACGAACTGTAAAAACAATAATGACGGTATAATATATACCGTTCGTATCGTAAAGTAACGAGACAAACCCTGTACGAGTGCACACATGCCCATACACATATTCACCCAAACAAGGTGAATCTATAGGCGTAAGCGAGATGGGTATAATAATAAAAGGAGAGCAAAATGTAAACATTTAGGTCATCATGAACCAAACTCGAGTGTGTGCCAAATCAACCATGAGTGCGAACGAAAGAGGTGTATAAATAGAAAGAGAGGGAGATATTTATCCTCTAAAATTTCCCCTTGGGAGAGTTCATTCAAAATGTAAACAAACAGAATCAAAACAAAAACAAATAATCCTCGAAGTAATTTAGAATTTCGTAAATCTTTTCGAGGATATTTCGTTAACGAATGTATTTACCAAAACATTTACGAAAACAGGGGGAACAGATAACTTGGGTTGCAGTTGTTGATTTGTTTTCCGGCGTTGATTTGGAAATATCAAGGATTTTGCTGTGAAAAGTTTGCAATGGAGAATCTGTTGATGAGCGAAGAGTGGTTAGCTTCGTTATCGTGGGTTGTGGAATTGAATGAAGTGAATTTGCGAAGACGCAACAGGCAAATTGTGCGCAGGTGGTGGATGCGACCAATTTTTTCCGGCGGCAAGAAGATGGCAACCGCTTGCTGGATAATATTGTCGCAGAACAAGCCAACGAAACCGTCGTTAACTTTCTTCGAATGAAGAAGGAAGATTTTGATGTTTTGCTGCAAGCTATAAGGCCGGCAATAAGTCGCATGAACACCAATATGCGCGACTCCATCACAACCCAAGAAAGGTTGCTAATTACGTTGCGGTATTTAGCAACTGGAGAAACCTTCAGTAGTTTGCAATATTTGTTTCGAGTGAGTATCTCGTGCGTGAGGGATATATTAAAACGAACAAATTATAACATCTTTGTATTATTTCAGGTGTCTCGTTCCTCCATAAGCAACATAGTAAAGGAGACGTGTGTCTGCCTTACAAAAACTCTACGATCATATGTGAAGGTAGGATTCGAATACGTTTCTTTCGAATTTGATTGTAGATCAATTGTACACCAACAAATGTACAACAATAATTTTGTTAGTTATGGTAAACCGTAATCTATTTAACAAAACTTACAACTATCCTACCAAAAAATCTAACTATATTTACAAAAAAACTAATGCTAACTAAACTAATTACGCTAATGTAAACTAACTAACTAACTAACTATTTAACTAACTAACTAACTAAAAAACCAAAACCTACACTATACTACCCAAATAGCCAAAAATAATGAAATCGAACTATCGTGCTGCTTGAGGGCTGCTTAAGGAAAAAAAGTACCAGCGCCGAACTTTGAAGCTAGTTAAAAAGAGCGTGGAACTTGATGGAACTATGAAGCTTTTCTACCTTCACTTGGAACTCGATGGAACTATGAGGCTTATTAACAAACGACGAATAGTCTTCACCCGAACTATGCGGCTTTTTAAGAAGCATACGGTACTTCATGGAACTTTATGCCCATTTAAGAGTGAAAGATGACCCTTCAAGTTGTTTGTTTACAGGATTATGTCAATAGAACATTGCTATCTGCCATTAAGCGTCATTAGAAGAAAAAATCATTGTGTGGAAAGATGTATTCCAAGCGTGTGAAAAAATCGGGAAACTTGTAGAGAAGGCGTGCTAAAATTATGCGTGAGTTGTTTGAGAACGGAGACGACTGCGAAATAATCGATAATACAGGTTCGTCAGTGTAGTAATTTACTTTTGAGACTATGTTTTTATATTCTATTTCTTCTTTTAGAATCAACAAACTTTGATCATGCGGTTGAACAAATATCCGACAGTTCCAGTTCAGAAGATGATGAGTGTGGGATCCTGAGTATGAATGTAGTGGTGTGAGTGCGGAACGGCAATGGATGAGAGGCCGCCAGTCTTAGTTGAATGCTGAATAAAGGAGGCTGTGTTGCGTGAACTGGTAAACGGCGTGTATAGTGCATTAATGAGAAGGGAAATGCGATATCACAATGAGCAATAATAGCAGATTCACCAGCCAGATGATGCAAATCAGTTCGTCCATCCATTTACTGTCCACACACTCTACCGGCCTTTCTTTGAAGACACTTCTATACACGTCGTAAATGTTTTCGGGATTTTCCTCTACACATGCTCAGTTTATTCAACCGATCCTTTTGTCGTATATTCGGCCACAACAAATTCGTCGTTCCTTTGCTCGTTCCCTGGACCCAAGGTACAGGAACCGCTAACAACTCCTTATGCTCTCTGTTATCCACTGTTTCTTCGATATTGAACGGCATCTTTTAAGTTTTGCAATGCAATGTCTGTAAGATATAGATCAATTATAAAAATTAATAATAACGAAGGTTTTAAATATATCTGCGATTTATGTTACCTTACACTTTTTGCGTCTACTCGGACTAAGTGCTGGGTGTAAAGGCTTTCCTATCCGGGATTTTTGTTTACGATTTTCTCCACTTGCCAAAATTTTCTAGTGTTGTGCCATTCCATTCTGTGTTCCTCTTATATTCTCACCGCTCGCTGCCCTTCTCCCCTTATTGATCCAGCGATCGACACCATGTTTGTGCATGCTAAGACTGGTTCCAAAGGCCCAATACAGTTTGTTGGATTTTTTGTCGCTGTCGCTTCGGTACGCATGATACAAATGTGCAAAGCATCAATGAGTAACCCTCAGAAAAGAAAAGTTAGAAAAAAACAGAAGTGTACAACAATAACATATGGAACAAAACCTTACCGCTTCGAATGTTCGATGATTGCTGCTTAACTTCTTTTTGTCTAGGTAGAGCATGATGAGCAACGACAGAACTATTGGTACAAACGACAAAGGCAGCGCTTTTCACGCAGGAAATACCATGTTCAATTCTCAATAATAAATAGGGACGTTAATAAAAGATGCAATACCAAAATACACACTCACTCACACTACTAACAGATCTACCTGACATACGATATAAAAATATCTGATAACAAATCATCAATCATCAATACACACAGCCATACAAGCGGTGGTAATGTCGCTACCCAGAAATTCACATTTTTTCCACTTTTTTGCGGTTATCTCAAAACAGACGATTTGCTTGAAAATAAAAAGCGCATAAAAACTTTCTTTAACGGCTTGAAATACGATAGCTGCTTAAGGCCCGGTTAAAGGTACGTCGAACTATGACGCTGCTTATCTACTGCAAAAGACGTACTAGATCAGCGATCTTTAGCGTGCTGAAATTGGCTGCTTAAGATAATTTGGCTATTTGGGTATGCTAAAGAAAAACACTACTCCCGGTTAGCACGTTTGGCCAAAACTAAATCTTCCGCATCGAGCATGGATCGCTGAATCCTCGACGTAACAAAATCTTGTTCTTCGGGTGAAAAACGTCGGAGAAATTCAGCGACCCAGCGGCCAAACGTGTTCTCCCGGGAGTGTGCATTCTCCCTTGTGGCCTCCATCAGCTGCTTGAGGGCCTCGCTCAACTCACTGCCCCCGCCATCATGATTTCTTCGACGCCGTTGTGGAGCATTGGTCGGGACAAGGGAACCTTGGGAAGGGAGCAACGAATCGGTGATGCAAAATGTAAATATTGCTTTTTGTAAATTTTAGTGGCATAGAAAAAATCTTAAATGTTTAAATGTTTTAAAATAAAAATAACACCACTGCACTACATGGAAAGTTGAGAAACATTGAGTATACCGCTAAATGAACTCAGACCTGCACGCCTGAACAGATACGGTCATATAGTGTAACAGATCGACAGGTTTCCGTTGGCTCGATTTTAGTTGATGTCGGACACCTCTACAGTAGACCGTTGTCTTGGCCAGAGAGGCCAAGTTGCATGTAATAAGTAAGCATAACGTGATAAGTAAAATATACCAAACAACGCTACTTACTATGACATACAGGTATTTAAAAAATGATGTCACAAGATAAACAACATTGCAGATAGCGGCAGCGTATGATAGAAACCGCATCAGTTGATTCTACATTGCTATCACTACTATCAATTAGCCTACTATGTAATACGTTCATACCGTTTTATAAAGAATTTCAAACTAACTAATCTACTGATTGCATTACATCCTACGTTGTCCATGTCTGTAATGTTGCTAGCCTTTGGAAATTACATGAAATGTAAATAAAGGTTATACTAACCGTATCGGCATGGACGTTGTCCTCCATGGCATTCGCCATGAACATCATCGCCTCGTAGGTGAACCACCTCGGACGGAAAACTTCATCGTATGCTAAAAGAAGTGGAAAGATTACTTCGAGTTACCAAACTAATTAATTTATGACAACTTACCTGCTCCAGTATGCATGCTCTGCTGCTCTTTCGACCGATATGATCGAAAGCTACATAGCATGTTGGTCCATAGGCGCTTAGCCTCAACGATTGTGGTTCCAACCTCCGTTGCGACGCAAGACCAAGCGTCGTTCTGCAAGTTGCGATTTTTGTAATTACGGGAACTTTTTGTGTATATTATCGGCTGCCGTTCCACGGCATTTGCCAAACGCAGGCAGAGCTCCGTATTCTAAAATTAAAAAACAATAATAGCAGTCACTAATTGCAGTTCAACAGCGGCTCCATTGAAGAACTGTATAATATCCTTGCACAACATAGGACGCCAACAAGCACCATGCACTGGCAGCTGCCAGTGCAGCTGCAGCGATGCAATTCCACCATCCTCCATTCGCCATGGGAACTTCTAGCGTCTAGCGTATACATTAGTGGCACCTCAGCAGACCGCTACAATTTGTTGCTTGGAAGAGCCGGCTTCCGTTTTCACCAAGTGATAATGATTCTTACTCACCTTCTGCGCGTACGCACGTTGCGGCTTTGCATTGTCCATGTTCAAAATTATTCTAGAAACAAAAGAAAAGAAAGTTATTTGCGAAGTAGCATGTACAATTTAAGATTTTTTATACCATACCGTAGCTTTGCCGGCTTTGTCGCGGTTTGTTTTGTTTTGGTTTATTCCTTCTTCTTTTTTTCTCAATATCAATTTTGATGATCTCGGTGAAGTGTCAAAAAGATTTCGCATGGATTTCAGCAAAGTGAGTTGAGAGGAGGTGTCGGAATAGCGATTTCTCGGTCGGACATCTTGAAAAACAATTTGACGTTTACTTGACTGAAATGTAAACAAACTGCGGTCAAGCATTCTTTGTTGGTCAAGCAAGCGATCTTTAGCATACATTGATGAAGCTCGATCTGCTGTGCTCTTGATGATTTTTTGCTTTCAGATCGGCCAAAAAGTGGAACGATCCTATATCTCGGATCAACCAATAGTTCGGGGATGCAAACCGGCTCCGCCTGTGACGCCGATACAGTCAAAGCTGCCGTGTCCGTATAGGCGCTGAATCGTTACCACCTCAAACAGTAATAAGTATAATACAGAATCTCCTCAGATAGCACTGAAGCACTACAATATCCTGATTTCTTCACTGGATCTAAGCTTTCCGAACGATATTGAACAGCAGAATGGAAGAAAACAAATCTTATAATGATGTTATTGCTTCGAGAATAATAAACAACACATATAACCAGCTGATTCAATGCGGTCAAGTAAACGTCAAACTGGTCCTGGTCTTCTACTTCTTTCCATGTGTCAAAACGGGCTTTTTACGGCACCTCCTCTCAACTCACTTTGGATTTCAGCAAGGAGCTGAAACGTTTTTGACGTATAGATTTCGCATAACCCCCCCTTTTAATGAGATTTTTAGACGAGGGATTTTTCGTCGGTGATTTTCTGTCAAAACACGTTTGACAGATAAATGCCGGTCTGAAAAAATGAATTCGACATGCTCAATTCAGATTTCAATCGCGCTGGTTTTTTTCTGTCATAGTGAGGACTGTTTACATTTTGGAAGCGTTGTTTTGTCTCGCAATTTTTATTGAATATTATTGTCCAGTTTAGTTCATGTAATTTAAAATGAATATTGAAGACGATGTTTTGCTAATGCTTTGTAGGAGCGTTATTTGCTACACAAAGCGAAAGAAAGCCGCGATCGAAATGGGTAAAAACCATGCATTTGAAAAGAAGTTCCCTATCGCATTTCAACATGATGGAAGAGCTGCGGCTAGAGCCGACGGATTGGCTAAATTAAGCCAAGATGGGATGAGGAATAATATATGTGGCTTTTGGAGAAGGTCACACCGCTGATAGCGAAGGAAGACACGATTATGAGACCAGCTGTGTCCCCACATGAGCGGCTCAGTGCTACACTGAGATTTATCATCAGCGGCAGCTCCAACCAGTGCCTCCGTTTTCAAAAACCAATTTCGCTTTTCGTTCGGCCCGCAATTCTTCGTAACGAGCGGAACATTACGCGGTGAACGAAGAGAATAGAACAGGCACGAAAACCACGCCAGACTGTATTGTTCTGTATATGTTCTTTGAAAAATTTGAACAATCATGCTTAGAAAGTGATGTGGGACCAGTTTGAACCGAAAAATCTCTAACCGAATGTTCGTCTGACCAAAGCGCTGTCGGTCACGAAAAAGTATCCCTATCATAATGGCATCGTCAGTCGGTGCCCGGCATGGTACGATACATGTTAATAATAAATATTTCATTTCAGAATAACGTACAATTCAAATGTAAAATAATTCGGATGATGGCAAAAAAAATCTGTGCAGCATATTGTGTTATTACACGGACAGCGGGTTTTTTTTCTGTCAAACGCCCTATTTGACAGAAAATCACCAACCAAAAAATCCCTTGTGTAATAACCCCATAAGCGCCCGGCATACGAACGGTATGACGGACGGTGTCAAAATTGTCGGTTGGAACAAGGTGTATGTATTTAGAAGCAAGGTATATGGATATAGAAGGTAGAGTTGTTTAAAGCAAATTGACATTTCTCGACCTGACATAACAGTTCCGTGGTGATCGAAGGGAAGGGTATTGAGAAGAGTGATGGCAGCGTCGGAGGAGGCGCCGGTGGTGGTATCGTTTGCGATTTTTTGACGAAAAATGCAACCAAATATCGTCAATCTTCTGTGGAACAACATTTGATATGCGAAGATGACCCATAAATTATCGAAATTGCTCAAGGGATTGAGAATCGAGGCTGTTTGTTCATGTTTGTTGCCCCATACCATATGTTTTTGTAAACAAACTCTGACATAACTCGACTAAAATGTCGCCCTGTCAAATCGATAAAAATCCACCTTCTAAATACATACACCTTGATTTAGAAGGTAGATTTTTATCGATTTGACAGGGCGACATTTTAGTCGAGTTATGTCAGAGTTTGTTTACAAAAACATATGGTATGGGGCAACAAACATGAACAAACAGCCTCGATTCTCAATCCCTTGAGCAATTTCGATAATTTATGGGTCATCTTCGCATATCAAATGTTGTTCCACAGAAGATTGACGATATTTGGTTGCATTTTTCGTCAAAAAATCGCAAGCGATACCACCACCGGCGCCTCCTCCGACGCTGCCATCACTCTTCTCAATACCCTTCCCCTCGATCACCTCGGAACTGTTATGTCAGGTCAAGAAATGTCAATTTGCTCTAAACAACTCTACCTTCTATATCCATATACCTTGGGTTGGGATACCTCCCAGGCTGCAAGGAACATATGAAAAGACCAAATCCTTCTGTTTACAATACTAAGTCAGCGAGTTCATGAACTTTATACGGCTTTTTACCTAATAATAAATAGTAAAATCATAAAAAAACGTATAGAAAACTCATGTCTTTATTTAACATGTACATTTTATTTGGTTTTAAAAGATTTTTCATTAATTTTCAATTTTAATCTAAAAATCGAGAGTAATGATATTGTTGATATTGGTTCCCTGATCAGCGATTGTTGTTGTTTTGCCTGTCAGACTGGCCGACGCGCTACAAAAAGAAAACTTCTATCCGTATAAACAAAAATTTTCCGAGTGCTTCTTAATTACGTTTTAGCTCAGTGCCTTCTAATATCACCAATCTTGTAAAAATGAGTGACCAATTCACTAAACGAGTAAAATATAATTCATATTTGTATCGTTATCGCGATGCGACAGAGCGCCGAGCAGCTTTGCTAGAGCAGAATGACGAAGAGCTAGCTGCAGGAGGAAGTTCATACGGTATAAGACGGGCAAATATCATTGTTAGTTTCTTTTATAACATGGCATATGTTTTGTTTTCCAGTTATTGGAAGCAACCAAGGCGCAGGCGATGCACCTATGGATTATCATTCAGAAGGATCTTCCAATGTGATGGCAGAAGAAGCCGGTGAAACGACAAGCGAACCTGAATGTGATGAGTTTGTTACGGACTATTTAGTTGAAAGCTCTGACGATGAAAGAATGGACACAGAACGCACAGAAGGGTATGATGTAGAAGCCGAATTACGTCGATGGGCAATATCCACCAATCAATCGTATAATTCTATAAGTCAAGTTATGGAAATCATACGAAACGTGAGTTCTTGTAATCTTCCAAAAGATGCTAGAACTTTGCTGAAGACTCATCGAAATGACTCAAATGAAGTTGTAACGATAAACGGAAGTCAGTATTGGTATAACGGAATAAGACGATGTCTGCTCAACGAACTAAGGTGCGTAGCTAATAAAAGTTGTTAACAACAATCTTTACATAACAAACGTTACGTTTTGTATTTTCAGCCGCAGCGATATAGCTCTCGATTCGTATTCTAAGCTGGAACTTAATGTTTCTATTGATGGATTACCCATATTTAAAAGCAGCAATCTTCAATTTTGGCCAATATTATTCAACGTTCATAACATTCCAGAAGTGCCGGTAATGACCATTGCAGTTTACAGCGGATCAACAAAACCAGCAGATATCGATCAATTTCTTCAGCCCTTCGTTGATGAACTTAACTTCCTTATGGAAAATGGAATAACCATCAATAACAAAAAGATTTCCATAGAATTACGTGTCATTATAGCTGATTCACCTGCTCGAGCATATATTAAAGGTAAGACAAAATATAAGATTACGTTGAAAATTGTATGGAACTTAATATACTTTTTTAAATAGGTGTTGCTGGTTTCAACTCACGAGATGGTTGCTTGAAATGCGCAACGAAAGGAAGAAGCCTTAATGGAAGAACTGCATTTTCCAGTTATACTGAACTTGAGCGAACAGATCATGGGTTCAGATTACGAATTTACGAAGGTCATCATAAATATTGTACTCCATTGTTGAAACTAAATAACTTCGACATTATCAAACAAATAATCGTCGCAGATCAACTACATTTGATAGACTTAGGTATCACCAAACGCACGATCGTAAGTTTCATGGAAGGAAAATTTGGCGTTAAAAAAAAGCTTAGCAATACACAAATTAACAATTTGTCTGCAATGCTGACCAACATCAAACTTCCTATTGAAATTCACAGAAAGTTCCGTTCAATGCGTGACTATAAGCACTGGAAAGGCTCAGAATATTCCTCATTTCTATTTTATGCCAGTTTCGTTATACTCAAAGAGATAACAAATGAAGAACAATACAAGCACTTCATGCTGTTCTTTTGTAGCTTAACTTTGTTTTCCTCAAATGTTTACAAAGAACATTGGCCTTTAGCAAACACGTTGATTCAACTTTATGTAAAACATTACGCAAATATCTATGGCCCGGAATTTATTTCAAGCAATGTACACAATCTGCTACATATATTCAAAGAAGTTGAACAATTTGGTCCAATTAGTAGCATATCTTCTTATCCATTTGAAAACCATTTGCAGCATTTAAAACGTTCATTGCGTTCTGGCTGGAAATGCTTAGAGCAAACTATAAATAGACTTTCCGAAAAAGAAGTTTTTAACACTCGTTCAGCTAATCTATGTTTAAATTTCCCTTCTGTTCATACCAGAACTGGCACAGTAACATTACATGTCCGCAAAGCCTTTCTTTTAAAAACTGGGGAACGTAACGAATGGTTTTTGACCAAAAGTGGTAATGTGTGCAAATTTATCACTGCACATGAACAATACCGTAACATAAAAATTGTTGCGAAAAAATTGTCTCAAACAGACGATTGTTTTGTATATCCTTTGAATTCTAAATTTATGCATATGCATCATGGAAACCTGAGCGATCTGGAACATACGGAATTGGATGTTAATATTGAGGATATACGATGTAAATTGGTAGCTGTTCCCCTTTCCAAAGAAAATGAGTATCAATATGTTCCATTAATTCATACCCTCGTAGGCTAATATTTGCATTTCTTAGATAATAAATAATTAATATGATTTTCTTTCTGTATCGTTCTTTTTAATTACTATAATTTATGGATTATAACATTTCAAAAATTTACATATTATACATGATACATTTTTCATGAGTTTTTATTATTAACATACATATTACATCATATTACATGTATTTAAAAAAATAAGGACACTTAGTAAGTGAAGGAACTTTATAACAAAACAAAAAAACACTAATAATGAGAATGTTGATGTCTGTGGTGCGTGGATTTAATCTTACCTTCTAGGTTCAGTCTTTGGCGGGCATGCTTCAATTTATTTTGGAAGAATGTTTTAATTTTTTGAGGAGTTGGAGTTACTCCGTGAAAGGTTCCAATGTGCTTAAATAAAGCAAGAATATTTTTATATCCAAACAACGGAATTTTTTGGTTCGGATGTCCAATTCCCGTCCAGCTCATCTCTATAACAAACTGTCTGGCAAATATGATGTCCATCGCTGAATGAAGCCTTTCTTCCGAGCTATCTGTTGGCAGCTGGCATTCCAGATATTCTTCAAATTCTTTTTTGTACTGTTGATCATTAAGCTGCTGATCCACTGCATCCAACATTTCTTTGGATGCGATCGGTTCCCAGTTGAATGAACTATTTGTTACCAATCCTGGACGAGGAGAGATTTTATCTAAGATCAAGTCCAGCTTAGTTTTAATAATTGCTTGATTTTTCTCAACAACTCGAACCCTGTTGGCGTGGTTAGTTTCTATTTCATTAAGTTTCTGGTCCAAATTTGTAATTTTTTTTGTCATGTCATCCATTTTCTGTCCAATTGAAACTAAAAGATCGCGCAATCCTGCGTCTATAGAAGATTTTGTTGTCTCTAGATTTATGGGACTATTGCTGCTTATGGGTTTGGAAATGTTGGGTTTGTTGGATGCGGAAAAAATGGAATCCGAAATGGATGCGGAAACATTGCGGTGAACGATGTTTGTTGCAGGTTGGATGTTCTTGGATATATTTTTTGCCGTTGGTAGTTGTTTTATAAAATCTGGATGTAGTGTTGGTTGTGATGAGGAAGCTGTAACACAACGATGAAAAACAATACATATTACTTTTAATACTGCTCCCAATCTTTTAAACGCATGCCGAGAAAACCATACAAACCTGCGGAAACACTGCGGTGAACGATGTTTGTTGCAGGTTGGATGTTCTTTGATGTATTTTTTGCCGTCGGTAGTTGTTTTATAAAATCTGGATGTAGTGTTGGTTGTGATGAGGAAGCTGTAACACAACGATGAAAAACAATACATATTACTCTCAATACTGCTCTAAAGTTTTATGAACCAATATTTTTTATACCTGTAGGCTGCGGCTTCTCGGATAAAACATATTTTCCGTCTCTCATATTGAGCACCACAATCTTGCGTGGTGTGCTAAATGATTCGCCACATCGTTAAAACACGAACAAAGAGATAAATATATTATACATCGAATCCTTTGTTACATGTATTTTAAAAATACATACTTTTCCATGTTGCTTGGTTGCTTCTCTTATTGGATGTTTACGTCTCGACACAACACAACCGCAATAGCTCACACGGATCAGATGGAGAACAAGCAACTCGGTAAGCACAAGTTCAAATCAACTTATAACCCTATATAATTGATAACACAGAAAAAGATAGGATAGCCACCGGTAAAGGGGGGGTACTACACACAGCTATGGCATATGAATGAATAAGTATGAATTTTAAATAAATGACAGCTATAAGAAAAAAACAAGATTTTTTTTCGTTTTTACTTGCTTGAAAACGGCACGTTTTTATTTTCTTTACCAACCAAGTTGTATACATTAAGACCAAGATGTATACATTACCACGCCATGACAGTTGGTCCGATGAGGTGTTATTAAGACGTCTTTTCGTGGTCTTTTCGTGGGTGAAAAGACCACGAAAAGACGTCTTTTCATCTGTCATTTGGAGCCTGGGCTTGGGCCAGGTGTTGACGACTGCATTAGCTTGTGTTCACATACCGATAGCGTATAAAAGCCAGGCTACATGATGCGAGATGCCAAAAAGATATGGGAGGGTTGTTCAAAGCCTCGAAGTGATCTAAAATGTCTGGTGGGAACAGCACCAGTTTGACGTTTACTTGACCGCATTGAATCAGCTGGTTATATGTGTTGTTTATTATTCTCGAAGCAATAACATCATTATAAGATTTGTTTTCTTCTATTCTGCTGTTCAATATCGTTGGGAAAACTTAGATCAAGTGAAGAAATCAGGATATTGTAGTGTGTCAGTGCTATCTGAGGTGATTTTTATTATATTTATTACTGTTTGAGGTGGTAACGATTCAGCGCCTATACGGACACGGCAGCATTGACTGTATCGGCGTCACAGGCGGAGCCGGTTTGCATCCCCGAACTCTTGGTTGATCCGAGATATAGGATCGTTCCACTTTTTGGTCGATCTGCAAGCAAAAATTCATCAAGAGCACAGCAGATCGAGCTTCATCAATGTATGCTAGAGATCGCTTGCTTGACCAACAAAGAATGCTTGACCGCAGCTTGTTTACATTTCAGTCAAGTAAACGTCAAAAAAAATTCCAAATGCCCGACCGAGAACTCGCTATTCCGACACCTCCTCTCAACTCACTTTGGCGCGTGGGGGAGGGGAAGGGTATTGAGAAGAGTGATAGAAGCGTCGGAGGAGGCACCGGTGGTGGTATCACTTGCGATTTTTTGACGAAAAATACTCTGTCCTCTCTGTCCTTTGACGAAAAATCCTCTGTGGAACAACATTTGATATGCGAAGATGACCCATAAACTAGCGAAATTGCTCAAAGGACTGAGAATCGAGGCTGTTTGTTCATGTTTGTAGCCTCATACCATATGTTTTTGTAAACAAACTCTGACATAACTCGACTAAAATGTCGCCCTGTCAAATCGATAAAAATTCACCTTCTAAATACATACACCATACACCATACACAATCGTGTAGGTGGAAATACCGAAGAAGAAGAAGAAGAAGAATCAGAAAAGAATATCCAGCGCCGACGAGTTATAACAGTTTTAAAGTGATCTTCCTGAAGTTTGCAAAAATGCCCGAAAAACGAAACTTTACGACGAGAATGCGATTCGTGAATGTATTCATTTCATCGAGCATTCAAACGTGAAGTTATCTGATGCCTGCAAGCGATTTAAAGTGCCGCGAACAACAATTCAATATCGCCTAAGTTCTCGGTGGCAGTTAGGAAAGCGCAATGGACCGAAAACTATTTTAAGCTCCGAGGCGGAACATCTTATTTCAATGTGCAAATGCAACAAAGGGGTTTTCCAGGGGGTTTGGCTGCTTAAGGCGCCAAAACAAAAACGTCACACTGACAGCTAACAAACTTCATATGTCAAACACATTGCAGAGTTTTCCCCAACATCACCATTGAGATAACAGAAATTGTCTCTCAACACCCCTGCTCAATTTCTGGAACTTCGCACTCCAATCTGCTCCAGGAGACGCTTGAATGCCACGGATGGAAGCCCCTTTGTCATGACATCAGCCAACTGATTTACCAAAGGAACGTACTTGATGACAATGTCACCACGTGTTACTCGCTCTCGGATGAAATTGTTCTTAATATCAACGTGCTTCATACGACGGCTATCCCGTGGCTCTTCCGACACACGCATACAGGATTGGTTGTCTTCATAATACGGCACGTGTCTTTTAATAACCACTCCGAGATCTGCCAGCAACCTTTTCATCCATGTTCCTTCACACATGGCCATGCACAGCGCAATGAACTCGGTCTCAGTAGAAGACAAAGTCACTGTTTGCTGTTTACGCGTTAACCAAGCCACTGTCTCTCCGAACACTCGTAGAATGTAGCCACTCTTCCATCGGCGATCGTTGATATCGTTTCCCCATTCGGCATCTGAGAAAAAACCATCAACGCTACTTCTGCTTGACCACCTTGAAATTCGAGTCCAACATCAAGAGTACCCTTCACATAGCGCAGAATGCGCTTCAAATAACACCAGTGTTCATTCGTCGGGCAGCTTTGCAACTGACTAAACACGTTAACCGCGGCACATAAATCTGGTCTTGAAGTGTGCGCAACATATGACAGATATCCAACCAGTTCACGATAAGGCTTATCCGTTTGTTCCGCTTCGGTTCCTTTCTTCAGCTTCAGATGGCACTCGATTGGTGTGGAGACTGGTTTGGAATCCTCCATACCAAAACGCCGAAGAAGAGACTCCAAATATCCGCGCTGAGAAATTCTCATGAACTGCTTTTCCACATTTCTCTCAATACGCATATTGAGGAAACAACTCACTTCACCAAAATTCGACATTGCGAACTCTTTCTTAAAATAGCTCTTAATCATCGAAATAGCCTTTGCATCACGTCCTACAATGAGAATATCATCGACATAGAGGACTAGGATCATTCGTTCGTCGTTCACCATTCGCACGTACAAACACTGGTGGTTTTCACTGCGCTTGAAATCTAGTCTGGTAACTAACTGGTGGAATCGTTCGTTCCACGCACGAGAAGCTTGTTTAAGTCCGTACAAGGCACGATTCAGACGGCAAACAAGTTTCTTCGATCCTACGGCAAGTCCTTTCGGTGGAACCATGTAAATTTCTTCTTTAAGTGTTCCATTAAGAAACGCTGTCTTCACGTTGAGTTGCTGAATAAGCAAACGTTCTTGGTTTGCAACAGCTAGTACAGTCCTCACGGTATCCAGTCTGGTGACTGCAGCAGACGTCTCAGCATAGGCATAGCCATAACGCTGAGTAAATCCGCGAGCCACCAATCTAGCCTTATTCCTATCCGGAGCATCACCTTCACCCTTTGCAGATGATCCCATTTGCAGATGATCGGATTTCTACCTGCGGGCAATTCACACAAGGTCCAGGTGTTGTTTAGCTTATGAGACATCATTTCCTCCTTAATAGCCTCATTCCACAGGTCCCAATCTTCACGCTTCCGCATCTCTGAAACCGTATCCGGAAAATTCTGGACATAGCTAACAGCACTCAAAGCACTAGCAGAAAAATTCATCAAATAATCATTCTGCCAAGACGGAGCAACACGTTTCCGAACGTTGTTATCAGTTCCAGATACTGCCTGCTCGTTCACCCCTGCTGAACCCTCGTTGACGTCAAAAATATCTGCGCAATCAACATATTCCTCGACGGTCACGTTCAAGTCAGGTTCGTCCATCTCCGCCTCTGCTTCGATTTCCACACCAGCCTCTGCTTCCGGTACTTCTCTAACAAGATCAGTCGAACAGTCGGATGCTGTTGAAGATCTCACAACAATCGAGTCTTCCATTGTTGTTGTTCCATTCCATGTTCTACTGACTTTCGAGAACCACAAATCTCGTCGATAATGACATCTCGAGCGGCAATGACGTTGCCACGCTTCGGGTCCCAAATTCGATACCCATTGCAATGGTACCCAAGAAAAATTCCTTTCCATGCCTTCTTGTCCAACTTCTTCCGATTCTCCTTCGGTATATGGCAGTATGCAGGACTGCCCCACACTCCCATCTTCGAAACGTCCGGTTTTCTACCCTACCACATTTCATAGGGTGTTTTACCTTCGATGATGGCACTTGCTGAGCTCCTGTTCACTAGGTATGCTGCACTTTCCACCGCCTCACACCAGAACTTCTTGCCTATACCTGACGTGAACATCATCGACATGGCCTTTTCTTCCAGCGTACGATTCATGCGCTCGGACACGCCATTTTGCTCCGGTGTATATGGAATTGTACACTGCATCATGATACCCTTCTGTTTGCAGTATTCATCGAATTCGGCATTCTCCGCCATTGTCACACACTAAACGTGAAATGCCAATACCGAACTTAGCAGTAACCATAGCTTTATAAAGATTGAAGCAATTAAACACTTCTTCCTTCGTGCGCATGGTGTACACTATTTGGGGCGATTTCTTTCGTTTTAAGTTGAGCGTTTTAAGATCGATCGGTTCGAGATACGAGATAAGACTAAAACTATTTTATTACAATTACCGTTACCTTACAATTATGAATTTGTATTAGTGTTAGATTTAGCGCGTAGTGTGTAGCGTGTATCGTGTATCGTGTATCCTGTCGTGTATCATGCATCGTGTCGTGTATCGTGTCGTGTATCGTGTCGTGTATCGTGTATCGTGTGGTACAGTACGGTGCACAAATGGATACGGCTGCCACAGTACTCCCCTCCTAGACTAGATTACCTTTTAGTGAAACCTCTCGGGAATTATCACTCGTCGTCCAGAACGAGTGACTCTAGTCGGGGATTTTATGACAGGAGTTGTGTCAGCTGGTACCGGGTTGTTTTGCTGGTCCTCTAGCGCGAATGCAGGTTTCAAACGGTCCACCGAAACGTTGACTGTTCGGCCTCGGATTTTCAGCGTGAACTCGGCAAGCGTTGAGGCTCGGCTAACCACCTCGAATGGTCCTACGTATGGAGGTGATAAAGATGGTCGTACCGAATCATTCCGCACGAAAACATTTCTGCACGTCCGCAGGTTCTGGTGAACGAAAACGTTCCGATTTCCATGCCAAGCAGTCGGCTGGGGGCGAAGATCACGCATAGTCCTTCGAAGTTTGGCGACAAATTCAGCTTCGTTCGGGTTGGTCGGGTTGCTAACGAAAAACTCAGACGGTATTCGAAGCGTTGTACCATATACCATCTCGGCCGCCGACGCTTTTATGTCCTCCTTGTAGGCCGACCGCAGTCCCAGTAGGATCATCGGCAGGTGCTCGCTCCAGTGTTCAGTATCATGGCAAAGGATCGACGACTTAAGGGTTCTATGCCATCGTTCGATGATTCCATTCGATTGTGGATGGTACGCAGTCGTGCGCAGGTGGCTGGATCCGAGCAAACGAGTCAGTTCAGCGAACAGCGATGACTCGAATTGGCGTCCTTGGTCGGAAGTTATGAAGGAAGGAACACCAAAACGAGATATCCATCCAGATACCAGAGCTTCGGCAATTGTGATCGCGGTCATATCCGGTATGGGTAACGCTTCTGGCCAACGCGTGAATCTGTCGATGACCGTTAGACAGTAACGGTTACCTTTACTCGGGGGGAAGGGCCCAACGATGTCGATGTTGATATGTGAGAATCGACTATCCGGAGCCGAGTATCGGGATACAGGCGATTGGATGTGGCGTGTCATCTTCGAGCGTTGGCATTGCAGGCAGCTCCTAGCGAAAGCGATACTGTCCTTGCGGATGATTGGCCAAACAAATCGCTCCGTCATTAATTTGGCCGTTGCACGCGTGCCAGGATGAGATAAATTATGCGTTGCCTGGAGCGCAGCTTGCCGGAACCGTTCCGTTATAAAGGGCCGAATGCGATCACCAGTGCAGTCACATAATAGTTGTTTGGTACTGCCTGGAATGGTAAAATACTTTAGTTTAAGCGAACTATTCAGTTTACCTTCTACGATATTTTGAAGCTCGTGGTCGTCTTTTTGGCTCTCTGCTAGGGCTTCATAATCCAGGGATGGCACTGACTTTACTGCATTGATGCGGGAGAGCAAGTCAGCCACGATGTTGTCCTTTCCCACAATGTGACGGATGTCCGTTGTGATCTGACCAATCACATCCAACTGGCGAGCTTGACGGTCCGAGGCTTTGTCAAGCTTCTGGCAGAAGGCAAATGTGATGGGTTTGTGGTCGGTATAGATGTGACAGCTTCGTCCTTCGAGCATGTATTTGAAATGCCGCAATATATACCTATATTGCTGTCAGCTCGCGATCGTAGGTACTATACCGCAGTTGCGCCTTATCGAATTTCTTCGAATAAAATCCGAGTGGTTGAGGGTTTCCATCGACGATTTGATGCAGAACCGCCCCTGCGGCGATATCAGATGCATCGACCCAAAGGGATAGCTCTGCAGATTTGACGGGATGCGATAACAGCGTAGCATCGGCGAGTTGTTGCTTACAGCGCTCGAAACTTGCGGTTGTGGTGTCATTCCAGGTCAACGGGGATCGATCGTTGCGTTTGTTGCCAGTAATAATGGAAAGGAGTGGAATCTGGTGCTCGATCGCGTTTGGCATGAACCTACGGTAAAAATTTAGCATAGCCAAAAACCTTTTTAATTCCTTCACTGTCGCAGGACGCTTGTATTCTGCAATAGCTCGCACGCGGTCTGGCAAGGGACGGATACCATCAGCAGATACAGAGTGGCCAAGAAAATCAAGAGTATCACGGCCGAATTCGCACTTGGCAATATTTATCGCCAGATTATATTGTTTGAGCCTTTCAAACAATCGACGCAAGTGTTCACGATGCTCTTCGGGTGATGATGAAGCGATGAATAGATCGTCAATGTAGGGGAATATGAAATCCAACCCTCGCACAACCTCGTGGATTAAACGTTGAAATGTTTGCGCAGCGTTGCGCAGTCCAAAGGTCATGAACGAGAACTCGAACAATCCGAAGGGTGTCGTGATGGCAGTCTTAGCAATATCCTCGGGATGGATTCGCACCTGATGGAACGCCTTCTGCAAGTCAACTTTTGAAAAAATAGTTTTACCTTCTAGAATGGTAGAGAAGTCCTGCAGGTACGGTAAGGGATAGCGATCCGGGATGGTTTGAGCGTTGAGTGCGCGGTAGTCACCGCATGGTCGCCAGGACCCGTCCGCCTTTTTCACCATGTGAAGCGGGCTCGCCCAACTGCTGCTAGAAGGTCTGCATATCCCAAGCTTCATCAGAGAAGCTTCATTCGGCTAACAACTCGGCGTAGGGTGAAACCGCCTGAAAAGTTTTAACCGAACACTGCTCACTTTTCGCAAGGAATCCAACCGACTCGAGGTGGGTGGTGTTATCGATGAGACGCTTTCGTTTAATATCTACCAGTAGGTCAAAATTGCCTAAAAAATCCGCACCAATTATTCCGGAAGTTACATCGGCTATCAGGAACGACCACAAGAACTCACGACGAAGACCGAGGTTTACTTTTAATAAAACTTCACCATATACATTAATGGGCGATCCGTTCGC
This sequence comes from Anopheles stephensi, assembly GCF_013141755.1. Lineage (NCBI taxonomy): Eukaryota > Metazoa > Arthropoda > Insecta > Diptera > Culicidae > Anopheles > Anopheles stephensi. Next base: position 20,016,661 of record NC_050201.1, on the reverse strand, counting down.
GGCGAACAGTTTTATCGAAGATGGTTTAACTCCGGCTGAAAGCAAATCTTTCGGAACCACAGACACATCGGCGCCGGTGTCGATTAAAAATTGCATTGACGTGGTTGTATCGGCAATTCTTAGGCGAAAGATTGCGGCTGTAGTGGTGAGTTCGCCAATCTCCACCGCAGCATCAGCAGAGCGTCGCTATTGTGAAGGTGAAGAGCTTTGAGCGGTGCAGGGTTTTCGGCATTTTCGAGCTTCACTACCAAATTTGCGATGAAACCAACACGGGCCAGTCGAAAAATCCCTGCGACTAAATGAGCGTCTACCTGGTGAACTGGCGCGGGAAACCGATCGTCCGCGATGCCTTCGGTTGGGAAACACGTTTTCAATGCGCCTGGATAATTCAGCTATCTCTTTTCGAAGATCAGAAATGGGGTCGTTGACCGCGGTTTCAGGCACGTGGTCTGGCGCCATCGCTGATTTTTTTCGTTCGACGGCGTTAATGCTCCTAAGTTCCAAAGATTCGACAATGGCGTCAGCGATGGTGGTTTTGTCGGCGGCGTCACCACGAGAAGCGATCACTGCCGCTTGTGCATGTGGCGGTAGCCTGGATGCCCAAAGATCGATAAGCACCGTTTCGTTAAGAGCGTTGCCAGCAACGCGCTTCATCTCGTTCAAGAGCTGGCTTGGTTTTTTATCACCTAGTGGCATATCGGACAATACGCGCTGCAAACGCCGCTGCTGACTGTCTGCGAAATAACCGATCAGTTTGGTCTTTATGTATGTGTACTTGTCCATCGTCGGTGTGCCATCGATGATTGACCTTAACTCAGTCAGTTTATTAGGAGGCACCTGTGCCATAACGATGTTGTACTTTCGCGTATCGTGCAATGCGCCTATTCCCGAAGCAGCGAACCAAAATTCAAGCGACATGAAATATGTCTCTATGTTGGTGTCTTCCATGCTGGGTGGATTCAATCGAGGCGTATGGATTGCTTCAATAGCGGCCGGTTGAGACGCGGGGTTCGCGGTAGGCGGATTCGTAATCACTTTATCCTCTAGCATTTTTTGGCGTACACGAAAACTCGCTCGAACAAAAATCACGCACTTGTAACGTTAATAAAAAACTCACGTCGGGGTCACCACTTTGGCGCGATTTCTTTCGTTTTAAGTTGAGCGTTTTAAGACCGATCGGTTCGAGATACGAGATAAGACTAAAACTATTTTATTACAATTACCGTTACCTTACAATTATGAATTTGTATTAGTGTTAGATTTAGCGCGTAGTGTGTAGCGTGTATCGTGTATCGTGTATCCTGTCGTGTATCATGCATCGTGTCGTGTATCGTGTCGTGTATCGTGTCGTGTATCGTGTATCGTGTGGTACAGTACGGTGCACAAATGGATACGGCTGCCACAACTACAACAAATCTACTCCAATCGTCGATAAAACTCACAAAGAAACGACTTCCATCGTGACCAACCGGTGTCACCGGACCGCAAACATCACTATGTAATACTTCTAATACACGCTTTGCACGTTTTTTCGTACGTTCGCCAAATGGCATTCTCGTTTGCTTCGCATCGACACAAGTTACGCAGATCATTTCCGTTTTATCACCCTCGCGCTTGTCCAATCCATTTACCTTGTGCTTGGATATGATCTTTTCCAAATTAATTTGGCTAAGATGACCATAGCGCTTATGCCAAAGCTCGGGACCCTTTAAGATTTTTCCACACGAATACATGACCGAACCGCATTCCTTCTTACGGTATAAATCCATTTCATACTGAAGACCAATACGCTTACCGAGGCGAGCACTTCTGAACCACGAATAATTTGGACACATCCATTCGTAAAAACAACTTTCATTCCTGCCATCTAGACTTTTCGAATAGAGAAAAGATTGCATCGTAGGTTCGGAAAATAAAGTACATTTTCCAAAATACACTCGCGCTGTTGGTTTCCGATCTTCCCAATCACTTTGATTGTTCCGGAATATTCAGCCATCGTAGATTTCCCGTTCTAGGCCACTGCAATTTCAACAGGGTTTTTCAAAGGCACTAGCTTTTCAAACAAACTACGATCATTAGACATGTGGTCCGTAGCACCCGAATCTGCAAACCATTGTAGTTTAAATTTATCTTCATGGCTTTCTACTGCGATCATACCTGCGGCAAAACTCACAAATTTTCCCGTCGCAATCGCACTGCCTTTGTTTTTGTTGAATTTCTTCTTCTTCTTTTCAGGACAATCACTGGCTTTATGCCCAGGCTTATGACAAAAGAAACACTTCATTGTCTTTTCCAAGCCGTCCTTTGGCTTTCCAACAAAAGCAGCCGATTCACGTTTCGTCGAAACAGCTTCCACACACGAATCATTACACTTTATCTCCTCATCCAGGAGACGGCATTTGACGAACTCTAGCGTCAGATTTTCTTGTGGAATTGTCTCAAGAACAGTCACCACCGTCGCGTATTTAGGTCCCAAGGTCATCATCAACTGGAATACAACATCAATGTCTTCCAAATGTGCCCCGGTGGCCTTATAATCACGCACAATACAATCGAATGCTAGAAAGTGATCCTGTAGGCTGCCTACTTCGAACCGAAACGTAGAAAACAATTTCTTAGATGCAACCGGCACGCAGTTCAAACACTCTCTCCAGAGCAAGCCAAATCGCTCTCGCGGTCGTTTTGCCCTGCACGTACATGTTGTCATGGATCCGCGATACAAGGATCGACTTGCACCGTCGTTCCTTCTTCCAGCGCTTTTCCAACAGCTTTTCTTTCGCCAGGCTGACGGCGTCACTGTCTTCCTGTTTCACTTTTAGTTCTTCCACTTCCTCCATCTCGTTCTGGATGCATTCAAGCATTTCATGCTCCTCGAGCATCACTTGAATCCGGAACTTCCAAGACGCGAAGTTCGAACCATCAAATAGCGGAACGCGCACGGTTTCGTTATCGTTATCCATTTTAATTCACAACAGTCTTTAACAGAGTAGCCACAAATCCTTCAAACACGAAATCCTGGGCCCATAACCTAATGAGATACAGTAAAAGAATTTCGGACGGAATTCAGGAACGCGACACTTCACGGGAGAGCTTCAGTTTTCATCAAGGCTTTATTAGGAATGAATAACGAAACAAAATGGCTGCTCAAGGCGCCAAAACAAAAACGTCACACTGACAGCTAACAAACTTCATAGTCAAACACATTGCAGGGTTTTCCCGAACATCACCATTGAGATAACCAAAGTGAGTTGAGAGGAGGTGTCGGAATAGCGATTTCTCGGTCGGACACAAAGTGAGTTGAGAGGAGGTGTCGGAATAGCGATTTCTCGGTCGGGCATTTGGAATTTTTTTTGACGTTTACTTGACTGAAATGTAAACAAGCTGCGGTCAAGCATTCTTTGTTGGTCAAGCAAGCGATCTCTAGCATACATTGATGAAGCTCGATCTGCTGTGCTCTTGATGAATTTTTGCTTGCAGATCGACCAAAAAGTGGAACGATCCTATATCTCGGATCAACCAAGAGTTCGGGGATGCAAACCGGCTCCGCCTGTGACGCCGATACAGTCAATGCTGCCGTGTCCGTATAGGCGCTGAATCGTTACCACCTCAAACAGTAATAAATATAATAAAAATCACCTCAGATAGTACTGAAACACTACATTATCCTGATTTCTTCATTTGATCTTAGCTTTCCGAATGATATTGAACAGCAAAATAGAAAAAAAACAAATCATAAAATAATGTTATTGCATCGAGAATAATAGCTGATTCGATGCGGTCATGTAAACGTTAAACTGGTGCTGTTCTTCTACTTCTTTCCATGTGTCAAAACGGGCTTTTTACGACACCTCCTCTCAACTCATTTTGGAGATAACAGAAATTGTCTCTCAACATTACATGCATCCAAAAACAAAAGAAGTGCTTGTCTAAAAAGGATCCCGTAATGTGTATGAAATCGAAAAAGCACCAGCCAAGCAAAACATTACCGCTATGATTTCCTTCAACGCATGTGGATTTGTAGTGGATCCACATGTCATATTTCCGGGACAGCGATTAAAACGAGACATTTTACAAGGATTTCCTTCAACATGGGGTGTGGGTCATAGTGAACGTGGACGGATGGATTCTAAAAATTTCCGACTGTGCATTGAAAAAGTGTTTCATTCGTGTTTAGTGAAGAAAGGTGAAACTTTTCCTGTTATTATATTTGTAGATGGCCATATATCTCATAAGTCAATAGAAATTGCCGATGTTTCCCAATCACTTGGAATTATTTTAATAACTTTATATCCCAACACAACCCACATTACCCAACCGGCAGACGTTGCAGTTTTCAAACCACTGAAAGATGCATGGAGAGGTACATTAGAGTAATGGCATTTTGAAAATGTAAATCAAAATTTCACCTTAATTTATTTTGGCGAAATACTACAAAAAGCATTACAATAGGGCGTAAAAACAAATAGCATAAAAAGTGGATTCCGTGCTTGTGGGTTATATCCGTTTACCCCAGAAAACGTAGACTATAACAAATGCTTAAACAAATTGCCTTCCCACTCTAGTCAAAACCGTCATGAACCATCTGTTCAAAATGCTTCCCTTAATGCAGAAGATAACAATACCTATGCGCGATACCCCATTACCTGTAGAACGGCAACAAGGTCCTAAATTAGTTAAAATATGTGCATCAATTCCGTTGGACAAATTATGTCACGCATTAGACATGATTGGGGAAGAAACATTAAATAGGATTACCATAAAAGACATAACAAAGCTGTCCCGCCTGGAAAGATGCATTAAATATTTTTACACGGAGTGCATCAAGCCATATGTATCAATAGAGTCCGAAATCGAAGATAATAATTCAAACATATTAAATCCAGAAAATGTACCTTATTTTGAAATAGAATCATCTGAATCACACAACCATTCACCAGATCATTTCATTGCCTGTTCAATCGAAGAAAACTTTCCACGTGAACCAGTATCCAGCAATCAAAACTTCCAATGCTTCGTGTAAGTGAAGACCTTAATATCGAACACGTGGAGACAGATTGTCCCACCGAAGTATGCACCCAACAAAACAGTCAACATTTAATTACAGAAAACATCATCATCGATCCAAGTGAGCAGTACAATCAGTTATTCATCGAACCAGTCGCATCAAACCTTTCAAATGAAGATTGCAGCATCGAGCGCCTGGAAGAAGAATATGTTGAAGAACCTGATCTGGAAGAAAATGACGATACTACCCAGTTGTGACTGCCAGAGAACGATTGCAAGAAATGAATCTCAAAGAGGAGGAAAAACTTCGGCAGCAGGAAGAACGGAAACGCAAGGCTGTCGAACGTCAAGAAGCCAAAGAACTTCGTGAAACGGAGCAAAAAGCTAAAAAAGAGGCCCGATTGAAGAAAGTGATAATAAAAAACTGTGCAATAAGAGTATAAAATAACTATAGTTAAGTGCAATAAATGTTATTAGATTCCTTATAAAATTTTTGGTTTTTATAAATTGGTAATTGAAATGCTTTGTAATTTAATAAATTGGTACAGATTGGAGAGTGCCATCAATTCTACATGCGTTTTGAGCGCTCAAAAACATATTTTGTCGATTTGTTTGTTAAAATAGTGCAATTATTCCTTTTGATATTCAATATTAACTTTTAAATTATTTTTTATCTTGATCAAGTTTGATTTGTCACGTTTCGTCAGCCAATGTAGGTTGCCTAAAACGTTACCAATTTTTCATATCCGTTAAGCTGTGGGTTTTGATGAATGACATACACTGACAGCACTCTGTCAAAATCTGCCAGCATTGACGACGAAATCAAAGAACATAAAATTAATTATTTAACTACTTAATTTAAGAATTCCCTCCTAATGACCCTTAACCTCCCGCAGCATCTTCACATGATCGCTACTTGGACCCTTCCTTTCCTGAAGGGGATGATCAAACAGTGGCTGGCTCAATGGCCATGCTTAAGAATGAAGGTCCGTTTGGATGATTAATGGCTCCTACGTCTACTATCATACAGTGGAACTGTAGGAGTTTGCTTGGCAAGCTCAACTCCTTTAAAGCATTAGTGGGCGAACATAACTGTGATGTGTTTGCCCTCAGTGAAACTTGGCTATCGGATGACATTAAATTAACCTTCCCGGGATATAATATAATCCGTGAAGATCACGTTACTAGGGGTGGGGGGTACTGGTTGGTGTCCAAAAGAGTCACAATTTCACCAGAATACCTACCCCTAGACAAGAAATAATAGAAACTGTCGCAATAAAGACGAAATTGAGCATTCTTCACGTGACAATTGCATCCGTTTATATCCCCCCGATAGCCAACAATGAAAAAGAAAAAAATGAAAAGTTCAAAAGGGATATTGGAAATTTAGCAGCGGTCTTGCCTGGGCCACTTTTGATCCTGGGAGACTTTAACTCCCATGGAATCGACTGGGGGTGCGATAAGGATGACATTCACACTCCCATCATCCGAGATTTCTGCGACAGTTTTGGTTTTTCCATTCTCAACTCAGGCGAGGCAACTAGGATGCAGACAGCTCAAAGTAAGGCGAGTGCACTGGACTTGTCTCTATGTCCATCAGCAATGGTGCTGGATTTTAGTTGGAAGGTGATCCAGGACCCTATCGGCAGTGACCACTTGCCGATAGAAATTTCCTACATCAAGGGAGGATGTCCAGTAGAAGGAATCCCCGTTAAATGTGACTTAACGAGGAACATCGACTGGACGAGATACGGCGAGTTAATAGCCGCTTCGCTTTCACTTGACTTGGAAGATTTGTCTCCTGTCAAAGAGTACGAAAAACTTGTTTCAGTAATAAACAAGTCACTCTTGCTACGACAGTCAACCTGAACAGACGTGTTCTGCTTGTACTCCCGGTTCAGTGCTTCATCAGTGTTCCTAGTGTTACCTGTTGTAGTGAGATTTATCTGTGCTTGTACAGTGTGTAGTGCGACTTGTTGCTGTTACCCTGTGCTGCTGTGCAGTGGTTTCTACCCGGTGTACCTGTGCGGTTTTCCTGTGTTGCTGTGAAGTGTCCTACCAGGTGTTTTTATTTTACCCAGTGTACCTGTGCTAAAAACTAATCCAGAAGTTCTATACCTCTCCGTGGTGCGTGCGTGACTTTTGTGCCGTGGTGCTAGTTTTAAGAGCTTTAGAGAAAGATAGGCCCTGGTAATTGCATAATTTTTGTGTGCTGGTATTAAAAAAGAGACAATTTAAGTGAGAAAAAAGACTCGTTTAGTGTAGGTGGTGTGTCGTGGTGATATTCTTAAAGTGTAGTGTGTTAACATTTACTTTTACGACTGACAGGACTTATAATTTTTGTTTTCCTGGGCCCGGCATTACAATGCCAGGCCCACCTTCCTGCAAGAGGGATTTTCCCCCTCTCGGTGGGCCCTCCCGAAATGAGAGGACCCTACCAGACCAGACCAGACCCTAACGACCACGGAGACATGAAGTTCCTTGTCCTACAAACAACCGACGGCTCTCTCCTCCCAAAAAACCCTTTCATCATTGGTAAATCCTTATCCTCCCTTGCTGGTGAACTTTCCGAACCCGGCAAAGTTATTGACAACGGCAAAAAACTCCTGATTAAGACCCGTAGTTCCAAACAATTTAAATCGCTACAAACCCTCTCCAAACTCATTGACGGGACAAGTGTGACAGTGACTCCTCATACGACCTTGAACAGTGTTCAGTGTGTAATCTTTTCCCCAGACTTGAAAGACGTTAGTGACGAGACAATTCTAGAAGAACTGAAAGACCAACGCGTAATTTCTGTGCGTAGATTCAAACGTAAAGTGAACACTGAATTAGTGCCGACCAACATCTTCCTGCTCCGTATAAACGCCACCTCGATCCCATCAATCATCTGCCTCGGTGCCCTGCAAGTTTCTACCCGACCTTACTACCCAAAACCCATGATGTGCTACAACTGTGCTCATTATGGACACACCAAGATGAGCTGCAAGGTCAAGCCTCCGCCAACTGCGGTACCCCTGCCCACGGAGATTGCCCCGTCGACCCCGTGTGCATCAACTGCAAAGGACCACATAACGCCTTCTCCCGTTCCTGTCCCCGCTACCTACAAGAAGAAGCAGTCATCAAGTACAAAGTAGATAACAACTGTTCTTACGGAGAAGCCCGTAGATCTGTTAGTTTGCCAGTAACTCTTTCCCTTGTCCAACAAGGGAACGCACAACAAACGCACAACAAACGTCTTACGTACGCACAACAAACGACGCAAGACGAAAAAGACATACTTATTGCTAATCTACAAGCACAAAAACAACAACAAGAAGAACTTATCAAAACACTAAGAGAATCAATCGAAAGTTTGAGAAAACAAATAAAAGAACAAGGTAAAATGATTAAAAAAATACTGAACCAAAATAATGACAAACAAGAACAAAACGACAGCTCACTAGAATCGGAAACCGACACAACTCTGACCGACTCAGAAGACGCGGCCTCCACCACCTCCACCACTTCTTCCATCACCCGCAAGCGAGTCCGCGGGAATAAGGGCTCTCCCTCCTCGGAAGAGGAAAACCCAACCTCCCCCACCCCCACCCCCAACATCCTCAATTCTTCCTCTCCCCATATCCCCAACCCCATCACCACAATCCCTCCTTCCCACGTTTCCACCCGTAGTACGAAAAAGAAAAAACCTAGTTAAAAAGATCTTTTTTTCCTTCATCGCTATTTCCCTCTAATTACACATCTGAATCCCCTGCCCTTCCTATTTCGGGCGATCCCCAAAATTCACAAAATTTCTCTAGCCAACAACCCCTTTTTGCATTATCCTGGAATATAAGAAGCATGAAAAATAACCTAGATGAATTAAAACTCCTCATAACCAAGCATAACCCCAGCATCATCACTCTACATGTTACCAACGCGACGAATTGAGCTAAATTTAACGGCATTCAAGGATTAGATGGAAAATTTATAAATATCTTTCGTTTAGGATAAAATTCTCACCGAAAAACAACCTTGAATCACAGAAAGACCCCATACCGTAAGAAAGACGAAATTATGGTAACATGTCAGGGTATGTCATAAAATATCTAAAAAAGGGACAATATCCAGGCATATGGAAATCATAAATACAAGCCGTGTAATAAAAACGAAAGTGAAGAACATGGGCTGAAAGAGGTTAACACTAGAACAACGCATACATTGTCATTGCGCGATTAAGAAAAAACGACCAACGTAAAGATCAAGGCACGGTCGTAGGGCAGTGAAGGAAAGACCAATTTGACGAATAGAATAAACGACGCGCAGGCAATAGGCAATAGGAAAATAGGCATACGCATTTGAACCACAGATGCACGATGCATTACCCGAGGTCATAAAACGATAGGGTAACAATTGCCAGATATTCTAACATTACAGACCTCCTACACTAGCCGACGCCTGGCAAGGGTCAAACGCATCAGCATACCGAGTTAGGATAAAGGAGATCGATGTAATGCTGTTTCATGTTCTTTTTCCCACAGAATTTTAGTATATAAGACAGGATTTTTTGAGAATAAAATTGACTTGTAATCCAAACCTCAACGAAGAAGCTTGTGTTTCATTGTTTGGGTATCCATACAGAATCGGGAAAGTTTCACCTTTGCCTTCCCTCCGGAAATTGGTTACGCATTTTGGTGCCTCCCCACTCCGTCGGAAGAATTAGGCGAAATCAAGCCAGGCAAGAACCACGGTTAGAAACTTCTCCTGGTTATTCAGGAAAAAAGGTTAATCGTCTGATCGAGCTACGGCATTCCCGTTGTCTACGCCGAGTTAGTGAAGTGCGAGTCCGCCGCTAAAAACTTCTCTTGGTTATCCAGGAAAAAAGGTTAGCCGCCTGATTCAAGCAACTCTGACAAGGCCAGGAATCTGCGCGGAGATCTCCGAATCGACCATTCCTTCGCGTGGTCGGTTCAACAACGGTTTGTTATCGAACTAATAAATGGTGGCTCCAGAGAGGAGTTGTTAATATCCGCGCGCGTTAACAACTCATTCGAGCGAACTTCGTGGAGTGCTGTCGCCAAAAGAACAGCCTCTAACTGAACCCGCACCAAGCAGTGCTTCAAAAAGGTTCAGATTCAAATTCTGCGCTCGTGAAAAATAAAGTGAATTGCAGCAAGTGAAACGGTTTACAATTAATACACGTAAGAACTACAGTGATATAAGTGAACCGATCGAGTGCCGTTGCGATCATAACAATGTGCACAAGTGCAGAACAAAATCGGAGAGCATCAGTGAGAGCCATTGCGTGATATAAGCTTTATATAAGCAATAAACACGGCTCCGAACTAACCCATACCAAAGGGTAATAAAGTTCTTCCAAAAAGGTAGAACTAAACGAAACAAACTCGAAAGTAACTTTAAATGTTTGAGAAAGAAAAGCTCTTTAGTGAAGACGTCTATGCTTATGAAAGAAATCGTATTATAGCATAAATGGTTAACAATCAGTTCGTGGACAACCGCAGAACAATAAGTTAACCGAGTGCATGACGTTGCGATCGCATTAAAGTGCTCGAGTTTAAACAAATTGAGGACATAAAATTACCAGTGCATGAAAGAAGCTTATCAGGTATAAGCACGTGGGAAAGAGTTCTCGTAAGGCGTATCTTAACGGAGTAAGTCAGTGACCATCAGCGCAGATGGTATTTTAGTACGACTCCGGAGTGAAGTATCAGCGAGATCGAGACCACATTAAACTACCGGGCACTTCAAGGAAAGGTAAAACCGAAAACGGTAAGTCAAACGTTCTTATTTTATAGCTCAGAGTAGGAATTTTAAAGATCCGCCGACATGCCTTATAAATTTACCACGAATACATCCGGCAGTTGCCGATTGTGCGTGGCGGAAGACACTTCCGAAGAAAGCATGATTTCATGCTATGAATGTGATAGGTGGTTTCATTTAACATGTGCCAAACTAACACGTAAACCAAAGCCGGAAGAATGCTGGCTTTGCGTAAAATGTCAAAAAATAGCATATGAACTTAATAGATTGCCCAAAGAATCTGCTAGTAAGGATACAGAGGCTATGTTCTCACGACTATTGCTTAGGCTACAAGAACAATCAAAGGAGCAATTACAAGAATTTTTAAAGGCAGTAACAACTGTTGCGAGCGACAAACAAGGTTCGCCGCACATAGAAACGCTATTGAAAAGACAATCGCTTATGCAGTTGCCGAGATTTGGAGGGGATCCTGTAGAATGGCCAAATTTTAAGCAAACATTTGATGATACTAATGAGGAGGGAAGATTCTCTAATTAAGAGAAATTAAACCGCCTTAAACAAGCCTTATATGGATCAGCCCTCAAAAGCGTTCAACAACTGATGTTGGATTTTTCAAACGTGCCAGAAATAATGACACGTTTAAAGAACTCCTTCGGGAGAACAGATTTAGTGTATCTTGAACTACGTAAATTTTTTTATAAAATCCGAGGAGATTTCAAAAGCATTGTCGCGGAAATGGTGAACGCTTTAGAAAACCTCATTCAAATAGTTAATCTAATGAGGGAACCCGATTATTTGAAAGACCACACTTTGGTGTTGGAATTGACTGCTAGGCTACCACACCAAATTCAGGAAAAAAGAGCCCGGTACATGGCTGAAGCGGAATCACCGTTAAGGGTTCAAACTTTAGAAAACCTATGCGATTGGCTGAGACCTTTCGCTAAAACGGCAAACATGTTAAAAACGATATCCGCACATACCCAACGTGGAGGCGTTCACGAACAAAAAATCCCATACAAAGGTTTTCAAGAACCAATCAAAAAGGGTAAGGATTTCGAACAGAATTCGAAAGAAGCAAGCAAATGCTTAATATGCAATAAGCTACATGAAACGATCAAATGTTATGCATTGGTCAATGAGGTGCCATCTGAGCGAATAAAAATTGCTCAAAATAAAGGTTTATGTTTAGGTTGCTTGAAATCTAACAATCATACAATACATGATTGTAGATCCGCGCAAATATGCGGGATAAATGGATGCACCGATAGGCATCATAAAATGCTTCATGTACCTCAAAATTTTGAAATCGCTGGAGTAAACAATCATCAATAACTAGAAGCAGCGTCATCAACGCATTTCCAAGTGTTGCCAGTTGAATTGATAAACGGCAATCACAAAATGAAAACCTATGCGCTTTTAGACCCAGGTTCATCCTCGACCCTATTAGAAGAAAAGGTTGCGCGACAACTTAACCTAAATGGGGAAGTAAAACCGCTCCAATTACTATGGACACAAGGCAAACAAACTGAACACGTTAAAAGCCAAAACGTGGAATTAAGAATCAAGGGTCCAACTAAAAAGGGTTTTCAACTGAAGAATGTGAGAACGGTTAAAGATTTGAAATTACCTGTTCAATCTTTAGATTATGATGATCTGAGCAAAAAATATCCTCACCTTGCTAATCTTCCAGTTTCAGGATTCCAAAACATTCGACCCACTATAATGATTCGACCCACTATAATGATCGGATGAATATGGTAAACCCACAGAACCAATAGCAATGAGGACAAGATTAGGTTGGCTAATTTTCGGAAAAACAACCGAAAGCCAAGAAGAGGAATATTCCATGATAATACAAGAGAAAGAAAGTTTTCGTGAACCAATTTCCAACAAATTTTCCAGGTAAAACCAGGTGTTCAAATTTCTCTTTCTACGCATATTGCAAAGTCAAGCTTAAAACAACCAGCAAAACGACGGATAATAAAATCTGAAAAAATAATTTGCAGAGATATCAATGACCATCAGTCAAAAAGAGACAAATCCGGAGAGATTCGTCAAAAGGTCTACAAATTAACAAATGAAAATTCAGTTCTTAAAGCATCAATTACAAAAAAGAAAAGAAATAGGATTTCTACCTGTATCGCAAACTCCAATCATTTTATGGAAACACAAATGACAAAAGATCGAAAAGGATCTACACCTGTAAACACTTTACACGGGAAATACCGCCGTTCAGTCAATGAACTGGCGGATTTGAATGTTTACGGCAAACAAAAGTTTGAACCACCGTTAAACAAGAAACACAGGCTACCCAATAAAGTAGTTTTCTAGTAGGCTACCCAAGAATGTAGTTTCTTAGGAATTCATGAAGAAAATATGATTGAAGAGGTAATTGATAAGGAATTACCAACAATAAAGATGAAAAGTAAGAAAATAATTCCTGATACATGGAACTACGAGGTTTTGACATCCAACTCAAGGAGAGCTACGGCAATCACACAAACGATTAAGCCTATAGGAAAAGGGTTTATTGGTTTTATCAAAGATATCAGGGTATTGTTCCACAACTTATCGACCTTTATATTAATCATGTTATTCATCTTTTCAGCTGAAGTTCTGGGTAATACAACAAGGGGATTGATTACATATTTGATTGCAACCAACGAACTATTCGCAAAAGAAAATAGCCTCTTGCATGCCACAAATGATATAAGAAGACAAGAAAATCTATCAAATCAAATCTTGATACGCAATACGGCCAGGCCGTTCCTTATGAATAAAAAAAAAAAATCGACACAAATGAAGCGTTCAAGTATTTTAACTTTCAAAAATTCAAAGTAGAAAACGATCGTCTAATGGACATTGCGAGAAAAAATACACGTTAGTTTTCTAAAAGATTAGAAGTGAAGAGATTAGCTCAAACGTAAGAAAAATCAACTATGACTCTCTATATCAAAAGTCTTGTAATTGCAACGCACCCGCGCAAGAGCAACGCATTTCATCAGTAACATCTGAGTTCAACCAGAATCAGAGAATACTTCAGAGCGTCATTCTTCATCCGGCAGAAACAGTTGGTCTGCTATCAACAATTAGATGACAACGGTCAACGTCGAAGGGAACTACGAAGCGGTAATATGCGGTTGGCTAGTGCTTAGATACGAAATTGGCTATCTCAACAAAAAAGTGGAACTTCAAAGGGTGTGCAAATTCACAACTATTATCTACGAAGAAAGCTAGCTATGTTCAACTATCAAACGTTCAAGGTCGAACAAATGCTGTATGTCCTGCTAACGCCATCGAGAGACTACTGTTTGGTCATATGGGCCGAGTCTGATGGAAAGCAAGGTCAAGATGCTGAGATCTCCAGGAGATGAAAACCTGCTATACAAAGTGATGAGAGAATCACTTCTTCTGTGCAACTAAATCAGAGCTGAACTACACCCAAGTCTACAATAGTTTCCGCATAACGCCTTACTGCGGTCTAAACTATAATCTTGGTCGACCAGCTGATTACAATGCATCTTAAACTATCGATATCTAAATCTTAAAATCCAGCATCAAAATGACGACTATTCTTCACATCGTAGCCACTTGAGAAATCGCCCAACTGAGTCATCGTGTTTAAGACGACGACGTGTGAAATCAACGAGAAACTACAACATCTCTTATCCTGTAGAGATTTTTGAAAATCGTGTCAATCAAAATCGTATCTGAGCTTCAACGCCCAACGCGCAGCCCTACGAGTAGTTCAATGTGCAAACAACAGTGAATTATGCCTCACAACTATCATCTTCTTCGTCCTCGTCATCGCCGCGACAACCTACGAGCACCAACGCATCCTCACCGGCTAGACATTTGTAAATGGTTTCTTCAACCGACTGCAAGCATCGATGAACTGTCAACGGCAGAATGCGTGCAATTACAATCAGGTGTTGTATAATGAGAGTGCGAAACAATTCAATTGATTAAAATATTAGGAAAATTAACTCAACAGGAGAAGTTGAATTTTATCCTGGCAGTTATACGTCACGTTTATTAGGTAAAACATGTAGTTTTACGCGGGCCGGAATGTTACCAACGCGACGAATTGAGCTAAATTTAACGGCATGCAAGGATTAGATGGAAAATTTATAAATATCTTTCGTTTAGCATAAAATTCTCACCGAAAAACAACCTTGAATCACAGAAAGACCCCATACCGTAAGAAAGACGAAATTATGGTAACATGTCAGGGTATGTCATAAAATATCTAAAAAAGGGACAATATCCAGGCATATGGAAATCATAAATACAAGCCGTGTAATAAAAACGAAAGTGAAGAACATGGGCTGAAAGAGGTTAACACTAGAACAACGCATACATTGTCATTGCGCGATTAAGAAAAAACGACCAACGTAAAGATCAAGGCACGGTCGTAGGGCAGTGAAGGAAAGACCAATTTGACGAATAGAATAAACGACGCGCAGGCAATAGGCAATAGGAAAATAGGCATACGCATTTGAACCACAGATGCACGATGCATTACCCATGGTCATAAAACGATAGGGTAACAATTGCCAGATATTCTAACATTACAGACCTCCTACACTAGCCGACGCCTGGCAGGGGTCAAACGCATCAGCATACCGAGTTAGGATAAAGGAGATCGATGTAATGCTGTTTCATGTTCTTTTTCCCACAGAATTTTAGTATATAAGACAGGATTTTTTGAGAATAAAATTGACTTGTAATCCAAACCTCAACGAAGAAGCTTGTGTTTCATTGTTTGGGTATCCATACAGAATCGGGAAAGTTTCACCTTTGCCTTCCCTCCGGAAATTGGTTACGCATTTTGGTGCCTCCCCACTCCGTCGGAAGAATTAGGCGAAATCAAGCCAGGCAAGAACCACGGTTAGATACTTCTCCTGGTTATTCAGGAAAAAAGGCTAATCGTCTGATCGAGCTACGGCATTCCCGTTGTCCACGCCGAGTTAGTGAAGTGCGAGTCCGCCGCTAAAAACTTCTCTTGGTTATCCAGGAAAAAAGGTTAGCCGCCTGATTCAAGCAACTCTGACAAGGCCAGGAATCTGCGCGGAGATCTCCGAATCGACCATTCCTTCGCGTGGTCGGTTCAACAACGGTTCGTTATCGAACTAATACTACAAGAAACTCAAGCCATTCCCTTTCTTTCTAACACTCTTTTCAATAAGTATAACCGGTTTTTCAACATTAATCTCACACATCCTCACTACAACGTGTGTTAAGGAGTTCTTAAACACATTCCCACTAAACAAATTAACCTATCCACCTCAATACCTTCAGTAACCGTACAAATAGCATCCCCGTTAAAAGCAACCATCCTCTGCATGTATCTATCTCCTTCTCTCAAATTATCTCCTATACAAAACGATTTTCCTGACCTACTCTCTCAGTTTTCTTATCCACTGATCCTCCTAGGAGATCTTAACGCCCAAAACAACTCCTGGGGTTGTCCCCTTACCAATTCCCGTGGCAACGTCTTAGATGAAATATTCCATACTGTAGACTTACAAATCCTCCACAACCATACCCCAACCCGTGTTTCTCCGTCTGACGGAAGTAGCTCTATCCTTGATTACTGTGCGGTGTCATCTTCTATGGCACCTCAATTCCACATAAACGTTGACACAGACACACACAATAGCGACTTTTCGCTCTCAGCCATCTCTCGTACGTCCTCGTTGGAAGTATGAGGGGGCGGACTGGGAAAAGTATCAAACAGGAATCCGTTAAATCTAACTTTTGACGAAAACCCTCCCATTTCCCGCTTCTTAGAAACCATAGAAATAGCAGCTTCCTGTAGTATTCCCCATACCAAAGATAATACATCCTCCAATAGAAATGTCCCCTGGTGGAATGAGACAGTCGCGCAGGCTATTAAAGCCCGTCGCGCTGCTCTACGCCGTTTCCGCCACGCCAGCCATGTCCCCAACAATTTTTTCACACCCATATTTGCCGATCGGTATCGGGAAGCCAATCGCCTTGCCAAAGAAGCCATCCGTGCAGCGAAAGAGAGTAGTTGGAATCAGTTCGTGGCTGATGTCAACCCTCTCTTGACCTGTAAGGAGCTTTGGCGGCGGGTGAGTGTGCTTTCGGGCCGAAACCAATATTCGCATGCCCCTGTTATTCTAAACCAGCTCTCTGATCCTACTTCAACTATTCCACCATCTGAAGGACCTGAATTTTTTGCAAAACATTTTGCAAACGTTTCAGCTACAGATAATCTCCACGATTCCGCAGACGCAAACTTTCCGTAGAACAGATTCCACTTCCCCAAGTAGATGCCACTAACCATAGATACAATAGACTTTTCTCAATAGCAGAACTTAACTGGACCCTTAGAAAATGTCAAGGCAAATCTTCCGGCCCTGACAACGTAGGCTATCCTTTACTTAAAAACCTACCACCGTATGCAAAACTAACTCTTCTTAATATTTACAATAGTATCTGGTCCACCGGGAATATCCCGGCGGATTGGAAAACTAGCCTAACCATACCGATTCCTAAACCCAACAAATCAACTAATGAAATAGATAACTACCGTCCTATCTCGCTCCTTAACTGCATAGCTAAGGTGTTGGAAAGGATGGTAAACCGTAGACTAACACAGGAATTAGAGGACCGCAATCTCCTTAGCAATAACCAGTATGCGTTCCGGATGGGTAGAGGCACGGAAACGTACTTTGCCAAGCTGGACGATCTGTTAGATAAAGCCACCAGAAGAGAACATCACATAGATCTAGTAATAATTGACCTCTGCAAAGCTTTTGACCGAACATGGCGCCACGCCATCCTTGTACAACTCTCCCGCTGGGGCTTTGGTGGTCTTTTAACCAAGTTCATCGCAAGCTTCCTTACGGACCGGACATTTAGAGTATTAATAGGAACCGAACTATCCAACCCCTACACACTAGAGAATGGTGTTCCGCAAGGAGCCATTCTCTCGCCTTCCCTTTTCCTTATTAGTATGGAATCCCTTTTTAGTTTTATTCCCACAGAAATCCAAGCATTCCTCTACGCAGACGATATCATTCTGGCCTCTTCATCACGTACTGCTTGTGAATCTCGTAAACTCCTGCAAGCAGGGGTTGACAGGATTCGACAGTGGTCGAGATGGACAGGTTATGAAATATCACATACCAAATCCAAAATCCTCCATATCTACAAACACTCTTTCTGCAAACAACGACGATCTATTACATACAACAATACACCAATACCTAACACACGAACTGCCGACATACTCGGCATAACACTCGACAGACACCTTACCTTTCCTTTCTTCCACATTCCAACAGGGTTAAGAAGTAAGCTAACAGCCGGCTGAACCTGTTCCGCATGCTCGGAGCTGGCAAAGCTCGGGCCTCCCGATCAACCCTGAACCGCATCATCAACGCCTGGCTCCTACCCAAACTACTCTAGGGCATCGAGATTGTTTCCCGCGAGCGAGCAACCTTCGAGAAGAGAGTAGCACCCGTCTACCATACAGCCATCCGCTACGCCACTGGTGCTTTTGTCACCAGCCCGATTGTTTCCCTCCTCTGCGAAAGCGGTTTTCTTCCATTTCAGCATATCATCACCAACAGACTCGTGGCAGCTGCAGCTCGGATCCTTGAGAAAGGAATCGACGCAACTGCCCTCCTTACCAGAGCTAACTCCGACCTGCAACAACTCACCAACCACCAGATTCCTCCGATCATCCCATCCAGCCGCCGGGGAACACGTCCCTGGTACCATAGCACTCCTGCCATAGACTGGGAACTGAAACAAACTCTCCGGGGAACCGGAAAAAGCAGCCACATCGCCAATACCACCTTTACGCAACTGATCCGGACCAAATACCAGCACCATCACCACATCTACACAGACGGCTCCGTTAATCGGGATTCTGCCGGCTGTGGGATCCATTCCAGCCTCGAAAATTGCGCCATCAAGCTCCCTAACCACACCTCTATCTTTTCAGCCGAAGCAATAGCTATCCGTCTTGCCGCCGATGAAGGACTTCGGACCGACATTCCGAACGTCATCTTCACCGACAGCGCTAGTGTCCTGGCAGCCCTTCAACACGGTTCCTCAAAAGACCCACTCATTCAGCTCCTAGATGACATCCTTCCATCTCCTGAAATAGTCCTCTGTTGGATTCCGGGTCATTCCGGAATCGACGGAAACGAGAAAGCCGACCGTCTTGCCAACGAAGGTCGGCTCCATCCGGCCGAACCGCACAGCTCCCTTTCACGCCGTGACGCCATCCGCTTCACTAACGCAATAGTCGCTCAACACTGGAACACCACCTGGCACAACCTAGACCTCTCCACAAAACTCCGCTCCATCAAGCACAACACCGCACCCTGGGACGATCCCGATTCCAGCCACATCCAACGAGTCCTTTCCCGGCTTCGCATTGGTCACACCCGCCTGACCCACTCCTACCTTCTCGACAGATCCAGTCCTCCACTTTGCAGCTTCTGTGGCGTCGACATTACCGTCCGCCACATCCTTACCGATTGCCATGGATACACTACACACCGAACAACCTGCCAACTAGATACCGACCTAGCCATCATACTATCTCCCGACAAGCAACAGCAGAACCGCCTCATCCGATTTTTACACATCAGCAACCTGTACCGCGAACTATAAATTTATAGCACAATAGTTTCCATATTACAAAAAGAATAATAGTTAAGCAATAGTTAAGCCATAGTTTTTACCACACATATGTAACAATAGACAGGAAAGAGGCGAATGAAGTCTCAAAGACCCAAAGCCTCTATAAATAAACGAAAAAAAAAAGAATGGTTGAGGGATGTGATAGTATAGAGAAGCAGTGCAAAAGAAAAAAGAGGAGACGAAAAGGAATACAGCGGGAAAAGAGAACTGGAGAAAAAAAAGCGAGTTTCGTCGACTGTTTCAAACAGTTTGCTGATAGAGAAAAGTTAAGAAAAAAGAAGAAGAAGAAGAAACTAGCATGAATGCGACTAACGGTTAATTTAAATAATCAGTAATATCTAGAAATGCTCCATGGACGCCCCTGGGAAGGCTACATGAGGAATAAGCTAAAACAAGCTAAATAAGCTGCCTAATACGCTCGAGTGCGAAACATGGACACCTTTGGGACGTCTTCACAAAAAAAGAAGCAGCAGTGTACAGACATATTAACGCCTTTGGGACTGAAATTGTGAGAACTAAAAATTTGCGACCAGCGCCCCTCTGGGAGGGCTAAATTTTACGTAACAAAAAAAATGGACGCCTCTGGGAGGGCTACATTTTATGAAAAATATATGATGTACGCCTCTGGGAGGGCTACATTTTTATGAAAATATATCAAGTACGCCTCTGGGAGGGCTACACTTAACGCAACTAAATATATTATGTACACCTCTGGGAGGGCTACACTTAACGCAACTAAATATATTATGTACGCCTCTGGGAGGGCTACAATTTATGTTAAAAAATATGTATATTAAGTACGCCTCTGGGAGGGCTACAATTTAAATAATATATCAAGTACGCCTCTGGGAGGGCTACATTTAATGAAAAATACAGATATCATGTACGCCTCTGGGAGGGCTACATTTTTATGAAAATATATCAAGTACGCCTCTGGGAGGGCTACATTTAACGCAACTAAATATATTATGTACGCCTCTGGGAGGGCTACACTTAACGCAACTAAATATATTAAGTACACCTCTGGAAGGGCTACAATTTATGTTAAAAATATGTATATTAAGTACGCCTCTGGGAGGGCTACATTTTAAATAATATATTAAGTACGCCTCTGGGTGGGCTACATGTGGGATTGATTGGTGTGGTGAACAAAATTTAACTTACATGTTTTTTTTTTCACTTTAGCAAGTCCAAGAGAGCTAGTAAGCTGCTGAAGGCGCTTGAGGCTGAGAGAAAACGAACGCTTATGCTAGCCGCGAAAATCAAAGTTATGAAAACCAAAGGGAAGAAGATCCGCAACTCGAGCAAGCCGTTTGAGGAAATTTTTGAAGACGAGCCAAGTCATTCAACTTCGATAAACATGATGAGCCAAGACAATTCCATCCTTTCTACCTCGATGAACACACTCTCAGCGGTCTCAATTAGCATTCCGGAATGCAAGCCAATTGATAAGATGGAAGAAATCGATCGCAGATCGTTCGAAAATTGGAAGGAGTTATTGGAGGCATCGATGGAGCTCGCAGGTATTGCAGATGAGAATACTAAAAACAATGTATTCAAAGTAAAAGCCGGATCAATGCTACGGGAAGTCCTGGAAGGGACACCTACATTGTCAATTCCAGATGTAGCCATTGCCCTTTACTCAAACGCTATGAAACGATTGGGGAATTTCTTTAGTTCTCGAGAATATCGCCTGGTGCAGCGACAGAAGTTCAGATCGTTGACGCAAAATATGGAGGAATCGGATTTAAAATATTTGAAGCGTGTGATAGCTGCGGCTACGTTGTGCGACTTCGACGAAGAAAAGTTAACGGAAGGTGTTACAGAGGTTATACAACTACATGCGCTCAATGCTAAAGTCCGAGAAGCGGGACGTAAGATTATGCGCAAGGGAGGTACCCTAGCGGCACTCGTGGAAAAAGTTCAGGGATATGAAGTGCATAAAGCAAATGAGGAGATTTTCATGAAAACACATCAGCCGGCTATGGAAGCCAGAGTAGCAGTGGTTACGCGCGGAAGGGTCGAATCTGTGGCACCTCCTCTAGGTGCTCGTGGAAGAAATTTCGGGTTTCAAGGACGACCAAATTGGAGAAGCTTCATAAACTCGGGAGGCAATTTTAGCCAGAGCGGTTCAAAAGCCCCAAACAAGCCGATTGCCTGCTGGAGATGCACCAGTCAATTCCATGCACCATCTCAATGCCATGCAACTGACAAAGTTTGTCGAAACTGCAAGAAAACAGGCCATATCAAACGCGCCTGTCGGCAAACTTCTACGTCTAATACGCTCAAACGTCGGGCCAGCCGGGACGAAGAGGGACCGGTTAAGTCAAGAAAAATTGCGACGGTAACAAAGGAGGAGAATGAAAAGGAAGAAACGAATATTGTAAGTGCCTATTCGACTTGAACTGGCGAATACATTTTTACTTGAAATCTTGAGTTTATATGAGGTCTGTATGGTATAAATGAAATAAGTTTCATTCCGTTTGTTAAATAAAATAGTAGCATCATTTATGGAAACAACATGACATTCTAATAATACAATGCTTTAACTTTAATAATTTTACCAATTGGTTTCAGGTTATCAGACGAGTAGCTGTGGCCATTACCAGATCTCAGGATATGAAATTACATGGTGGACATATCATCGGCCGAATTGCAAATTCCGCATCTATAATATTTCTGATTGATTCTGGTGCGGAAGTAATCACCGTAGATGAGTATATGTTTGATAAGTTGCGAAATGATAACACTACCAGGAAACAGTTGTATTGTGTTTCGAAAGGCACAGACAAGCCACTTCGTGCGTACGCTAGCCCAGGCGAGATCAATGTTGTAGGAACTTTTGTGGCTGAACTATTCATTTCCGAGAACCGCCCGTGTTTTTTCGAGAAATTTTATATTATAAAAGGCGGTAAACTATTACTCGGCAGGGACACAGCTCTCAGATACAGTATTTTGCAGTTAGGACTCGATGTGACAGTCGTAAGCACAGTTGATAGTGAACACCATGCAGTTAGATTCCCTGGAGAAATCCTCGCTTTGATAGCGGTCGACGAATTTCCTAAATTTAACGTCCCGCCAGTTATTTTGTCTTGGTGGTGGTGGTGGATGGTGGTTTGGTAGTGTCACCATCGCGCAGATCTTCACTAATATCCCCTTGCCTTTTCGCGAAGAGACGGAACGTAGCTTAAAAGACCTCCTGGCTACTGGAATTATAGAGGTTGTTACAGATTTAATGGACAGGTCATTTTGTTCATCGTTATTGGTCGTTCCTAAAGGAAAAGATGATATTCGTTTAGTAGTAGATCTAAGGGGACCCAACAAATGTATCATACGTACACCTTTTAGAATGCCAACACTGGAGGAGATTTTAGCCGATCTTCACGGTGCCAAATGGTTCTCAACTATCGATCTTACTAGCGCATTTTTTCACGTAGAAATCGCAGAACAATCGCGACATCTGACAAATTTTTTTGCGGGAAATGCCACGTATCGTTTCAAAGATGAAAAGTTAAAGGCAGTCCAAAACTTTCGTAGGCCAGAGACCGTGCACGAAGTAAAAAGTTTTCTGGAATTTTTGAATTTTTCGGAACGATTCATTTACATGCGAGCTGATAAGACAAAATACTTACGCGAGCTAGCAAAATCTAATTCATTTTACTGGACAAAGGCAGAAGAAGAGGAGTTCTTATTCCTTAAACACGAGGCACTAACTTTGATCGC
Source organism: Anopheles stephensi (assembly GCF_013141755.1). Classification (NCBI taxonomy): domain Eukaryota; kingdom Metazoa; phylum Arthropoda; class Insecta; order Diptera; family Culicidae; genus Anopheles; species Anopheles stephensi. The sequence continues at coordinate 19,993,486 of NC_050201.1, read as the reverse complement.
TAGGTTCGGATATTTTAGCTACAAGGACGAGACAGAGCTTTATGTAGATGCATCTCCAGTGGGCCTAGGCGCGGTACTGGTACAATTGAATGTGGATGGGAAGCCAAGAATTATAGCATGTGCTTCAAAAGCGTTAACCCGAACGGAACAAAAATACCCTCACACGAAACGAGAAGCTTTGGCAATAGTGTGGGGAGTAGAACGGTTTACATTTTATCTAACGAGTAAATCGTTTACCATTCGAACAGACTCCGAAGCCAATGAATTTATCTTCGGCGAGTGTTGTCGCCAAGGTAAGCGGGCAGTTACAAGGGCTGAAGCATGGGCGTTGAGATTGCAGGCTTACGACTTCACCGTGAAGCGCATTCCAGGTCACTTGAATGTGGCGGATGCTTTATCGCGTTTGTTGAATCAAACCCGAGAAGAAGAACCTTTCGACGAAGATAGCGATAGGCATCTTCTGTACACACTAAGCGGAGGATTTATGAGCATTACGTGGAAAGACATCGAACAGACATCTGAAAATGACATTGAGTTAATCGCTGTGAGAACGGCCATTAGGTCCGGGCGTTGGCCGGAGAGCCTTCGAAGATATGAGGCCGAGCGCAAATCCATAAGATTGTTGGGCTCAATGGCTTTCAAAGACGACAAAATTATTCCACCTTTTGATTTGCGGTCGAAAATTTTATCTACAGCCCATGAAGGTCACATTGGTATTTCGGCAATGAAACGTATAATGAGAGTATTTTTGGTGGCCCAACATGAGCAAGGACGTGGAAGTTTTTGTGAAGAAATGCGAGGCATGCTGGCTTATAACGAGGAAAAACCCGCCAATACCGCTGACCAATCGTGTCTTACCCGATGGGCCTTGGCAAGTGCTACAAATAGATTTTTTATCTATACCAGGTTGTGGATCAGGTGAATTCTTAGTAGTAGTGGACACGTATTCACGATACTTGGCCGTTTGCGAAATGAAAGGCACGGATGCAAAGAGCACTACATTGGCACTTAACGGAATATTCCAAACATGGGGATTACCCCTTACTATGCAAAGCGACAATGGTCCTCCTTTCCAAGGGAGCGAATTTGTTACATACTGGGAACAAAAAGGGGTAAAAATCTATAAATCAATTCCCTTGAACCCGCAGTCGAATGGGGCCGTCGAAAGACAAAATCAGGGAATAATCAAAGCTCTAGCTGTAGCCAAGCAACAAGGAGGTATTTGGAAAGAATTTCTAGATTCTTACGTACGCATGCATAATAATATAAAACCACATGCTCGTCTGGGTATAGCACCATTCGAATTATTAGTGGGTTGGCGTTACCGGGGATTCTTTCCGAGCCTTTGGGAAACAAAATTAACAGATGAAGTGGATAGATTTGACGTGCAGGAACAGGATACATTTTCAAAGCTAGTTAGCAAATCTTACGCAGACTCCCGACGAGGTGCACATAACCGCGGGAGATAAGGTTTTAATCTCATTTCCAAAGAAGAACAAGATAGATGGAACATTTTCTCCTGAGCAATATACGGTGTTAATTCGGCAAGGAGCAAAAGTAGTCGTCCAGAACGAGCGAGGAGTGCAATATTCCCGAAATGTTGGTGATTGTAAGAAGGCGCTGGTAACAGAACAACCCCTGTCAGAGACTAGTACTCACAAAGTGTTGTCGTCGGCACAAAAGGATCCTGAAGATAAATCAGTTCAGCATTCCGAAGATAGTACTGTGATTGTTTCGGAAGAAAGACCCAAAAGGGAAGTGAGAAAGCCTGAAAAACTAAAAGACATGTTTTTGTATAAAATTTATCAGTAGAGTAGGAGTGGCGGTGAATGTAGAGAATAGAATAAACTGTAGTGATTAGAAGTGTAGTTTAATAAAAAAAAATGTAGAGAATAGAATAATTAGGAGTAGATTAAAAATATATAAAGAAGGACGTTACCAATCTAAAAGGGCAAATAAGAGTAGGGATAAAATAAAGGCAAATAAAAAGCCTACTAGAAGTAAGGACGTTTTTGTTTTAAGAGAGTTAGGAGAATCTCGGCGAAACAGAGAACAGAGAAAGAACGCAGACAAGAGAGAACAGAGAGAGAACGCAGACAAGAGAGAAAAGAAAGCAAAAAGTTGGCAGTTTTTGGACAGACGTTGAAGAGAACGGTGCTTCGAACGTAAATGCGAGCAAAACAAACACAAATAATTATATATTTCAAAAAGTACTAAAATGTTTCAGATGAATAAAAGCGTAATTGCAGGCGGCAATCACGACACTATCCGTGTTGGAATATGGAAGCATATGTTTCCATTGGGCATCCAACGCGCATATCCTCAAATTAGAGAGGCTATAGTATCGTTGTCTTAGACTCGCACTAGGGAGCATGAAATCAACACACAACATGTCCCTAGAAGTGATGACCGGAGTGATGCCGCTGAAACTACGTTTTGAAATGCTGTCGCTTCGCCTTCTAGTCCGTTCTTCAGTATCAAATCCCTTGATCGAAGAAAATTTTAAAGCGTTTCTAGAGACAGGTTCTAAGAGCAAGATCTTGAAAATCTACGAAGATCTTGTTGCCCTACAAGTGCATCCTAGCGCTCCACAGGCATTAAACCGTGCTGCCCTTCCTGAGACCTACAGTTCCCTTTTAACAACAGATTCCTCGTTGCACGAGGAAATTAAGACCATACCGAATGATCTTCGCCCGATGGTAGTTCCGGGCATTTTCAGGGATAAGTATGGAGTCAGGATTTCCTTACCATGAAAATCATAGAATTGCTTGGCTCCATGTTCGACAAGGCGTTCAGGATTTCGCTAATTTGGGTACCTTCTCATTGTGGAATTCCCGGCAACGAGAAGGCAGACTCAATGGCCAAAACAGGTGCCCAACAAGGCGCCTTTTACGACCGTCCGATCTCGGCCCGAGAGTTTCTTCGTCTACCACAGCAACTTTTCCTGTCTCGCTGGCAGAGCATGTGGGAGGCGGATGATCTCGGGCGATTCCTTTTCTCGATCTCTCCGCAAGTGTCCCTGCGGCCTTGGTTCGGTGGGCTCTCTGTTGATCGGGCATTCATACGTATGATGTCTCGACTTATGTCGAATCATTTCGCGTTGAATGCTCATCTTCAGCGTATAACTCTGGCTCAGACGAAGGTGTGTGGCTGCAGTGACGGATTTCACGATGTGGATCACCTTCTGTGGTCCTGCGTGGAGTTTGAAACCGCAAGACCCTCCTTGATGGCCGCAGTCGAGGGCATCGGCAGACGATCGGGTATAGAAATAAGAGAAGTTTTGGCGACCAGAGACCTCGCATACATCTTCCGAGTCGCTAGAGACAACGGTCTTATCCTTTGATTCCGCATCCCCTTTATTCTTCCAATCCATATCCGCCATTCCTTTTTCGTTATTCGTTGTGTTGTCTTTGTCGTAAGTGTTAAGTGTTTTTTTTTAGTGCCACGGGTGATCCGTTGACGGAGCAAGAGCATCCGGGGTCAAAGCCGACACTGTCGTAAGAAGAAAGGCAGAATTTTCTGTAACAGTGTTCTTCATCTCTGTCTAGTCGTGGTAGGGCGAGTGCGGCCTTGCTGGCGTTGGGTTCGGAGGTTGCGACGGGTTCAACCCTGTGATTAGCAGAGACCCTGCTCTTACGGGATGGAATTCGCCGATAGCTTCTGAGTTCGGTGCTGGCTTGATCCAGTCCAGAGTCCAGATCCGCTACACGGAAGGATGGAGTTCCGTGTTAATACATCTTGACCACCAACACACTCAACACAGCAATAGACTCGGACCAACAACAGAAATGGACAAACACACCACAACCTCCACACATCTACAACCGAGCACGCCCGGGATAAGGCGAAATATCAGTGAGGAAATGCATTGGTAATTTTTTTGTGATTTTTTTTTGGCATTTGTATTTCGTCAGCACATGCGGTGCTGACAATACGGCTTCAAGCCGTCATAATACATAAATAATAATAATAATAATAAAATTCAAAAGAAAGTTCATTGCAGCTTATCAAAAAGTTTTATTTTCCCGCGATGAGAAGAACGATAGACTCATACGTTAAAAATTGCGAGATTTGCAAAATGGAAAAATATGATAGAAAACCCCAAGAGTTTATACCAATAAAAACTCCAATTCCAAGGTATCCAGGTGAAATTGTTCACATTGACATTGCCCAACTGACATCTGTTATACAAAAAAGCTTAAATTTCAAAAAAAATTGCCCGATCCTCTCCATAACTGCTCGCTTCATGCGCGAATGCTCGTTACGCTCTTAGAGCAGCTCAGCACCATGCCAGTTTGCCGTTGGAACGAGCAGCACAGCACACACCCGTTCGCTCTCGCGTGCAGTGGCGCTCAAAATTTTTCTCGCTTTCCGCAATGTGCCGTGCACTGCTCGAACCATGATCTTCCGTTTGAGAGCCCCTGAGTGCGAGAGAGCGAACACACGTGTGCAGGGGCGCTCGAACTGTTTCTCGCGCCCCGTTTTGGTACTGATATGCAGCGCGCATTATAAAACCGTCTGGAAATCCCTGCAAATTTTTGCTTCTCTCTTTCTTTATTCGCTCTGGCATGAGCACGCTGAACGACAGTCGTGTTCTGAATGTGATGAAGGGAGGATGCCGCACGCGCACGGATAAGCCGAAGCGCATGACCGGGTGTTTGAATGCAGATGGATTGTTCGTGTTTTGCGTGTAGGTGAGCTGCGGTAGCCTGGAGTTTCACTCGGTGATGATCAATTCGTGTTTGCCGCTTCCCGTAACATGTTTTCTGCGAGAGATGAGGTATGGTTCAGCATCTCATGTACGACGAAGAGCACCATTTCTCAACTCACCGTCTTGTTTTTCCCCCTAAAGGAACACTGGCGAACACGAGGAGTGCAACGGAATAGTGAGAAACATCGAACGGGTTTGTCAAATAAAAAATAATTTAGCGTAATATCACAATCTAATCCGAGTGTTATTGTTTGTTTTGTTTTCATTTGCGCTGCCATAGCGCCTCTGGCCTATGACAGCTTGGATCCGAAGAAAATGGGTGAAAAAACTACGTGAAACCACGCGTTCGAACTGTTATAATTAGCTAAATCTGCTGCTCTCTAAGGCAAGATTTAGTATCGAGATTTAGGTAAAAGAACTCGAAAAACGCTATAAGCCTGCTATAAAATGTCAGTTGGGTGCCCAACTGACATCTGTTATACAAAAAAGGCTAAATTTCAAAGAAAAATTGCCCGATCCTCGCCATAACTGCTCGCTTCATGCGCGAATGCTCGTTACGCTCTTAGAGCAGCTCAGCACCATACCAGTTTGCCGTTGGAACGAGCAGCACAGCACACACCCGTTCGCTCTCGCGTGCAGAGGCGCTCAAACATTTTCTCGCTTTCCGCAATGTGCCGTGCACTGCTCGAACCATGATCCTCCACTTGAGAGCCCCTGAGTGGGAGAGAGCGAACACACGTGTGCAGGGGCGCTCGAACTGTTTCTCGCGCGCCGTTTTGGTACTGGCATGCAGCGCGCATTTTAAAACCGTCTGGACACCCCTGCAAATTTCTGCTTCTCTCTTTCCTTATTGGCTCTGCCCTGAGCACGCTAAGCGACAGTCGTGTTCTGAATGTGATGGGGGGAGGACGTCGCACGCGCACGGATAAGCCGAGGCGCATGACCCGGTGTTTCAATGCAGATGGTGTTAGGATTGTTCGTGTGTGAGCTGCGGTAGCCTGGAGCTTCACTTTGTGACGATCGATTGGTGTTTGCCGCTTCCCATAACATGTTTCTGCGAGAGCGTAGGTATGGTGCAGCATCTCATGTACGACGAAGAGCACCATGAGTTGAGACTCACCGTCTTGTTTTTTCCCTCTAAAGGAACCCTGGCGAACACGAGGAGTGCAACGGAGAGAAAGAAACATGAACGGGTTTGTTGAATAAATAAAAAATCATTCATTCATATCACATTCTAATCCGAGTGTTATTGTTTGCTTTGTTTTGATTTGCGCTGCCATAGCGCCTCTGGCCTATGACAGCTTGGATCCGAAGGAAATGGGTGAAAAAACTACGTGAAACCACGCGTTCGAACTGTTATAATTAGCTAAATCTGCTGCTCTCTAAGGCAAGATTAAGCATCGAGATTTAGCTAAAAGAACTCGAAAACAGCTATAAGCCTGCTATAAAATGTCAGTTGGGTGTTTACTCTTAGACGTCAAAGCTACTTGACGAAAGCTAGTTTCGTCAAGTTTATGCATGAAATATTTCAAGGATACAGTGAGTAGGGTTAGTGTCGCTCGCGTTGGGGACACTTATAAGAAAGTTTATAAATAGGGCCGAAAACATAATTATACCTCTCTTCGAATTTGGAATCTGAATACGACGCTTGGTAATTATTGCACACACATCGATCCGAAATTCCGCGATTTCTTCAGACGTATTTGCTTATCTTTAAAATTTACTATATCTCTCATCAATCGATAAATTTTCGAAATACTTTAAAATGAGACGCATTAGATCAAAATCTATTGCAGACATAAAATAAGTATTGCAGGACCTCTTGTTCGATTGGAACCTGCCTAAGCAAATAATATTTGAAAATGAGTGTACGTTTGTTTCAAACATTATAGAGCAAATTATTACAAATCTAGGTATAACCTAGGTATATATTAATTAATTTCGAAACATTTTTATCATTTAAGTCTTTTTCTTATTTCTATCTCAATTATTAACAGGACCATGAAAATAACAAACAAGTGATGATCAATGATGGAATGAATAGCCGATTAGAAGAAGTAATCCACGTCGTAAACAATGCGATGAAAGCGCAGGAAAAGAGTTATAAACTACACCAAGCAGAAATCAACCAATTGATAAAGATGTCGCACATAAACACCCTACAAGATCAAATAGAAAAAATAGAGGAAGCTTTATTAATAGCGAAGAAAGGTATACCCAGCAGTAAACTACTTTCTATGGAAGATCTAAACAGCATAGATACATTTCTAGACCAGAACGGCATGCATTACGCAACAGAAGAAAAAATAGTCCTACATGTATCAGCGCAGATGGCAATGAATAAAACACATGTGATATATATCTTAAAATTTCCAAGATATGCCATACAAACATACGAGTATGAATTTATCGACTCAGTTATTAACAGTGGAAAATGGATATTGCTGAAGGAAAATTACGTCCTACGAAACGAAACACATGTATTAGAAACAAAACAGCCATGCGAGCAAAAGGAAACCTTCTATTCATGCGAAACTACACACCTACAGCAGCTGACAAGATCCATAGCCGACCATGTTCAGGGTAACGATTCCGAATGTCCTTTGGGAGAGTTTACACAAACGGTATCATCAATCGTATCGGCGACAATAGAATCTTCATCAATGATGCAACGGCAAGAATATCTTTAGATTGCAATTCTCTAAATCAATTCATCAACGGTTCATACAAAGTACAATTCGAAGATTGTACTGTACTTATTAACGGAGAACTTTTTTCGAAAACAGAAGTAACCATAAATCCTACATCGCATAGATCTACCATCGGCTTGTCCATCAACCAGGCGTAAAAGTCGAAATCCCATCAGCGCCTCAAGCGACGAACAATTTCCCGCCACCGTCAGCAGTTTTCATCAGTACTCCCGCTACATTAAAAAACCATCCAGAGGACTTTGAGGACAAAGTAATCAAGAGGGGAGGAGTAAGAACGCAACTCAGCCACACGCAGACATGCATGCAAATCCAGAGTTAGAACGCAACCCAGCCACGCGCAGACATGCCAGCAAAGCCAGAAGATGACACCGGCCACGCGCAGCCACGCCAGCAAGCAGACAGAAGATGACACCGGCCACGCGCTGCCACGCCAGCAAGTAAAGACAGAAGATGACACCGGCCACGTGCAGACACGCCACTGTGGGAATTGCATCGCGCACCCGACGATGCAGCAACTGAACACCGGCGCACGTGGAACTACAGCGTGACCAACCGGCCCAACAAAAACTATAAGTAGGGACAGATTAAGTCAAGAAGAAGGAAATTACGATTAAGCTTCGAATTGAGGAAGTCTAACCTTAGCGTTAGACTTGACGGTAAAAAAATATATTTTTTAGCCATTCGGCTAGAAAAACGATTTAACTCATATTTGATTCATGCGGGAAATAAAAAAGAGTGCCAATGATCATCGATGTGGAAAACTGCACAGTACAGATCAAAAGCTACGCGTTTACGGGCATAGTAACAATGCCCAGATTGAATATTTATTTATAATACATAGTTGCGTTACACGTACCAACGCAGTACCAGTGCAGTGCCGAGAAGAACCCCAGCCCTCGTTAGTCGAAACAGGGTTCGCCACACCTCTTCCGGGAACACCGCGTGATCTTCCAACAAGACGATGCACAACGTGTCCTCCATCCAACAGCAACCAGAAGTGTCTTCTCTGCTCCCCCAACACCAAACGCGATCGCGATTGCGGAGAAGACGGCGATGCAGACTTTACAAAAAGGAGAAATTACACCGGTCGTGAAGGGAGGAAACTTGTGATATTTGGGATTTTTTTAAAGTGGAGCGGATAACTAAAATAGGTGTGACGCGTTTGGAAGTTGCTTTTGTAATGTTTATTCAACCGTCAGATTTGTACATAATTCAATTACTCTAGTTCATTTTTCTTACATTGGTGTCTGGTTTATACTATCTGCTTGTAGTGTTGTCAAGTGTTGGTTTTTTTCATGCAACAATAATTCAAATATTTTCATGTAACTCTAAATTATCCAATCTACTTCTTAATATACAAATTCAACAAGGAGTGAAAGGGTATATTCGTTTTACCTTTCACTCATACCTATAGCGTGCGCTTGAGTTAGGTCTCGGTTAGGGAAATACAAGCTAGAACAAGCAGTCTCCTGTAAGAACTCTAATACAGTGGTTGATATACAGCAGCATAAAAATGATTTTTTTTTCAACTCTTGTGTGTCGCCCACGTAATTGACGCAGCCGTTCAGGGTGTTATCTAGTGAATTGGTTGTGTCTTGAGTGGAAAAGTTTAGGGACTAATAACCTTAAACTCAAGTGATCCCGCCAAAGTGATACACAGTATCCAGTGCATCCGCAAGCTCCAAAGACGGTTTCGTCGCTAAGGATTTGAGGATCCCCTACACACAACCATACGCCTTGGCTACCAGCAACAATGATACACGAACCAGCACACGACAGCAAAATCGTAAGTATATCCGATTCTCTTGTTTTAACAAAAAGTGAAATTGTGAATACTTACGCCCCTTTAGAAATTTTCCTTTGTGTGATTTCTAAGGTGGAGAAATAATATACTACTTTTTATGTTTTTCGTTTTTAACAGAACTTATATTTATACATCAAATATTTACACGGATACAAATTCACGCCACTTGTATATCAACGCACAGACACAGCACATACAGTCAATCGGGGAGAGATCACCGCTCGGACGCCAGGACGAATCTGATACTCTTAGTGGACGCTCACGCTCGTTCGCTGACCTCTCGGTAGATCGCACTAACACATCAACCGGTGACCGTTGCATGTCACCGGTGAGTTCCCGTGACAGATCTACCGAGCCAGGTTGGACCATAACATCTCCCCCCTTTTAATGCAGCCGATACCCATCGAGCCTACGCGGGAGTCTTCTAGGCCTAGAAGACCGGCGTGGCGGTTCCATCGGCTGCTGTCGTCTTCTGGGCAGAAAGGGTACTGGTCTGGGAGATGGTAACGGTAACGGAGAGTGGTCCTCATTGATTGTGACCGGAGCTGGTCGTTCGACGTTCGTTGAGTCCATCAGGAGGTCAAGCGGCAGCGGCGTTGTTGTTCCAGTAGGTTGAGCCACGGTGCAAGCATGGCAGGTTTCGACGCACTCCGAAATGTCCTCGTCGATGTTTGGCCAGTACACGTAACTTCTAGCTAGAGCTTTCATCCTCTGCATGCCAGGATGACCTTGTAGCTGTTGCAGACATTTCTGGCGTAATCGGACAGGGATTACTACCCTCTCCCCGAACAAAATGCAACCTCGAACTGTAGACAGAGCCTCGCGTCTGTTAAAAAAGCGAGCCAGCTCTGCACCATAGGCGATGTTCGGGGGCCAACCTTCCATGACATAGCGAGAAACCTTGCGCAACAACAAATCTGCTCTTGTAGCGTTCGCAACGTCTCTAAAATTAAGAGGAAATGCATTAATTGATTTAGTTGCAACAAAACTTACATCATCTTCTAGTTCGGTGCTGGCTACGATGTATTCCGGTTCCGGTTTTGCGTGCTCGTTGATCAATCTGGACAATACATCAGCGTTCTCGAACTTTGCAGAGGGCACATATTCGATGCTGAAATCGTAAAGCTGCAAGGTGAGCGCGAACCGTTGCAGTCTATTGGCGGTGTAGACTGGTATACCCTTCTTCGAACCGAATATGCGCTGCAACGGGCGATGTGATGGCGAATATGATGGCAAGCCCTTCGCGATCAATCTGGCTGTATCTGGTTTCGGCGCTAGTTAGCGCTCTTGATGCGTGTTGTACAACCCTCAATGAACCGTCTGCGAATTTGTGGCTGATGGTAGCCCCGAGTCCCACGGCTGATGCATCTGCAGACACTACTATTTCGGCGTTCGGATCGTAATGCGTTAACAGCAACTCGGAGGATAGCATGTCCTTAAAACGGGTGAAGGCGCGCTCACATTCTGGTGTCCTAGCGAATTTGTCCTCGTGCTTTAATAGGGCGTCTAGCGGGCATCGGAGGTCACGCATTTTGAGTACGAATCTGCCGTAATAGTTTATCGCGCCTAGGAATGACCGGACTTCACACGTTTCTTGGCGCTGGCAGCTTTCTTATAACTTCGATCTTAGCTGGATTGGGTCGAAGGCCACGTCGATCGATGATGAACCCGAGGTATTCGATCTGCTCCATCTTGAAAGCGCACTTTTCCGCACAGATAGTGAATCCGTATTGCTGAATACGACGGAAAAGGTTCAGCAGATTCTCGTCGTGCTCGCGTTCCGTTTTACCTCCGACTATTACGTCATCCATGTACCCGGATGTGCCCTTCAGCCCTGCGAGCATGGTATCAATAAGTTGTTGAAAAGCAGCGGGAGCGATTTCGATACCAGGCGGTAGGCGGTTGTAGTGGTACAAACCGCGATGGGTGTTAATCGTAAGCAGGGGGCGGTATTTGGCGTCGATTTCGACCTGCAAGAATGCGTCGGAAAGGTCGATTTTGCTGAAGTATCTAGATTGAGCCAATTTGGAGAAGATATCGTCTGGCCTTCGTGCATAGCCCTGTACCATTAAACACGGCCGGAAAGCTGTTTTCCCAGGTAGCAGATTCGCATTCTACGTTGCTGCAAAGCACATCTAAAGGCATCTGTCCCAGTTGGAAAAGGTCGATGATATCCGCTCCTAATAAATGCAAGTCTGATGGTACGACACGGATTGTCGCATCTTCTGTCCTCCCGTGAATCGTCACATGCGATTTGAATTCGCCGTCGAGCTGCAGACGTGTACCCGATGCCGTTTTTGCGTGTACTTTTGCCGATGAAAGCGTTGGCATACCGAGCTGCTTCCACGTCTCCCGTCCGATAATAGTGATATCGGATCCTGTGTCGAGCTGCAATTCGATCGTCCTGGTTCCTATCTGCGTGATAACGTATTTACGTTTTTGTTGCACGTTGCCCACATTGACCGTCACTACACGTATCGCTACAGCTGATCGCTTGCGGAATCGGGATCCTCTCTCTCTCCTTGGGCCCGAAGTGCGACAGTAGCCCTCTCGATGTCCGTGTCTCCCGCAATCCTGACACTTGTGAGAGCCGTACGTACACTCTCGCACCCAGTGGTACTCACCACACAACCAGCACGGTCTGCGTGATTTCGACACCGGTGCACTTTCCACATTTCGCGGCTGCGTCTGGCGCTGGTGCGTGTAGTTAGGCCGGTTTGTTGCAGGAAAACGTCGCTTTTCCTCGTTGTGCAACGCCAGTACTCGATCTACCCCCTCGGCGGATATCAACGCGCTGTCTACTTTGAGACCCAGAATGCGTTGACCTTCGGTAGACAGTTGCTCCAACGTTATCTCCGATTTCCCCTCAATGATGGTCAGCAATCGCATGCGGATCTCGGCATCCGCATCGTCTCTCAATCCGCATATCAGTATAAGGCATTTGAATTGCGCTTCATTCATCGATGCGAACTGGAAGTCGTCACAGGCGCGGTTTACTCGGCTCGAAAAGGTTAACAGATCCTCGTTCCTCGCTTTCACTATCTTTAGGCATCTGTAACTTTACTATGCAGCGATTCTGTTGAGCCGAATAGGGTTTTAAGCTTGCTTACCGTTTCATTGAAGCTGATGTCGCGGGGCAACTGTGGTAGGATGTAGTTTGAGTACCGTGCGTGCTCGATCGTGCCCAATTTCCTCATCATCAACCGAACTTTTGCCGAATCCTCGAGCCGGGAAGCATCTTGTGCAAACACGTCCTCGTAACGCTTGTACCACGCGTTGAACGTTAAACCGGATTCTGCCTCGTACCGGAATTCCGTGATGCTTGCCGATAATGCATCCATGATGATCTCGGGGTCTCGTGGCGCTGCGGGCTGCTGCTGCGGTTGGTACTGGGGCTGGGGTGCTGTATGCTGTTGCTGCTGCATCATCTGTGCCATCATTTGTTGCTGTTGCTGCTGCTGCTGCATTTGTTGTTGCATTAGTTGCAGCATTTGGTACAGCATCGCTGTGTCGGGACCCTGCGTCGCCGTGCCTGGCTGTGCTGCTGCGGCGGAATGCTGTGAGGGTGGATGAACTGTAAGCGTCCCTGTGCTTTGCGATGGCGGATGCTGGCGTGGGACGAAAGCTGCGTTCAATGCGTTTGCTCCGTTCTGGGACAACCGACGCTGATCGTCCATCCCGGTAGTGCCGTCGGGGCTAAACATAATTCTGCGGCGTTTTGGCGGAATTGTCCTTTTTTACAGAGATAGCACGTAACACGCGAAACTATTGCGGAGCGCGAAAAAAAAACTTACGAACGCCACACGAAAAGTTCTTGTTAATGAATATTGTGTGTTTTTTTTTATCTCATCCTCGTCGCCACTTTTATGTTTTTCGTTTTTAACAGAACTTATATTTATACATCAAATATTTACACGGATACAAATTCACGCCACTTGTATATCAACGCACAGACACAGCACATACAGTCAATCGGGGAGAGATCACCGCTCGGACGCCAGGACGAATCTGATACTCTTAGTGGACGCTCACGCTCGTTCGCTGACCTCTCGGTAGATCGCACTAACACATCAACCGGTGACCGTTGCATGTCACCGGTGAGTTCCCGTGACAGATCTACCGAGCCAGGTTGGACCATAACACTACTAGATAGTTGTGTTGTTTCTATTCGAAGGGAATACTATAAGATAGGGCCTTCGAAGCAAAATCGCGAGTGAAAGTGTTGTTTTGGTTAAAGTGTAAACGCACTACAAGATAGACGTGACCTTGAGCGAAAAGATTTTTTTTTCACATCAAATCGAATACTTATCTTTGATGAAGAATTCCAAGAAAAAAAAAACAACGCCTTAATACTACTTCGGGAATTACCTAAAGGCACTGGCTAAGATTCAGATTCAGAAGGCAGTTCGAGTTCAGAGCACTCAGAAGAATACTCACACGTACCGCTCAGAACTGAATTACCTTTTGTCGCTTCGTTGAATCTAGAAAAGAGTGGAGATCGACGGATTAAAATGACAAGTTGCTGCGTTGTAACAAATGGTGGAAAATTTACAGTTCCAGCAGAATTCGTCAAATTTGACGTTGGGATAAAATGTTACGAATACATTTGAAGCCCTTTGCAAATTACCACATTTGATGGTAATAAGAAACAGTTAACAACTTGGTTAGATACAGCTGAAAATACACTTAGAATATTTCATGGAATCGTATCAGAGCAACAAATGCGAATTTTCACCACAGCAGTGTTCAACAAAATAGAAGGAAAATCAAAAGACATACTGTGTCCCGCAGGAAATCCTTCTACGTTTGGAGAAGTGAAAACAATTTCGATAAATGCTCTTGACGACAGACAGGAATTGACTAATTACAAGAGCCAATTGTGGCATAATCGGATGACAGAAAGTATGTCAATCCATCGATACTTTAATAAATGTAAAATAATAACAAAAAATATTAAAAGGTTGGCAAAACAGAAAGAAAAGTATGCCAAACATTGGGAAGTAATTAATGCATTTATTGAAGAGGATGCATTAGCCACATTTTTGTCTGGATTATGGGAACCATACTTAGGGTATACTCAAGCCGCTTGCCCAGAAGATATGAAAGCTGCTGTAGGGAATAAGATAGCCAGGGCAAAGACAAAGAGAGAGAGAGAGAGTGTGTGTGAGAGAGAGAGCGGTTATGAGATTGGAAGCTGGGGTAGCAAAATACAGCAGTCGAGTTAGATTACTCTACGGAAGACCATAACATTCTGTGTCCTTTATTTTGTTTTAGTAAATAAAAAAGTGGTTTGAAAGAAAGCGGGTTATCCCGGTCACTACAGCTGCATACGCCTTTGTTTGCAAATTCCGATCGAGGGAAGGAACTGCGTTGAATATGGAACCAAAAAAGTATCATGAGAGAAAATATCCCCCCAAACGCAAAGATATCAATCCGCGGGAGGAATTCAAGTGTAGCATCCCTGCTATACATCTTAAATATATTTTATGAAAACATACATTTTATAAACACGTACGTAGTAGTAGTAGTAATGTTTTATTTATTGTTTGTGATAATAAGTATACAAGTACATTTCAAGATGTTTATACAGTGGGTTCGCTTTATTGCTTTCCTCAATATTAGTAACTTTTATATAGCTTTGCTGTTTTGATTCTACGTTGCTAGTTAGCATTACCTTTATGGTGATTGGAAAATGGGGTGGGAAAATTAACAAAACCCACCACAGGACAAGAGAAAAAAAAAGTATTATGTTTTATGAGTTTTTTTTATCTATATATAGAGAATAACGACAGGTTACGAGAGAAGGAAAAAAGCTAAAACTAATCTTAATTATCTAACAGTGAATTTCGTTGGATAGGTAGAGGGTAGGATAGAAAGAAGTTGAGAATTGGTAATTCAATTATAGTTATGATCGGGAGAGCGATTCCAGTAGTATGGGGTGTAGGAAATAGGATAGACAGGGCAAAGACAAAGAGATAGAGAGAGAGAAAGTGTGTGAGAGAGAGAGCGATTATGAGATTGAAAGCTGGGGTAGTAAAATACAGCAGTCGAGTTGGATTACTCTACGGAAGAACATATCATTCTGTGTCCTTTATTTTGTTTTCTATGTTACAATGACGTCGGAGTTACGCACACCTTAGAAGGTTTGATGCAAAGAATAATTTTTCCTACGTTCCTTCAGGGGACCGTTGAAAAGAAGACGTTTCTTTAAGCACACTCTTTCAGATAATCGATGGAAGAAAAAATAATAGAAACAAACGCACATTTCAGTTGGAATCGATGCAAACAGATATAAAAAAAATATATAAGAAAGAGTAAGCTCAACGCACGTGCCATAGGGCGCCGATGCAAAGTCAAATTAAATTAAAGCACATTCCTGCATGGGATCGATGTGAAGTAGCAGTACGTAAAAGCACATTCCGACAGGAATCGATGCAACAACAACAAAAAAAAAACTATTAAAGCACATAAAAGCAAAAGATTATAAAAAGCAATAAGAGGCTGCAGAGATGCCGAAAAAACGGTTCCGTTCGGAGAGGACCGAGAAGGATAACAACGATCAACGTGCGCCCAAATCTTGCATTGAGGGAGCTTCAGCATTTCCTTCGCTTTCATTTTCGGGTTTACAAGTTGGTGAATGCAAAGCCATGGAAGGAGAGGAGCAAATCGATAAAATTTCCTTCAATAGATGGCGTGAAATACTAGAATCCTGTTAGGCATTGGCAGGAATAAAGGAAGAGTCGACGAAAGCAAACATTTTTAAAATGAAGGCGGGTCCGAAAGTTCCGGACATTTTGGACAACACATCCAAGAAAGGTGGTCCGGATGCGCTATCCCAACCATATTCCAGTGCTAAGGAATATTTTGGGTCGAGGGATCTTATGTTCCAACGGCAGAAGCTTCGATCGTTACCGCAAAATAAGGATGAATCAGACCTAAAATATGTGCGGCGTGTCTCAACAATTGCCAAGCTGTGCGGTTATGTGGATGACCAACTGGTCGAGACTGTTGCAGACGTTTTAGAAAACCATGCCAGGAATTATAAGTTATGGTATGTTGCTTCACGTCTTGCTTTATTGACGGTTGGTTTTCGAAGGAAGTCTCTACCAAGGTGTATGTATTTAGAAGGTGAATTTTTATCGATTTGACAGGGCGACATTTTAGTCGAGTTATTTCAGAGTTTGTTTACAGAAACATATGGTATGGGGCTACAAACATGAACAAACAGCCTCGATTCTCAGTCCCTTGAGCAATTTCGCTAAATTATGGGTCATCTTCGCATATTAAGTGTTGTCCCACAGACGATTGACGATATTTGGTTGCATTTTTCGTCAAAAAATCGCAAGCGATACCACCACCGGCGCCTCCTCCGACGCTGCCATCACTCTTCTCAATACCCTTCCCCTCGATCACCTCGGAACTGTTATGTCAGGTCAAGAAATGTCAATTTGCTCTAAACAACTCTACCTCCTATATCCATATACCTTGGTCTCTACTCGTGCTCAACTGACAGCAGAACTAGCAGCTGAGTGAGTCCCCGATGAAAATACTATTACTTACTTACTTATCAGGCGCTACAACCGCTTTGCGGTCTTGGCCTGCTGCAACAATCCTCGATACCGCTCACGGTCCAGCGCCGTCGTCTGCCAATCCGTTATCCCGGATCCGTTATCCCGTGGGCCGTTCTGGCGGACGCATCAACGCCATCACTCCATCTCAATTTGGGCCTACCACGCCTCCTCTGTCCTTGTGGACGGCCTAAAAGGACTTTAGGGGCTGGGTCGTTCGGTGTCATTCTCATGACGTGACCAGCCCACCGGAGCCTGGCGAGTCTAATGCGCTGTACGATAGTGAGATCATCGTACAGCTCGTAGAGCTCGTCGTTGTAGCGGCTCCTCCATTGTCCTTCCACACATACGGGGCCAAAAATCCTTCTGAGCATCTTCCTCTCGAACGCGGCTAAGAGGGCTTCGTCAGTTTTGGACAGAGTCCATGTCTCAGAGGCGTATGTAAGTACTGGGACTATAAAAGTTCTGTACAGTCCCAGCTTCGTCCGTCGCGACAGGTATTTAGAGTGGAGAAGTTTCCTCAAAAAAAAAAAAATACTATTACGTATCTAAATATAACATTAGCCTGGTAATGTTATACCAGCTATAACTACTTCGGGGGGCAGAGTCTTACGTACTCGTTAGAACAATATTTAACACTAAAGTTAACAGAATTTTAAAATCTTACAATAAAACTAACTATTTACAAACGCCGCGATACCCTTATGTCTGCTGATTACATTTTTAGAAATTTACTACTATTCTAAGCTTATTACAAATCTTATAGTTTTTAGCACTTTTCACAGTTTCTAACATTTTCAGTAGACGTAGGCTTAGGTGTAAATTATTCTTTTTCTTTTAATTTTTGCTTTATGCAATCTTATGCATCTATCATCAATAAATGATTTCCGTCTATTTTCTCTTACAATTACTTTTTGATATTTATGTTTCTTCCTATTTCTAATACCTTGACTCTTACTATAGATAGCATCATTCCTAATAAGCTCAGGATCTTCTTCACGTTTTCTGTTATGTCTTTCAAGATAATTTCTTTGATAATTCTTAAGTTTAAGCACAATCTCATCAAATATTTCATTTCTTTGTTCTAAAATTCTTGTCAATGAGGTTCATTGGTCGCTCATCCCCTCTTTAATTCCAAAAAATATTTCCATTGGTTTTAGATTCGTCGCATTATGTATGGAAGAATTGTATAAAGTGGTAGCTATTTTGTAGATTTCTTTATCAGATAAATCATTGTATTTATGCCTTACTCATAGAAATATTTCTATTAAGGTTGAATGGAAACTCTCAACTATCTCATTTTCCTCACTATGATTTGAAGGGATATAAATAACATCAACATCTAACCTCTGCAACAATCCTCTTATTTCGATTGATTTAAATGCAAGTTCGTTATCACAAACTATTGATGCAGTAGTGCCATGAGTTGTAATTAGTTTAATGATACTACGTTTAACGTCGGCGACACAACGAGATTTCAATGGAGTTATCATAGCGTAACGAGATAATTTATCTAGTGCTGTGAGAAACAAATTTGGAGGGCATATAAAAATGTCTAAATGGACTATTTCCAAAGGTTTACTCGGAATAGGTGTTTCTGCAAATCTTATTTTATATGGATGCCTTTTGTATTTGTTTTCTAAACAGACAAAAAAGGTTTATGAAACTACGAATTTTGTATTTCATCTTCGGAAAATAAAACTTTTGAATAATAGATTTGTGATTTTCATCGACTCCTCGGTGCGCTCTTTCATACGTCTTTTCAATGACATCATTTTGTTCTTCAAGGTTTACCAAATCATTTAGTATTTTTTTGAGTGATTCTTATTTTAGATGGATTAGTATTAGAAAAATAATGTTGAAAAATTTCTTGTAACTGACTGACCAACATTTCTGGACATAATATGCAAGTTAATCTATTTGAATTAAGATTTTCTCTGAAAATTCTAATTATTTCTGCAGTGTCAAACTGTTGCCTGATAATCGTGCAACGAAATACTTGTGGAAATATTTCTTCATGATTTTCCTCGCAGCAGTCGCCTAATTTCAAAATAATTTGTTTTTTGAAAAAATTCAATGGTAGTTCGGTCATCGGTATAAACTGTCCATCATCACTGTCGGCTGAATGAACCGTCATGCTAGAATTATTAATTTCACCAGAAGTATTTACTCTAGATAATCCGTCGGCCACAACATTTTGCTTCCCAGGCCTATGACGAATTTCATTATCGTATTCTTCTAATCTTAGCTTGTACCTGATTAATTTACTGTGAGGGTCTTTTAAATTCATGGCATATGTCAGAGGTTTATGGTCCGTGTACAAAATAAATTTCCTTCCAAAAATATATGGTCTGAAATATTTACATGCCCAATCTATTGCCAGAAGCTCTTTCTCTATTGTAGAATAATTTTCTTCAAGTTTTTGAGAGTGTCCTTGAAGCAAAAGCTATGGGTTTATCGCTTCCAACGGGCCCTTGGGAAAAATCCTATAGCATACTTCGAAGCGTCTGTAGTAAGAATGAAAGTTTTTGTAAAATCAGGATAGATCAGAATACTACTGCTGCTCAGAATGGCTTTACATCTTTCAAATGCTGAAATGTATTCTTTAGAGGTTACGATCGATTCTCCTTTCCGAATGAATTTCGATTTTCAAAATCCCGAATGAATTTCCTGTAGTACCCAATCACTCCTAGAAAAGCCCTAAGCTCCTTCTCTACTGAATAACTGAATTTTTTTCGAGGTTGGGCTTGACGCCTTCGGGAGTAACAATGTGACCCAAAAATGCCACTTCTTTTTGTAGGAACTTTGTTTTTTCTAATTGTATTTTCAGACCAAATTGTTTTAGGGTCTCAGATACATCTCTCAAGTTAATTAAGTGCTCCTGTAAACTAGTAGAAAATACAATTATATCGTCCATGTAAACTAGGCATTGTTTGCCGATGTGAGGTCTTAGGATGTTATCTAATACGCGTTGTAATGTGGATATTGCATTTTTCAGTCCAAATGGCATTCTAACAAATTCGTAGTGTACCATTGTCAACACTAAATGCGATTTTTGGAATATCTTTTTCAAAAACTTCTATCTGATGGAACCCGGAAGCGAGGTCAAGTGTAGTAAAGTACATACACCTTCCTAGTTTGTCTAATATATCTGTAGAATTGGTTGGGAAGTTTCGGTGTATTTAGCTGGTTTTTTCGTCCGTTCGCTACCGCGTGTATCATTCGACTGTTCCCTTTTTTACCTTTCCTTTCGCTTGACAGTTGGCTGACAGTGCTGCCAATTGTCGCGCGCGCTATCACCGACACAGGGTGATACAATTCCTACACGGCCTTTCCTGACCCTAAAATTCACCTGAATTTGCCCATAACTTCAACTGATCAAACGCCGTAGTTGTTCTTATTGGTCCCTCATCTTCGCTATCCAATTTCAACACCTCGCAACGGTCATTTGGCATAATCTTTATGATCTTATAAGGCCCAAGAAATTTCCGTTTAATCTTTCTTCCAACTCCAAATTGCGTAACTGGTATTGCCACGATATCTCCTATCTTGTACTCCCGATTTGTTTTACGCCGTAAATTATAACCTTTACGATTCTCGTCTTGAATCTTTGCTATGCCCTCACAAGCTATCTTTCGCAATTCTTGTCGTTCATCCGTAAACACTTTTTGAGCTTCATGTTGCAATATTTCATAGATCCGAACATTTTTCTTATCATTCATCCTCACTCCTACCATCAACTCAAAAGGAGTCATTCTAATGGATCGTTGCCAACTGTTATTAATTGCCGTTTGCAATTCTTTCACGAACTTAAACCAATTTTCCGGATTTTCATGTGACAACTTTGCTAACGTAGGTATGATAATTCGATGCATACGCTCAACCTGGCCGCTTCCTCTTGGTACTCCTGTAACTACGTGATGTAATTCAATATTGGCCTCTACGCAATATTTGGTAAACAACCCAGATTTAAAGGCTGATCCTCTATCGCAAATTATTCTACGAGGATACCCAAACGTTTCTGAAATTATCGTTAGCTTTTTCAGAACTTCTTCGGCATTAGTTGTTTTAGTTGCAAATAGCCAAACACACTTTGTGAATGCATCTACAACGGTTAAAATATAATTATAAGATTTGCGTGTAGATGGCATGGGGCCTAAGTGATCGACGTGAAAGGTATCTAACGGAACTTCTCCTTTTGGTATTGTATGAAGTTGTCCCTCCGCTTTGCCTCGTTTCCTATCATTTACAATACATCGGACACAGTTACTGATACAATCCTTTGCCTTCCGTTCTATTTCCGAAATGAAATAATCTTCATCCAAACATTCTCTCATTTTTTTGACGCCAAAATGTCCTTTCTCATGTACTTCTCTTATGAGACTTATTTCCATACCTTTAGGCACAACTAACTTCATGCGATTATTCACCTTCTTATAAACCAATCCATTAATCAATCCAAAATCATTACTATCTTCTCCTCTTTCTATTGCCGCCTTAATAGCTGTTATTTTTTCATCACGCATCTGCGCTTGCATCATCCTTTCGCTCACTACAGCCGACATCTGTAGTACATTTGCCCTTGATAGAGCGTCAACGTGTTTCATCTTTTCACTTGAACGGTGTTCTACTTCAAAATCAAATTCGGACAACGTTACAAACCAACGACTTATACGGGCATTCGGAATCTTTTTGTTTAACGATTGCTTAAACGCCATGCAATCTGTTACTACTTTAAACTTTTTTCCAAGCAAATAGCATCTAAACTTCTTTATAGACTCTACAACGGCTAATGACTCTAATTCAAAAGAATGATAGTTTTTCTCAGCCTTATTAATCAATCTACTGTAATAATGACATGGATGTAACTTTCCATCTTCCTCAGAACATTGTAACAATATACCAGCAATAGCGTCCTTACTCGCATCTGTATGTAGCTCAGTAACTAATTTCGCATCAAAGATGTGTAGCACTGGATATTTCACTAATTTTTCTTTGATTAACTCGAATGCTACTTTTGCTCTTTCATCAAATTCAAACTTACTCTCTTTTTTTCAACATTGTCGTCAACGGTTTAGATATACTAGCGAATCCTTCAATAAATTTTCTGAAATAATTAGCCAAACCTAGGAAACGTTGTAATTGCTTAACCGTTTTGGGCTGTGGATAATGCCTTACTTTTTCTATCTTTTGCTGTGACGGTTCAATCTGTCCCGCATAGATTGTATAACCCAAATACTCAACGCGACGTTTCAGGAAAGCACACTTTTTCCAGTTGAATTGTAGTCCAGCTCGTTGCGCTACCTCCAGAACACGACGTAAAGATGTCAGACCACGTTCCTCGTCCGGAGACGGTATAATGATGTCATCAACGAACGCCATCATGGTACCATCCATGATCAACTCCTGTAACGCAGCATCGATGAAACGTCCAAACGCACTGCCGCTGAGACATAAGCCGAACGGAGCTCGTAAGAACTCATACTGCCCATCGGCCGTCACAAATGATGTGTACTTGCGACTTGCTTCTTCCACCTTGACGTGAAAATACGAATTTTTCAGATCAAGTACACTGTAAACGCGAGCATTAGCCAGCTGATCGATCTGCTCTTCGATGTTAGGCATCGGGTATGAATCACGCACGATCTTTTTGTTAATCTCGCGATAGTCCACACACACTCGATGGGATCCATCCTTCTTTGGAACTACTACTACTGGGCTGGCATAAGAGCTTCGCGACTTCTGGATTATACCATCATTTAACCACTCGCGAACTTGTTTTCTAACCACATCCTTTTCTAACGGGGCTAATCTTCTTGGCATTGAACGTACTACATCTGGACTGTTCACACATATTTTCAACTCACACTCGACGCTGGTATTCTTGGCTGGTTCATACTTGTTCACCAAATCACTTATCGCACTCCTGTACGATGATGGTACGTCCAACTCGTGTTGATCTTTACACATGATTTGGAGAACCCAACGATCATCCACGTTCGTAGAGCCATCTACTTGCTTTTGCTTTGTGATTTTCACAAATCCGTTGGAAATTACATAATCAACTCTTTTCAGTACATCCACTCCTATCAGCATTTTGGAATCGATAGAATCCGACGGTACAACCACGAAACGAGTTTCTTCTTCAACTTCATCGATCACCGTTTTGATCGTCAGCTCGCCACACACACTATGTTGTTTTCCACCGTACCCTTTTATTACACGTGCAGACGGCTTCAACTCATTTTGGTTGAGTTTCAATTCCTGGAACAGATCATTGCGCATGAGGGTCACATCACTACACGTATCGACAACTGCTTTACCTTTGTTATTCCAGATCGTAACACACACTTCTGGAAATGAACTCATCATTGTTTGTACCTTAGTACCGCTCTTCGCACACTTCGTCGCAATATGTCCGATTTCACCACACGAGAAACATTTCGGTTTCTTTTCTTGCGTCGTGCACTCCTTCGCGAAATGTCCCTTCACGCCACATTTGAAACACGTCGGACCCTCCTGTTTTGTTGGACATTCGGCTAATCGATGAGCAGTACTACCACAGTTAAAACAAGCTGAAACTCGGGCTGAAAGTCATTTGAGTTTCAGCCTTCTTGAGTGACCGGGCGTGAGCGGCGAGCGTACTCGGCACTCGTTCTCATGCTCTCTTTCTCTTTCCTTTCGCTGTATTGGATACTCCCCGCTCCAAGCACAGCTGTTATGGATATAAAAGAACAATTCTTAGAAACCTAGTTGCAAGGAGCAATTTACGATGCAATCGAACGGTTTATTCAGAATGTTTACAGCAGCTGGTCGATCAAAACAAAATATTGATTGCGTTTAACTAGCAGTGAAATTTGTACTGACATTATTAGAAAAGGTATAAAAGTTATGAAAAACGAACGTGAAAAACTATACACAATTTCATTAGGTTGGGTACCTACCGACTATTTGGTTCACTGCACTAGTACGATCAAACACTTTCGCGCATGCGAATACACTTAAACTCGTTCAATAGCCACACGCTAAAGTTTATTTCACCAAAAACACTATAAAAGAATGATATTTGTATTGTAAATATAAAATTTTAAGCTTTATAATCCACTTTCATGCGCACCAAGCCAAGCCAAGTTGAAAACTGTTTATCTACCTGTGATCTGTCTGGTAAACCTTCTACCACAAGTGTGAATTTCCAACACATAGAACGAGAGAGCATTCAGGAGTAGCGTAGAGTGGTGGACTATGTGAGAGTGCGAGAGTGTGAGCCGAGCGCAAGGCGAAATTTTTCTAACACCTCAACGGAACGAGCGTTCCGGAATGGAAAGGGAAGGTAGTATCAAGGTGGAGTGTGAGGGTAGCTTATGCTCAGAAAGAATATTCGGCAAACACACTACTGGTGGAAGCGTTCAGGCATGAAGTGGGATTGCGGAGTGCGAGTAAGTTGCGCGATCGCTCGAAAGTGTGGGTCAGGGGTAGCGAGAGGCATCAAAATGAGTTACTCTCTGTCATGCGGGAGTGCTGCCAATTGTCGCGCGCGCTATCACCGACACAGGGTGATACAATTCCTACATATCTGTAATGTTAGGAAAAGGATAACGGTCACTGATTGTTTTTTTGTTTACATTCCGGTAATCTACGACAAGTCTCCATTTAGGCACGTCTTGTACAGTGCTCTTTTTTGATACGATCCATATTGGCGATGACCATGGGCTATTAGAATGTTGTCTAATGCCTTGCTCTAGCAGTTTATCAATTTGATTCTGTACCTTTTCTTTTTGGCAATAAGGGTAGCAATATGACTTTGTGTAGACTGGTACATCGTCCTTTGTATTAATATGATGCTTGATAGCATTGGTAAAGGTTAATTTATTACCCTCAACGAAGAAGATATCTTTATAACTCAAAATTAATTTTTCAAGCTTTCTTTTCTCTTCTGGGTTTAAATGATCAGTTTGACCATTAATGCGCAGTTCATTGCAAGTTCCGTTTGAATGATTCGAATTACAAATGTCTGATGTGTTGTGATTCAATGGAATTTCAAAATTATTAATTTCAAATTCTAACACTTTTGTTAATTTGACTGTAAATTTCAACGTGTTACAGTTGCAAACTACTACATTGGCAAAATAATCATTTGATCTATAAATTCCAGGCAAAATAAATACATTTGGATAAATTTCCAATCCGTTGTCCAAATAAAAATCACCGGTTTCGTAAAGTGTTGGTAATAGAACAATCTTATTTTCAGAAGCTTCAAGATTTATAATTTGCGGTTCTGCATGTTTCTCATACATTGGTATAATTTCGTTGCCAATTTTTTAAGTATTTTCCGACGCTACGATAGTGGAATTAAGCTTTTGTAACGATTCATATCCAATAAGGCCATCGAAAAATGGGTGAAAATCAAAGATATAGAACCTAAATTTTTCCGAAGAAGAGTTTCCTGGGAAAGGATTGAAGTCTACAAATTTATCCACTGTAGACAATCCATGCACACTACGTACGACCAATGGTTTTATACTACGGCAGAGAAATTTTCTATCTTAACCAAGCTTCGGCGGATATAATTCTTATTTGCTCCAGTGTCTATCAGGAAGTTCAATATTTTTCCACAAGTGGTTCGTAATTTAATGTACGGGATGTAATTTCCTAAGTTTTGTGCTCTTTGTGCTGAACTATGTGAAAATTTAAATTATCAATAGATTCTTCAGTTGTTTCTTGATCAACGTTACTTAATTCCTCAACATGAAAACGTGGTTGACCTGTTGACTTAAAATAGGTTTGATGCTTATTTCTTTGCGTTTCTTTTGTACTGCGTTTTAAGCGACTATTGTAAGAGTGCCTAGCAGAAGGATCAACATCCATTTTTTCGACAATATCTTTTCGTACAAACTCATTTGGTTGCGGTGTTGGATTACGGTACTCGAAGTTTCTGTTCATCATTTGATTTTTTTGTCTCTCTCTAACATGTGCATCAGCAAGATCTCTGGCAGCTTGAAAAGCATTCTCGAGTGTATCGGGTTTACTCGCTCTAACTAGTCTAGGCAGATCGTAACTTAAACCATCGATAAATGCGTTCGTTATCGTAATCACTAACACCCGCATGATAGCAGCTTCATGTCCTGAATTGATCGGATCTTGGTATATGTTACTGTTTAGCTCATGATATAATTCTTCGCACACACTGATGTAGTTTTTTAGTGATAAACCGTTTTGCTTAAGCAACAAAATATCGGATATATTGTTGGACAGATTTCTATGCGCACTAAAATTTTCACTCAATGTTTGCTTAATGAATGTGCAGTTAAGTGAACAGTTTTTTATAAGTAGCACTTTGTTCGCTTTACCTACTACTCTGTTTCGCACGTGGCCAAACCACATTCTGTATACGGCACTATCCTCAGCCTCGTGGCAATGGTTCATTGTCCTTTCCACTGTGTCTATCCATGTGGTTAGCGTATTTTTATCTCCACTATATTCTGGCAAATATTTTAACGTATCAGGAAGCTGCTTAAATTTAACCGCGGCGTCAACTGTTCTGATGCTTGTTTTATCCCTAATCTTCTCACTAATTCATTTATTTGCTCTTGCAAATTTGCGATAGTGTGCTCCATTTCACTCTCTTTTTTATCACGCACTTTTACTCACAACTATTTGTAGTCTTACATGGTAGCGTTTCTTATCGAACAGCACAAATCCGCTGGTATTCCGCCAGAGATGGGTAAACCGGTTGCTCGGGTTCGCCTTTCGAGAATAGATTGTCACCAATGATTTCAATTGTTTATCAGCCGAACCGCCCTGGATATGCTGGATTTCCAATATGATGCTAAAGGTGAACTTCGTCGCTCGAAAGCTTCGACTGCGCCAGTTATGGTATGTTGCTTCACGTCTTTCTTTATTGACGGTTGGTTTTAGAAGGAAGTCTCTTCTAGTGCTCAACTAACAGCAGAACTAGCAGCTGACAGTGAGTCCCCGATGAAAATACTATTACGTATCTTAATATAACATTAGCCTGGTAATGTTATACCAGCTATAACTTACAATATCCGCGAAGTATCCAGAAAAGCTGCCCGTAAAGGTGACTCTTTACAAGAGCTAGTGGTCCGTGTTCGTACAATCGAAATCGAACAACAAGCCGAGGAAATATACAACAAGAAGCACAACGTCGAAGAAACTTCAAGTGTATTGACGGTGTCTTACGGTATTCCTGGATCGAATCGAGCAGAGGTTCGAGCATCAACATTTGGCTACCGAGGCAGAGGGTATTTTCCGTTAAGCCGGGGAGGATATTCACGCATAAGTGGGGCTGTTCCATCGTCATTTAAACCATGTTGGCGTTGTATGAGCACAAGTAATCAACCGGATTGCTGATTTGCCGTAGATAAGTTTTTTTCATTTGTGCAAGACA
The DNA here is from genome assembly GCF_013141755.1 of Anopheles stephensi. Lineage (NCBI taxonomy): Eukaryota > Metazoa > Arthropoda > Insecta > Diptera > Culicidae > Anopheles > Anopheles stephensi. Next base: position 19,966,284 of record NC_050201.1, on the reverse strand, counting down.
AAAGGGCATATCCAAAGAGCATGCACGTCATCTCGTGATAAGTGTGAATCCGTTAAGGATCAAGATCAATCATCGGCTTCCAAAGTAAGGAAGATTGCTACAGTTTCGACTGCCGAGCAAGGAGAGGAAGGTGTAAGTGTTTATGAAAGCGATTTAATGTCATAATAGCAATTCAGAGAAAGATAATAAATTGTTGTCGCTCGGAGACATTTTCATTAAATGGAATTGATGATGCAAACTAATAATCTAATTATATCGTTTTAGAAAATATTCCAAGATGTTCAAGCCAATAACAACATCAACACGAATACGGGAAATCCTTTCTTAACAACTGATTCGAATCAGATTTCGACTCCAGAATTATCAGGGTGCGCTATAGAAGTATCAGAGTGTCTTCCGGAATCATACGTGATGTGTTCATTGGATTTATGTGGGATGGAAGGCACTGGTTCAGTTGTTTGTACAGTGGCTGGAGTTGAGGTTTAGTTTTTGATAGATTCCTGAAGATTCACTTGGCTGAAGTGAATACTGTCGGCGACAATATTTTCGATCGATTATTGAGAGATCCGATCTCTCATCCAATTTATGAACTCGCAAACGGAACGGATAAACCGTTGAGGGCATATGCTACCAGTCGACCATTCCAGTTATTGCTTCCTTTCTTGCCGAATTATTTATTTCTCTTGACGGTCCATCGGGAATCGAAACTTTTTACAAAATCCCAGGAGCAAAGCCACTTTTAGGGCGTTCCACTGCGACTAGATATAGTGTGTTGCAGTTAGGATAAGGTGTCCGAATTTTAAGCTCTCATGACGCAATGTACAGATCAGTTTTAGGAGAAGTGAATACTTTAGGCACATCTGATCGTTTTCCCAAATTTAAAATACCAGCGGTAATGCTGTTTTACGATAAAAATTTGTCCCCATCGAGAAAGGTATATACAAATATTCCTCCCACATATAAAACAGAAGTTGAAAATCGACTCCAAAGCCTCTTATTATCTGATATTATTGAAAAGGTGACTAACAACATGGACAAATCCTTTTGTTCATCACTATTAGTAGTTCCGAAGGGCAAGCGGGATATTAGATTAGTAGTTGATTTGCGAGGGCCAAACAAATGTATTATTAGAACCCCTTTTAGAATGCCTACATTGGAAGAAATACTATTGAAACTAAATGGAGCCGGTTGGTTTTCTACTATCGACCTAACTAATGCATTTTACCACATCGTGCTGGATGAATCATGCAGGCATTGAACAATTTTTTTCTCTGGCAACGATACATACCGCTTCATTAGATTACTTTTCGGATTGTGCAACGCCCCTGATATTTTTCAGGAAATCCTGCAGACAGTTGTACTTGCAAAATGTCCTGGGACAGTAAACTATCTCGATGATATTCTTGTTTTTGGTCACACAAAGGAAGAGCACGACGAAAACCTTCGTTATACACTATCGCGTCTTCGAGAACTCAATGTTTTGCTGAATTCTGACAAATGAGCTTTCGGAAAACAAACTGTCAAATTTTTGGGTTTCTTACTATCACATAATGGTTGGCGAGTCGATGAAGACAAAAGAAAAGCCATCAAAGGATTTCGACGCACAGAAACATTATCAGAGGAAAAAACTTCTTAGGCCTCATCAATTTTCTTGAAACATTCACCCTGATCAGAGCAGAAAGGACCAAAAATCTAAGAGTCCTTGCAAATTCATTATCCTTTTATTGGACTGAATTGGAAGAATTTAAGTTCAATGATATAAAAAACGCGGCACTGAATGCAATTGAGAAGCTTGGCTATTTTAACTACAAAGACAGAACGCATTTTTTATTTGTAGATGCGTCTCCATTTGGTCTTGGAGCAATGCTTGCCCAATTTAATACCGCAGGTGTACCTCGTATAATAGCATGCATTTCCAAATCATTGACTGTTACAGAACGACGTTACCCACATACCCAAAAAGAAGCTTTAGCAATAGTATGGGCAGTGGAACGATTCAAATATTATTAAACGAGCATTAACTTTACCATTTGGACGGACTCAAGAGCGAACATGTTCATTTTTGGAGGACAGTTTAGATCGGGGAAAAAGTCTATTACTCGGGCAGAGTCTTGGGCTCTGCGTTTGCAGCCATTCAATTTCAAAATCCGTTGTATTCCTGGAGTGCGAAATATTGCTGATATAGTTTCGCAATTGATAAGCAAATGTCAAGCAGATGAACCTTTCGACAAAGATGAAGATGAGCACATGTTATATACTCTTGATGCATTTAACATGAGTATTTCATGGTCAGAGACCCAAAGGGCTTCAGAAAAAGACAAGGAGCTAGCAGAAGTCCGGCGTTCAATAGAAACAGGCACATGGCCACGTCATCTAAGAAGATATGAATGTTTGGAAAAAACAATTGTGGACTCTCAATCCCCTAGTTTTCAAAGACAATCTAATAGTGTTACCCATACTCCTAAGTAAGAAAGCTATAGAAACATCACACGAAGGACATGTTGGTTGCGGAGCTACAAAAAGAATTCTCCGTGAACATTTCTGGTGGCCTAGTTCCTGCGTTCCTAGTCCTAGTCCTGCGTTCCTAGGCCTAGTTCCTTAGTTCCTGCGCTACTTGTCTAGCAATCTCTAGAAGAAATCCACCCGTGCCCCTATGCAGTCGACAATTGCCAGAAGGGCCACAGGAGATGCTTCAAGTAGACTTTTTATCATTGCAAGGATGTGGTTCTGGGCATTTCTTGGGATTTGCGTGGACACCTACTCCCGTTATTTACATGTCGTACAGCTGAAATCCACTGATGCAAATTCAACTAATACGGCGCTTTGTAATATATTTAAGCTATGGGGATTGCCTGGCGCCATCCAAAGCGATAATGGGCCACCACTTAAAAGCAAAGAAATTACAGACTTTTGACATAAGACATTAGTGCACAATCGAATGGGGCCGTTGAACGGCAGAACCAGGGGGTAATAAAGGAGATTTCTGTGGCAAAAATAGAACAAAGGAACTGGAATGAAGCCCTTCAGGAGTATGTACGAGGGCTGACAATAAAGTAAGGTCTCCAACGCTGCAACTTCGCCGGATCACGCGCTAGGCGAAATCTGGCAAAACCGCCGTGTTCCTTGGTTCCCCTACTACCACTTTGCTGCTGGGTGAGGCTTCCCCGACCGCTCAGACTTGGCTGAGCAGCCGTCAACGATGGAGGTATCCCTAGCGTCAGCGTCCAAGTGCGAATTGCGTTCTGTAATACGTTTTTTGAGTGCGAAAAAGGTGACACCTAATGAAATCCATCGTCAACTAGTTGAAGTTTACGGGGAAAAGTGTATGGACATAAAAAACGTGCGTAAATGGAGCCGCGAGTTCAATTCCGGTCGCACTAATGTTCACGACGAGGAGAGAAGTGGCCGACCGTCGGTCTCGGATGCGATTGTTCAAGCAGTGGAGGCAGAAATGCTCAAAAACCGCCGTGCGACAATTAGGGACTTGGAAGAGAAGCTTGGAGGAGTGTGTAGCAGCGAGACAATCCGTCATATCCTTGTGAACAACTTGCAGTATCACAAAGTTTCTGCCCGATGGGTGCCGAAACAGCTGACCGAAGACCACATGAAGCGGCGTGTGGAATGTGTGACTTTTTGGAAGGGTTTGTTACGGGGGATGAAACGTGGGCTCATCACTACACACCCGAAACAAAGGAGTCGTCCAAACAATGGCGCCATAGCGATTCTCCGAAACCCAAAAAGTTTAAGGCGACACTGTCAGCCGGCAAGGTGATGGCTACGGTGTTTTGGGATCGCCAAGGGGTATTTTTGGTGGATTTCATGCCAAGGGGAACCACTATCAATGCAGCAAGGTACTATGAGACCCTGGAAAAGCTTCGTCGTGCCATAAAAAACAAACGCCCGGGATTACTGAGCAAAGGAGTGAAATTTCACCACGACAACGCTCGCCCGCACACAGCCAACGTTACCCTTGACCTGCTCAAGAATTTTGGCTGGGACATCATCGATCACCCGCCCTATAGTCCCGATGTGGCCCCAAGTGACTACCACATGTTCCCCGCCCTGAAAAAACATCTCGGAGGGAAGAAGTTTGAAAGTGACGCAGAGGTTCAGAAAGAGGTCAACACCTGGCTGCGCGAGGCGGACGGAGAGTGGTATTCTGCCGGGATAGACAAGTTCATCGTGCGGATGCGCAAGGTGTTGGAAAAAAATGGCAAGTAAGTAGAAAAGTAGCCAAGACCTTGGCCTTTCCAACGGTGTATCGCTTTTTGTAAATAAATGTCATTTTCTATGAAGAAAAAAAAAATGGAGACCTTACTTTATTGTCAGCCCTCGTACATCAGACTCTCAGATTAATAATCCTCCTACCTCTGATTTTTTTCTGAATTTTTAACAGTACATTCAGCTGAAACATCAGATGGTTATTACATTCATTTCACTGAACTATTATAGGAATCAAATAATTTTCAAAGTTGCAAATTTTTCGGCTGAAATACGTGAAGTACCGTTTCAAAACTATCAAAAAATCACTATTTGTTCTACCGAATTTAACGTAGATTCAGTAAAAGATGCATTAATGAGATACCACAATAACAAACAAACAGCTATAATGACATTAGAAGATACCATTAATATCGTACAACAAGTTTACAGAAAAATCTTTAGCATTCAAGTCCATTTCGTCTTTACACAATTTATAGTTCAGGATGTAACCAATGAGCAAAGACAAGATGCAATTATTACGAAAGAACACGAACGTACTCATATAGGAATCACAGAAATAGAAAATCAACTCAAGAGAAGCTTTTTCTTTCCAACAATGGCACAAAACATCAAAATAGTTTGCAATTCATGTAAGATTTGCAATGTTCACAAATACGAAAGGAAGCCATATAACATAAAATTATCTCCAAGAACAGTAACCGAAAAACCTTTCGAAAGAGTGCACATGGATATTTTTCAAATTGATAGAATTAATTTCTTATCACTGGTTGATGCTTTTAAATGCTTTTAAATAAAAATGGATTCGAAAAATCTAACGGATGTTAAAAACGCTTCATCAAAATACTTTAGTACGTTTAACATTCCGAAAAAAAAGTAACAGACCACGAGACAACGTTTGGATCCGTTCAATTAAGAAACTATTTAGCGAATCTTAATGTCGAACTTTGCTACGCTTCAAGCTCGAAAACAAATGGTCAAGCAGAAAAAACTCACTCAACGATCATCGAGATACTAAATACAAACAAGTATAAATTCCCGGACACAAGCACTAAATCAAAAATAGGTATTTCAGTATCTCTGTATAACAACTCAGTGCATTCGTCAACAAAATACACTCCCAACGAGATAGTATTTAACCAATCGAATAATTACCCCAACTCAGAAGATTTTTTTTAAGTAAAAGAGAATCTTGAAAACACTAGACTCATTCAAATTAAAAGAAACACAAATAAAGACCCACCAGAGCTAAGAGAAAATGAAAAGTGTTCGTTAAGCCAAATATTAGGAAGAAACTTGATCCTAGGGCTAGACTTTCTTAAGTACACAGTTCAAACAAAAGCACTTTCAGAAGCATGGAAAATATCAAAAGAAACAAGTCAAAAATCAAACGACGAAAATGGTACTACCGGAAGATTCTATTTGAATTATTTCAGATGCGGATCAGATTACTTTTCGTTTTGTACGTAACAAGCGCTCTTGGAGGAAGTTTAAACATAAGAAACCTAAATCAAGACCCCGTTTATTATTAGGAAAACAAGATTGTCAATTTCAGAAAGACAATGTTAAAATCGTTTATCCAACCGCCCTATCGAATATCGAGAACAATGGTTAAAAATGGTTTAAAACAATGGCAAGCAAAAGTATGGAGATGAGAAATAAACTAATCTAACTTAACCCGGTAACACAATTTAAAAGATGGGACGCTATAGGTACAGCAAGGGAATGGCTGACAGGTTCTTCAGACGCTGAAAATCTTAGAATCATCAATACAACCCTGGACGAGCTCATCAGTGAGAATAACGCACAAATACGCATAAATAACGTCGTAAACGCGAAGATTTCCGAGATGACTCTAACCATAAACGAACTCATAAAAAACATGCAGCGAAAGAGAAAATTCTACTACAAGAAATAGATGCAATCACTCTTTTAGTTTACATGGATGCAACAAATCGTATCTTAGAAGACATAGAAGATACGATACTTCGTACGCCCATTCAGCTGACTAGCAGTAAATTATTGTCACTAGATGAGATACTTGCTGTAGAAAAAGCAATTAATAACCAAGGCATTAATACAGATTTCCCTGAACAAGCCTTAGATTATGCAATGTCGTAAATTGCAATGAAATGTTTTTCTACATTCCCAAAGTCGAAGATAATTATAAAATGTTTGAAATAGAACCATTATCCAGCAACAAGAAGATGATAATAAACATCCCGTCGTACATCATAAAAAGCGGAAATTGTTATGGTCCAACCTGGCTCGGAAGATCTGTCACGGAAACTCACCGGTGACATGGAACGGTCACCGGTGGATGTGTTAGTGCGATCTACCGAGAGGTCAGCGAACGAGCGTGAGCGTCCACTAAAAGATTTATTAATTAGATTCGTCCTAGCGTCCTCGGTGATCTCTCCCCGATTGACTTTATGTGCTGTGTCCGTGTGTTTGATGTAAAAGTGGCGTGAAATGTATCCGTGTAAAAGTTCGATGTATAAATATAAGTTCGTTTAAAAACATATAAAACAAAACATAAAAGTGGCGTCGAGGATATCGCGTTCGTGTCGCGTTCGTAAGTTTTTTTTCGCGGTCCGCAATCTTTTCGCGTGTTACGTGCTATCTATGTAAAAAAGGACAATTCCGCCAATTATTTATGTTATGCAGAATTATGTTTAGCCCCGACGACACTACCGGGATGGACGATCAGCGTCGGTTGTCCCAGAATGGAGCAAACGCATTGAACGCAGCTTTCGTCCCACGCCAGCATCCGCCATCGCAAAGCACAGGGACGCTTACAGTTCATCCACCCTCACAGCATTCCGCCGCAGCAGCACAGCCAGGCACGGCGACGCAGGGTCCCGACACAGCGATGCTGTACCAAATGCTGCAACTAATGCAACAACAAATGCAGCAGCAGCAGCAACAGCAACAAATGATGGCACAGATGATGCAGCAGCAACAGCATACAGCACCCCAGCCCCAGTACCAACCGCAGCAGCAGCCCGCAGCGCCACGAGACCCCGAGATCATCATGGATGCATTATCGGCAAGCATCACGGAATTCTGGTACGAGGCAGAATCCGGTTTAACGTTCAACGCGTGGTACAAGCGTTACGAGGACGTGTTTGCACAAGATGCTTCCCGGCTCGATGATTCGGCAAAATTTCGGTTGATGATGAGGAAATTGGGCACGATCGAGCACGCACGGTACTCAAACTACATCCTACCACAGTTGCCCCGCGACATCAGCTTCAATGAAACGGTAAGCAAGCTTAAAACCCTATTCGGCTCAACAGAATCGCTGCATAGTAAAGTTACAGATGCCTAAAGATAGTGAAAGCGAGGAACGAGGATCTGTTAACCTTTTCGAGCCGAGTAAACCGCGCCTGTGACGACTTCCAGTTCGCATCGATGAATGAAGCGCAATTCAAATGCCTTATACTGATATGCGGATTGAGAGACGATGCGGATGCCGAGATCCGCATGCGATTGCTGACCATCATCGAGGGGAAATCGGAGATAACGTTGGAGCAACTGTCTACCGAAGGTCAACGCATTCTGGGTCTCAAAGTAGACAGCGCGTTGATATCCGCCGAGGGGGTAGATCGAGTACTGGCGTTGCACAACGAGGAAAAGCGACGTTTTCCTGCAACAAACCGGCCTAACTACACGCACCAGCGCCAGACGCAGCCGCGAAATATGGAAAGTGCACCGGTGTCGAAACCACGCAGACCGTGCTGGTTGTGTGGTGAGTACCACTGGGTGCGAGAGTGTACGTACGGCTCTCACAAGTGTCAGGATTGCGGGAGACACGGACATCGAGAGGGCTACTGTCGCACTTCGGGCCCAAGGAGAGAGAGAGGATCCCGATTCCGCAAGTGATCAGCCGTAGCGACACGTGTAGTGATGCCCGCCCGCTTGACAGGATGTCGCGCAACATGCAAGCTGAAACTCGGGCTGAAAGTCATTCGAGTTTCAGCCTTCTTGAGTGACCGGGCGTGAGCGGCGAGCGTACTCGGCACTCGTTCTCATGCTCTCTTTTTCTTTCCTTTTGCTGTATTGGATGCTCCCCGCTCCAAGCACAGCTGTTATGGATATAAAAGAGCAATTCTTAGAAACCTAGCTGCAAGGAGCAATTTACGATGCAATCGAACGTTTTATTCAGAATGTTTACAGCAGCTGGTCGATCAAAACAAAATATTGATTGCGTTTAACTAACAGTGAAATTTGTACTGAAATTATTAGAAAAGGTATAAAAGTTATGAAAAACGAACGTGAAAAACTATACACACTTTCATTAGGTTGGGTACCTACCGACTATTTGGTTCACTGCACTAGTACGATCAAACACTTTCGCGCATGCGAATACACTTAAACTCGTTCCACACGGTAAAGTTTATTTCACCAAAAACACTATAAAAGAATGATATTTGTATTTAAAATATAAAATTTTAAGCTTTATAATCCACTTTCATGTGCACCAAGCCAAGCTAAGTTGTAAACTGTTTATCTACCTGTGATCTGTCTGGTAAACCTTCTACCACAAGTGTGAATTTCCAACACATAGAACGAGAGAGCATTCAGGAGTAGCGTAGAGTGGTGGACTATGTGAGAGTGCGAGAGTGTGAGCCGAGCGCAAGGCGAAATTTTTCGAACACCTCAACGGAACGAGCGTTCCGGAATGGAGAGGGAAGGTAGTATCGAGGTGGAGTGTGAGGGTAGCTTATGCTCAGGAAGAAAATTCGGCAAACACACTACTGGTGGAAGTGTTCAGGCATGAAGTGGGATTGCGGAGTGCGAGTAAGTTGCGCGATCGCTCGAAAGTGTGGGTCAGGGGTAGCGAGAGGCATCAAAATGAGTTACTCTCTGTCATGCGGGCGCGCCAATTGTCGTCGTTAGGAAGAGCAACGGTAGCATCTGAATATGTGAGGACTATTCGACGGGACTGAATTAGGCTCTTCGGACACACTAGTACCTACTACCGCTCCCAGGCGATATCTTCTCCAAATTGGCCCAATCTAGATACTTCAGCAAAATCGACCTTTCCGACGCATTCTTGCAGGTAGAAATCGACGCCAAATACTGCCCCCTGCTAACGATTAACACACATCGCGATTTGTACCACTACAACCGCCTGACGCCTGGTATCGAAATCGCTCCCGCTGCTTTTCAACAACTTATTGATACCATGCTCGCAGGGCTGAAGGGCACATCCGGATACATGCATGACGTAATAGTCGGAGGTAAAACGGAACGCGAGCACGACGAGAATCTGCTGAACCTTTTCCGTCGTATTCAGCAATACGGATTCACTATCTGTGCGGAAAAGTGCGCTTTCAAGATGGAGCAGATCGAATACCTCGGGTTCATCATCGATCGACGTGGCCTTCGAACCCAACCCAGCTAAGATCGAAGTTATAAGAAATCTGCCAGTGCCAAGAAACGTGAGTGAAGTCCGGTCATTCCTAGGCGCGATAAACTATTACGGCAGATTCGTACCCAGAATGCGTGACCTCCGATACCCGCTAGACGCCCTATTAAAGCACGAGGACAAATTAGCTTGGACACCAAAATGTGAGCGCGCCTTCATCCGTTTTAAAGACATGCTATCCTCCGAGTTGCTGTTAACGCATTACGATCCGAACGCCGAAATAGTAGTGTCTGCAAATGCATCAGCCGTGGGACTCGGGGCTACCATCAGCCACAAATTCGCAGACGGTTCATTGAGGGTTGTACAACACGCATCGAGAGCGCTAACTAGCGCCGAAACCAGATACAGCCAGATTGATCGCGAAGGGCTTGCCATCATATTCGCCATCACATCGCCCGTTGCAGCGCATATTCGGTTCGAAGAAGGGTATACCAGTCTACACCGCCAATAGACTGCAACGGTTCGCGCTCACCTTGCAGCTTTACGATTTCAGCATCGAATATGTGCCCTCTGCAAAGTTCGAGAACGCTGATGTATTGTCCAGATTGATCAACGAGCACGTAAAACCAGAACCGGAATACATCGTAGCCAGCACCGGATTAGAAGATGATGTAAATTTTGTTGCAACTAAATCAATTTATGCATTTCCTCTTAATTTTAGAGACGTTGCGAACGCTACAAGAGCAGAATTGTTGTTGCGCAAGGTTTCTCGCTATGTCATGGAAGGTTGGCCCCCGAACATCGCCTAGGCTGGCTCGCTTTTTTAACAGACGCGAGGCTCTGTCTACAGTTCGAGATTGCATTTTGTTCGGGGAGAGGGAGGTAATCCCTGTCCAATTACGCCAGAAATGTCTGCAACAGCTACACAACGGTCATCCTGGAATGCAGAGGATGAAAGCTCTAGCCAGAAGTTACGTGTACTGGCCAAACATCGACCAGGACATTTCGGAGTGCGTTGGAACCTGCCATGCTTGCGCCGTGGCTGCAAAATCGCCTCCCCATCAGAAACTACGCAGGGCCAATCGACGGGTAATATTTCTTAGTGGCAGTCGACGCCTACACGAAATGGCCAGAGGCGATAAAGACCAGCAGTACAACAGCACACGCCACAATTGCATTACTGAGGAACCTGTTCGCTAGGTTTGGATTCCCGGTAACACTCGTCAGCGACAACGGACCGCAATTCGCAAGCTCGTTATTCGCTGAGTACTGTTTGCGAAGCGTTATTCGTCACGTCACCAGCCCACCTTTTCATCCTCAGTCGAACGAGCAAGCAAAACGTTTTGTCGACACTTTCAAGCGTTCCGTGAAGAAGATCGAGGGAGGCGGAGTAATTCGCACGGAAGCACTACAAATCTTCCTTCAAACATATCGAGCGACCCCCAACCCTGCTGAGAATGATCATCAGTCGCCAGCTGAGGCTATGTTTGGAAGGAACATCCGGACAGCTATGGAACTCCTGAAACCACCGACTACACCGGAAGCTACCCAAGAAGCACATCGAGGCGATGGTTTCCAGAGCGGAGATCTAGTTTACTTCAAGTGTTTTTCTCGCAACGCGTGGAGTTGGGTTCCTGCAGAAATCGTTCGTCGTATAGGCAACGTTTTGTACGAGGTACAAACGAACGATCGTCATTTTCATCGCCGTCACCGCAACCAACTCCGGAAGCGGAATACAAACGGTATTCCTCAACCTACTGGAACAATAACGCGAAACCAGCTGCCGCTTGACCTCCTGGTGGAAGACTCAATGAACGTCGAACGATCAGCTCCGGTTACAATCCATGAGGACAACTCTCCGTTGCCGTTACCATCACCCAGACCGGTACCCTTTCTGCACAGAAGACGACAGCAGCCGATGGAACCGCCTTCTAGAAGGCCTAGAAGACTCCCGCGTAGGCTCGATGGGTATCGGCTGCATTAAAAGGGGGGAGATGTTATGGTCCAACCTGGCTCGGTAGATCTGTCACGGGAACTCACCGGTGACATGCAACGGTCACCGGTTGATGTGCTAGTGCGATCTACCGAGAGGTTAGCGAACGAGCGTGAGCCTCCACTGAGAGATTTAGTAATTAGATTCGCCCTAGTGTCCGAGCAGTGATCTCTCCCCGATTGACTGTATGTGCTGAGTCCTTGTGTTTGATGTAAAAGTGGCGTGAATTGTATCCGTATAAAAGTTCAATGTATAAATATAAGTTCGTTTAAAAACATATAAAACAAAACATAAAAGAAATGATCTATACTTGAACTTTCTTGAACGTTAATGAAACTTTCTAACCATTCGACATTAACTAGGGGAATACATCAAACCATTTGAAGATGGCTGTCTTGAACCAATGATCATAGCCCAGGAAAGCAATTGTGAAGCAATTGAGGATAAAAGTTCGAAGGTCAGACTCATTGGTAACAGCAAGATTTTGATTAACAACGGAATCGATGTAAAAAAGAAATCAAATTGTGGACCGCACGACAGGGTACTTCGAGGCAATTTAATCCTTGCATTTGATAATTGCACTGTGTCCGTAGATAATACGTTTACATCAGAAGAGGTAACTCACGATATAAAAGAGTTACAAGGCGCTTTTCCCAACCTGAAAATAAAGTGGAACGTTATTCATCAGCCAAACATAACGAAAATAGAACACGAAATTATGAGTAACAGAAACCATTTGAAACACATAGCATTGAAACAGTATTCTCATATGAAAGTGACATGTTCAATATTCGGAGGAACATCGATTGCAATTATAATTTTTACAATTGTAGTAATCGCATTCTGGAAGAAGAGAAATTCTATGAGAATCGTTTTAGAAAAATCTACCGACGCTAAGCGTAAGCGTTAAAAGCGGGCAAGAGAGAACGAGAAGCACGAGGACTTACTTGGATCTACCCCCGGAGGAGTTACGTTACACGCACCAACGCAGCACCAGCAGTAGTCGGAAGTTTGATCTTCCGCCCAGACGAACCCCAACCCTCGTTAGTCGAAACAGGGTTCGCCAAACCTCTTCCGGGAATACCGCGTGATCTTCCAACAAGACGATGCACAACGTGTCCTCTACCCAACAGCAACCAGAAGTGTCTTCGCTGCTCCCCCAACACCAAACGCGATCGCGATTGCGGAGAAGACGGCGATGCAGACTTTACAAGAAGGAGTGTAGAAATTACACCGGTCGTGAAGGGAGGAAACATGTGATATGTGGGAATTTTTTAAAGTTGAGCGGATAACTAAAATAGGTGTGACGCGTTTGGAAGTTGCTTTTGTAATGTTTATTCAACCGTCAGATTTGTACATAATTCATTTACTCTAGTTCAGTTTTCTTACATTAAAGTCTGGAACGCAATTATGTTTCCTGTGTGGAAACTCTGACCACAAGAAGCAAGATTTCCCCAAAGTCACGAAGAGGATGCCTGCTGCTGTTTTTGGCCCGTATGAGCAATCCAACCTGTTCGTATGCTGTCAGCGGCTGTCGTACAGGAAAACAATGATCGTGACGATTGCGAAAATTATCCGGCTGATGCAGGGAATAGGATACATCCAGTTCAGGAGGTAAGTGTCGCATTAACGAACGATAATGAATTAAGGAAAACGCAGTCACATGTGTATTGTTTATTTGATTTGGCAGCCCTAAAAGTTTTCTCAACGAGCAACTGGATTCCGTGGACTTGGAAATCAGCCACTTGTATCATTGGGTGGATGGTAAAATCAGTTTCAGGAACACTAGCGTTTCCCATTCATTTTTTTATATCTAAGCATCAAATGGCATGGCCAATGATTGCTGGAAGGGACTTATTGAAAAAAAATGACATTTACAATACATTTGTTATCGCTATTCTAAAAATAATATGATGAACTTACTTAAAAGAAATAAATGTATTCTATCAACACACGTGACAAAGCGTCTTAATTCATAAGGAATTCTTAAAATCGATTCAAAGTGTGAGGCAGACATTTGTGCGCAGTTGCGAAAACATTCCCAGCATTAATACTTATTCAGAACCTGGCAATATTTCAATGACTTTTTCCGAGTTATGTGCCATAGATCTTGATGCGGAAGTAAATCAATTAGACACAGGAAGAGATTTAAGTGATGATCAGACACATTGTTGCGAACGCAACCAAATAAAATTGAGCTAAACTGACAGGCATGCAAGAGTTAGATGAAAAACTTTAAGTAACTAAATATCTTTGTTTAGGATAAATTCTCACCGGCAAATATTATTTTAGGAAAAACCTAAACTAACAGAGCAACCTCCTAGCATGAGAAAACAAGATTATGATGCGTTATTGGAAATATCTCGAAAAAGGGACAAATCCCGACATATGGAAATCATAAACTCAGGCCATGTAATAAAATACGAAAGTGAAGAACATAAGCCGAAAAAGGTTAACGCTAGACCCCAACGCATACGTTATCGTTGCGCGATTAGTTTCACGAAAAAAGGACCTGTGCGAAGATCAAGGCACGGTCGTAGGGTAGTGAAGGAAAGACCAACTTGATGAATAAACAAACGACGCACAGGCAATAAGCAATAGGAAATGCTATTTCAATGTAATGCTATTTCATGTTCTTTTTCCCACAGAATTTTAGTATATAAGACAGGATTTTTTGAGAATAAAATCGACTTGTAATCCAGCCCTCAACGAAGAAGCTTGTGTTTCATTGTTTTGGTATCCATACAGAATCGGGAAAATTTCATCTTTGCCTTCCCTCCGGAAATTGGTTACGCATTTTGGTGCCTCCCCACTCCGTCGGAAGAATTAGGCGAAATCAAGCCAGGCAAGAACCACGGTTAGAAACTTCTCCTGGTTATTCAGGAAAAAAGGTTAATCGTCTGATCGAGCTACGACATTCCCGTTGTCCACGCCGAGTTAGTGAAGTGCGAGTCCGCCGCTAAAAACTTCTCATGGTTATCCAGGAAAAAAGGTTAGCCGCCTGATTCAAGCAACTTTGACAAGGCCAAGAATCTGCGCGGAGATCTCCGCATCGACCATTCCTTCGCGTGGTCGGTTCAACAACGGTTCGTTATCGAACTAACAAATGGTGGCTCCAGAGAGGAATTGTTAATATCCGCGCGCGTTAACAACTCATTCGAGCGAAGTTACGTTCGTGGTGTGCTGTCGCCAAAAGAACAGCCTCTAACTGAACCCGCACCAAGCAGTGCTTCAAAAAGGAGTTAAGACGACAGCGCAGTAAGGAGTTAAGACGACAGCGCAACACGAGAAACGCCACGCAGCAGAACGCGCCACCGATAAACAAACAAACCACGCACGACCGATAAACAAACAAACCACAAAGCAGCGCGCACAACATAATTTGCAACGCAGCATTATTCAGCACGCAGCATAATTCAACACGGACCAGCGCACCAGCATCCATCCAAACAGTTCAGTTGATACTCAGACGCTAATCCGAACGGTTATTAACTCCGCCGGTCGATGGAAATAAAGTTAAGTTTTTTTTAAAAACACTTCTCCCGGACACCGTGCGTTAATTGGCGCCCGAATAGGGACCGCGCTATGTGAAAAATAAAGTTAAGGTGCAAGTGAAAAGTAACCACGTTAGAGTGAAAGTTACCACCAAATCCTAAACTAAAAAAGACTTCCTGATCGCCGAGTGCAGCCGTGTGAAAAGGATCCCGAGTCACCTGTGCAGTTAGCAGCTCACGCAGGACAAAAAGGAACCATCCATCACACTGAGAAGGAAGAATATCATAGCCGGTTTCCCAGCAAAAAACAACACATCGCCCGTTAGAGGAGCGAAAAACAACATAAGGCCCGTTAGAGGAGCGAAAAACAACATAAGGCCCGCTAGAGGAGCTGATAAAGACAACATAAGACGTACATCCAACGCCCGAAACAGGATGCGTATGGTACCGTAAGTACAGTGAATTATAAAAAATCGTAAGTGAAAATTTCAAACAGTGAAAAAAAATCAAAAACGAGTATTAAAAACGATTGCAAATTAATATTACATATTACTAACTCAATCAAGTGAAGTTAAAAACGTGTTTAAACTAACGAAAAAATCCTGGAGGATCTAATTAATTCATTACAATCTCTAACATTGAAAATGTCGAGACCCGAACTTGATCAAATTATCAACCGCATTGCCGCACTCGAAGCGTGCAATATTGCCCCCACTTTTATCGATTATTCTGATCCACCGCTTTATTTCACAAAGCCAGATGGAACAAGTGTAAATCCTGAAACTTTTGAAAAAATTCCCGATTTGGTAAAAGATCTACCAACATTCACTGGGGATCCCAGCGAACTGAATAGCTGGTTAAATGATGTAGACAGTTTAGTGAAACTCTATCAAACTAAAGGTACAGATACCATCGAACGTCAAAATAAATACCACATGATCTGCAAATTCATTCGTAGAAAAATACGCGGTGAAGCGAATGACTCACTCGTCGCTTCAAACGTAGGCATAAATTGGAACCTGATCAAAAAAACATTGATCACCTATTACGGCGAAAAACGTGACTTGGAAACATTGGACTTCCAACTCATGAGCGTGCAACAGAAGAACCGCTCACTTGAAGTATATTACGACGAGGTGAACAGATTACTGTCCCTCATCGCAAATCAAATAAATACCGATGAAAGGTTTACACACCCCGAAGCTTCCAGAGCTTTAATTGAAATGTACAACAAAAAAGCAATTGATGCTTTCATGAGAGGACTCGATGGAGACGTTTACAAGTTCATAAGGAATTATGAGCCAACATCGCTTGCAGGAGCATACAGCTATTGTATCTCTTTCCAAAATATTGAATGCAGAAAAATGTTAACAAAACCGAGAACATACACTCCACCAACGGCACCAAGGAATATGATTCCCTTACCGCCACCAACACCAATAAGGTACACACATGCCCAGCCACCACCTAGGCCTCATTACCCAAAACCTCCAATGTATGGAAATCGAAATTTTAACAATTTCATTCCAAGGCACCAACAGCCCTTTCAAAAAATGCAATCTAATCAATTTCAACGTCAACCTCCACCAGAACCGATGGACGTTGATCAATCTATCAGAACTCGCCAAGTAAATTACGGAAATCGTCCAAATTCAAACAATGTGAGACCACCAAAACGACCTAGAGTCAATAATATCCAAACAAACGCCAGAAACATAAACAACATTAATCATATAGCAGATGCCAATCTGGCACAAACATTCGAAAACGTAAACAACAACGTGAATAACACAACGGTTGACAATGTGCAACAGTCATTCGAACGATATTTCAGAACAATTGAAAAACAAGAAGGTAATAACTTCAGAGAAACTTTTGAAGAAGCAGAGCTGAATTTTTTAGAATAAACTCAGCGTTGCCTTACTTCTTATTCTATGGTAACGCTTCAGAACCACTCAAAATGTTAATTGATACTGGATCTAATAAAAATTACATACATCCAAAATATGCAAAAATTTCACACAAGGTTGATAAACCATTTTTCGTATCATCCGTAGCAGGAGATATTAAAATCGACGCTTATTCTCAAGCACGATTATTCAAACCATATTCAGATAAAATGCTAAAATTTTATCATTTAGAAAATTTAAAATCGTTTGATGCCATAATTGGACACGATTCACTAAAGGAAATTAAAGCAGTAATTGACACAGCCAATGAAATATTAATCATTGATGGCACACATGTCATTCCATTACAACAATACCAACTACAGGAAGTAAATAAAATAAACATTCGTGATAATCATCTGAACCAAAACGAAAAAAGAAAGCTACATGACCTATTACAGGAATATCAAGATCTTTTCCAACCACCAGATTTGAAACTACCTTGTACATCGCGAGTAAAAGCGACAATAAGAACAAAAGATGAATCACCAGTTTATAGTAAAACGTATCCCTATCCCCAAGCACTTAAAGGTGAAGTTAACAAGCAAATTGAAAAACTCCTAAATGATGGAATCATCAGACCTTCGAAATCCCCATACAATGCACCAGTGTGGATTGTTCCAAAAAAACTGGATGCTGCCAATGAAAAAAAATATAGACTTGTCGTAGACTACAGAAAATTGAACACTCAAACAATAAGCGATAAATATCCTATTCCGGATCCATCTACTGTTTTAGCCAATCTAGGTTCAAATAAATATTTCACAACTCTTGACTTAGCGTCAGGATTTCATCAAGTACCTATGTCGGAAAATGATATCGAAAAAACTGCATTTTCAATAAACAACGGAAAATATGAATTCGTACGCATGCCATTTGGTTTAAAAAATGCCCCTTCAATATTCCAACGCGTCATGGACGACACTTTAAGGGAACACATCGGAAAAATTTGTCATATATACATCGATGACATTATCATTTTTAGCAAAACAGTTGAAGAACATCTGCAAAATTTAAGAATTGTTCTAGAAACTCTGAGAGCCGCTAATTTCAAAATACAACCGGATAAATCTGAATTTCTAAAGACAGAAGTTGAATTCCTCGGATTCATAGTCTCAAGTGAAGGACTTAAACCAAATATAAAAAAGATTGAAGCCATAAAAAAATTCCCAGAACCACAAAACCTTAAAGAACTAAGAAGATTCTTAGGAATGTCAGGTTACTACCGCAGGTTTATTAAAAACTATGCACAACTGGCAAAACCCATCACAAAACTCCTAAGAGGGGAGGATGGCCATCGCCAAATTTCCAAACACGAATCAAAAAATTTCCCTATTAAATTTGATCAAACCGCAAAAAACGCATTTCAAACCCTTAAAGACATAATATCTTCTAATGATGTTTTAGCTTTTCCAGATTTCCAGAAGCCATTCGAACTAACAACAGACGCATCGGAAAAAGCACTAGGAGCTGTGCTTTCACAAAAATGTCACGACGGTGATAGACCGATAACCTTCATTTCTCGTACTCTTTCCAAAACAGAGGAAAATTATGCAACCAACGAAAAGGAAATGCTTGCCATCGTTTGGGCACTACAAACATTGAGAAATTTCATATACGGAGCTAAAATTAATATTCATACAGATCATCAACCATTAACATTTGCTTTATCTCCGCAGAACAACAACGCAAAACTGAAAAGATGGAAATCTTTCATGGAGGAACACGATTACCAATTATTCTACAAACCCGGAAGATCAAACGTTGTAGCAGATGCACTTTCCCGTATACAACTAAACTCATTAACGCCAACTCAGCACTCAGCTGACGAAGACGATCATTCTTATATACCTTCAACAGAAGCACCAATTAATGTATTCCACAACCAACTAGTATTTAAAATTGGAACTAATTCTTCATACCAATTAATTACCCCTTTCCCAAAATTCAGAAGACATATTTTTATTGAACCAACATTTACTTCTGATTTTATCAAGGATAAATTCAAAAAATTAATCAATCCAAATGTAATTAATGGAATTCACACAGATGAACAAACAATGGGAATTATCCAAGAAGTTTATAAAACTCTCTACAATCCAAAAACAATCAAAGCTAGATTTTCCCAAAGACAAGTACAAGACCTATGCGATGAAGAAACACAAATTGAAGAAATCAAGAATATTCATAATTTTGCTCACAGAAATGCTAAGGAAAACTCATTGCAATTTATAAAAAAATTCTACTTTCCCGGAATGAGAAAAAGTATTCAAAACATTGTAAAAAATTGTGAGATACGTAAAACAGAAAAATACGAGAGAAAACCCCAAGAATTTATACCAGTAAAAACACCAATACCGACATATCCTGGAGAAATTATCCATATTGACATATTTGCTTATAACGCAAACTTTTTATTTATCTCATCTATAGATAAATTTTCAAAATACGTTAAAATACGACCGATAAAATCGAAATCAATCGCTGATATAAAGGAAGTTTTACTACAACTCCTATATGACTGGGACTTACCAGCTCAAATTGTAATAGACAACGAATGTACGTTTGTCTCAAACGTTATCGAACAATCAATACTAAACCTAGGAACAAAAATATTTAAAACTCCAGTTAATCGTTCAGAAACGAATGGACAAATAGAACGTTGCCATTCAACAATTAGAGAAATCGCTAGATGCACAAAAAAACTCAATCCAGAGATGAGCATTATAACATTAGTACAACAAGCTGTTTATAAGTATAATCACAGCATACATTCATTCATAAAGGATACACCACGAAATGTGTATGTAGGAGAAATATCAAACGATCCGCTAGAGAGATCAAGAATAAGAGAAAAAACAAATGAAAGAATACTACAGATATTCAAAAAGAATGAAGAAAAAATCAAAGATGAAAAATATAAGGATTACGTAGAAAACGAATATGCATTCGAAAAGAAAAAGACGAATAACAAACGCGAAAGTCGTTTTAATGCAGTAAAAGTAAAGGAGAATCATCCAACATATATTATCGATTCAAACAATCGAAAAATACATAAAGTAAACTTAAGAAAGTAATGAAAAAATATTAATACTTTTTCAAAATTGTTTTAACTATCGTTACAGAATACTTACGATCCTGTAGATCAAACTAATTTTCGCAGACATAAACATATATGATTTAAATAACAATCCATTAGCCATAATACCGATAGGTAAAGCTAAGATTCAAATTGGATACGTAAGAACAATACATCCAATAGATTTAACTGATATAAACGAAACAATAGAGAAAACATTACAAGATAGTCCAAATGGAAATTCTACTGAATCTATCGAAAATTTGATCAGCATAAAAGCTAGCATGCTAAAGGACACTTTTGCGAAAATCAAACCATTTGTGAAAAGACAAAAACGATGGGACACGATAGGAAAAATTTGGAAATGGATCGCTGGAACTCCAGATGCAGACGACCTACATGTCATAAACTCCACAATCAACTCCCTGATAGCCGAAAGCAACAAACAAATAATAATCAACCAAGGCTTCAACGACAGGTTGAAACAAATAACTGATGTCGCTAACCAAGTCGTAAATATCGAAAACGAACGCTATGAGTCACACCAAGTGGAAATTCGGAAACTTATTCTACTTTCCAACATAAATATGCTACAAGAAAAATTGGATGTCATAGAAGACGCTATACTGTTAGCTAAAAACGGTATTCCGAGCAGTAAGCTACTATCCCTTGAGGATCTGACATCAATAGAACAGTTTCTTGAGAAGAATAACATTAAATACAACACACCGGAAGAATTGCTAAGGCAATCAACTGCCCAAGTAGCAGTAAATGAATCTCATATACTATACATGCTAAAGTTCCCCAAACTATCTTCAAAAATCTACGAATACGAATACATTGACTCGATAATACAACACGATGCACGTATAATCGTCACACAAAACTTTATATTACAAAATCAAACCCACGTATATTCCATGACAGAGAAGTGCCAACAACAAGAAGATGTTTATATATGTCCGCAAATCGGCATACAACAACCCACAACATGCATTCAACAAATTGTGAGAAGAGAAGATTCACAATGTGACTACGAAAAGATTTATAGTCGAGGCTTCATAAAAAGAATCAAAGACGACACAATACTAATCAACGACGCAATAGCAGAAATCGCATCAAACTGCAGCAAAATGAACCAAGTACTGAACGGTTCCTACGTCATACAATTCGAAAATTGTAACATTATCATTAATGGAGAAATTTATTCAAACGACGAAGTCACCATTCCTGGTAAACCATTCAAATCAACAGCAGGAATCAACATCGATAAGGGTGAAATCGAACATAAACCGCCTCTCCAACTCGTACAAAAACTCACCATAGAACATAGAGAAAAACTAAAAAGTATTAACTTGCAGAATGATTCTCTAAGATGGAAAATTAATGTATTCGGAGGAACTTTTGCATTCATATGCCTATGCGCATTTATAATCTGTTTATTCTTCCACTTCAAGAGAACGACGATAAAAGTAAACATGACTCAAGCGAAACGACCAGAAACGTTCGTTAGCAGACCAACTTCATTCCACGCAGCAACGAGACTTTGAGGGCAAAGTCATTTAAGAGGGGAGGAGTTAAGACGACAGCGCAGTAAGGAGTTAAGACGACAGCGCAACACGAGAAACGCCACGCAGCAGAACGCGCCACCGATAAACAAACAAACCACGCACGACCGATAAACAAACAAACCACAAAGCAGCGCGCACAACATAATTTGCAACGCAGCATTATTCAGCACGCAGCATAATTCAACACGGACCAGCGCACCAGCATCCATCCAAACAGTTCAGTTGATACTCAGACGCTAATCCGAACGGTTATTAACTCCGCCGGTCGATGGAAATAAAGTTAAGTTTTTTTTAAAAACACTTCTCCCGGACACCGTGCGTTAACTAAGGTTCAGATTCAAATTCTGCGCTCGTGAAAAATAAAGTGAATTGCAGCGAGTGAAACGGTTTACAATTAATACACGTAAGAACTACAGTGCTATAAGTGAACCGATCGAGTGCCTTTGCGATCATAACAATGTGCACAAGTGCAGAACAAAATCGGAGAGCATCAGTGAGTGCCAGTGCGTGATATAAGCTTTATATAAGCAATAAACACGGCTCCGAACTAACCCATACCAAAGGGTAATAAAGTTCTTCCAAAAAGGTAGAACTAAACGAAACAAACTCGAAAGTAACTTTAAATGTTTGAGAAAGAAAAACTCTTTAGTGAAGACGTCTATGCTTATGAAAGAAATCGTATTATAGCATAAATGGTTAACAATCAGTTCGTGGACAACCGCAGAACAATAAGTTAACCGAGTGAATGACGTTGCGATCGCATTAAAGAGCTCGAGTTTAAACAAATTTAGGACATAAAATTACCAGTGCATAAAAGAAGCTTATCAGCTATAAGCACGTGGGAAAGAGTTCTCGTAAGGCGTATCTTAACGGAGTAAGTCAGTGACCATCAGCGCAGATGGTATTTTAGTACGACTCCGGAGTGAAGTATCAGCGAGATCGAGACCACATTAAACTACCGGGCACTTCAAGGAAAGGTAAAACCGAAAACGGTAAGTCAAACTATCTTATTTTATAGCTCAGAGTAGGAATTTTAAAGATCCGCCGACATGCCTTATAAATTTACCACGAATACATCCGGCAGTTGCCGATTGTGTGTGGCGGAAGACACTTCCGAAGAAAGCATGATTTCATGCTATGAATGTGATATCTATCTTTCATTTAAAATGTGCCAAACTAACACGTAAACCAAAGCCGGAAGAATGTTGGCTTTGCGTAAAATGTCAAAAAATAGCATATGAACTTAATAGATTGCCCAAAGAATCTGCTAGTAAGGATACAGAGGCTATGTTCTCACGACTATTGCTTGGCCAACAAGAACAATCAAAGGAGCAATTACAAGAATTTTTAAAGGCAGTAACAACTATTGCGAGCGACAAACAAGGTTCGCCGCACATAGAAACGCTATTGAAAAGACAATCGCTTATGCAGTTGCCGAGATTTGGAGGGGATCCTGTAGAATGGCCAAATTTTAAGCAAACATTTGATGATACTAATGAGGAGGGAAGATTCTCTAATTAAGAGAAATTAAACCGCCTTAAACAGGCCTTATATGGATCAGCCCTCAAAAGCGTTCAACAACTGATGTTGGATTTTTCAAACGTGCCAGAAATAATGACACGTTTAAAGAACTCCTTCGGGAGAACAGATTTAGTGTATCTTGTACTACGTAATAATCTGTATAAAATCCGAGGAGATTTCAAAAGCATTGTCGTGGAAATGGTAAGCGCTTTAGAAAACCTCATTCAAACAGTAAACTTGATGAGGGAACCGGACTACCTGAAAGATCATACGCTGGTGTTGGAATTGACTGCTAGGCTACCACACCAAATTCAGGAAAAAAGAGCCCGGTACATGGCTGAAGCGGAATCACCGTTAAGGGTTCAAACTTTAGAAAACCTATGCGATTGGCTGAGACCTTTCGCTAAAACGGCAAACATGTTAAAAACGATATCCGCACATACCCAACGTGGAGGCGTTCACGAACAAAAAATCCCATACAAAGGTTTTCAAGAACCAATCAAAAAGGGTAAGGATTTCGAACAGAATTCGAAAGAAGCAAGCAAATGCTTAATATGCAATAAGCTACATGAAACGATCAAATGTTATGCATTGGTCAATGAGCGAATCTGAGCGAATAAAAATTGCTCAAAATAAAGGTTTATGTTTAGGTTGCTTGAAATCTAACAATCATACAATACATGATTGTAGATCCGCGCAAATATGCGGAATAAATGGATGCACCGATAGGCATCATAAAATGCTTCATGTACCTCAAAATTTTGAAATCGCAGGAGTAAACAATCATCAAGAACTAGAAGCAGCGTCATCAACGCATTTCCAAGTGTTGCCAGTTGAATTGATAAACGGCAATCACAAAATGAAAACCTATGCGCTTTTAGACCCAGGTTCATCCTCGACCCTATTAGAAGAAAAGGTTGCGCGACAACTTAACCTAAATGGGGAAGTAAAACCGCTCCAATTACTATGGACACAAGGCAAACAAACTGAACACGTTAAAAGCCAAAACGTGGAATTAAGAATCAAGGGTCCAACTAAAAAGGGTTTTCAACTGAAGAATGTGAGAACGGTTAAAGATTTGAAATTACCTGTTCAATCTTTAGATTATGATGATCTGAGCAAAAAATATCCTCACCTTGCTAATCTTCCAGTTTCAGGATTCCAAAACATTCGACCCACTATAATGATTCGACCCACTATAATGATCGGATGAATATGGTAAACCCACAGAACCAATAGCAATGAGGACAAGATTAGGTTGGCTAATTTTCGGAAAAACAACCGAAAGCCAAGAAGAGGAATATTCCATGATAATACAAGAGAAAGAAAGTTTTCGTGAACCAATTTCCAACAAATTTTCCAGGTAAAACCAGGTGTTCAAATTTCTCTTTCTATGCATATTGCAAAGTCAAGCTTAAAACAACCAGCAAAACGACGGATAATAAAATCTGAAAAAATAATTTGCAGAGATATCAATGACCATCAGTCAAAAAGAGACAAATCCGGAGAGATTCGTCAAAAGGTCTACAAATTAACAAATGAAAATTCAGTTCTTAAAGCATCAATTACAAAAAAGAAAAGAAATAGGATTTCTACCTGTATCGCAAACTCCAATCATTTTATGGAAACACAAATGACAAAAGATCGAAAAGGATCTACACCTGTAAACACTTTACACGGGAAATACCGCCATTCAGTCAATGAACTGGCGGATTTGAATGTTTACGGCAAACAAAAGTTTGAACCACCGTTAAACAAGAAACACAGGCTACCCAATAAAGGACAAATTGAATGTAGTTTCATAGGAATTCATGAAGAAAATATGATTGAAGAGGTAATTGATAAAGAATTACCAAGAATAAAGATTAAAAGTAAGCAAATAATTCCTGATGCATGGAACTACGAGGTTTTGCCAGCCAGCTCAAAGAAAGCTACTGCAATCACACAAACGATTAAGCCTATAGGAAAAGGGTTTATTGGCTTAATCAAAAGCCTCATGGTATTGTTCCACAATTTATCAACCTTTATATTAATCATGTTATTTCTCTTTTCAGCTGAAGTTCTGGGTAATACAACAAGGGATTGATTACATATTTGATTGCAACCAACAAACTATTCGCAAAAGAAAATAGCCTCTTGCATGCCACAAATGATATAAGAAGACAAGAAAATCTATCAAATCAAATCTTGATACGCAATACGGCCAGGCCGTTCCTTATGAATAAAAAAAAAAAAAATCGACACAAATGAAGCGTTCAAGTATTTTAACTTTCAAAAATTCAAAGTAGAAAACGATCGTCTAATGGACATTGCGAGAAAAAATACACGTTAGTTTTCTAAAAGAGTAGTTGAGAAAAGATTAGCTCAAATGTTCGAAAAAATCGACTATGACTCTCTATATCAAAAGTCTTGTAATTGCAACGCACCCGCGCAAGGGCAACGCATTTCGTCAGTAACGTCTGAGTTCAACCAGAATCAGAGAATACTTCAGAGCGTCATTCTTCATCCGGCAGAAACAGTTGGTCTACTATCAACAATTAGATGACAACGGTCAACATCGAAGAGAACTACGAAGCGGTAATATACGGTTGGCTAGTGCTTAGATACGAAATTGGCTATCTCAACAAAAAAGTGGAACTTCAAAGGGTGTGCAAAGTCACAACTATAATCTACGAAGAAAGCTAGCTATGTTCAACTATCAAACGTTCAAGGTCGAACAAATGCTGTATGTCCTGCTAACGCCATCGAGAGACTACTGTTTGGTCATATGGGCCGAGTCTGATGGAAAGCAAGGTCAAGATGCTGAGATCTCCAGGAGATGAAAACCTGCTATACAAAGTGATGAGAGAATCACTTCTTCTGTGCAACTAAATCAGAGCTGAACTACACCCAAGTCTACAATAGTGTCCGCATAACGCCTTACTGCGGTCTAAACTATAATCTTGGTCGACCAGCTGATTACAATGCATCGTAAACTATCGATATCTAAATCTTAAAATCCAGCATCAAAATGACGACTATTCTTCACATCGTAGCCACTTGAGAAATCGCCCAACTGAAGCCATCGTGTTTTAAGACGACGACGTGTGAAATCAACGAGCAACTACAACATCTCTTATCCTGTAGAGATTCTTGAAAATCGTGTCAATCAAAGTCGTATTTGAGCTTCAACGCCCAACGCGCAGCCCTACGAGTAGTCCAATGTGCAACCAACAGTGAATTATGCCTCACTACTATCATCTCCTTCGTTCTTCGTCATCGCCTCGACAACCTACAAGCACCAACGCATCCTCACCGACTAAACAACTATAAATGGTTTCTTCAACCGACTGCAAGATGGCGATGCGACTGCGATGAACCATCAACGGCAGAACGCGTGCAATTACAATCAGGTTTCGTATAATGAGAGCGCGAAACAATTCAATTAATTAAAATATATGAAAAATTAACTAAAAAGGAGGATTTGAATTGTATCCGGGCAGTTATACGTCGCGTTTATTTGGTAAAACTTGTAGTTTTACGAGGGCCGGAATGTTGCGAACGCGACCAAATAAAATTGAGCTAAACTGACAGGCATGCAAGAGTTAGATGAAAAACTTTAAATAACTAAATATCTTTGTTTAGGATAAATTCTCACCGGCAAATATTATTTTAGGAAAAACCTAAACTAACAGAGCAACCTCCTAGCATGAGAAAACAAGATTATGATGCGTTATTGGAAATATCTCGAAAAAGGGACAAATCCCGACATATGGAAATCATAAACTCAGGCCATGTAATAAAATACGAAAGTGAAGAACATAAGCCGAAAAAGGTTAACGCTAGACCCCAACGCATACGTTATCGTTGCGCGATTAGTTTCACGAAAAAAGGACCTGTGCGAAGATCAAGGCACGGTCGTAGGGTAGTGAAGGAAAGACCAACTTGATGAATAAACAAACGACGCGCAGGCAATAAGCAATAGGAAAATAGGCATACGCATCTGAACCACGGATGCACGATACATTACCCGTGGTCATAAAACGATAGGGTAACAATTGCCAGGTATTGTAACATTACAGACCTCCTACACTATCCGACGTCAGGCAGGGATCAAACGCATCGGCATACCGAGTTAGGATAAAGGAGATCGATGTAATGCTATTTCATGTTCTTTTTCCCACAGAATTTTAGTATATAAGACAGGATTTTTTGAGAATAAAATCGACTTGTAATCCAGCCCTCAACGAAGAAGCTTGTGTTTCATTGTTTTGGTATCCATACAGAATCGGGAAAATTTCATCTTTGCCTTCCCTCCGGAAATTGGTTACGCATTTTGGTGCCTCCCCACTCCGTCGGAAGAATTAGGCGAAATCAAGCCAGGCAAGAACCACGGTTAGAAACTTCTCCTGGTTATTCAGGAAAAAAGGTTAATCGTCTGATCGAGCTACGGCATTCCCGTTGTCCACGCCGAGTTAGTGAAGTGCGAGTCCGCCGCTAAAAACTTCTCATGGTTATCCAGGAAAAAAGGTTAGCCGCCTGATTCAAGCAACTTTGACAAGGCCAAGAATCTGCGCGGAGATCTCCGCATCGACCATTCCTTCGCGTGGTCGGTTCAACAACGGTTCGTTATCGAACTAACACACATCTTATAACATCTTGTACACACAGTAACTATCTTCAGCTTTTAAATGAGCCAATTGTAGAATCACAACATTCCATGCAAATAAGTGTTACAAATAAAACTCCAATATTCTGTAAACCGAGGCGGTTGTCTTTTTCGGAACGGAATCAGGTTCGTGAAATTGTTCTGAATCTATTAGAAAAGAAAATAATTCGACCCAGTAATTCACCGTACGCATCCGCTATTATGTTGGTACGGAAAAAGAATGGGGAGGTACGCATGTGCGTTGATTACCCGCCATTGAATATGAAAAACATTCGTGATAATTATCCTATACCTCTCATAGATACTTGCCTCGAACACCTTAGTGGTAAAAAGTTTTTCTCTCTCCTAGATCTGAAAAGTGGATTTCATCAAATTAGGATGCATGAAGAATCCATCAAGTACACTGCATTCGTAACATCAGCTGGGCAGTATGAATACCTTAAAATGCCATTTAGTCTGAAAAATGCTCCATCATGTTTTCAAAGATTTATCAATAACATATTAAGAGAATTTCATTCTGCCTCCAGCTTCCGTGGCGATAAGACGTGTTTCGCTGTGGAGCGTCAAACGGGTCATTTGCGTACGGCAGATAGTGGTCATTGTCCTCGTGTGCGATAGCGTAATCAACGTGATTACCCGTATCGCACTAATCGGTGTCTCCGCCTTTCTCCGGCTTTCGCTCGGAGTTTGTGTTTATCGATCGAGTGGCGCCTAGCCCCGATCAACGTGTGTTTTTAGTGTTGTGAGTGTGTGTATCTGTTGATCGTTGCGATAAGCAAGCGTATCCACGCTGCATCGTCGCATCGATCGTGATCAGTCCAGTGTGTGTGAGTTTGTGTGTGTACCTATGCGCGCGTGCTGTCTATCGTGCGTGACGGTAAGTTTTGTCCTGTCCCACCTCTCCCGTTGTCTTCGGTCCTGGCATGGGGTCAGATAATTCTGACTCGGAAAGGGAGATTGAGCCCAATGTAAAGCGTAAACCAGGTCGCCCTAAGGCCGCTCCTGCCACTAAAAAGGTGGCATTGGAAGAGAGACCGTCTTCCTCGAAGGCGTCGAGTGCCCCACCGGCAAATAGTTTTTGTGCCCCGCTGACAAAAACTAATCAGCCATCTGAACATCGAGCTCGTGCTTACCCGGTGTCGTGGGAGGGTAAGCCATTAGTTTATTTTATGCCACGTACCAAGCAGCTCGATGTAAGGACGATCGCGGCTGTTTTGTTTAAAAAATACCCGGGTGTTGCCGATGTGTTTCGGATGCGCCCAAACAAGATCAGGGTAACCGCAAAGGACCGGGCTCAAGCCAACGTCATTGCGGCTGATCCAGATTTTACGGAGCACTACCGGGTTTATATTCCCGGTAGTCTGGTGGAAGTTACCGGCGTGATCGAAGACTTCGATTATCCGGAGGAGGAGGTGATTAAATTCGGCGTAGGTGCATTTCATGCACCAGACACGCCGAAGGTAAAAGTCCTTGAGGCAAAAAAGCTTTTTAAGCTTGATGCCTCATCGAAAAATGAAAAAAAAATATATCCCGACCACCTCCCTCCGGATCACGTTTGAGGGAACGGTACTTCCGCAGGCCCTCATTTTAGAAGGCCTCCGGATACCCATCGACCGGCCATACGTGCCAAGGGTGGCCACCTGTTCGAAGTGCAGCCGGATTGGACATGCCGATCCGTTCTGCACTCGCAAGATTTGCTGCGGAAAATGCAGAGGGGCTCACGCTACCGAGGAGTGCAAAGCCCCATCCCAAAAATGTTCGCATTGTCGGGAGGAGTGGCATGAGGTTGCATTGTGCCCTGTGTACCGGAAACTGCAAAAGGAGCAGACCAAAACGGTAGCCGAGCGGGCACGCGGCTCGTACAGCGATGCTCTAAAGGGAGCAAACGCAACGAACCCTTTTGCAGTTTTGGGTACAACTGCAAATGGCGAGCCTAGTCCGACTGCACCCGAACAGGTGCCACTGAGATCGGTAAAGATCATGAGAGTGCCCTACAAAAAGGTACAACGGAAGGTCTTAAAGACGAAAAATAAACCTTTGGCACCACAGCGCCACGCTAAAGTTTCTTCCCCCGGTCCAAAACGTGACGCTGATCCCAAAACTCCAGCCCCCCAAATTGCCAGGAAACAGCCCAAGAAGAAGCGATCTTCTCGGACCGAAGCTCCGGTGGAAAGCCTGGCTTTTCCGACGGAGCCCACGAGCTTCCCGAGAACTCCCACCCCGTCCCTGTCCGAGATCCTTGAGTCCCTCCTAATGACCCTTAACCTCCCGCAGCATCTGCACATGATCGCTACTTGGGCCCTTCCTTTCCTGAAGGGAATGATCAAACAGTGGCTGGCTCAATGGCCATGCTTAAGTATGATGGTCCGTTTGGATGATTAATGGCTCCTACGGCTACTATCATACAGTGGAACTGTAGGAGTTTGCTTGGCAAGCTAAACTCCTTTAAAGCATTAGTGGGCGAACACAACTGCGATGTGTTTGCCCTCTGTGAAACTTGGCTATCGGATGAAATTAAATTAACCTTCCCGGGATATAATATAATCCGTGAAGATCGCGTTACTAGGGGTGGGGGGGTACTGATTGGTGTTCGAAAGAGTCACACTTTCACCAGAATACCTACCCCTAGACAAGAAATGATAGAAACTGTCGCAGTTAAGGCAAAACTGGGCGTTCTTCACGTGACAATTGCATCCATTTATATCCCCCCGATAGCCAACAATGAAAAAGAAAAAATTGAAAAGTTCAAAGAGGAGCTTGGAAATTTAGCAGTGGTCTTGCCTGGACCGCTTTTGATCCTGGGAGACTTTAACTCCCATGGAATCGACTGGGGGTGCGATAAAGATGACATTCGCACTCCTATCATCCGAGATTTCTGCGACAGATTTGGTTTTTCGATTCTAAACTCAGGAGAGGCAACTAGGATGCAGACACCTCTAAGTAGGGCGAGTGCACTGGACCTGTCTCTAAGTCCATCAGCAATGGCCCTGGATTTCAGTTGGAAGGTGATCCAGGACCCTATCGGCAGTGACCACTTGCCGATAGAAATTTCCTACATCAAGGGAGGTTGTCCAGTAGAAGGAATCCCCGTTAAATGTGACTTAACGAGGAACATCGACTGGACGAGATACGGCGAATTAATAGCCGCTTCGCTTTCACTTGACTTGGAAGATTTGTCTCCTGTCAAGGAGTACGAAAAACTTGTTTCACTGATAAACAAGTGCGCCCTTGAGGCCCAAACAAGGCGCTCCCACCAAGCAAGGACATTTAAAAAACCCCCCACTCCTTGGTGGGACAAGGATTGCCAAGCTGCTTTCACCAAGAAGCGTGAGGCATTTAAAGCCTTCCGGGACACGGGCTCGAGGTCCTTATATGAAAAATATAAAGGACTGGAGAGAACGTGCAAAAACCTGTTGAAGGCGAAGAAAAAGGGTTATTGGCGTTGATACGTCAATAATCTAAACCCCACCACTTCACTTAATTCGCTTTGGAGAATGGCTAGAAGGATGCGAAACAGCAACAACATCAATGAGAGCGAAAGCTTTTCTGGCGAGTGGCTGTATGAATTTGCCCACAAGCTTTGCCCCGATTTCGTTCCTGCGCAAAGCTTTACACAACATGCGCCTGGTAGTGACCCTAGGATGGATTCACCGTTCACAATGGTAGAGCTATCACTTGCTCTCCTATCAAGCAAAAATTCCTCCTCGGGTCTGGATCAGATTAGTAGCAAATTGCTTCAAAATCTTCCCGACATAGGGAGAAGGCGTCTGTTAAGTATTTTCAACAATATGTTGGAGGTCAACAGCGTTCCGCAAGAGTGGAGAGAGGTGAAAGTTGTCACTATCTTGAAGCCTGGCAAACCGCCATCAAGACACGATTCGTATCGGCCAATATCGTTACTGTCGTGTCTGAGGAAACTCCTTGAAAGGATGATTCTTTTCCGGTTAGAAGAATGGTTGGAATCGAACAACCTTCTCTCAAATACCCAGTTTGGTTTTCGTAAAGCCAGGGGTACTAATGACTGCTTAGCCCTTCTGGTAACAGAAATAGAGCTTGCTCGTGCACGCAAGCAGAACATGGGATCTATTTTCCTGGATATACAGGGGGCATTTGACTCAGTATCACCATACAAGCTGAGTCAAAAATTAGAAAATGTGGGGCTGGGTCCAAAGTTGAACAACTTTCTGTTCAACCTTTTGTCGGAAAAAACTATGAGTTTCAACAATGGTCATGTGCAACTAAAGCGGACCAGCTTCCATGGACTAGCACAAGGGTCCTGCTTGAGCCCCCTGCTATATAACTTCTATGTCAGTGAAATAGATTCTTGCCTAGCTCCGAACTGCAGCATTAGACAATTAGCAGACGACGGCGTCATATCTTTTGCAAGCAGGGACGCCGTCGAAATCCAACTGGCTTTACAAACCACTTTGGACAACCTTGCCGAGTGGTCTGAAAACCTTGGTATCAAGTTCTCTGCAAAGAAAACTGAGATGGTAGTCTTTTCTCCTTTTAGCGACACGGCGAAAAACAGGGAGAAAAGACTATTTGACCCGAAAATTGATGTCTTTTTGTACGGTGAAAAGATATCAACCACCGACAATTTTCGATACCTTGGTGTTTGGTTCAATTCAAGGCTAAACTGGAGTACACACATCACCCATCTGGTGCAAAAATGCAGTAAAAGAATCAACTTTCTAAGGACAGTCACAGGATTCTGGTGGGGCGCACATCCATCAGACGTCCTGCGACTGTATAAGACAACGGTACTATCCGTGTTGGAATATGGAAGCATATGTTTTCATGGGGCATCCAACACGCATATCCTCAAATTAGAGAGGCTACAGTATCGTTGTCTTAGACTCGCACTAGGGAGCATGAAATCAACACACAACATGTCCCTAGAAGTGATGACCGGAGTGATGCCGCTAAAACTATGTTTTGAAATGCTGTCGCTTCGCCTTCTAGTCCGTTCTTCAGTATCAAATCCCTTGATCGAAGAAAATTTTAAAGCGCTTCTAGAGACAGGTTCTAAGAGCAAGATCTTGAAAATCTACGAAGATTTTGTTGCCCTACAAGTGCATCCTAGCGCTCCACAGGCATTAAACCGTGCTGCCCTTCCTGAGACCTACAGTTCCCTTTTAACAACAGATTCCTCGTTGCACGAGGAAATTAAGACCATACCGAATGATCTTCGCCCGATGGTAGTTCCGGGCATTTTCAGGGATAAGTATGGCCATTTAGACCAAAGTAGCCAGTATTACACTGACGGATCATCCTCTAAGGAAGGCACCGGCTTCGGCGTTTTTAGTGAGTCCGCCGAAACATTTTTCAAATTGCGGGAGCCGTGTAGTGTCTACACTGCAGAACTAGCCGCAATCTTGTACGCACTATTGATTATAGCAGCGAGACCTTCGGATCAGTACTTCATCTTTACAGATAGCCTTAGCGCTATCGAAGCACTAAGGTCCCCGAAGGCTGTTAAGAGTCAGGATTTCCTTGTCATTAAAATCATAGAATTGCTTGGCTCCATGTTCGACAAGGCGTTCAGGATTTCGCTAATTTGGGTACCTGCTCATTGTGGAATTCCCGGCAACGAGAAGGCAGACTCAATGGCCAAAACAGGTGCCCAACAAGGCGCCTTTTACGACCGTCCGATCTCGGCCCGAGAGTTTCTTCGTCTACCACAGCAACTTTTCCTGTCTCGCTGGCAGAGCATGTGGGAGGCGGATGATCTCGGGCGATTCCTTTTCTCGATCTCTCCGCAAGTGTCCCTGCGGCCTTGGTTCGGTGGGCTCTCTGTTGATCGGGCATTCATACGTATGATGTCTCGACTTATGTCGAATCATTTCGCGTTGAATGCTCATCTTCAGCGTATAACTCTGGCTCAGACGAAGGTGTGTGGCTGTGGTGACGGATTTCACGATGTGGATCACCTTCTGTGGTCCTGCGTGGAGTTTGAAACTGCAAGACCCTCCTTGTTAAGCGCAGTCGAGAGCATCGGCAGACGACCGGGTATAGAAATAAGGGAAATGTTGGCGACTAGAGACCTCGCATACATGAGGCTCATCTTTCGATTCGCCAGAGACAACGGTCTCATCCTTTGATTCCGCATCCCTATTATCCTTCCAATCCACATCCGCCACTCCTTTTTTGTTATTCGTTGTGTTGTCTTTGTCTTAAGTGTTAAGTTTTTTTTTGTTGTAGTGCCACGGGTGATCCGCTGACGAAGCAACAGCATCCGGGGTCAAAGACGTCACTGTCGTAAGAAGAGAGGCAGAATTTTTCTGTAACAGTGTCCTTCATCTCTGTCTAGCCTTGATGGAGCGAGTGCGGCCTTGCTGGCGTTGGGTTCGGAGGTGGTCGGCGGGTTCAACCTCGTAATTAGCAGAGAACTTGCTGTTACGGGATGGAACTCGCCGATAGCTTCTGAGTTCGGTGCTGGCTTGATCGAGCTCGGGCTATCACTGCTGGGCAGATTGAGGTCCACTGTTCACAGGCAAATGTTTGTGCTGTCACAATTGTTGTTTTCCTTCTGTTTTGTTTCAGTCCAGATCCGTTACACGGAAGGATGGAGTCCCGTGTGTACACATCTCAACCACCAACACACTCTACACAGCAATAGACCCGGACCAACAATAGAACTGGACAAACTCACCACAACCTCCACACTCCACTCACTACAACCGAGCACGCCCGGGATAAGGCAAAATATCAGGGAGGAAATGCCTTGGTAATTTTTTGTGTCATTGAATTTTGTACTTGCGCATACTACCGAAGAGTGCAAAGCCCCATCCCAAAAATGCTCGCATTGTCGGGAGGAGTGGCATGAGGTAGCCTTGTGCCCTGTGTATCGGAAACTCCAGAAGGAGCAGACAAAAACTGTAGCCGAGCGGGCACGCGGCTCGTACAGCGATGCTCTAAAGGGAGCAAACGCAACGAACCCTTTTGCAGTTTTGGGTACAACTGCAAATGGCGAACCTAGTCCGACTGCACCTGAACAGGTGCCACTGAGATCGGTAAAGACCACGAGAGTGCCTTATAAAAAGGTACAGCGGAAGGTTCTAAAAACAAAAAATAGACCTTTGGCAACACAGCGCCACGCTAAAACTTCTCCCCCTGGTCCAAAACGTGACGCTGATCCCAAAACTCCCGCCCCCCAAATTGCCAGGAAGCAGCCCAAGAAGAAGCGATCTTCTCGGACCGAAGCTCCTGCGGAAAGCCTGGCTTTCCCATCCGAGCCCATGAGCTTCCCGAGAACTCCCACCCCGTCCCTGTCCGAGATCCTTGAGTCCCTTCTTTTGACCCTCAACCTCCCGCAGCATCTGCACATGATCGCTACTTGGGCCCTTCCTTTCCTGAAGGGGATGATCAAACAGTGGCTGGCTCAATGGCCATGCTTAAGTATGATGGTCCGTTTGGATGATTAATGGCTCCTACGGCTACTATCATACAGTGGAACTGTAGGAGTTTGCTTGGCAAGCTAAACTCCTTTAAAGCATTAGTGGGCGAACACAACTGCGATGTGTTTGCCCTCTGTGAAACTTGGCTATCGGATGAAATTAAATTAACCTTCCCGGGATATAATATAATCCGTGAAGATCGCGTTACTAGGGGTGGAGGGGTACTGATTGGTGTTCGAAAGAGTCACACTTTCACCAGAATACCCACCCCTAGACAAGAAATGATAGAAACTGTCGCAGTTAAGGCAAAACTGGGCGTTCTTCACGTGACAATTGCATCCATCTATATCCCCCCGATAGCCAATAATGAAAAAGAAAAAATTGAAAAGTTCAAAGAGGATCTTGGAAATTTAGCAGTGGTCTTGCCTGGACCGCTTTTGATCCTGGGAGACTTTAACTCCCATGGAATCGACTGGGGGTGCGATAAGGATGACATTCGCACTCCTATCATCCGAGATTTCTGCGACAGATTTGGGTTTTCGATTCTCAACTCAGGAGAGGCAACTAGGATGCAGACACCTCAAAGTAGGGCGAGTGCACTGGACCTGTCTCTATGTCCATCAGCAATGGCCCTGGATTTTAGTTGGAAGGTGATCCAGGACCCTATCGGCAGTGACCACATGCCGATAGAAATTTCCTACATCAAGGGAGGATGTCCAGTAGATGGAACACCCGTTAAATGTGACTTAACGAGGAACATGGACTGGACGAGATACGGCGAATTAATAGCCGCTTCGCTTTCACTTGACTTGGAAGATTTGTCTCCTGTCAAGGAGTACGAAAAACTTGTTTCAATCATAAACAAGTGCGCCCTTGAGGCCCAAACAAGGCGCTCCCACCAAGCAAGGACATTTAAAAAACCCCCCACTCCTTGGTGGGACAAGGATTGCCAAGCGGCTTTTACCAAGAAGCGTGAGGCATTTAAAGCCTTCCGGGACACGGGCTCGAGGTCCTTATATGAACAATATAAAGGACTGGAGAGAACGTGCAAAAACCTGTTGAAGGCGAAGAAAAAGGGTTATTGGCGTAGATACGTCAATAATCTAGACCCCGCCACTTCACTTAATTCGCTTTGGAGAATGGCTAGAAGGATGCGAAACAGCAACAACATCAATGAGAGCGAAAGCTTTTCTGGCGAGTGGCTGTATGAATTTGCCCACAAGCTTTGTCCCGATTTCGTTCCTGCGCAAAGCTTTACACAACATGCGCCTGGTAGTGACCCTAGGATGGATTCACCGTTTACAATGGTAGAGCTATCACTTGCTCTCCTATCAAGCAAGAATTCCTCCCCAGGTCTGGATCAGATTGGTAGCAAATTGCTTCAAAATCTTCCCGACATAGGGAGGAAACGTCTGTTACGTATCTTCAACAATATGTTGGAGGTCAACAGCGTTCCGCAAGAGTGGAGAGAGGTGAAAGTTGTCACTATCTTGAAGCCTGGCAAACCGCCATCAAGACACGATTCGTATCGGCCAATATCGTTACTGTCGTGTCTGAGGAAACTCCTTGAAAGGATGATTCTTTTCCGGTTAGAAGAATGGTTGGAATCGAACAACCTTCTCTCAAATACCCAGTTTGGTTTTCGTAAAGCCAGGGGTACTAATGACTGCTTAGCCCTTCTGGTAACAGAAATAGAGCTTGCTCGTGCACGCAAGCAGAACATGGGATCTATTTTCCTGGATATACAGGGGGCATTTGACTCAGTATCACCATACAAGCTGAGTCAAAAATTAGAAAATGTGGGGCTGGGTCCAAAGTTGAACAACTTTCTGTTCAACCTTTTGTCGGAGAAAGCTATGTATTTCAACAATGGTCATATTCAGCTAAAACGGACCAGTTTCCATGGACTAGCCCAAGGGTCCTGCTTGAGCCCCCTGCTATATAACTTCTATGTCAGTGAAATAGATTCTTGCCTAGCTCCGAACTGCAGCATTAGACAATTGGCAGACGACGGTGTCATATCTTTTGCAAGCAGGGACGCCGCCGAAATACAACTGGCTTTACAAACCACTTTGGACAATATTGCCGAGTGGTCTGAAAACCTTGGTATCAAGTTCTCTGCAACGAAAACTGAGATGGTAGTCTTTTCTCCTTTTAGCGACACGGCGAAAAACAGGGAGAAAAGACTATTTGACCCGAAAATTGATGTCTTTTTGTACGGTGAAAAGATATCAACCACCGACAATTTTCGATACCTTGGTGTTTGGTTCAATTCAAGGCTAAACTGGAGTACACACATCACCCATCTGGTGCAAAAATGCAGTAAAAGAATCAACTTTCTAAGGACAGTCACAGGATTCTGGTGGGGCGCACATCCATCAGACGTCCTGCGACTGTATAAGACAACGGTACTATCCGTGTTGGAATATGGAAGCATATGTTTCCATTGGGCATCCAACACGCATATCCTCAAACTAGAGAGGCTACAGTATCGTTGTCTTAGACTCGCACTAGGGAGCATGAAATCCACACATAACATGTCCCTAGAAGTGATGACCGGAGTGATGCCGCTAAAACTTCGTTTTGAAATGCTGTCGCTTCGCCTTCTAGTCCGTTCTTCAGTATCAAATCCCTTGATCGAAGAAAATTTTAAAGCGCTTCTAGAGACAGGTTCTAAGAGCAAGATCTTGAAAATCTACGAAGATTTTGTTGCCCTACAAGTGCATCCTAGCGCTCCACAGGCATTAAACCGTGCTGCCCTTCCTGAGACCTACAGTTCCCTTTTAACAACAGATTCCTCGTTGCACGAGGAAATTAAGACCATACCGAATGATCTTCGCCCGATGGTAGTTCCGGGCATTTTCAGGGATAAGTATGGTCATTTAGACCAAAGAAGCCAGTATTATACTGATGGATCATCCTCTAAGGAAGGCACCGGCTTCGGCGTTTTTAGTGAGTCCGCCGAAACATTTTTCAAATTGCGGGAGCCGTGTAGTGTCTACACCGCAGAACTAGCCGCAATCTTGTACGCACTATTGATTATAGCAGCGAGACCTTCGGATCAGTACTTCATCTTAACAGATAGCCTTAGCGCTATCGAAGCACTACGATCCCCGAAGGCTGTTAAGAGTCAGGATTTCCTGGTCATTAAAATCATAGAATTGCTTGGCTCCATGTTCGACAAGGCGTTCAGGATTTCGCTAATTTGGGTACCTGCTCATTGTGGAATTCCCGGCAACGAGAAGGCAGACTCAATGGCCAAAACAGGTGCCCAACAAGGCGCCTTTTACGACCGTCCGATCTCGGCCCGAGAGTTTCTTCGTCTACCACAGCAACTTTTCCTGTCTCGCTGGCAGAGCATGTGGGAGGCGGATGATCTCGGGCGATTCCTTTTCTCGATCTCTCCGCAAGTGTCCCTGCGGCCTTGGTTCGGTGGGCTCTCTGTTGATCGGGCATTCATACGTATGATGTCTCGACTTATGTCGAATCATTTCGCGTTGAATGCTCATCTTCAGCGTATAACTCTGGCTCAGACGAAGGTGTGTGGCTGTGGTGACGGATTTCACGATGTGGATCACCTTCTGTGGTCCTGCGTGGAGTTTGAAACTGCAAGACCCTCCTTGTTAAGCGCAGTCGAGAGCATCGGCAGACGACCGGGTATAGAAATAAGGGAAATGTTGGCGACTAGAGACCTCGCATACATGAGGCTCATCTTTCGATTCGCCAGAGACAACGGTCTCATCCTTTGATTCCGCATCCCTATTATCCTTCCAATCCACATCCGCCACTCCTTTTTTGTTATTCGTTGTGTTGTCTTTGTCTTAAGTGTTAAGTTTTTTTTTGTTGTAGTGCCACGGGTGATCCGCTGACGAAGCAACAGCATCCGGGGTCAAAGACGTCACTGTCGTAAGAAGAGAGGCAGAATTTTTCTGTAACAGTGTCCTTCATCTCTGTCTAGCCTTGATGGAGCGAGTGCGGCCTTGCTGGCGTTGGGTTCGGAGGTGGTCGGCGGGTTCAACCTCGTAATTAGCAGAGAACTTGCTGTTACGGGATGGAACTCGCCGATAGCTTCTGAGTTCGGTGCTGGCTTGATCGAGCTCGGGCTATCACTGCTGGGCAGATTGAGGTCCACTGTTCACAGGCAAATGTTTGTGCTGTCACAATTGTTGTTTTCCTTCTGTTTTGTTTCAGTCCAGATCCGTTACACGGAAGGATGGAGTCCCGTGTGTACACATCTCAACCACCAACACACTCTACACAGCAATAGACCCGGACCAACAATAGAACTGGACAAACTCACCACAACCTCCACACATCTACAACCGAGCACGCCCGGGATAAGGCAAAATATCAGGGAGGAAATGCCTTGGTAATTTTTTGTGTCATTGAATTTTGTACTTGCGCATACTACCGAAGAGTGCAAAGCCCCATCCCAAAAATGCTCGCATTGTCGGGAGGAGTGGCATGAGGTAGCCTTGTGCCCTGTGTATCGGAAACTCCAGAAGGAGCAGACAAAAACTGTAGCCGAGCGGGCACGCGGCTCGTACAGCGATGCTCTAAAGGGAGCAAACGCAACGAACCCTTTTGCAGTTTTGGGTACAACTGCAAATGGCGAACCTAGTCCGACTGCACCTGAACAGGTGCCACTGAGATCGGTAAAGACCACGAGAGTGCCTTATAAAAAGGTACAGCGGAAGGTTCTAAAAACAAAAAATAGACCTTTGGCAACACAGCGCCACGCTAAAACTTCTCCCCCTGGTCCAAAACGTGACGCTGATCCCAAAACTCCCGCCCCCCAAATTGCCAGGAAGCAGCCCAAGAAGAAGCGATCTTCTCGGACCGAAGCTCCTGCGGAAAGCCTGGCTTTCCCATCCGAGCCCATGAGCTTCCCGAGAACTCCCACCCCGTCCCTGTCCGAGATCCTTGAGTCCCTTCTTTTGACCCTCAACCTCCCGCAGCATCTGCACATGATCGCTACTTGGGCCCTTCCTTTCCTGAAGGGGATGATCAAACAGTGGCTGGCTCAATGGCCATGCTTAAGTATGATGGTCCGTTTGGATGATTAATGGCTCCTACGGCTACTATCATACAGTGGAACTGTAGGAGTTTGCTTGGCAAGCTAAACTCCTTTAAAGCATTAGTGGGCGAACACAACTGCGATGTGTTTGCCCTCTGTGAAACTTGGCTATCGGATGAAATTAAATTAACCTTCCCGGGATATAATATAATCCGTGAAGATCGCGTTACTAGGGGTGGAGGGGTACTGATTGGTGTTCGAAAGAGTCACACTTTCACCAGAATACCCACCCCTAGACAAGAAATGATAGAAACTGTCGCAGTTAAGGCAAAACTGGGCGTTCTTCACGTGACAATTGCATCCATCTATATCCCCCCGATAGCCAATAATGAAAAAGAAAAAATTGAAAAGTTCAAAGAGGATCTTGGAAATTTAGCAGTGGTCTTGCCTGGACCGCTTTTGATCCTGGGAGACTTTAACTCCCATGGAATCGACTGGGGGTGCGATAAGGATGACATTCGCACTCCTATCATCCGAGATTTCTGCGACAGATTTGGGTTTTCGATTCTCAACTCAGGAGAGGCAACTAGGATGCAGACACCTCAAAGTAGGGCGAGTGCACTGGACCTGTCTCTATGTCCATCAGCAATGGCCCTGGATTTTAGTTGGAAGGTGATCCAGGACCCTATCGGCAGTGACCACATGCCGATAGAAATTTCCTACATCAAGGGAGGATGTCCAGTAGATGGAACACCCGTTAAATGTGACTTAACGAGGAACATGGACTGGACGAGATACGGCGAATTAATAGCCGCTTCGCTTTCACTTGACTTGGAAGATTTGTCTCCTGTCAAGGAGTACGAAAAACTTGTTTCAATCATAAACAAGTGCGCCCTTGAGGCCCAAACAAGGCGCTCCCACCAAGCAAGGACATTTAAAAAACCCCCCACTCCTTGGTGGGACAAGGATTGCCAAGCGGCTTTTACCAAGAAGCGTGAGGCATTTAAAGCCTTCCGGGACACGGGCTCGAGGTCCTTATATGAACAATATAAAGGACTAGAGAGAACGTGCAAAAACCTGTTGAAGGCGAAGAAAAAGGGTTATTGGCGTAGATACGTCAATAATCTAGACCCCGCCACTTCACTTAATTCGCTTTGGAGAATGGCTAGAAGGATGCGAAACAGCAACAACATCAATGAGAGCGAAAGCTTTTCTGGCGAGTGGCTGTATGAATTTGCCCACCAGCTTTGTCCCGATTTCGTTCCTGCGCAAAGCTTTACACAACATGCGCCTGGTAGTGACCCTAGGATGGATTCACCGTTTACAATGGTAGAGCTATCACTTGCTCTCCTATCAAGCAAGAATTCCTCCCCAGGTCTGGATCAGATTGGTAGCAAATTGCTTCAAAATCTTCCCGACATAGGGAGGAAACGTCTGTTACGTATCTTCAACAATATGTTGGAGGTCAACAGCGTTCCGCAAGAGTGGAGAGAGGTGAAAGTTGTCACTATCTTGAAGCCTGGCAAACCGCCATCAAGACACGATTCGTATCGGCCAATATCGTTACTGTCGTGTCTGAGGAAACTCCTTGAAAGGATGATTCTTTTCCGGTTAGAAGAATGGTTGGAATCGAACAACCTTCTCTCAAATACCCAGTTTGGTTTTCGTAAAGCCAGGGGTACTAATGACTGCTTAGCCCTTCTGGTAACAGAAATAGAGCTTGCTCGTGCACGCAAGCAGAACATGGGATCTATTTTCCTGGATATACAGGGGGCATTTGACTCAGTATCACCATACAAGCTGAGTCAAAAATTAGAAAATGTGGGGCTGGGTCCAAAGTTGAACAACTTTCTGTTCAACCTTTTGTCGGAGAAAGCTATGTATTTCAACAATGGTCATATTCAGCTAAAACGGACCAGTTTCCATGGACTAGCCCAAGGGTCCTGCTTGAGCCCCCTGCTATATAACTTCTATGTCAGTGAAATAGATTCTTGCCTAGCTCCGAACTGCAGCATTAGACAATTGGCAGACGACGGTGTCATATCTTTTGCAAGCAGGGACGCCGCCGAAATACAACTGGCTTTACAAACCACTTTGGACAATATTGCCGAGTGGTCTGAAAACCTTGGTATCAAGTTCTCTGCAACGAAAACTGAGATGGTAGTCTTTTCTCCTTTTAGCGACACGGCGAAAAACAGGGAGAAAAGACTATTTGACCCGAAAATTGATGTCTTTTTGTACGGTGAAAAGATATCAACCACCGACAATTTTCGATACCTTGGTGTTTGGTTCAATTCAAGGCTAAACTGGAGTACACACATCACCCATCTGGTGCAAAAATGCAGTAAAAGAATCAACTTTCTAAGGACAGTCACAGGATTCTGGTGGGGCGCACATCCATCAGACGTCCTGCGACTGTATAAGACAACGGTACTATCCGTGTTGGAATATGGAAGCATATGTTTCCATTGGGCATCCAACACGCATATCCTCAAACTAGAGAGGCTACAGTATCGTTGTCTTAGACTCGCACTAGGGAGCATGAAATCCACACATAACATGTCCCTAGAAGTGATGACCGGAGTGATGCCGCTAAAACTTCGTTTTGAAATGCTGTCGCTTCGCCTTCTAGTCCGTTCTTCAGTATCAAATCCCTTGATCGAAGAAAATTTTAAAGCGCTTCTAGAGACAGGTTCTAAGAGCAAGATCTTGAAAATCTACGAAGATTTTGTTGCCCTACAAGTGCATCCTAGCGCTCCACAGGCATTAAACCGTGCTGCCCTTCCTGAGACCTACAGTTCCCTTTTAACAACAGATTCCTCGTTGCACGAGGAAATTAAGACCATACCGAATGATCTTCGCCCGATGGTAGTTCCGGGCATTTTCAGGGATAAGTATGGTCATTTAGACCAAAGAAGCCAGTATTATACTGATGGATCATCCTCTAAGGAAGGCACCGGCTTCGGCGTTTTTAGTGAGTCCGCCGAAACATTTTTCAAATTGCGGGAGCCGTGTAGTGTCTACACCGCAGAACTAGCCGCAATCTTGTACGCACTATTGATTA
The DNA here is from genome assembly GCF_013141755.1 of Anopheles stephensi. NCBI lineage: Eukaryota > Metazoa > Arthropoda > Insecta > Diptera > Culicidae > Anopheles > Anopheles stephensi. Next base: position 19,922,953 of record NC_050201.1, on the reverse strand, counting down.
TAGCAGCGAGACCTTCGGATCAGTACTTCATCTTAACAGATAGCCTTAGCGCTATCGAAGCACTACGATCCCCGAAGGCTGTTAAGAGTCAGGATTTCCTGGTCATTAAAATCATAGAATTGCTTGGCTCCATGTTCGACAAGGCGTTCAGGATTTCGCTAATTTGGGTACCTTCTCATTGTGGAATTCCCGGCAACGAGAAGGAAGACTCACTGGCCAAAACAGGCGTCCAACAAGGCGCATTTTACGACCGTCCGATCTCGGCCCGAGAGTTTCTTCGCCTACCACAGCAACTTTTCCTGTCTCGCTGGCAGAGCATGTGGGAGGCGGATGATCTCGGGCGATTCCTTTTCTCGATCTCTCCGCAAGTGTCTCTGCGGCCTTGGTTCGATGGGCTCTCTGTTGACCGGGCATTCATACGCATGATGTCTCGACTTATGTCGAATCATTTCGCGTTGAATGCTCATCTTCAGCGTATAACTCTGGCTCAGACGAAGGTGGGTGGCTGCGGTGACGGATTTCACGATGTGGATCACCTTCTGTGGTCCTGCGTGGAGTTTGAAACCGCAAGACCCTCCTTGTTGGGCGTTGTCGAGACCATCGGCAGACGAACGGGTACAGAAATAAGAGAAGTGTTGGCGACTAGGGACTTCGCTTACATGAGGCTCATCTTCCGATTCGCCAGAGACAACGGTCTTATCCTTTGATTCCGCATCCCCATTATCCTTCCAATCCTAAGACCCCTACATTCCTTTTTTGTTATTCGTTGTGTTGTCCGTGTCTTAATTGTTCTTTGTAGTGCCACGGGTGGTCCGTTGACGGTGCAACAGTATCCGGGACCAAAGTCGACACTATCGTTAGAAGGGAGGCAGACTTTTCTGCAATAGTGTTCTTCATCTCTGCCTAGCCTTGATGGAGCGAGTTCGGCCTTGTTGGCGTTGGGTTCGGAGGTGGTCGGCGGGTTCAACCTCGTAATTAGCAGAGAACTTGCTGTTACGGGATGGAACTCGCCGATAGCTTCTGAGTTCGGTGCTGGCTTGGTCGAGCTTGGGCTATCACTGCTGGGCAGTTTGAGAAACACTATACAGAGGCAAATGTTTGTGCTGTCCAAAACGCTGTTTTTTTTTTTTTTTTGTTTAGTTTTGTTTCGCTCTCCAGATCCGATACACGGAAGGATGATCCGTTTACACACCACACTACCATCAACACAATACCGCCAGCAATAGTCCCGGACCTAAACATTTCTACAAATTCTACAATAGACCTGGATTTCCTCACTGCAATCGCCACACACCTACAACCGAGCATGCCCGGGATAAGGCTAAATACCAGGGAGGAAATGCCTTGGTAATTTCTTTGTGAATTTTTTGTTTTTGACATTTGTATTTCGTCAGCACATGCGGTGCTGACAATACGGCTCCTTGCCGTGATAATTAATAAATAAATAAATATAAATGAATTTTGTACTTCGTCAGCACATGCGGTACTGACCATACGGCGTCAAGCCGTCATAATCGAAAATAAATAAATAAATAAATACTAAGAGAATTTATTGATGATGCAAAACTAATTGTTTATCTTGACGCCATAATAATAGCATCGAAGCCTTTTCAAGATCATTTAGATACTCTTGGTGCTGTTTTAAATACACTCAGAAAGAATGAAATAGAATTGAGAATGGAAGTTATCGCGGAACGCAGAGTTAGCATGTGCACCGAAGACAGCGCGTGCACCGTCCATTGACTCCACCAGCACGTGGCTTGCAGTATCAGCAGAATCGCCTACCGTGAGAACGCGCAACGCACAATCGGCAATATCGGCGTAACGCACCATCGGCAATATCGGCGTAACAGGAAGCGGCCAGCTACCGTGAGAAGGCGCAACGCACCATCAGCAATATCGGCATACCAGGCAACCGGCCAGCAACAACACGTCACCTGGATTCATCAGTTCTAGTTTGGCAGCACTTGGGAACAGTTCAGTTCGGTTCGGTGCGGTTCGGTTCGTTATCGGTTAAAGTTGTTAGTAATAAAGAACCAATCTTTTTTAAAAAAGACCCAACAAGTGTTAGACTTGTAACTGGTGCCCGAATAGGGACCTTCGCAGTAAAACGTATAAGTTCACGGTAGTGAAAAAGCCAGCTTCAGCTGTCCCTCAAGCGGAATTTATCGCCCGGTCCAGAGCACCATCGCCGTATAACCAGCGACTTGTGACGATAGAGCGCGAAGAGCTGCACTACAACGAAAGTTTTCAGCATCCTCGTTTCCCGCATACTAGAAGGATCCAAGCTCAACAGCGATGCAAAAGCATTTCCTCATCGTGAGATTAACTTGGTAAATATAACTAACATACTAACTTGATCCGAAAATCAAACATCCGAAAAAGTGTTTACCAGTGCGCTAGATTAGATACTCACCCCAACAAAAAAATAACAAACTAACAAGTTCAATCGAAAAAGAACTGGCTAATCCAGAAAAACACAATCCCCTCATAAATCTCATTGAACTGTTTAGAAAAAGACAGATCGAAATGAATAGCGATCACGGAGAAAGCTCCAATGCAAGTGGACTAGCATCAGAAGCTGTCCCGAGCGGAATGAATTACGTATTGAATCAAAACCTATCTTTTCACGATAGAGGCAAGATCCCAAGAATAGTGTCGAATTTACCCGAATTCAATGGAAATCCGAGAAATTTACCACATTTCATACTTGACGTGGAAGAAATTTTAGAATTGCTCAATCGAGAATCTTGTGAATATTACTTGATAGTGAAAACGATTAGAAGAAAGATTAAAGGTGAAGCTAATGACATTTTCGTCACCAATAATACGCCGACAAATTGGTTAGCTATTAAAGAAGTGCTTTGTCTTTATTATTCAGATAAAAGAGATATAATGACATTAGATCATCAGTTGAAGTCCACCACACGAATGCGTGCTGAAAGTATTGAAGCTTATTACAGTAGAATTACAGAGTTGATAACTCTAATAAGCTCAGCCATCGTGATGGACGAAACGTGGAAAGGCCACGAATACATGATTATTAAGCTATACAATAATATAGCTTTAGAGACATTCGTCAGAGATCTAGGTGACCCGCTGTCAATGTTCTGTAAGAATTACAAGCCAGAAAGTTTAGCAAAAGCTTACCATTATTGCATTAAGTTTCAAAATGTGGATGCAAGAAATGCACCATATACAGGACGAACATTCGATCCTGCACCTACACCACGTTGTTACATACCACAACGACCGCCTAAACTAATGCATTTAAATTTTCCACCAAGACAAAAACCTGTAGAAACTACACCTCAATCCTATCAAAAGACTACGACACACAATGCTTTTGCACCAAATCGGACATTCGTGCCGAAACAGAGAGTCGAACCAATGGAAGTTGATCGTTCCATTAGGTCCATTTGGCACACACTTTACAAGATAATTGCGAACTGCAGGAAAATAGTGAAGAAGAAACTGCAGAAACCAATTGTGAAGAAGCAGACTATGAAGCAAATACTGCTAATTTTTTAGAGGAAACAACGGAGTGGAAAAACAAATGGAAAGATTAAACCCTAAAGTTTCCCCATTTCCGTATATAACTGTACCAACCTCAAAAGGTGATATAAAACTTCTCGTTGATTGTGGTGCAAATATCAACTTAATCTCTAACGAATGGGCAAATAAGTCCGGAAGAACTATTAACAATATTATACCACAAACTGTGCATGGCATCGCAGGAAAGGGCAATATTTCAAAAGTGACCCAATTAGATATTTTCAAACCAATATTGAAAGAAAATTTTCAATTCCTTGTTTTTGATTTCCACCCATTCTTCGATGGGATAATTGGAGCTGAAATAATATTTCACGAAAATGTTAAACTGGTCTCTAGAAAAACAACTCTTTACGTTTTTTGTGAAGAAAGAAATTTAACAATACCACTTGAGTTTTATCGGCCCAAAGCTGCAGTACGCAAAGTGAATAATTTAACATTTCAAACTACTGTCCGAACATCGCATCTGGACAGTCATGAAAAAGAAACACTGTTTAATATCTTAAACCCTTTTCAACAAATTTTTCACGATCCCGATAAAAAACTTACCTGTACGACGAAAGTAGAATGCAACATTCGTACAACCGACGATGTGCCCATTTATCAAAAATCTTACCCATATCCTATTTCATACAAAGATGAGGTAGAGAAACAAATACAAAAGCTATTGAACGATGGAATAACTCAACCATTGTTAGCGCCCCTCTTAAATGTAAATAGTGGAATTGTGTTGCATGCAAGTTGTATGCAGCAATTTACTTAGACTACGGCATAAGCTAACGTCTGAGAGACTTCTTCTTGTTTTTCTTGTAGATTGACAGTTAGATAAAAAAACAACATTGTAAACAAATAAAAGCGAAAAGCACATGGTAAAGTTCTAAATTACAATACACGAGTACGACACACCAAAGCACCAGTTTATTTGCATTAGTAGCAAATTAGAAACACCAGAGATTGTGGATGTGGGGCGTCTACAACTATGTGGGCTGTGGGGCGGATGTGGGGAAGTCTACAACTACGCCGAATTTGCGACTGCCTAAGCTTGATTTACCAACCTTTGATGGTAACACGACGGATTGGATCAGTTTCAAAGATCGATTTATATCGATGATTGATCAGGCTGACGACATGCCTGCTGTAATGAAACTGCAGTACCTATTGTCTGTATTAAAGAGTGAAGTGGCGAAACGGTTCCAGCATGTGCAGCATACAGCAGAAAATTACAGCACAACAGGCAGGCATTATTACAACGTTATGACAACAAACGTTTCTTTTAAACGTGAATACTTCAAGGCCCTTTTCTCCATCCCACCAATGAGGAACGAATCTACCGAAGAAATGCGCCGAGTTTGCGATGAATTTACTCAACTAACTCAAGGAATGCGTGCATTGAATGAAGCCATCAATCAGTGGGACACACCACTGTGCAATCTACTTTTTTATAAGCTAGATAGTAAAACCCTTCTAGCTTGGGAGGAGTACACCAGCAATGATAGTGAAGACGTGTACATCAAGCTGCAAGAGTTTTTACAACGACGGCTGAGAATTCTTAGTGCGACAGCTCAAGCGACGCCAGAGGTGCAAAGACCCAGTACGAGTAAGGTAGCCGGCCCGAAACATCCAAAGGGTGTTGCATGTGTTAGTGCAGTGCCATCCCCCCTCATACGTTGTTATGCCTGTACACAGCCGCATTACTTACACCAATGCGAAATGTTCAAGGGAATGCAAGCGGCTCAGCGAGAAGAGATCATCACGTCGAATAAGTTGTGCCGGAATTGTTTTAGAGTTGGACACATCGCTCAAAGATGTCTATCAAAATTTAAATGCCACAAGTGCCATCAACGACATCACACACTCCTACACGTAGACCCGGTGGTGCAGACTCCAGCGGCTGAAAACATTGTAGCTGCAACCACTGCCGCACCGGGAAGCACAACTGTATTATTACAAACGGCAGCAGTACAGGTTGTGGATGATGACGGAAGAACGTTTAACGCAAGGGCTTTATTGGACTCGGAATCAATGTCCAACTTTATTTCGACGGCTCTCGCAAATCGTCTGACTAATCCCAAACGTCCGGCAAGCGTGTCTATCTTGGGTATTGGACAACGAGAAAACCATATTCGTGAAGCGGTAGATGTGGTTCTGTCATCGAAGACACAACCATTCAACACCAGGTTAAATTTTCTCGTTTTAGATTCTCCGACTGCACACCCTCCCACGATTGAAGTGAATTCCAACGGATGGAGAGTTGAGGGATTAGTATTAGCCGATCCACTTTTCTACAAGCCAATCCAGATTGATCTAGTGATCGGCGGAGAAGCGTTTTGGGCCATACACATAAACGAGAGAATAAGCATTGGATCTGATAAGCCAGTATTGGTAAATACTAAGTTTGGATGGACAGTTGTTGGACCGACTGCAGCAACAAACCAGAATCGCCACGTATCAAACAACGCGGTTGTTAGTCAGGACACGTTAGAAACAACCATCCGGCGATTATGGGAGCTAGATATGCTTCCATTATTTCCATCGGCTGTATTAGAAGAAGACATATGCGAGATTTTCTTCTCGGAAACGACTACTCGCAACGGTGAAGGCAAAGTTGTGGTCAGGTTGCCAAAGGTAGAAAATTCAAAGATTGAGCTTGGTGCTTCCAAAGCCATTGCGGAGAGAAGATTTTTAAACATTGAACGCAGATTGCAGAAGAATCCTTTGATGTATGATCAATATCGAAAATTCTTGAAGGAGTACGAAAATCTTGGGCATATGGAAGTACTGGATGAACCTGTAGATGATAGGATTACCCATTGCTATTTACCGCATCATCCAGTGCAGAAGGAATCGAGCACAACGACGAAGGTACGAGTAGTTTTTGACGCGTCGTGCAATTCTACATCTGGTCATTCGTTAAATGACATACTCCATGTTGGCCCGACTGTTCAACCAGACCTTTTTTCGTTGATTTTATGTTTTCGTACCCATCGAGTCGCTATTACTGCAGACATTGAAAGGATGTACCGGCAGATTATGGTACATGGCGATGATCAACCGTTGCAACGAATCCTATGGCGACCGAATGCTGCAGAACAGTTAAGGAGCTATCAACTAAAAACTGTTACGTATGGAACTGCTTGTGCCCCTTTTCTAGCAACTCGAGCTTTAAATCAAATAGCACTAAACGAAATGGAATCATTCCCGATCGCCGCAGAAACCATCAAGAACAATTTCAACGTCGACGACTTTCTTTCTGGTGCAAGTGACGACGAGTCTGCGGCTGTATTGCAGAAAACTGTGACCATATTATTGCAGCAGCATGGTTTTGTTTTACGGAAATGGTCGTCAAACTCTAAACGGCTTCTAGACGATATCAACGATGAAGATTTAGCCACACCTTCTTGCCACAACCTTGGAACTGATCCTGCCGTCACCACTCTAGGTCTAGTATGGTTTCCTCGAACTGATCAGCTTAGCTACAATTTCAAGAACATCACGTTGCCGCCGACTGTGACCAAGCGCACATTGTTATCGTCTGTAGCCAAAATATTCGATCCGTTGGGACTGGTAGGGCCTGTTGTTTGCAAGGCGAAGTTACTAATGCAGAGGGCTTGGACAACAATTGACCCGGCAACTGATAAACCTATTGACTGGGATGCACATCTACCAACGAAACTCCAAAATGCTTGGAAGTCTTTCCAACAAAATATTCATCTATTAGAGAATGTGCACACCCCATGGTACATTTTTGGAAGCGGTAACCTAGATGATTGCGAATTACACATCTTTGGAGATGCGTCCGAACGGGCTTACGGTTCTTGCTGTTACATACGATCGATGTCAGACTCAGCTGTCTCTATTCATCTACTAGTTGCCAAATCTAAACTTGCTCCTATAAAAACGCATCATTCCGTTGCAAGGCTAGAACTATGTGCTGCATTATTGAGTGTTCAACTTCTTAGTAAAGTATCGGCAGCATTGCGCTTCAACCCTGAGAAGGTAACGTTTTGGAGCGACTCAACCACAGTTCTACATTGGTTAAACGCATCACCTTGTCGATGGAAGACGTTCGTGGCAAATCGTACTTCACAAATCTTAGACACCACGAACACAAGCCAATGGAGACATGTGGCAGGACTGGACAATCCCGCTGACTACATTTCCCGAGGTCTCGATCCAATAGAACTTCTAGACGCTGAGAGATGGTGGTCTGGACCTTCGTGGCTCTCCCAGGCAGAAAATCAATGGCCTGATAGTAAATTTACATCTGCGGAAACTGCTGACATATTAGAAGAACGTCGAAACACTACAATGTTAGCATCAGCAGCTGTAGCATCTACTTTCTACGATGAATTGTTCGCGAAATATTCGTCATATACCAAGCTGCTTCGCGTTTTTGCATACTGTCGTCGGCTGCTAACGAAGGCAAAGAATCGAAAAGGAGATGAACATTCTATCGAATTGCCAGAAGATACTCATCCAAGGTGGCTGTCATCGTCTGAACTACAATCAGCTGAAGTAACTTTGTGTCGTCTACATCAGCAACAAATATTTCCTGACGAACTACATGCCCTAACTAGCGGGAATCCTCTCGCACGATCATCGCAGCTTAGATGGGTTAGACCCATATTAGGAAAGGACGGATTAATTCGGGTGGGTGGGCGACTCAACCTAGCAAATCTTCCGATGTCAACTAAGAATCCCATAATCTTGTCCTCAAAACATCAGTTGACAGTCCTGCTAGTCGAAGTATGTCATAAACAACAACTACATGCCGGCCCACAACTCATGCTTGCTGTGTTAAGACAACGGTTCTGAATCATGGGTGCGAGAAATCTCATTCGGTCCGTTTATCATCGTTGTGTTACATGTTTTAAGAAGAACCCTATATTCATCACTCAGACGATTGCTGATTTGCCGAGTAGCAGAGTAGTTCCAGCGCCTCCATTCTCGATATCTGGAGTCGACTACTGCGGTCCCTTCTTTGTAAAATATGGAACGAGGAAAACCACACCACGGAAGGTATACATATCCATCTTTGTATGCTTCGCAACGAGAGCGGTTCATATCGAGGTAGTCAGCGACCTTACCACGCAAGCATTTATCGCTGCTCTACAACGATTCGTTTCTCGTCGTGGAAGGGTGAAGGAGTTACATTCCGACAATGGCACGACCTTCAAGGGAGCATCAAATCTTCTACATCAGTTGTACCGACAATTGAAAACCGATCCCAAATCACGAGAGCTTCTATTCATCTGGTGTGCTGTGAACGAGATTGTATGGAAGTTTATTCCGCCGCGAGCTCCTCATTTCGGCGGGCTTTGGGAAGCCGCGGTGAAATCAGCAAAACATCATCTTCTGAAGGAGCTAGGGTCATCTACACTGTTGTACGAAGATTTTTTAACATTATGCGCACGTGTTGAAATGTGCCTGAATCGGCGGCCACTCACTCCTATTCCTAACTCCCCTGATGATCTTGAAGTACTAACACCGGGTCATTTATTAACTGGTTCTAACCTTCAAATGGTCCATGAAGACCATAGACGTAGACGTCACAAAGATTCCTGATAACCGACTAACTCACTGGGAACGCACTCAAAAGATTATGCAAGCTATTTGGGCACGGTGGTACCCAGAATACCTACAACAACTTCAAGCCAGGGCAACAAAGGGTTGCAAACCACCCGTTAAGGTCGAACTAGGAAAGGTAGTAGTTTTGAAGGAAGACAATGTCCCTCCAGGACATTGGCCACTAGCTTAAATTGTTTCACTTCAACCCGGAAAGGATGAGATAGTACGAGTATTTTCGTTAAAGACCATCGATGGCAAAACAATCACGCGTCCAGTGGCTAAAATAGCTTTACTCCCACTCCAAGATTAGTGTTGAAATAAAGGGTATTTCAAGGTAGCCGGGATGTTAGCGCACCTCTTAAATGTAAATAGTGGAATTGTGTTGCATGCAAGTTGTATGCAGCAATTTACTTAGACTACGGCCTAAGCTAACGTCTGAGAGACTTCTTCTAGTTTTTCTTGTAGATTGACAGTTAGATAAAAAAACAACATTGTAAACAAATAAAAGCGAAAAGCACATGGAAAAGTTCTAAATTACAATACACGAGTACGACACACCAAAGCACCAGTTTATTTGCATTAGTAGCAAATTAGAGACACCAGAGAATCCGAAAGCAGTATCCTGCGTCATCAACCATCTAGATCTCCATGGAATTCTCCCGTGTCGATTGTACCGAAAAAAATGGACGCATCAAAAGAGAAAAAAAATCGTTTAGTAATTGACTACCGTAAGTTAAATATAAAAACCATATCGGACAAATATTATATGCCTGAGATTTCAAATATACTTGATCAGTTAGGAGGTAATGAATATTTTATAACCCTTGACCTAGCTTCAGGGTTTCATCAGATTAAAATGCACCCAAAGGACATTGAGAAAACTGCATTTTCCGTAAATTTTGGGAAATACGAGTTCGTTCGAATGCCATTCGGACTCAAAAATGCTCCTGCAATTTTTCAGAGAGCTATGAATGACGTACTTCGTGAACAAATAGGAAAAAGATGCTATGTTTATGTTGACGATGTAGTCATACTTGGAAAAAATCCTAAAAAAAAATAAAGAAAATCTTAAGATAGTGTTGAATACTTTAGAAAAAGCAAACCTTAAACTTCAACCAGACAAATCGGAATTTTTACACAAATCAATTGAATTTTTAGGATACGTAATCACAAACGAAGGTATAAAACCCAACCAGAAAAAAATCGATGTGATTGAAAAATGGCCAGAACCTAAAGACGTAAAGGAACTACGAAGCTTTCTCGGATTATTAGGTTACTACCGAAGATTTGTAAAAGACGTTGCAAAGATCTTAAAACCTTTAACAAATATCTTCAGGGGGGAGGAAGACTCCAAAAAGAACAGACCGATTCAACTTAATCACGAGCAAAGAAAAACATTCGAAAAAATGAAGACAGTAATAACCTCAAGCGATATACTAATATATCCTGATTTCAAAAAAGATTTTATTATAACGACAGATGCTTCTAATTTCGCCATCGGAGCAGTTCTTAGTCAAGGAGATGTAGGCAAAGACAGACCAATACATTTCGCGTCGAGAACGCTAAATAGAACTGAAGAGAATTTTTCAGCTACAGAAAAAGAAATGTTGGCCATATTTTGGGCGCTTAAAGTCTTCAGGAATTATATTTACAGTCAGAAGTTTATTATCTTAACTGACCACCAACCATTGACATTCTCGTTATCAGACAAAAATGTCAACGCGAAATTGAAACGCTGGAAGTCATATCTAGAAGAGCATGACTACGAAATCAGATACAAATGTGGCAAGGCAAACGTAGTTGCAGACGCACTAAGCCGAACACAGATACACACCTTAACACCTACACAACACTCCACTGACGATGATGATGGAAATTACATCATATCAACAGAAGCACCCGTAAATGCTTTTAAACTACAAATCATCTTGGAAAAAAACAAATACTAACTCCGAGAAGACAGTAATTAAACCCTTTCTAAACTACACACGAATCGTCATAAAAAGAACTCGTTTAGACAAAAAAATACTAACATCTCTCATGAAAGAATACTTTGAACCAAGCAAAATAATTGGACTCTTTACATCCGAAGACTAAACTTTTACGCATTAGATTCACTCAAACTTTATTAAACGATATAACGGACGAAAACGAACAAGAACGGATAGTACAACAAACACACGACAGAGCTCATCGCGGAATAGACGAGAACAAAAAATAAATTTTAAGAAAATATTACATTCCCCACTTGACACAAATCATACGAAAATACATTTCGTCATGCGACACTTGTAACACGTCGAAATATGACCGACAACCTTTGAAAATACAATTCCAAGAATCCCCTATCCCAAACTTCCCGTTTGAGATCCTACACCTAGACATTTATCAAATAGAGGTTCAATTATTCCTTTTGAGTATTGATAAATTTTCTAAATACGCTCGTATGATCCTGTTGAGTAATAAAAATGTAACGTTGAAAAAAGCCTTAAGGTTGGAGGAACGTGTAGACGGTGAATAATAAAAATCGCCTTGTGTTGTCAGAAGAGCATAGACATCCAACCGGATCGGACGTGTGTTTATTCTTGTACCCCAAAGCGAAACTTCTTGGTTATTTCCTGGAATAACAACAGGTTATGGGCCCAGTACCCTAAGAAGAAGTATCGTATGATCCTGTTTTTTTGTGATTAGTTGTGGAAATCAGCAAAGGAAGCTTGTTCGAACTCAAAAACGAACAAAAGAAAAATCAGGATGGAGTCATTTCGTATAGCGGTGGCAAAGCTGACGAACGACAATTACCAAACATGGCGGTACAAGATCGAGATGCTCTTGAAGAAAGAAGAACTCTGGTATGTTATATCGGAGGGGAAGCCAGAACTACCATCGGAAAAATGGATAAAGGATAATACGAAGGCAAACGCTACCATTGGTCTGCACATAGATGACGATCAGATTGGTTTGATTCGTGAATGTGAATCAGCGAAAGAATCATGGCAAGCGCTGAAAAAGTATCACGAGAAGGCTTCGGAAATATAACTGCTGAAGAAATTAACACTTCTTCAACTTGGCGAAGAAGGGAATATGGAGGAACACGTGCGGAAATTCTCGGAGCTGTTGCAGCGGATCGCCGGCTCGAGCGAGCCAATTCCGAAGAAATGGCAAGTAGTGATGCTATTGAGCTCACTTCCACCATCATACGATCCACTCGTCACAGCGTGGGAACAAAGGCCGCTGGACGAGCTGTCACTGGAGTTAGTGAAATCGAAGCTGCTAGGTGAGTTCGAGAAACGGAAAGAACGTGTTGAATCATGCAAAGGTTATCACCAAAGGTTATCAGCGGGATGGCGTTGAACGTGGTGCAAAAGAACGTGAAGCAAAACAATAACAGTGTTTCGGTGAAAAAGTGCTACCATTGTAACAAAGTCGGCCATTTTAAGAAAGACTGCAGATGTTTGAAACGCAAAAATGTTGAGAAGGCGAATACTGTGGCGAATTCTAACGAACCTATTGCATGGATTGTGGGCAATGGAGGACAAAAAGAATGGTATATTGTCATGTATGTGACATCAACTGTCAGTTGGGCAGTTGACGTTTCTTTGGGCGCGATTTGGAAGCGTCTCTTTGTTATTAAGGTTTTGTGCGCGACGCGAAGCAGACAGTGAAATAAATAAAGCACAAGTTCTCGAATTAAGTCAAAAACGTAACATTTTGGTGTCAGAAGTGGGATATTTCCTCGTTCAGTGAAGTGAAAACAAGCGAAGTCATCATGGATCCAGCAACTATGGCACAGTTTTCCGTAATGATCGCGGAAGCCATAAAATCTGCGCTTGGTACCGCCACCAGACCGGCAAACGGAGACAACGCGGCTCGTACGCCGAAGGTGCCTACGTTTTCACACCCACCTTTTAACGCTGCTGATGGATCGTCGATAGAAGATTATTTCAACAGGTTCGAATGGGCTCTGAAACTGTGCAACATTCCTGCTAATAAATATGCCGACTACGCACGCGTCCATATGGGACCCGAGCTGAACAACGCGTTCAAGTTCCTGGTCACCCCAAAGCAGCCGGAGGAAATTCCCTATGAAGATCTACGTAAGACGCTTGAGAACCACTTCGATCGCAAGAAGAACAAATTCGTCGAGAGTGTGAAGTTCCGAAATATTGTGCAACAAAAGGGTGAAACAATTGCGCAGTTCGTTCTACGTCTCAAACAGGGTGCCGCCTACTGTGAGTATGAAACATTCTTGGACAGAATGCTAATCGAACAGATGCTGCACGGTATGGAAGCACGCGATATATGTGACGAAATCATTGCGAAGAACCCCAGTACTTTCAAAGAAGCTTTCGACATTGCCCTAGCGCTCGAAGCAACGCGGAACACGGTACGGGAAGTGTCAACAGCAACGCCGACAGCGTCAGCAGAAGCGACCAATAAGTTAGGTTATGAAAACCTCAAACGAAAAAACAACGACCGTTCCGTCGTACAGCATCTTCCAGCCACAAACCATCCACCACACGTTCCCAATACACATCCGAACGCCGACCACCTAGTGCTAACGCAGATCAGAACAGTAAGCAGACAAATACATCCTGTAATGGATGTGGCGGAGCACACCCAAGAAGTGTTTGTCGTTACCGCCAAGCAATTTGCAACACATGCAAAAGAAAAGGTCATCTTTCGCAGGTCTGCCGTTCCGGAAACGCGCCGCGCGAGCATTCTAAAAACGACCGTTCTCCTGCTTTCAAAATAGATTCTGTTCAATCCATCAACACAATCCGAAAAACAGCTCCTGCCTCTAAAATAATGATCAATATCAAAATCGACGGCAAGCCTACGGAGATGCAACTCAACACAGGTGCACCATGCGGTATCATCGGTGAAAGTACGTTGCAAGCACTCAAGCCGAAGTACAATCTTCTTCCAACAGACAGGCAGTTTACCAGCTACACTGGTCACCGCATCAATTGTCTCGGTCGCTTGCCAGTGAACGTGTCGATCGGTCCCGCAACACGCCGATTACACTTGTACGTGGTTTCAGGTCAAAGTGATTCACTCTTTGGTCGGGAGTGGATTGCTCATTTCATCAACGAGATCGACCTGAAAAGAATGTTAGCCCCGAACACATTCATCAACGCCATCACTAGCACCAAGCTCACACCAGAACGTGAAACCCAGTTACAGGCATTATTAGACAGTTTCGCTAGTGTTTTTAGTGACGTACCAGGCAAACTCATTGGGCCCCATGCTTCCGTACATCTCAAACCAGATGCGACGCCGATATTCGCTAAAGCGCGTGTTGTTGCTACGGGAACAACAGTGGACGTAAAACGTCCCCGTTGGTGAACCGGCCACGCGAAGGTATGGCCGATTCGGAAAAGAAGTCGCGCACCTTCCTTGGGGCGTTGAATCAACGGATGCAACGTACCTCGTACAGGTCAGACAAGTGGCTTCATTCCCGGATTACCGGGCGATCTTCCAAAAGTGGACCTGATGGGAGGGGCGGTCGCGATTCTTCCAATTCCTCCGACGGAGCAGTTGGTACTACTAGAGCACCGGCCCGAATTCCGTAGGGAGGACGAGGTCGAATCTTCCGCTGACCAACGCTTGGACACTGGCTTCTCTCTTAGCTTCCGACGAAGTGGTAGACACCGCTGAGGTGTCGGATCCGGTCTTCGGAGGGAAGCAAGGGGAGATTTCCGGAGGCTTCTCACAGTCACGATTCCTAGTAATTTCCGTTGGAGTGGTAGACACCGCTGAGGGGTCGAATCCGTTCTCCGGAGGGAAGGATTATTTCGGATTTCGTGCCTGGAAAGAACCCTGAATCTCTTACGACGCGTTCGGTTCGCCGGTTAAGATTTTTGTCCTCTTTATTGAATAAGTTGATTTCTTATATACTAATTTTGGGGTACCTTAGAATGAGACGAAAGATCATTCTTTCTTGTTTAACTATTTCCTTGTGTTTACTATTCCAGCTTGTGTTTACGTATCCTTTATGCTAACGCCGCATTATGCTAAAGTTTAACTCACTATCGTGGTCGCAAACCACCAGTTCAAACCCATGCTATAATGTTTGTTCATTGATCAGGAACACTTGCGTTTCACATAAGGTAAACATTCATCGCGCTGGACGCACTTGCCGTTTGTCACATGCTGTAATGTAAACGTTAATCGCGCTGAATGCGCATGTTGAGGCGCGCATTGTTCTATAAACATTTTCGATGCTCTAGCACCGCGCTAAAGGCGTTGTGGCTAAAGCCACACTGTATCATAAACATTGGTCACGCGCTGCTAATGCCTTATCCGCGCTGATTTGCTGCCTAAGCTGAAATCTTCTCGGTGCGTGGGACATTCTATCGAAAGAATTGTTTCTTTCATGCAACATGTTTAATCAAGATTTGGTTTGATTATGCCCAAGGTTACCTTCCTCTGTCCCTAGCGCTGTCGCGTTCGCAACATACCGCCCCTTGTAAAACTACAAGTTTTACCAAATAACGCGACTTATGATTTCTAGCGTGTAATAGTTATTATGACGTGCCTTGACGTGCATTATTATTACTATCGTTATTCTCTTTCAAATAGCTTAATTGAAATCATTTCACTCTCATCTTTATAACAAAATTATTTGTATCTTGCGCACGCAACTATACCACGATGAGTTATAGATGTCCAGACGCCTGATGAGTGGTCGCAGGTGAAATGTTGTCTTCGAGTCTCGCTCGGTCGATGCGAGTTTGCCCATACTGCTCTTGAAGATCTATCTCGTGATGCAATTCAGGAAATATCTTCTTCGTCTTCTGGTTTGGTTATTTTCGACTTCCGCCTGGCTGTCAATTACGGTATTGTCTTCCCCGCCGCTCGCCTTTCTGCTTTCTCTCATGTGGTTGCGATGAGATAGTAGATTCGTAAGCGAGTCCCAGAACGAGGCTAGTAGTTGCCAGCCGATGCCGTAGATATCATACAGTATTCTACCATGTATGATGGTGTCTACTATGAACTTGAAGCTTCTGGCGATTATGTAGACACCCAAGGCTGTCGAGGTTATATTACCTAGCCATGTCGACCATGACACCAACTTGTTCCAGTATCTGTTAAAGGCACTATGGATAAGATTCTCCGACATTAGCGGTTCGAAGGAAAAACCTTGCAGATTTGGGTGCTGGCCGGTTATCATCTTGTGTAACACCGAAGACGCGATTCTTTTGTCCAGCTGTTCGTAGACCATGTTCTTCATCTTCTGCAGGTTATCATAGTCGTAAACCCCACTTTCCATCAGGCTCGGTAAGGGTGTGTACGACCAACTCGTAACGATGTCTGATGTCAACTCTTGCGGGGGTGTCGTTTCTCGGAGTTTGTGGTCCGTGGTATACCATCTTCCACCGATTGCGAATTTGGCGGGCAGCAACGGTGTGCAATCGATTTGAGTACCTCTCAGCTGTAGTATTCTGGTAACCGGCGCCATGAACATAGATTGGTTGTTGTATTTCACCGGTATCTCTTGGTAGCAGTCGTGCTTGCTGTCGTATGTGACGTAGACTGGTTTGCATTCTAGGATGTACAAAACCTCTGCAGCGACTACTGCGGTGTATCCGGGACGTTTGACCAAATTTGAAACGAACTCGCTAGGGTTGAGGCGTGCGAGTGTTAATTTGGTTTCCAATATGGCTTTATCGATCTTGCACATTTCGGTCATCACCGTTGTGTAGACGTCGTTTAGCTGTTGCCCCAGGTAACTTTCCACCAGCGTAATCTTGGAGTTAAAATAGGTGAATAAATCCAAGTTCCTCCCGTTCTCCGCCTTACGCTTGAACGGCGATTGATAACCGTTCAGCTCGAGTATGAAGATGCGTGGGTGGTCTGTGACGTAGCTGTCGAAACCGCAGATTTGTCTTGTGTCGCGTGCTCTTATGGAGAACATGTGTTCGGGTGTAATAAGAGTGTACACCGCGGTCATTGAACCTCTGACGTCGTCGCTGTCAAATGTCTTGTTGACCGTACCTTCGTAGATGATTTCAAAGTCGGTTCCTTCGCACGGCATTTGGTGATTTTTCTCCCACGTGAAGTAACCGAATTCTGCATCCAAACACCATCCAACGCTATATGAGCATACGATCCCATTTCGTAAGGTGATTTGATCGCTCTCGATGTTCGTTGTTGTGAAGTAGTCGTACATGCTGATCTCGTATTCGTAGAAGACAAGCGCGTTTTCCCAGGCTTGGGATGAAGTCGCGTAGAGCCCTCCGACGCAGGCTGAACCCTTGATGCTGCCGGTGACAAGCGTCATTCCCCTGGTGGTATCATTGCGGCTTAATTCCCTAACCTTATAATTGATGGAGAGTGAAATTTCGCCTAACGTTTGAGCGGTTTTACATGCTTCCGGAGTGAATTCCTTTACAATATACGCGTAACCGTTTTCGTACTCAGAGGTGTGGGACCACGCGCCACAATGTTTTATCGAGCGTTTGATTACTACCTTGCATTGGTGAACATGAACGAATTTCTTAGGGCTTTGTTGCAATACTTGAATTCGCGACTCGTTAATGGTTATGTTCTTTGTCGGGGTTTCGCAAGAGGCTACATTTATGAGTGAGTAACTTGTGATATTGATGTTGTCATGCGCACAGTCATACGCGATCAAACCTTTCATCGCACTACCCATGGCTTGAGCTGAAATGAAGAGCAAAATCATTAGTACCAAGACATTGTGGTTGAGTAAATGCGCCCTTGAACCCTTCGATTGAGTTCGTGAGTGTATTTCTGCTGGCATATGCCCTCGTTTGGTCGCAGTGGCGATCTTCGAGTCAGCGTACCATGCACACGGATTTATCTTTCTTTTACGGACCCCCCGTTTTGATGATTTACCACTGAAAATTTTATTGGTGGTGTTTTCTTCGTAATGCACACCCGCGAACGCTTGTTTTTCTAGCTTGTCTTCGGGGGAGACTTTATTAGTTCCCGTTGTAACTTCCGGATTGTGTTTGTTGTATACATCTAAAACAGCTACACCGGTTACTGGGCGGTTATATGTGCCTTGTGCGGTTTTCACTTGAATGGACCTTATTTGTTTGTCCTGTCCCTTATGCACTTCTACCACTCGCCCCTTCAGCCATGTTCCCCAATTCGTGGCATAGTCAGTTATGACGACGATATCGTCGATTTTAATCGGGTCTGTTGACTTATTCCATTTTGGACGCTGAGCGATTAATGGAAGATATTGTTTCCTCCACTTATTCCAAAAGATTTTCCCGTAATGTACCATCAGACGCCAGTGCTTTCGTTCCAACTGGTGTGTTTGGAATTCAAATGGAAGAGAGTAATCACCTGCTCTTCCAATCAACATATGGAACGGTGTCAGCGCTTCATCGTCTTCGTCATTCAAGGGAATATTTGTAAGCGGACGCGAATTTAAAATGAATTCCGCTTGTATTAGTGCTCCTCTCAATACTTCTATTGGAGGTGGGCGTTGTGGTCTACAGTGAATCATTTCATTGAGATTAGATTTAATTATTCGGATTAATCTTTCCCAAGTTCCCCCGAAATGAGGTGCCACTGGCGGATTGAAGTGCCATGAGAGGTTTAACTTCATGGCCTTTCCATTCTTCATTACAGAATTTATCTGTTTGATTAATTCCTTCAACTCGTTGTTTGCACCAACAAAATTCGTTCCATTATCGCTGTACATATGCGACACCGCCCCCCTTCTTCCCTGGAAGTTCATGAAACACAACAGAAACGAATCTGTGTCCAGCTTTTCAGCCAATTCAATATGGCTCGCTCGGGTTGTCATGCACGTAAAAATGACGCCCCATCGTTTTTCGACTGAACGTTTTACAGTTACCTCGAAAGGCCCGAAATAATCGACTCCTGTGTGCGTGAAGGGGAAAACGTATGCGTCTGTTCGGCAGGCAGGTAAGGGAGCCATTATAGGTGGTACTGGTTTCGCCCGGGCGTTCTTGCAATACTGGCATCTTGCCTTTACGTATCTAAATGCCACATTAAGTCCTGGAATGAAATACCTTTGTTGCAAGGCTGCCAGAACTATCTTATCCGATTGATGGTTGTTCATTTCATGGTACCATTGGATAATTAAATGTGTTATGTGGTGGTGCTTCGGTAGTATTACCGGCACTCTAGCTGCCCTTGGGAGGTTTTGTGTGTATTCCAACCTACTCCTGAAACGCATTACGCCATTTTCGTCTAACATGGGCGTTAGTTTTGATAACGGTCCTATAGTTGTCAATTCTTTGTTTTCGGCCAGATCTTTCATCTCATCAGGGTATGCATCCGCTTGAGCCTTTCGGTACAGGATATTCTCTGCACGAATTCGGTCTTTTACCGTGTAATCCTTTGTAAAGGAATTCCTTCTCAGCCCGTAGTCCACGAATTTCATTACCGTGCAGACTCTGCGTATTAGTTTCCACCAGTTCGAAAACTTATGTTCCTGTATGTAATCCTTTTCTTCTTGGTGGATATTTACCGAATGAATTTCTTCGGAGGTCTCCACGATCATTTTCGGAGGCCATTCATTTTCCGAGTGTTGCAAAAATTCCGGACCAGTCAACCATTTTGACGGTTTTGTGACTACCTTAGTCGCTTCGTCTGCCGGGTTTTGATCTGAAGGAACCCACCTCCATTGATCCGTGGTCGTGGCGTCTAATATTTCCCCGATTCGATGAGCCACGAATTGTTTATATTTTCTGTGAGACGAATTTATCCAGGCCAACACTGTTTTTGAATCACTCCAGAATGTTGAACTGGCGATCTTCATCCTCGTCTCTTTCCTGACTGTTTCCCATAATCTTACGCCGAGCAAGGCGGCTTGCAATTCCAATCGGGGAATTGATAGTGTTTTAATTGGGGCCACTCTAGCCTTAGCAACGAGGATTTGGACGTGTGGTTGTCCGTTGTTCTCGCTTCTCGCGTATATTATAGTTGCGAAAGCCTTATCGGACGCGTCCACAAAAATGTGTAGTTCCATTTCCGATTTCGGTGATTTTAACACCCACCTTGGAATTCGTATGTGGTTGACCAGTTCAACACGAATGAGCCAATCATTCCACATTTTGAACAGCTTATCTGAGATCGGGTTATCCCATTCACTTGTTTCCTTGTGCAGTTCCTGCATCAATATTTTTCCTTGTATCGTAACATGGGATACTAACCCGAGTGGGTCAAAAACGCTCATGACAAACGATAACACTTGCCTTTTAGTTGGAGGCATTAATCTATTGAATATCTCCAGTGGTAGGTCCTTTAATTTTGCTTGGAATCCGATGTTGTCTTTTGTCGTGTTCCAGTAAATTCCCAAGATCTTTGAGGGTTCACCATCCTTGCTGTCCAAAATTTTAATCTTGTCAGCTTCGACCCTGTCCTTCGGTATTGTAGCAAGAATTTCCTTGTCGTTGGAACAGAATTTGGTTATGAAGAACCCGCCCTCTTGATGCGCCTTAATCACTTGATCAATCGTTTCCTTGGCTTCTTCCAGGGAGTTAAAACTGTCGTTGTAATCGTCAACGTAGTGTTGATTGATTATGGGTGTCAAGGCTAAGGGATATTTTTCTTTCAATCTCTCGGCGTTACTATTCTTTGCGGCTTGCACAAGTTAAAAATTGTACTTTACACTTATAAAGGTTCGGACGCGGATATACACTTAAGACGTCTGGTTTTACTGCTGGTCAAATTAAGAGTGATTTATTTGAACTATTGATACATGTATGTGGATTGGGGGAATTGGATTGGAACAGGAAATGGAGGGGGTGCTGATTCAGCTTCTCGGTTGCTAAGCCATTCGATGCAAACGATGTTGGTGCAAGTTCGGTGCGAAGCATAAGCTGACGACGCTGTTGGCGGTCCCGTACAAAACATAAGCTGACGTCGCAGGAATTACTGGGTCATCGGGTGTTCGACCGATGTGTTAACTTGACCTTCCCTAATTTTGAGGTTCCGTACGAAAAATATGCATGTATGTTGGAGGTTGGTGGAACGCCTGTTGGTGGATTATGTCATATGGCGTAGCTGTGTTATTCAGCTGTGTAGGCAGGTTTGGTTGTGCGGCTACTTCGACTTTAACGTTGGTCTTCTTACGTTTCAAGCAAACGTAAACAGTTATGATACAAGCTACTGCAATTGGTGTGAAGATCGAGCTGGTTAACGACCATTTCCATGACCATGATAAACTATTGTTTTGTAATTTTATCTGATCCATTTCTTTGCGTAAACCTATATGTAGGTCGTGTAGGTGATTCAGGCTCAAGTTGATTAGGTTTCTCTTCAGGTTGATCTGTGCATCGTATAGAGGAAGATGTATGATCGATCCTGGTAGATCTATGGGATTATTTGATATTATTTTTCCGTTCATAGAGATGGTACAGGATGAGTGGGTTATGAGAAATGGCCCGTTTAATGTCCTCTCTTTTACTCCGCAGTTTGTATTTAAAGTAAAGTTGATGTTGGTATTTATCAATATGTGGTTCATGTCCAAACGTATTACTTCTTCTTTCGTTGGGTTTTCCACAACGTCACATTCTGCATGATTTCCGTTTAAGATTGCTGCAACACACGACGTCTCTTCTTCTTCTTTCAATTCCTCTGATTGGTATATTTCTTTCTTCATCGACGGAACCGAATAGATAGCGTTTTGGTAGGATAGGAAAAAGGGATTTGGAACATGAATTGTCTTATTTCTATTGGTTACAGGGAAGATTTGAATTTTCCTATACAATTTTGTTTTGAGTTTTGGGACAATAATCATTAATATGAGTTCTGAATTGCTTACAGCAGCTTTTGTGGTTGTATACAAAAATAATTCAATAGTTGTGTTAGCTGAAAGATTATTTCGTTTCATATCTCCTACTACAATGTCTATTTCTTCTTGATTAAGGAGTTGAATATTCGTTATTCCCAATTTAGCTAGTGTGATACTTTCAATAATAATTCCAATTCTATCTGCTAGGTATTTCAAATTTAAGAAAATGTTTAAAGAGTAAAATTCCATTGAAGAACTGTTAAAAATTTTAATGGCCTGCTTTATTTTCTCAAGACTATCATTCAATTGAAGTGTCATATCTTTATTTATTTTGACTTGAGCATTATTGTTTGCTATAAGTCCATTTAAAGTTGAATTAATCATACTAAGATCGTTAGCGTCTGGATTCCCGGCAATGAATTTCCAAGCCGTTCCAATAGCATCCCATCGTTTTTGACGAATTGGTCTAATAGTTTGAAGCATTTTTGTTACATGATTGAATTCCTCTTTTACAACATGAGTAAACTGGTTTTCTTCTATTTTCTCAAACTCGGTAAATAGTGATTGCACTTCACGTTGGATATCTGATATTTGAAAATGATGAATATAGTATGTTTTAGCAATAGCTTTTTTAGCAACACCTCTGTCAAAGGCAATTAGTGGAATTTTATATAAACTTGATATTGTCATGTTCTGTGCTGTAATAGTTGCAAAAAAATCTGTAATAAAATACAATATCAGGAATTAATTACTTTAAGATCGTTTTGATGAAGTTTTCTTCCGTTTTTTGTTAAGACTGTAGTTCTATTCACTTTTTGTATTACCGTTTTTTTGTATGGTTTTGCTTGTTTGGTTCGTCGTTTCGTCTTCATAAAAGCTTGGGCTGAGTTCGATATTGTTCTTTCTAACTTATTTTTGTTAAAGAAATTTAAGTCTTGTTTCTGTTTTCGATTTAAATTTTCAAATACTTTAAGCAGAATGGCAGAAGTTTTTTCTGAAGGTGTAATTATTTCAAAAGGGGTAAATTTTGTAACAGAATGTATTGAATTATTATAATGGTTAACTGTAAGGTCTACAAGATCAATTAGTGCCTTAGAAGGATTTTCCGATTTAGTTATTCGATAGATTTCTAAAAATGTTGAATGAAACCTTTCTACGATTCCATTTACTTCACTGCGACCAGTAGGGGTTACATAAGGTGTAATGTTGTAGGCATTGAAAAATTCTAAAATATTGCCAGAATTGAATGACTTTTCTCCATCCATAACAATAATATCTGCAGGCTTGTGTTTGAGTATGATTTCCTTTAGTGGTGGAAGAACATCCACGGTAGCTCTTGAGTTGATTTTCCTGATTTGTGCAAATTTGGAAAATTTATCGACACATGTCAGGAAATAATTCTTTTCCAAAAATAAAATATCAATATGCATAATTTCAAAAGGTCTTGTTGGTATGGGCGTTTCTTGAATTGCTTTGTTAATTGGTTTCCTATCGTATTTACATTCATTACACGTGATACAGGATTTCACGTAGTTTCTGATCATAGTGGTCATCTTTGGAAAGTAATACTTCCGAATGATTTGCAGTTTATTTTCCTCTATTCCTCTGTGTGCTCTTGAATGTACTTTACTAACTATATCCATTTGATCTGATGGAGATTCAATGTCTTCCAAAATCTTTTGTGTAAATCTTATTTTTAACATATTTTGTCGTCCATAATGCTTTTTATATGTTTCCTGAATCTTTCCCATAATATATTCCGATGTGTATAATCCATTTAGTTTAGATGCATCAAAGTGCGTTTTAAAAATATTCAGTATATTCT
The DNA here is from genome assembly GCF_013141755.1 of Anopheles stephensi. NCBI lineage: Eukaryota > Metazoa > Arthropoda > Insecta > Diptera > Culicidae > Anopheles > Anopheles stephensi. The sequence goes on along the minus strand of NC_050201.1, from coordinate 19,899,263 downwards.
TTTCAGTCATGTCATTTGTATGTATTATTACTCTCTTGAAATTCGAAAAGAGATTCTTAATTTCTACGTTTTCATTACCTTCTCTTATTATGACTTGATGACGAAAAGCATTCAGAGGTCCTTCAGTAGAGGGTATATATAACAAACCACAGTCGGGTGCGGAATGCTGAGTGGCTGTCATGGAGCAACAAATCCTACTTAATGCGTCAGCCACAACATTTGCTTTTCCTGGCTTATATATGATTTCATAATCATGTTCTTCGAGATAAGATTTCCATCTCTTTAGTTTAGCGTTAGTATTTCTCTGAGAAAGCGTAAAAGTAAGCGGCTGATGATCCGTTAAAATTTTGAATTTACTACCATACAAATAATTCCTAAAGATTTTCAATGACCAAATTATTGCTAACATTTCCTTCTCTGAAACTGAATATGCTTCTTCAGTTTTCGTTAACGATCGAGAAGCAAAATGTATTGGTTTATCCTTTCCAATTTCGCCCTGTGATAAAACTGCACCTATAGCGTAATTTGAGGCATCACTTGTAAGCACAAATGGTTTACTATAATCAGAATAAATTAAAATATCCGAAGAAGAAAGGATCGATTTTAAATTTTCAAAACATTCCGTTTGTTCGGACGTTAGTGTAATTTTTCTATTTGATGCGGGATTATTTTCTCCTCTAAATATGTTAGTAAGCGGTTTTGCAATTTTTGCAAAGTCTTTTACGAACTTTCTGTAATAATTCATTAAACCTAAAAATGATCTTAATTCTTTTATTGTGCTTGGCTTGGGAAACTTTTTAATCGTTTCAATTTTTTTTGGATTAGGTTTTACTCCTTCATGGGAAATAATGTGACCAAGGAATTCTACTTCTTGGTGAACAAATTCCGATTTATTAAGCTGCACTTTAAGATTTGCAGAATTCAATGTATTTAGAATTATTCCTAAGTTTTCGAAATGCTCATCTAGAGTTTTTCCTAACACAATTACATCGTCCATATAGATGTAACATTTTTTTCCTATATATTCACGCAGAACATCATCTATAGCTCGCTGAAAGATAGCTGGAGCATTTTTTAGGCCAAATGGCATTCTGGTGAATTCATATTTTCCGTTATTTACGGCAAAAGCGGTTTTCTCTATATCTTGCTCATGCATCTTTATCTGATGAAATCCTGATGCAAGGTCCAAGGTTGAAAAATATTTGTGGTCCTTTAATTGCTCTAATACGTATGAAATTTCAGGCATTGGGTATCGGTCGCTGATTGTTTTTTCATTTACTTTCCTATAGTCTACAACCATTCTAAACTTCTTTTGACCTGATGCATCATTTTTCTTTGGAACTATCCATACAGGAGATGTCCAAGCTGATCTCGATGGTCTAATTATACCATCTTCCAACAATTTTTTTATTTGAAGGTTTACTTCTTCAACATAAGCAGCGGGGTAAGGGTAAACTCGTTGGTGCACTGGAATTTCGTCAGTGGTATTTATAAAACATTTAACATTTGTTGCACAGGTTAGCTTCGTGTCAGGTTCATAAAAAACTGATTTGTTCATGCGGAGAATTTTGAATAACCTTTTTTTCACATCGTTGCTTAAATGGTCAGTACGAAAATCGGTCATATGGTCACTTGCTTTTCCATTTTCGTATCGTCTGAGGGGTATCGTAAAAGGTATGCTATCGTCAGTATTAATTGTCATTGCACAGTTTTTAAATCATATATCAGCACAAATGCTTTCAAAAATGTTGGTGCCTATTATTCCAGCAAAGAACGGATGAAAATCGTGTACCAGAAATTGAAATGGGGTCATGCATTTTGGAGCAAAAAATTTGATATCTATTGCAAGAGTGGTATTGAATTTCCCACATACTGAACTTATATTTTTTGCACATATTTTGTAAGGTCGGTTACCTCCATAACTGGCTGCTAATTTTGATGATACGACATTAATATTAGCGCCTGTATCGATCAAAAATGGGTACTCTCCCTGTGTGGTTGGCAAATTGACGAAAGGGAGGAATGAACTCACCAATTCGCGTTCCACTCTAAAAAATGGTTCTCGTGATTTTGAGAGGTTTGCTCATATCTATCTAGATAAGATTCGTTTAATGGTTGTGAACCTTCTACATACTCTAGAGGGGTGTTAAACATATTCGTATTGTTTGCAGTTGCTTTATCCATAGCATTTGCATGTGCGTAACGGGGGCGTTTAGCATTATAATTTGATCTAACATTTGACTGCAATGATTGATCAACCTCCATAGGAACTGGGAGATTATTATTCACTCTGTTGTAATTTTGAGGGGGATGAAATTTCTGTGGATGTGGTGGGGTTGGATAATTATTTCTTTGATAATGTCCATGCCTTGTCACAAATTGATTTCTGTTCGGTGTGAAAATTGGTCTAGGTTGAACATAATGTCTAGGTTGGTAGAAATTTTGTTGGTGTATGGGTTGTTGCCTATGTGTTATTGGCACTGTGGGTAAATCCCTAGGTTTAGGAATATTGTTGTTGGGTTTATCGTTAAATGGAGCAGATCTCATGTCCATATTGTAGAAGTCAAGGCAATATTGAAATGCACTACTCAGCGTTTTTGGGTTATAATTTTTTAAAAGGAAACTTAATGGTTTTTCAAGTCCTCGTATAAAACTGTCCAACGCCTTTTCTCTAAAATAACTGATGTGTACTGTATGATTTTCGGCATACTTTGGATCTGACTGAATATGCGTCACGATCGCTGTTAGTAGATCATTTACTCTACTAAAATAGCAACTAAGTGACTCTGACGATTTTTTTCGTATCATGGTTAATTCATGATCCAATGTTTTCAGGTCTCTTTTATCCTTATAATAAAGGAGAAGAGTCCTTTTTATGGTATGCCAATCGGGGGCGATACAATTGGAATCTAAAACGTCAGCAGCTTCACCTTTAATTTTTCTTCTGATGGTTGACTCGATAATGTGATATTCAATTGAATCTCTAGGCAAACGTTCATAGATTTTCAATACATTTTCGACTTCTAAAAACCACCTAGGAAGGCTTGCTCCGTGACCGTGAAATTCTGGAAGATCTTTCACAAAATCTGGCACTTTACCTAATTCAACGTATTCGTGATGAGTCATAGTTTGTGCTGGTGGCAAAATATGAGACTGATCTGATGGATTCATTTTTCGGTTTCTAGATTGTATTTCAAAACGTTTGATTTTACGGAAAATTTTGAAAAATTCGATTGATTTAAACGATTTAGTGATTTGAAAATTTAAATGATGGAAACAGACAAGATTCTCACTTCTCTAACTTTTCCTAATTGTTCACTAATAGTTCTAATTATTCACTTATTCACAATTTAAAATTTTACGAAGGAAAAAAAAATACGGCAACTAATAATAACAATTGACTCAAAATGACTTACAGTAGAACCATGAAGACTTTGCAGCGAGTGCAGATCATCGTTGTCCACGTAGCGATGCTAACGAAGTGATGTCTACGAAGAGATGTCCACGTAGCGTTGTACTCGTAGCGATGTCTTCGTAACGTCTCGAGATAGAAGGCTGATGTAACACTTCAGGTGGTCCTTTTGGGATGTCTTTCTACTAGGGGTCTTCGGTGTCGTTCGGGATCAGAGTCTCGAATACAGCAACTTCTCGTACACTTGTGCAGGTTTTATATTCACTTGGTTCACCTCACTTTTTGGTACTTGTACGTCCACGTCTTAAATTGATTTCACTAGCTTGTCACGACACTTAAAACTTTGTGCAGAGTTTTTGTATTGTTTTTCGTCTCACTTTCGTTTTTCGGTATACGTAGAACAATTAGCTAGTACCTCTAATCGTTATTGTGTAGGCTTCCTTTGATAACTTGTCACCTCACTTTGAACGTAGAGGTCCCTATTCGGGCGCCAGTTAAAAATTGTACTTTACACTTATAAAGGTTCGGACGCGGATATACACTTAAGACGTCTGGTTTTACTGCTGGTCAAATTAAGAGTGATTTATTTGAACTATTGATACATGTATGTGGATTGGGGGAATTGGATTGGAACAGGAAATGGAGGGGGTGCTGATTCAGCTTCTCGGTTGCTAAGCCATTCGATGCAAACGATGTTGGTGCAAGTTCGGTGCGAAGCATAAGCTGACGACGCTGTTGGCGGTCCCGTACAAAACATAAGCTGACGTCGCAGGAATTACTGGGTCATCGGGTGTTCGACCGATGTGTTAACTCGCACATGACGGTGAGCACGTTGACCCAAAGGTCATGACTTGCATGACGTACATATCAGGGTAACGATTCTCCTCACAATTTCGCCATATATAACGCTGCGCGTTTTGATCTTCTTTGCGTATCCTCACCTGGTGAAACATTTCCTTGATGTCACCGCAAATGGCATACCTTCCTTCACGGAATCTAATGTGAATTCCAAACAAGGAGGTGGTGCTATCGGGTCCTGATAGTAATGCCGAGTTGAGAGATTGTCCCCTTACCTTGGCGGCTGCATCGAAAACCAATCGAGGTTTAGGTGGGATGCAATTTTTATTTACGACAATGAAATGTGGCAGATAAAACAACCGAGGAACGTCTTTTATTATTTCCCAGGGTTCCAGTTTCCTAGCATATCCCTTTTCAACGTAACTCTTGAACGTCTGTAATGCCCAATCTTTTAATGCCGGGTCTTTGTTTAGTTTTTTTTTCTAAACTGACCAGCCTTGACATGGCGTTATCGAGACTTACGGGAAACTCGTGGTTATCGTTTTTCCACAATAAACCAACTTCATATCTTCCGTCCTTATATCTTAAGGTTTCCTTTAAGATGGCCTTCGCTCTGGCTTCATCTTTGGATTCCGGAAGTCGGGCAACTGGTTTGACTCCAAAGTCTTCCACTGAAAAGTACTGGGTCATCATCTTACGAAGGTCCTCTTCACCTTCGTTTATTACCATAGAATAGTCTGCCTCTTGATTCTGATTTTTCCCATAAACCAACCATCCTAACCGCGTCTTTACTGGGATTGGGTCACCTTGCTTTCCATATCTATGGTGGAATCCCATCAGCAAGTGATTGTGCCTGATGCCAATAATAATTGTGGGTTGAACCATATCATAGGATTGGATTGGTAAGCCCTTTAGGTAAGGGTGCCTGTTGCTCAGGTCCTCATAATCTAATGATTGAATAGGCAATCTTAGATTTTCAATTGTCCTAACATCTTTTAGGACGAAGCCTTTTCTAGTTGTGCCCTTTATCCTCAATTGTACACTTTGGCTTTTTTCATGGTTGACCTTCTTTCCTTGAGTCCAAACCAACTGTAATGGAATCTCCTGACCTTGGAGTTCGAGATTCCTTGCAACCTTGGCATCTAACAGCGTCAAGGATGACCCAGGGTCCAAGAATGCATGAGTATTTACCCTTTTGTCGTTGTTTATTAACGTGACCGGTAATACTTGATAATGTGTCATTGGAGCCCTGTGATCTTCATGATGATTGTTCACACTTTCCCTTTCTGTCGCGGGTGGAGAGATTTTCACATGGAGCATTCTATGGTGCTTACCTTTGCACCCGTATATGCCGCATGGCCGTGTGGTCTTGCAATCTTCTATTTTGTGGTCATTCGCATTCAAACAACCATGGCATAAATGCTTGCTTTGAACGATCTTCAATCGTTCTGCTGGAGTTTTTGTGGTGAATGCATAGCACTTGACCGTAATGTGCTGTTTATTACATATCAAGCATCTCTTTGTACCTTTGGATTTCCTTTCGAAATCCTTACCCCCTTTTATTGGTTTCGATAAACCCTTTGATGAGGTTGGTTGCTCATGGAGATGGACCCCCCCTTTTTGAGTATGTGCTGACATTGTTTTCAGCATATTGGCCGTTTCTGCGTAAGGCTTCAGCCAGTCGCATAGATTGTCCACTGTTTGGACTTTCGAAAGTGACTCCGACTGAGTCATATATCTGGCTCTTTTATTTTGTAGGGGTTGTGGTAATTTCGCCACTAAGTCCATTACCAACGTATGGTCCCTGAGATAATCTGGTTCGTTTATCAGATTCACTATCTGAATGAAATTTTCCAGAGCGTTCACCATTTCCCCAACTATGCCTTTGGGGTCTCCTCGGATTTTATACAGGTTGTTTCGTAACTCAAGGTATACGAGGTCTGTTCTTCCGAAAGAGTTCTTTAGACGTGTCATAATTTCTGGCACGTTTTCTGCGTCCATCATTAACTGCTGGACACTCTTTAGCGCCTTTCCGTGTAGGGTTTGTCTTAGGCGGGAAAGATTTTCCAGATTAGAAAATTTTCCTTCCTCGTTTGTGGTGTCAAACGTCTGCTTGAAATTTGGCCACTCTACAGGATCGCCTCCGAATTTAGGCAACTGCATCAGTGATTGCCTTTTCAATAGAGTTTCCATGTGCGTGCCCTGTTTATTGTTTTCGACCAGTGTCGTTACAACCTGCAGGAAGGCTTGTAGTTGCTCTTGGGATTGCTTGGTGTGACCCACTATCAGTTCCTTGAAACTTGTCTCGAGTCCCTCTGTATCCTTTGTAACCTTGCCCTTATCTGTTCCTGATATTTCAAACGCCTTGAGACGATTGATCTCGTAAGCGATTTTCTGGCACTTCACGCATAGCCAATGCTCGCTTGGCTCAGGTTTGCGCGTCAATTTTACGCAAACCAAATGGAAACTCCTATCACATTCGGAGCAGTCGACCATTGTGTTGTCGGAAGTGTCTTCCTTCTCACACAACCGGCAACTGCCAAGTGGATTCATCACAAACGCGTAAGGCATTTTGCACGATTTGTATTTTCCCGGATTATAATAATGGAAAGGTCTTCACTTACCGCGATCCGATGTCGGGCTTCTAATATTTTTCCTATGTGGTTCCGGGATAACTACGACGATAACCGTTGTCTGCCTTCCTCGTGTGATGTTTCACTGCCCTTTACACTTCAGTCGGAACCAAACTTGTTCACGTTAATGCGCCTTGTTGCTGTGATATTCGATTTGAATCGTTCTATCGAATAATTCCACGATATTCACCTTTCACTGCTGTTCTTTTAGGCGACAGCACGCCTCGACTGCGATATTCGATCGGGTGAAGTTACAACGCGCGCGATCACTGTAACCTCCTCTCTGGAGCCACCATGTTGTTGCTACGGGAACAACAGTGGACGTAAAACGTCCCCGTTGGTGAACCGGCCACGCGAAGGTATGGCCGATTCGGAAAAGAAGTCGCGCACCTTCCTTGGGGCGTTGAATCAACGGATGCAACGTACCTCGCACAGGTCAGACAAGTGACTTCATTCCCGGATTACCGGGCGATCTTCCAAAAGTGGACCTGATGGGAGGGGCGGTCGCGATTCTTCCAATTCCTCCGACGGAGCAGTTGGTACTACTAGAGCACCGGCCCGAATTCCGTAGGGAGGACGAGGTCGAATCTTCCGCTGACCAACGCTTGGACACTGGCTTCTCTCCTAGCTTCCGACGAAGTGGTAGACACCGCTGAGGTGTCGGATCCGGTCTTCGGAGGGAAGCAAGGGGAGATTTCCGGAGGCTTCTCACAGTCACGATTCCTAGCAATTTCCGTTGGAGTGGTAGACACCGCTGAGGGGTCGAATCCGTTCTCCGGAGGGAAGGATTATTTCGGATTTCGTGCCTGGAAAGAACCCTGAATCTCTTACGACGCGTTCGGTTCGCCGGTTAAGATTTTTGTCCTCTTTATTGAATAAGTTGATTTCTTATATACTAATTTTGGGGTACCTTAGAATGAGACGAAAGATCATTCTTTCTTGTTTAACTATTTCCTTGTGTTTACTATTCCAGCTTGTGTTTACGTATCCTTTATGCTAACGCCGCATTATGCTAAAGTTTAACTCACTATCGTGGTCGCAAACCACCAGTTCAAACCCATGCTATAATGTTTGTTCATTGATCAGGAACACTTGCGTTTCACATAAGGTAAACATTCATCGCGTTGGACGCACTTGCCGTTTGTCACATGCTGTAATGTAAACGTTAATCGCGCTGAATGCGCATGTTGAGGCGCGCATTGTTCTATAAACATTTTCGATGCTCTAGCACCGAGGTAAAGGCGTTCTGTACGCCACACTGTATCATAAACATTGGTCACGCGCTGCTAATGCCTTATCCGCGCTGATTTGCTGCCTAAGCTGAAATCTTCTCGGTGCGTGGGACATTCTATCGAAAGAATTGTTTCTTTCATGCAACATGTTTAATCAAGATTTGGTTTGATTATGCCCAAGGTTACCTTCCTCTGTCCCTAGCGCTGTCGCGTTCGCAACAGCGCGGGATGTTCCGTTGACATTACGGGATAGGTACTCAGCGGAAATCGAGAAAAAGCTCCAGTCAGGCTTTTACGAAAAGGTGGAATTTTCCGAATGGGCTTCGCCGACTCATGTGGTTGCTAAGAAAAATGGGAATATTCGAATCACCGGAAACTACAAACCTACAGTTAAGACATCGTAGCCGAGTTAAGCTGATCTCGCATCGAAGACGACATCGCAGCATGGGCTAAAAGACGACAACGCAGAACGGCATCGAGCATCGAGAATCTGCAACGCAGCAGAATGCACCGAGCAAAGCGATGACGACGAAGACGCCGAGCAACGCGACACTGGCCACGCGCAGACAGCTCCAGAAAAGGACACCGCTGCACGTGGAGAGCCAACGTGGCCAAACCGTGGGAACCATCGTGGGTTCCCGACAGTAGGGCACAAGCTGGGCGATGATAAATCAGTTGTAATTAGGAGTTCGAAACGATAAGTCGAGTTGTAAAATTATCTCTAGGTTTAATAAAATTTTTTTTTATGACCAAACGGTTATAAGAAAGTTTAACTGGCGCCCGAATAGGGACCTTTGGTGAGGAAAACCCAAGTGTTGTGAAGTGCAGTAACCGCGTTAGTGCTTGAGTTACGCCGACATAGACATTCGGAAGTCTATCCCGATCGCCTGTGAAAAGTGAAAACAAACTGATGTGCAGTGAACTTTAGTGACTGCGTTAGTGCTAGTGTCACAAGTGCATAGTGCAGAAGTTATCGAACACTTTAGGCAGCCGTGCGAGTTGGTACCAGAGTAGCCGATAGTTGCCAGCAACAGTCTATCGGAGGAAAAGGATTCTGCCGCCGCACCGAGAAGGAAGACATCACCAAAGGATTCCAAAACCAGCCCCGTCAGAGGAGGTGAAGAAAATCAGCCCCGTCAGAGGAGGTGAAGAAAGCCAGCCCCGTCAGAGGAGGTGAAGAAAACCAGCCCCGTCAGAGGAGGTGAAGGAAACAGCCCCGTAAGTGGAGGTGAACAATGCAACTGTTAATGTAAGTAATAATATTAAACATATTCACATCCGATAAAAGTGAGTGACAAAATCCGTGAAAATCGTGTGTCGGTATACGTGTCGATTAGTGTAATTCGAAATTTTGAAGTGAAATTCGTGAAAAAGTTAGGAGATTAGTCAAACTGGAGGAATTAGTCCAATCACTACGACAATTCTCAGTTTCAATAAAAGAGAAAGATAACGAAGGAAAAGAGAGTAATTACGAAATGGAGGCATTGATCAACAGAATCGCAGCCCTAGAGGCACGATTAGAAGAGAACAATATAACGGACGATTATAGAGATCCTCCACTATTTTTCGTAAAAAAGGACGGCAGCGCCATAAACCCGGAGACTTTCGAGAAGATCCCAGGTTTGGTGAAAGACCTTCCCGTTTTTTGTGGAGATCCAAGCGAACTCAACAGCTGGATCAGCGACGTTGATGGATTGATCAGGTTATACGAAACTACTCCTGGTCATACAGAAGAACAGCAAAATAAATACCATATGGTATGCAAGTTTGTTCGACGAAAGATTAGAGGAGAAGCTAACGATGCGTTAGTTGCATCGAACGTAGGGATCAACTGGAATAACATAAGGAGAACGCTTATCACATACTATGGAGAGAAACGCGACTTGGAGACGCTCGATTTCCAACTAATGAGCGCACACCAAAAGAGTCGATCTTTAGAGACGTACTACGATGAAATAAATAGACTGCTTTCGCTAATTGCGAATCAGATAAAAACGGATAGCAGATTTGCCCACCCAGAAGCCTCAAAAGCAATGATAGAGACGTACAATAAAAAGGCAATAGATGCGTTTATCAGAGGTCTAGATGGAGACGTATACAAATTCATAAGAAACTACGAACCGACTTCTCTAGCAGCAGCATACAGCTACTGCATAACATTCCAGAATTTGGAATGTAGAAAATTACTAACAAGACCAAGACAGGTAAACACACCCCCATCAGCACCAAGGAACCTAATACCACTCCCAACTCCCCATCCACCACCACGAGTATTTCAAAACCACCAAAGACCATTTATGACAAACAACACAAGACCACATTTTGGAATCAACCAGCCATTCCAGAATCATGCAAGAAATTTCCAGCGTCCAGCTTTTTATCAACCAAATCAGACACGACCAATATTTCAACGATCAAATTTTAACCGACCCAATTTCATGCAACATACGAACCAATTCCGCGGACCAGAACCGATGGAAGTTGACCATTCAATTAGGTCACAACAAATTAATTACGCGAATAGGCCCAATTCATCCAATGTAAGGCCTATGAAAAGACAACGAGCTTTCAACATAGAAACATTTCCGCAAGAAGGAAATCCATATGAAGACGAAACTGAAAGTCAGGCGTCATATGAACGATACATGAGAAATGTAGAGAAACAGGAGAAAACAAACAACACTTCATGTACAGCAGAACTAAATTTTTTAGAATGAAGTCTGCTTTGCCCTATTTTATATATCATGGTAAAGCAGGACAACAGATAAAAATTTTAATTGACACAGGATCCAATAAGAATTTCATAAACCCAAAACATGCGAAAATCTCACATGACGTAACGAAACCCTTTATCGTATCATCAGTAGGAGGAGACTTGCTTGTCACGAAATATTCACAAGCTAAAATATTTGCCCCTTATTCCGATGTAAATGTAAAATTTTATCATCTACAAGGACTGAAAACTTTCGATGCCATTATTGGTTACGATACCATCAAAGAAATGGGAGCATTCATAGATGCCAAAAGAGATTACTTTATTATAAAAGATAAAATAATACCTCTCTTACTATACCCGTTACAGGAAATTAACAGGATCGAAATAAGAGATCAACATCTTAACAACCAAGAAAAAGGAAAATTACATTCATTCCTTAACAAGTTTCAAGATTTATTTCAGCCACCTGACGAGAAATTACCATTTACAACAAAGGTTGAAGCAACCATATCTACGGATGACACCGAACCAGTTTACTGTAAGTCATACCCATACCCCTTGTCTCTCAAACATGAAGTGGAGACACAGATAAAAAAATTACTAAACAATGGTATAATTCGACCATCCCGCTCACCATATAACTCACCTGTTTGGATTGTACCCAAAAAGGCTGATGCATCTAACGAAAAAAAGTATCGACTTGTGATCGATTATAGGAAACTAAACCTAAAAACTAAGAGTGATAGATATCCTATTCCAGACACGTCAACAGTTCTTTCGAATTTAGGAAACAATAAGTATTATACCACACTTGATTTAGCATCAGGCTTTCATCAAATTCGTTTGACAGAAAAAGATATCGAAAAAACCGCTTTTTCAATTAACAATGGGAAATATGAATTTTTACGACTACCTTTCGGTCTAAAGAATGCACCTTCTATATTTCAGAGGGTCATGGATGATGTTCTAAGGGAACATATCGGAAAAATCTGTCATGTCTACATCGACGATATAATAGTCTTTGGAAAGACATTTGATGAACATTTGAAAAATTTGGAAATTGTTTTGAACACATTACGCGAAGCCAATTTTAAAATACAACCAGACAAATCAGAATTTTTAAGAACTGAAGTTGAATTCTTAGGATTCATTGTCTCAGAACATGGTCTGAAACCAAATGAGAAAAAAATTCAAAGCATACAAAAATATCCCGAACCTAAAACTATCCGAGAGCTTAGAGCATTTCTAGGACTCTCCGGCTACTATAGAAGATTTGTTAAAAATTATGCTGCTCTAGCAAAACCTCTAACAAAACTCTTAAGAGGAGAGGATGGCCAAGGCCACTGTAAAATTACAAAAAATCAATCAAAAAATTTTCCGATTAAATTTGACGAAGACGCCACTCGCGCATTTAAAACTCTCAAGGAAATTTTATCATCCGAAGACGTTTTAGCGTACCCCGATTTTGATCATGGTTTTATATTAACCACAGACGCGTCCGACAAAGCAATCGGAGGTGTTTTATCACAAAAAATCAATGGTATTGAAAAACCAATAACGTTCATATCCAGAACATTATCGAAAACGGAAGAAAACTATGCTACCAACGAGAAGGAAATGCTTGCTATAGTTTGGGCTTTACATTCCTTGCGCAATTACATATATGGTGCAAAAATAACAATACTAACAGATCACCAACCTTTAACATATGCAATGTCGCCAAAAAATAACAATGCGAAACTAAAACGATGGAAAGCGTTCATCGAGGAACATAATTATGAGTTACGCTACAAACCTGGAAAAACTAACGTTGTAGCGGATGCGCTATCAAGAATCCAAATTAATTCTCTAACACCAACACAACATTCCGCTGATGATGATAGCAGTGAATATATACTGTCTACTGAAGCCCCCATCAACGCTTTTCATAACCAACTAATATTTAAAACAACTAACAATTCGTCCTATGAAATGATGACGCCGTTTCCAAAATTTAAAAGGCATATTTTTTGTGAACCAGAATTTACTAACCAATATTTAACAGACAAACTAAAAAGATTCCTCAATCCTAACATTATTAACGGTATACTAACCGATGAAGTAACTATGGGTCTTATTCAAGAAGTGTATAAAAATTTATTCAATCCGAAAACAATGCGATGTAGATTTTCTCAAATACAAGTTGAAGATTTAACAAATGAAGAAAAACAACTAGACGAAATTAAAAACATTCATAATTTTGCACATAGAAATTCGAAAGAGAATTCATTACAATGCATTAAAAGATTTTATTTCCCAACGATGAGAAAAGTAATAGAGTCATTTGTAAAAAATTGCGAAATTTGCAAAATGGAAAAGTATGATAGGAAACCACAACAATTTATACCAATAAAGACTCCAATCCCCAGATATCCAGGTGAAATTGTTCACATTGACATATTTGCGTATAACTCAAACTTGCTGTACCTTTCATCAGTAGATAAATTTTCCAAATATCTCAAAGTAAGATTCATCAAATCAAAATCTATTGCAGATATAAAAGAAGTAATGGAAGAACTTTTATATGATTGGAATTTACCAAAACATATCGTAATTGATAACGAATGCACATTTGTTTCAAATGTCATAGAGCAAATGATTAAAAATCTAGGTATATCTATTTTTAAAACTCCCGTAAATCGTTCAGAAACAAACGGTCAAATCGAAAGATGCCATTCAACAATTCGTGAGATAGGCAGGTGTATCAAGGCACTAAACCCAGAAATCACAGATAAAAATTTAGTGCAACAGGCTGTATACAAATACAACAACACCATTCATTCGTTTACGAAAGAGACCCCCAAAAACGTATATATCGGAGAACAATCGGAAGAAATGTCGTTTAGAGACAGAGCGTTATTAAGAGAAAAACTTGATAAAAAAATTATAAAACTATTCGAAGAGAAAAATGAAAAGATGAAAGATAAGAAATATAAAGACTATGAACCAAATCAATATGCGTACGAAAAGAGGAAAACAAATAATAAACGAGATAGTCGTTTCAATATGGTAAAGATTAAAGAAAATTATCCTACGTATGTAATCGATACACATAACAGAAAAATTCATAAAGTGAATTTAAGAAATCCGACTAATTGATTCATTATTCTTATCATTTCAATACAATCCTTATCGCTATTTCATCGATAGAATCGAGTAAAATTAAGATACATAATGTAACAAATGATCCATTAGCCATAATACCGATAGGGAAAGCTAAAGTACAAATTGGGTACATTAGAACAATTCATCCAATAGATTTAGCCGATATCAACGAAACAATAGAGAAAACATTGCTAGATAGTCCAAATGGAATTTTTACTGAACCTATCGACAATTTAATTAGAATAAAAGCTAGCATGCTACAGGACACTTTGGCGAAAATCAAACCATTTGTGAAAAGGCAAAAACGATGGGACACGATAGGTAAAGTTTGGAAATGGATCGCCGGAACTCCTGACGCCGACGACCTACATGTCATTAACTCCACAATGAACTCCCTGATAGCAGAAAGCAACAAACAAATAATAATCAACCAAGGTTTCAACGACAGGCTGAAACAAATAACTGATGTCGCTAACCAAGTCGTAAATATCGAGAACGAACGCTATGAGTCATACCAAGTAGAAAATCGAAAACTTATTCTACTTCCCAACATAAATATGTTACAAGAAAAATTGGATGTCATAGAAGACGCTATACTGTTAGCTAAACACGGGATTCCGAGCAGTAAGCTACTATCCCTTGAGGATCTGACCTCAATAGAACAGTTCCTTGAAAAGAATAACATTAAATACAACACACCGGAAGAATTGCTAAGGCAATCAACTGCCCAAGTTGCAGTAAATGAAACTCATATACTATACATGCTAAAGTTCCCCAAACTATCTCCAAAAATCTACGAATACGACTATATCGATTCGATAATACAACACGATGCACGTATAATCGTCACACAGAACTATATATTACAAAATCAAACCCACGTATATTCCATGGCAGAGAAGTGCCAACAACAAGAAGACACAATACTAATCAATGACGTCATAGCAGAAATCGCATCAAACTGCAGCAAAATGAACCAAGTACTGAACGGTTCCTACGTCATACAATTCGAAAATTGTAACATCATCATTAATGGAGAAATTTATTCAAACAATGAAGTCACCATTCCTGGTAAACCATTTAAGTCAACAACAGGAATTAACATTGACAAAGGCGAAATCAAACATAGACCGCCTCTTCAACTGATACAAAACCTCACAATAGAACACAGAGAAAAGCTAAAAAGTATCAACCTACAAAACGACTCCTTGAGATGGAAATTTAACATATTTGGAGGAACATTTGCGTTAATATGCATATGCGCATGTATAATATTTCTATTCTTCCAATTCAAGAGAACTACAGTAAAAATAGACATGACTCAAGCGAAACAACTCGAAACCTTTGTCAGCCGACCTATCTCGTTCCACGCAGCAGCGAGACTTTGAGGGCAAAGTCACTTAAGAGGGGAGGAGTTAAGACATCGTAGCCGAGTTAAGCTGATCTCGCATCGAAGACGACATCGCAGCATGGGCTAAAAGACGACAACGCAGAACGGCATCGAGCATCGAGAATCTGCAACGCAGCAGAATGCACCGAGCAAAGCGATGACGACGAAGACGCCGAGCAACGCGACACTGGCCACGCGCAGACAGCTCCAGAAAAGGACACCGCTGCACGTGGAGAGCCAACGTGGCCAAACCGTGGGAACCATCGTGGGTTCCCGACAGTAGGGCACAAGCTGGGCGATGATAAATCAGTTGTAATTAGGAGTTCGAAACGATAAGTCGAGTTGTAAAATTATCTCTAGGTTTAATAAAAATTTTTTTTATGACCAAACGGTTATAAGTGTTGAGTGACAATTTCTGTCATACGGTTAAATGGACGTGCAAACCCTGCACAATTGCTGTTGTCATTTTTGACGTTCTTATTTTGGCGCCTTCAGCAGCCATTTTGTACATAGTTTCTTTTTGTTTTTCCATCCTTAATAAAGTTAGTTCGTAAGCGTAGCTCTCTCTGAAGTGTCGTGTCCATATAATTCCGTCCGAATTCCACAAAAATCTCATCAGGTTATGGGCCCAGGATTTCGTGTATGACGGTTTATAGTTGCTCTAATAAAAGTGTTGTGTTTTAAAAATGGAATACGAAAACGAAACCGTGCGCGTCCCGCTTTTTGATGGTTCGAACTTCGCATCTTGGAAGTTCCGGATTCAAGTGGTGCTCGAGGAGCATGATTTGCTTGAATGCATCCAGAACGAGATGGAGGAAGTGGAAGAACTTAAAGTGAAAACGGGAGACAGTGACGCCGCTGGTCAGGCGAAGGAAAAGCTGTGTGAAAAGCGCCGGAAGAAGGAACGACGGTGCAAGTCGATCCTTGTATCGCGGATCCATGACAACATGCTGGAGTATGTGCAGGACAAAAAGACCCCGAGAGCGATTTGGCTTGCGTTGGAAAAAGTGTTCGAGCGTCGCAGCACCGCGTGCCGGCTCCACTTGAAGAAAAAGTTATCGACGTTTCGGTACGAAGGGGGCAGTTTACAGGATCATTTCCTAGCATTCGATCGTGTTGTGCGTGATTATAAGGCCACTGGGGCAGTGTTGGAAGAGATCGACGTCGTTTTCCAGTTGATGATGTCCCTTGGGCCGAAATACGCGACGGTTGTGACGGCGCTAGAGACAATTCCGCAAGAGAATTTAACGTTAGAGTTCGTCAAATGCCGGCTCCTCGATGAGGAAGTTAAGTGCAACGATTCGAGTGTAGTGGCTGTTCCGATGAAACGAGAGTCGGCTGCTTTTGTTGGAAAGCCTAAAGTTTTTTCGAAAAGGCAAATGAAATGCTTTGTTTGTCACAAGCCTGGACATAAAGCGAGTGATTGTCCTGAAAAGAAAATGCAGAAGAGCAACAAAAGCAAAGGCAGTGCGAACGTGACGGAGAAGAGTGTGTGTTTTGCCGCCGGTTTGGTTGCTGTAGAAAGCAATGAAGAAGAAGGCAAAGTACAGTGGTTTGCTGATTCGGGTGCCACAGATCACATGGCGAATGATCGAGAACTGTTCGAAGAATTGGTGCCTTTGGAAAATCCGATTGAAATAGCAGTGGCTTTGAACGGAAAGTCTACGATTGCGCAATATTCGGGAACAATCAAAATGATTGGAAAGATCGGAAACCGACGACGTGAGTGTACCTTGAAGAATGTGCTTTTTCTTCCAAACCTACGGTGTAATCTTTTTTCGATCAGGAAAGTAGAGATGGCCGGAATGAAAGTTGTTTTCGAAAAAGGTTGTATAAAAATTCTTCGTGGTTCGGAAGTGATCGCGTGTGGTTCTCGTCATGGTCTCCAATATGAGATGGATTTTTACCGGAAAAGTGATGAGAATTCGGTATTGTATTCATGTGGAAAGATTCTGAAATGTCATGAGCTTTGGCATGAGCGCTTCGGTCATCTAAGCGAGAAAAACCTGGAGAAGATTATATCCAAGAACATGGTGAAAGGAATGTTCAAGTGCGATGGTGATAAAACGGAAACAATCTGTGAAACCTGTGTCGATGCAAAGCAAACAAGAATGCCATTTCGTGAACGCGTAGACAAACGGGCAAAACGTGTGTTGGAAATAATACACAGCGATGTTTGTGGTCCGGTGACACCAGTTGGACACGATGGAAGTAGATTCTTCGTTAGTTTCATCGACGATTGGAGTAGATTTGTGGTCGTGTACACTATGCGCAGGAAGGATGAAGTCTTTGAGTGTTTCAAGTTGTATGAAGCAATGGTTACTGCCAAGTTCGGGGTTGGCATTTCGCGATTAGTTTGTGATAATGGCGGGGAATATCGTAGTGGTGAATTCGACAAGTACTGTAAAGAAAAAGGCATCGTAATGCAGTGTACAATTCCATATACACCAGAACAGAATGGCGTTTCGGAACGGATGAACCGTACCTTGGAAGAAAAGGCCAGGTCGATGCTGTTCACGGCAGGAGTAGACAAGAAGTTCTGGTGTGAAGCCGTGGAGACTGCCGCGTATCTTGTGAACAGGAGCCCAGCAAGTGCCATCATCGATTGTAAGACGCCCTATGAAATGTGGGAGGGTAGAAAACCTGATGTTTCGATGATGAGGGTTTGGGGTAGTCCTGCGTATTGCCACATACCGAAAGAGAACCGGAAGAAACTAGACAAGAAGGCTTGGAAAGGTATTTTCCTTGGGTACCACTGCAACGGATATAGAGTCTGGGACCCGAACCGTCGCAAGGTTATCGCTGCCCGAGATGTCATCGTCAACGAGATTGGAGGTGCTCACAGGCAAGTGGGGCACCAAAAGCATCAATCAACAGAATCTACGGATGACGTGATTCGTATGAGATCTTCAGCAGATGCCGATTGTCCAACTGATCTGGCTGAAGAAATACGACCGGAAGCAGAGACGGGCACTGAATTCGAACCAGCACTGGAGAATGATGAACCTGAGATGAACGAGACCGTCGAAGAATTCGTAGATTGCGATGCAATCGCCGACGAATGTGAAGACTCAGCAGGGGTTGATCATCGTGCCGTGTCTGAAGAAAACAACACTCGGAAGCGTGTGCCACCGTCTTGGCAGAAGGATTACGTGATGAATTTTTCTGCTTATGCTTTAAGTGCTGTTAGTTATGTCGAGAACTATCCAGATTCAGTTGCGGAGATGCGGAAGCGTGACGATTGGGACCAGTGGAATGCGGCTGTACAGGAGGAGATGCTTTCTCACAAGCAGAACAACACCTGGACCCTGTGCGAGTTGCCCGCAGGTAGAAAGCCTATTACTTGCAAGTGGGTGTTTAAGATCAAGAAGGGTGAAGGTGAAGCTCCTGACAGGTACAAAGCAAGACTCGTAGCTCGTGGTTTTACTCAGCGTTATGGCTACGATTATGCTGAGACGTATGCTCCAGTGGCCAAATTGGATTCTGTAAGGACAGTGCTAGCCGTAGCAAACCAGGAACGTCTGCATGTGCATCAGCTTGATATGAAAACGGCGTTTCTTAACGGAACACTACAAGAAGAAATCTACATGGTTCCTCCGGAAGGACTGTCCATAGGATCGAAGAAACTTGTTTGCCGTCTGAATCGTGCCTTGTACGGACTGAAGCAAGCTTCTCGTGCATGGAACGAACGGTTCCATCAGTTCGTCACCAGGCTTGGTTTCAAGCGCAGCGAAAACGATCAGTGTTTGTACGTGCGAACGGTGAATGACGAACGAATGATCCTAGTCCTCTACGTCGATGATATTCTCATCGTTGGACGAGATGTGGTGGCGATTTCGGAGATCAAGAGCTGTTTTAAGAACGAGTTTGCGATGTCGGATTTTGGTGAAGTGAGCTGCTTTCTTAATATGCGTATTGAGAGGGATGTGGAGAAGCGGTTCATGAGGATTTCTCAGCGAGGATATTTGGAGTCTCTTCTTCAGCGTTTCGGCATGGAAGATTGTAAACCGGTCTCCACACCAATCGAATGCCATCTGAAGCTGGAGAGAGGAATTGAAGCGGAACGAACGGACTACCCTTATCGTGAGCTGGTTGGGTGTTTGGCATACGTTGCCCACACTTCGAGGCCTGATCTATGTGCCGCAGTGAACGTGTTTAGCCAGTTGCAGAGCTGTCCGACGAATGAACACTGGTGCTACTTAAAGCGCATCTTGCGCTATGTGAAAGGCACTCTTGATGTGGGACTCGAGTTTAAAGGAGGACAAGCTGAACCTGCTTTGATTGTTTTCTCAGACGCCGATTGGGGAAACGATATCAACGATCGACGATCGATGAGTGGCTACATCCTGCGAGTGTTTGGAGGTACAGTGGCATGGTTAACGCGTAAGCAACAAACAGTGGCTTTGTCTTCTACTGAGGCCGAGTTTGTTGCGTTGTGCACGGCCGTCTGTGAAGGAATATGGATGAAAAGGTTGTTGGCAGATCTCGGAGTTGTCATCAAAGAACCTGTGCCATATTTCGAAGATAACCAGTCATGTATGCGCGTGGCGGAAGAGCCACGGGATAGTCGTCGAATGAAGCATGTCGACATAAAGTTCAACTTCATCCGAGAACAAGTTAAACGTGGCGACATAACCATCAAGTACGTTCCTTCAGAAAAGCAGTTGGCGGACATCATGACGAAGGGGCTACCGCCTGTAGCATTCAAGCGTCTTGTGGAGGAGATTGGAGTGCGAAGTTCCAGAAATTGAGCAGGGGTGTTGAGTGACAATTTCTGTCATACGGTTAAATGGACGTGCAAACCCTGCACAATTGCTGTTGTCATTTTTGACGTTCTTATTTTGGCGCCTTCAGCAGCCATTTTGTACATAGTTTCTTTTTGTTTTTCCATCCTTAATAAAGTTAGTTCGTAAGCGTAGCTCTCTCTGAAGTGTCGTGTCCATATAATTCCGTCCGAATTCCACAAAAATCTCATCAATAAGAAAGTTTAACTCTACTGTAAATCCAAGAATGATCATCGATGAACACCCTATCCCCAGAGTCGAGACCATTTTCAATCGCATGAAGGGAGCCACTCTTTTCTGCCACTTGGACATAACGGATGCCTATACACACTTGCCAATCGATGAGGAGTTCCGTAAGATACTGACACTCAATACTATCACACACGGACTCATACGCCCAACACGTGCTGTTTATGGAGTAGCAAATATCCCCGCAATCTGGCAAAGGCGAATGGAAACAGTATTGCAAGGCTTAACCAACGTTGTCAGCTTCTACGACGATATCATTGTTTTTGCGGCGAATTTCGAAGAGCTTCTAGTAGCCCTCACTTCTACGTTGAGTCGACTTCAACAAAGTGGACTCAAACTGAACCGCTCAAAATGCGTCTTCGCTGTGTCATCACTAGAATGTCTGGGACATCGCATTGATCATGAAGGCTTACACAAATCAACGAAGCACATCGAAGCCATACGAGATGCCCCACGACCATCGTCACCGGAAGAGCTACAACTGTTCTTAGGGAAGGCTACATACTACTCCGCCTTCATCCCGAACCTTTCCTCACGAACCAAAGTGCTGCGCGATATGTTACAGGCAAGCAATTTCGTGTGGTCACCGGAAGCGGATAGAGCCTACCAGGACGTGAAGCTAACATTGATTTCACCTCAGGTCCTTATGCAATATGATCCATCTTTGCCTCTCCTTTTAGCCACTGATGCCAGCAAAACAGGTCTAGGCGCTGTTCTATCACATCGGTTAAGTAATGGAACTGAGCGACCAATTGCCTATGCCAGCTGCAGCATGACTACTACAGAACAACGGTACCCGATCATAGACAAGGAAGCTCTGGCAATTGTTTGGGCGATTAAAAATTTCTTCCATTACCTGTACGCCCGTAAGTTCACACTTATAACGGACCATAAGCCTCTGACGCAGATTTTCCACCCGGAAAAATCGCTGCCGACCTTATGCATCAGGAGAATGGCAAACTACGCCGATTATTTGTCGCACTTCAACTTTACAATCGAGTATCGACCGACAAAGCTAAACACCAATGCCGAATATTGTTCCCGTATTCCGAGCACATCCAAGCTATCTGATGTGAACAGCCTCTTTCTTCACAAGGGAGGAGACAGCCGCGATGAATTTGAAGAATTCATGTTGCATCAGATCCAGCAGCTGCCATTACGAGCGGAACACATCGCACAGGAGACACGGAAAGATCCTCAGCTAGGAAAAATAATTCAGGACCTCGAATTGGGGCGAAACCTCGAACACGCTGGATATAAGGCACCGGAAAGCAAATACACCATGGTAGCTAACTGCCTTCTCTTGGAGCATCGTGTAGTTATCCCAACCATCCTTCGTCCAGCTATCCTGAACGACCTTCACACTGCACACATCGGTATGGTCAGGATGAAAGCGTTGGCACGTTCATATGTCTACTGGCCGGGCATCGACACAGACATCGAACGAACAGCCAAATCATGCTGCGAATGCGCACGACAAGCTACATCACCGCCCAAGTTCAGCAACCATCACTGGCAGTATCCAAATAACCCGTGGGACAGAATACACGTCGATTACGCTGGACCCATATTTGGAACGATGTTGCTAATCGTCGTGGACGCCTTCAGCAAGTGGGTTGAAGTCAAGCCAACCCAATCAACAACTACTGCTGCAACCATCCAACTGTTGGATGACTTGTTTGCCGCGTATGGAGCACCGGTAACAATTGTGTCGGACAACGGGACACAATTTACATCTTCTGAATTCAAGGCGTTCCTACAACAAAGTGGTGTCAAATTCCACAAGTTGTCTGCTCCATACCATCCGGCGACCAACGGACAGGCCGAACGCTACGTCCAAACAGTCAAGCGTGCTTTGCGAGCGATGGAGACAACTAGCAGCAACCTGCAGACGAACATCAATCAGTTTCTGCAGCAGTATCGCAAAGTTCCCCACAGCGAAACGGGAGAGTCGCCAGCAAAGATGTTCCTAGGTCGCAACATCAGGACACGACTCGATCTAGCTCGACCCCGAGATGCACACGCTAGACTCATAGAGAAGCAGCAGACACGATTCGAACCAACGTATCGTTCATTCCTCCCAGGACAACAAATCTATTGCTTGTCTGGCAACCCGAGGATGGACAAATGGATTCCTGCAACGATACACTCTCGCCTTGGTGATCTACACTACGACGTCCTCTACCAGGGATGACATCTGAAACGACACATTGATCAGATAAGATCATTCCTGGGCAACAATCAACCTACCGGAACTGCGGACGAATCTGAGACCATCAGACCAAGCGGATTCAATCAACGCAGACACTACTACAACAATCAATCGACTCTTCTACCACAGAGTGAAAAAGTATCTACCGATGGGACTGAGTCATCCGACTCACAGTACGCGACGCCTGTTAGCAGCCCAGAACGCACTGCATCTTCCGAATTACGCCGCAGTGAACGCATTCGCCGCCCACCAAATAGATACTCACCTTAGAGCCTCTCTAAGAAGGGAGGGAATGTCATGTATGTGACATCAACTGTCAGTTGGGCAGTTGACGTTTCTTTGGGCGCGATTTGGAAGCGTCTCTTTGTTATTAAGGTTTTGTGCGCGACGCGAAGCAGACAGTGAAATAAATAAAGCACAAGTTCTCGAATTAAGTCAAAAACGTAACATATATAGAAAGTGGTGCTTCAAAGCACATGACATCTTGCAAGGAGTTTTTCGATAAATTAGAAACCACATATGGTAAAGAAGTTTTAAAGGCTGATGGTAAAAAGGTTGAAGTCGCGGGTTTCGGTAGTGGAAAAATCTATTGTCTTGCGGAAAATAATGAAATAAGAATGATCGAAATTTCGGAAGTATTGTATGTGCCGAGCTGTATTAATAATCCTGTATTAATTTCGGTGAGTGCATTGGCCAGGAAAGGGTTTAGTGTTGCATTCATGAACGATCATTGTCTTGTTAAGGATATAAACGGAAAGTGCGTGGCTGTAGCTAAAGCTGTAGGGAACCTGTACAAACTTTGTACAGATGAATATGCACTTAAACAAATGATTGTGAACATATGTTATCAGAAGTTGGGGCATCGTAGTATGCAAACCGTAAATAAGATCTTTAAAGAAGATGAAATGAAATCAAAGATATGCGAATGTAAACAGGAATTGTCTTGTCGATGTTGTTTGAAGGGAAAAATGAGTAGAATTCCATTTCCAAAAGTAGCAGAAGGGAAGACACAGAACACGCTTGAGTTAATACATACGGATTTGAGTGGTCCATTTGAAAGCACACCCAGCGGTAATAGGTATTATGCTTCCAGCGGCGCACCAAGACTCGGTCGGACCCGCGCCTCTCGGGTGTTAAAGGCGCTGAGACCCCCGTTGGGAGCGGCCGCCAAGCCGCCCCTACTAGGGAGCCGTCCACCACGAGCCGGGTGCCTATTGCCGGAATGATATTACATAACGTTTATGGATGACTATACTAGGATGGCGTTTGTTTATCTTTTACAAAACAAGTCGGTGCTGCAGTAAAAATACGAGACTTTATATATTTTCGTAAAACTCAATTCAGTCATGTAGTGTAGCAACCTTTAGGGATACCTTAAACCGCCCGTAGACGGTGCATACTTTTGACAGGCGACTTTTGACAACCACCGATTTTCCTTTGTTCTTGTATGCTGTCAGACGCGTCCCCGTAGCTATCGTTTTCGGCCCCTCCTGTGGTAGCAGCGGCTACAAGCAGCTGTAGCTGTCAAATGCCCCAAAAAAAATAACTCCACTGTGTTTATCACTGTGGATAGGATCGAATCCATTACGGCTTCAAAGTAAACTATTAAATTCGATAAACTGTAAACATATGCGAATAAGCATACTGTATGATTAGGTCAGCAAACGTCAACTGTCAAACGTTAAACGTCAGCGCTCAATACATGTACAAACCTGGATGTATAATAAAACTGACAGATTATCGTCACTACAAGATTGGCGGACAAACAGACAACACGTTATTTTGATTATCTTTGTGCTTTGTGGATTTATTACAACTCAGAAGTGGGATCAGTTTTCCAAAAATATGCCCTCGAAGGACGAAATGCTGTGTGCACTTGAAAACGCGAAAGTAGAGGTGCCGAATACTGCTACAATACCGCAAATCCGCAGACTCTTCGACGAAACATGTTTGATCATGTCGAATGAAGAAAGTGCGCTGCAACAGGAGGAGGACGCCGGATCAGTTCGTGGAATGGAGAACAAAGGCACGACGCTTAAAATGGCTGCAAGCAAAGACGACGGCAACGTTGCCATGTCTGCAAACGCTCATCCCATCCATGGCATCAACATCGAACGCTCGACCAACGCTTGCCTTAACATGTGTGTTAGTGCGAATTCACTTTCATTATCTGAAGCCATCGTTTATGCCGAAGGTCTAATGGACAAGTTCTCTGGCGATAATGGAGAGGACATTAATGCATGGATCGACCAGTTAGAGCATACCTTCCAAATGCTGCAAATGAATGAAATCCAACAATTAATAATAACACGACGATTGTTGGAGGGAACCGCCGCCATGCTTGTTAAATCGTCAACACTCACCGGATACATTGAAGTGAAGAAGAAGTTAACCACGCATTTCTACGCAAAACCGCCAACTGAAAGTGTTTTTCGCCAACTTCGTCAACGGAAACTTCTCCAGAATGAAACAACAATGCGTTATGTGATGGAAATGGAGACTATTGCTAAACAGGGTGCTATTCCGGAGCAGGAGCTTATGTCGATCATCTTGGATGGAATTGGCGACCCAACTAACGCTGCTGCAATGCGGTTTTCTACAACCAACATGGACCAACTGCGAGGCGCTCTTCAACGATATGAATTCATCCGGCCTCAAATGAAAGCAACGACAGTAACACCTAGTGCTTCCCGGTTTGATCCAATGATCAAATGCTACAATTGCTCTCGTTACGGACACCACCAGAAGGATTGTCGGCAGCCGCGCCGCCCTCCGGGATCATGCTTTTTATGTCACGAGGCAGGGCATACCATACGCAACTGTTCACGTCGTGATCAGACCACTCCGGCAGCAGTTCAGCAGGTAGGAGACGTACAGACCGCAGAACTTCGAGATATGGTTGAAGTTTATCCGATGCAAAACGTAAGTGTAGCTTTTTTGACACATAATCATGCTAGGTCCTCATTCTCCAATGTCTATTCTCTTTTTGATACGGGTAGCCCTAAAAGTTTCATAAGCGATGAAATTGTTCCGAACATTACACGTAATCCTAAACAATCACAATATTCCGGATTGGGTAATGGAAGATTGACAACACTTGGCCATGTGGAATGTTTAATTCGGTTTCGGCGTTCATCTGTCCTGCATTCTTTCATCATCATTCCATCTCGCCAGACTGCATGGCCTATGATAATCGGACGGGACTTATTAGAAAAACTTAAAGTAACTCTTTGCCACAAGCGTTTCAAATATGAATGAACTTTTGGAAATACAAGTTAACAACAAAGTTGAATTACCAGCACAGATTTGTAATCGTTTGAGTACTTTGGGTATTATGAAAAATAATTTGAACAATTTGATTTGCGATAGTTTGCTTAATAATAATGTAAAAACAGATTCTGAAATTGACAGCGAATCGGTGGTATTTTCTGAGCTATGTGCCATAGATGTCAGCACATCAGAAAATAAATATGACGTAGGACCCAACCTAAATTTTGATCAGTCAGTTCTGATAAATTCCGTGATCCAAAAGGATTATTTAGAACTTCCTTACGGCATGGTTAACAAACTAAATCACTCGATGAAGATAAATTTAACTCATAATACACCCCTGTTTTGTAAACCAAGGCGTCTATCGTTTGCTGAGCGGGACCAAGTGAAAGTGATTGTGCAAGATCTTTTGAAAAAAAATATCATACGGCCTAATAATTCGCCATACGCCTCCGCTATAGTTTTAGTGCGTAAAAAGAATGGTGAAGTGCGTATGTGTATAGACTACAGACCTTTAAATAAGGTAACAATACGCGATAATTACCCCCTGCCACTCATTGATACTTGTCTTGAGCATTTGAGTAACAAACAGTTTTTTAGTCTGATGGATCTAAAAAGTGGATTTCATCAGATTGAAATGCACGAACAATCAATACAATATACATCATTTGTGACTCCGGACGGTCAATATGAATACACAAAGATGCCCTTCGGGTTGAGGAATGCACCTTCTCAATTCCAGAGATTTATCAATTCGGTGTTGCGTGAGTACATTGAACAGGGAAAACTTGTTGTCTTTTTGGACGACATACTCATAGGCAGTGAAACATTTGATGACCACGTTAAAACACTCAGCGCAGTTTTAACAACATTACGCAACAATGGTCTTGAGTTAAGGTTGGATAAATGCAAGTTCGGTCACAATGATCTTGACTACCTCGGTTATCGAGTAAATTCCAAGGGTATCCATCCTAGCGATCATCATCTTAAGGCAATACTCAATTATCCAGTTCCCCGCAACGCTGAGGAAGTTCAGCGCTGCCTTGGCCAATTTTCATATTTTCGACGTTTTGTGCCTTCTTTTTCTAGAATCGCTAAACCTTTGAGTAATTTACTAAAGGAGAAGACTCCTTTTCAGTTTGATGAGGATTGCATTAACGCTTTTCAGGAATTAAAAACAAAATTAGTGGAGTCTCCTGTTTTGGCCATTTTCGACCCCAAACGAGAAACACAACTCCATTGCGACGCTAGCTCGTCAGGATTTGGGTCTGTATTGTTGCAGAAACAGGATGATGATAAATTTCACCCTGTGGCATACTTTTCAAAAACAACGTCTTCGTCTGAAGCTAATTTGCACAGTTACGAATTGGAGACCCTATCGGTGATTCACGCACTTAAACGTTTCCATCAATATGTGCATGGTCTTCATATAAAAATTGTAACTGACTGTAATTCGCTAGTTGAGACATTAAAGAACCGAAACTGCTCTGCAAAAATCGCGAGATGGGCCCTGTTTTTAGAGAATTATGATTATTCGATGCAATATCGCCCTGGTACTACTATGGGACATGCAGACGCTCTTAGTCGCGTATCAATGACTGGTGCTGTGAATGACTTGGATATTGATTATCAACTTCAAATTGCTCAAACACGTGACCCTGAAATTATTAAGATAAAAGAAGAATTAGAAAATGGTTTGTCTGAAGGGTTTGCTCTTCAGGATGGAGTTGTATACCGTCAACCCTCTGCCGACAAGCTTCTGTTGCTAGTACCGAAACAAATGATTAACAGTGTCATACGGAATGTGCATGAAAAAATTGGTCATTTGGGAGTAGATAAATGCTGTACGAAAATAAGTCGACACTTTTGGTTCCCCGCAATGCGAAACCGTGTGGATAACTTTATCAGAAACTGTTTGAAATGCATTATATATTCAGCACCCGCTCGTAAAAATAAGAGAAACCTCCACAGTATTTCCAAAAGTCCAGTACCGTTCGATACCATACACATAGACCATCTTGGGCCTCTCCCTTCTTTAAAATCAAAGAAAAAGTATTTATTAGTCGTCATAGATGCTTTTACAAAATTCACCAAACTTTATCCTACGTCTTCTACTAGTACCCGAGAAGTTTGTTATGCATTAAATCAGTACTTTGCTTACTACAGTCGTCCTAGGCGATTAATAAGTGATCAGGCTACCTGTTTTACATCTAAAGAGTTTCAAGATTTCCTAAATAACCGAAACATTGTTCATGTTTTGAATGCAGTCGCGTCTCCTCAAGCTAATGGACAGGTCGAACGGGTGAATCGAATTATCAAACCGGTTCTTAGTAAAATTTCCGACCCACTGGACCATAGTGATTGGACTTCCAAGTTACACATAGTTGAGTATGCTTTAAATAACTCGGTACACGCTTCGACACAACAACTTCCATCAATTTTGTTATTCGGATTAGAACAAAGAGGTGTTGTGGTAGACGAATTAACAGAGTTCCTTGACGAAAATCAAAAGAATAGTATAGACTTAGCTGAGTGTCGAAATACAGCTGCTCAAAATATAATTAAATCGCAAAGGATTAACTTAGAGCAATTTAGAAGAAAACATCGTCCGGCAGAAGAGTTTGAGGAAGGAGATTTGATAGCAATAAGAAGTACAGACAACAACTTCAATACAAATAAGAAGCTTCTGCCGAAATACAAGGGCCCGTATGTTATTTACAAAAAACTCACTAACGACAGATATGTAGTCCGGGATGTCGAAGGTTTTAAACTAACTCAGATACCATACGACAACATTTTAGAATCAGATAAGTTGAGACATTGGAGTATTTCAAAGATAGAACCCGTTGTTCAATAAGAATCAGAAGAATTATCAAATTGAGGACAATTTTGTAATCAGGAAAGGCCGAGCTGTAAACATATGCGAATAACTGTATGCATACTGTATGATTAGGTCAGCAAACGTCAACTGTCAAACGTTAAACGTCAGCGCTCAATACATGTACAAACCTGGATGTATAATAAAACTGACAGATTATCGTCACTACAAGATTGGCGGACAAACAGACAACACGTTATTTTGATTATCTTTGTGCTTTGTGGATTTATTACAAAACGTTCATTTTTATCGGCTTAGTAATTATTTCAACAGAAAGAAAATCGCTTTTGAAGCCATCAAATATTAAATAAAACATTCATGCTGACACAGAGACAAAATAGCGGATAATATTGAGTATATGAAAATATCCCGATACATGCAGTATGAAATATATTTGTATTTTAACGTAAAAGTATATTAAAAACCTAATGTTTTGTTAGTTTAAAAGAGCTTGTCTTGATAGAAACAGAAAACTTTTACAGAAAAAAGTTTTACTCGGTACAGTTTAAAAGCTTACAGGGAGAACTTTATATGTACAAAAAATATTGGAGTGGCTTCTAGTTTCAAGTTTTGTACAGTGTTTTGTGTTATTAAAAATCTACAATCATTTTTCTATTTCATTTCTAGAAGATTAAGGATTTTTCATACAAAAAAAATTATATTGATGAATTTTTAAATTTATGTGTTGACTGTTCGTCGCACGACAGTTCAACTCTCCAACCTACCAGTGCTAACCACCACATCCCCGATCCGTCATCCATGTCGCCGGCGTGTTTGGTTGCTTAAATGCAGTGAGTGGTTTTACAGAACACCCGTGAATTGTTGGCGTTATGGAAACAGCCATGCTTGAATGCGAAGGACAAATAGGAGCTTAAATATTGAAAAAATTTGCATTTTTTTTGCATTTGCATTTGCAGGAGCTTAAATGCGTTGCGTCATGCTTTAATGCGAAGAATATACATAAGCTTTAATGCTGAGATATTTTGTTGATGGCATATGGGAAGTGATACCAAAATTGCATGTGAAAGCCATTATTAATCCGACGATTTGTTTCAATGCATGCATTCCTATCGCGCTGAACGGCTAACATAAAGACAAGCAGAAGCGTGTTTGAGCACGAATAAGATTGTATTGAATGCACGAGTTCGCGGGAAAAGAGTGCGGACTCTGTCCAGTGCGAAGATTGTTGACACACACATACAGTGAACCAGCTGTGTCAAACCCATTTGGTTATACCGTTATACCGAGCCAGTTAGCATAATGTGAACAAATACGTAGATCGCTGGTTTGACACACTTGCAAAGGGGCATTGTTAAACGCTTGACACTAACGGTCGTATCCCCAACTGACATCTGTTATACAAAAAAGGCTAAATTTCAAAAAAAAATTGCCCGATCCTCTCCATAACTGCTCGCTTCATGCGCGAATGCTCGTTACGCTCTTAGAGCAGCTCAGCACCATACCAGTTTGCCGTTGGAACGAGCAGCACAGCACACACCCGTTCGCTCCCGCGTGCAGAGGCGCTCAAACAGTTTCTCGCTTTCCGCAATGTGCCGTGCACTGCTCGAACCATGATCCTCCGCTTGAGAGCCCCTGAGTGGGAGAGAGCGAACACACGTGTGCAGGGGCTCTCGAACTGTTTCTCGCGCGCCGTTTTGGTACTGGCATGCAGCGCGCATTTTAAAAACGTCTGGAAACCCCTGCCAATTTCTGCTTCTCTCTTTCTTTATTCGCTCTGCCCTGAGCACGCTGAGCGACAGTCGTGTTCTGAATGTGATGGGGGGAGGACGTCGCACGCGCACGGATAAGCCGAGGCGCATGACCCGGTGTTACAATGCAGATGGTGTTAGGATTGTTCGTGTGTGAGCTGCGGTAGCCTGGAGCTTCACTTTGTGACGATCGATCGGTGTTTGCCGCTTCCCGTAACATGTTTTCTGCGAGAGCGTAGGTATGGTGCAGCATCTCATGTACGACGAAGAGCACCATGAGTTGAGACTCACCGTCTTGTTTTTTCCCCCTAAACACCTGGGGGATTTTCCCCTAAACACCGTCTTGTTTTTTCCCCCCTGGCGAACACGAGGAGTGCAACGGAGTGAAAGAAACATGAACGGGTTTGTTGAATAAATAAAAAATGATTCATTCATATCACATTCTAATCCGAGTGTTATTGTTTGCTTTGTTTTGATTTGCGCTGCCATAGCGCCTCTGGCCTATGACAGCTTGGATCCGAAGGAAATGGGTGAAAAAACTACGTGAAACCACGCGTTCGAACTGTTATAATTAGCTAAATCTGCTGCTCTCTAAGGCAAGATTAAGCATCGAGATTTAGCTAAAAGAACTCGAAAAACGCTATAAGCCTGCTATAAAATGTCAGTTGGGTCCCCAACTGACATCTGTTATACAAAAAAGCTTAAATTTCAAAAAAAAATTGCCCGATCCTCTCCATAACTGCTCGCTTCATGCGCGAATGCTCGTTACGCTCTTAGAGCAGCTCAGCACCATGCCAGTTTGCCGTTGGAACGAGCAGCACAACACACACCCGTTCGCTCTCGCGTGCAGAGGCGCTCAAAATTTTTCTCGCTTTCCGCAATGTGCCGTGCACTGCTCGAACCATGATCTTCCGTTTGAGAGCCCCTGAGTGCGAGAGAGCGAACACACGTGTGCAGGGGCGCTCGAACTGTTTCTCGCGCCCCGTTTTGGTACTGATATGCAGCGCGCATTATAAAACCGTCTGGAAATCCCTGCAAATTTTTGCTTCTCTCTTTCTTTATTCGCTCTGGCATGAGCACGCTGAGCGACAGTCGTGTTCTGAATGTGATGAAGGGAGGATGCCGCACGCGCACGGATAAGCCGAAGCGCATGACCGGGTGTTTGAATGCAGATGGATTGTTCGTGTTTTGCGTGTAGGTGAGCTGCGGTAGCCTGGAGTTTCACTCGGTGATGATCAATTCGTGTTTGCCGCTTCCCGTAACATGTTTTCTGCGAGAGATGAGGTATGGTTCAGCATCTCATGTACGACGAAGAGCACCATTTCTCAACTCACCGTCTTGTTTTTCCCCCTAAAGGAACACTGGCGAACACGAGGAGTGCAACGGAATAGTGAGAAACATCGAACGGGTTTGTCAAATAAAAAATAATTTAGCGTAATATCACAATCTAATCCGAGTGTTATTGTTTGTTTTGTTTTCATTTGCGCTGCCATAGCGCCTCTGGCCTATGACAGCTTGGATCCGAAGAAAATGGGTGAAAAAACTACGTGAAACCACGCGTTCGAACTGTTATAATTAGCTAAATCTGCTGCTCTCTAAGGCAAGATTTAGTATCGAGATTTAGGTAAAAGAACTCGAAAAACGCCATAAGCCTGCTATAAAATGTCAGTTGGGATGTGTATAGATGTAATCTTTTGTTCTATAAATTTATTTCAGACATGTTGCGAATGCCGGGCATTTTGCCCTATCCGTTCAGTTATGAAGAGCATTCGGAAAATACAGGCGTGGAATGGAAAAAGTGGCTCAGATCGTTCGAATTTACAATCAAAGCATGTCGAATCGTCGACGAAGATTGGAAAAAGGATCTTTTACTTCATTTTGTTGGCCCAAATGTGCAGCAAATTTTTGAGACGCTACCAGAATTACCGAACACCGAGATGCGCGGCCTGCTTGCAAATGTCGAACAATACACCCCAAACATGTCGGCTTATGAAGAAGCAGTTGCAAGATTGGATAAATTCTTCCTTCCAAAGCAGAACCCAACGTATGAACGGCATTTGTTTCGACAAGTAAAACAAAAATCTGGGGAGAGCTTTGATAGTTTCATCATGAGATTGCGTGTACAAGCAGAACGATGTAATTTCGGTGAAAAGTTAGAAGAGCACGTGAAAGACCAAGGGATAGAGAATTGCAAATCTGCAGCATTACGCCGAGAGTTTCTCAGACAAGGTGATGCCAGTCTTGACAAAATAGTGAGCGTTGCCAAAATCTTCGAGACTGTTGCCCATCAAGAAAAATCATTCGCTGGTAGCAAGGAGCATGTTGATCTGGTGCATAGCATAGAAGAACCTCAGCATGGCAAGAAGAGAAAAATTCCTGAATCAAAACAACAAGAATGTCATCGATGTGGCTATTCAGGACACCTAGCGAGAGAAAATAAATGCCCGGCAAAAGGAAAAATATGCAACAAATGTGGAGGCAGAGACCACTTTGCAAAAAAGTGCCGCACTAAGCAGTCCGAAAATTACCCGAGAAAATTCCCTCGGAAGCAGGACCGTTACTATAACACAACAGTTAAGACGACAGCGCAGTAAGGAGTTAAGACGACAGCGCAACACGAGAAACGCCACGCAGCAGAACGCGCCACCGATAAACAAACAAACCACGCACGACCGATAAACAAACAAACCACAAAGCAGCGCGCACAACATAATTTGCAACGCAGCATTATTCAGCACGCAGCATAATTCAACACGGACCAGCGCACCAGCATCCATCCAAACAGTTCAGTTGATACTCAGACGCTAATCCGAACGGTTATTAACTCCGCCGGTCGATGGAAATAAAGTTAAGTTTTTTTTAAAAACACTTCTCCCGGACACCGTGCGTTAACTGGCGCCCGAATAGGGACCGCGCTATGTGAAAAATAAAGTTAAGGTGCAAGTGAAAAGTAACCACGTTAGAGTGAAAGTTACCACCAAATCCTAAACTAAAAAAGACTTCCTGATCGCCGAGTGCAGCCGTGTGAAAAGGATCCCGAGTCACCTGTGCAGTTAGCAGCTCACGCAGGACAAAAAGGAACCATCCATCACACTGAGAAGGAAGAATATCATAGCCGGTTTCCCAGCAAAAAACAACACATCGCCCGTTAGAGGAGCGAAAAACAACATAAGGCCCGTTAGAGGAGCGAAAAACAACATAAGGCCCGCTAGAGGAGCTGATAAAGACAACATAAGACGTACATCCAACGCCCGAAACAGGATGCGTATGGTACCGTAAGTACAGTGAATTATAAAAAATCGTAAGTGAAAATTTCAAACAGTGAAAAAAAATCAAAAACAAGTATTAAAAACGATTGCAAATTAATATTACATATTACTAACTCAATCAAGTGAAGTTAAAAACGTGTTTAAACTAACGAAAAAATCCTGGAGGATCTAATTAATTCATTACAATCTCTAACATTGAAAATGTCGAGACCCGAACTTGATCAAATTATCAACCGCATTGCCGCACTCGAAGCGTGCAATATTGCCCCCACTTTTATCGATTATTCTGATCCACCGCTTTATTTCACAAAGCCAGATGGAACAAGTGTAAATCCTGAAACTTTTGAAAAAATTCCCGATTTGGTAAAAGATCTACCAACATTCACTGGGGATCCCAGCGAACTGAATAGCTGGTTAAATGATGTAGACAGTTTAGTGAAACTCTATCAAACTAAAGGTACAGATACCATCGAACGTCAAAATAAATACCACATGATCTGCAAATTCATTCGTAGAAAAATACGCGGTGAAGCGAATGACTCACTCGTCGCTTCAAACGTAGGCATAAATTGGAACCTGATCAAAAAAACATTGATCACCTATTACGGCGAAAAACGTGACTTGGAAACATTGGACTTCCAACTCATGGGCGTGCAACAGAAGAACCGCTCACTTGAAGTATATTACGACGAGGTGAATAGATTACTGTCCCTCATCGCAAATCAAATAAATACCGATGAAAGGTTTACACACCCCGAAGCTTCCAGAGCTTTAATTGAAATGTACAACAAAAAAGCAATTGATGCTTTTATGAGAGGACTCGATGGAGACGTTTACAAGTTCATAAGGAATTATGAGCCAACATCGCTTGCAGGAGCATACAGCTATTGTATCTCTTTCCAAAATATTGAATGCAGAAAAATGTTAACAAAACCGAGAACATACACTCCACCAACGGCACCAAGGAATATGATTACCTTACCGCCACCAACACCAATAAGGTACACACATGCCCAGCCACCACCTAGGCCTCATTACCCAAAACCTCCAATGTATGGAAATCGAAATTTTAACAATTTCATTCCAAGGCACCAACAGCCCTTTCAAAAAATGCAATCTAATCAATTTCAACGTCAACCTCCACCAGAACCGATGGACGTTGATCAATCTATCAGAACTCGCCAAGTAAATTACGGAAATCGTCCAAATTCAAACAATGTGAGACCACCAAAACGACCTAGAGTCAATAATATCCAAACAAACGCCAGAAACATAAACAACATTAATCATATAGCAGATGCCAATCTTGCACAAACATTCGAAAACGTAAACAACAACGTGAATAACACAACGGTTGACAATGTGCAACAGTCATTCGAACGATATTTCAGAACAATTGAAAAACAAGAAGGTAATAACTTCAGAGAAACTTTTGAAGAAGCAGAGCTGAATTTTTTAGAATAAACTCAGCGTTGCCTTACTTCTTATTCTATGGTAACGCTTCAGAACCACTCAAAATGTTAATTGATACTGGATCTAATAAAAATTACATACATCCAAAATATGCAAAAATTTCACACAAGGTTGATAAACCATTTTTCGTATCATCCGTAGCAGGAGATATTAAAATCGACGCTTATTCTCAAGCACGATTATTCAAACCATATTCAGATAAAATGCTAAAATTTTATCATTTAGAAAATTTAAAATCGTTTGATGCCATAATTGGACACGATTCACTAAAGGAAATTAAAGCAGTAATTGACACAGCCAATGAAATATTAATCATTGATGGCACACATGTCATTCCATTACAACAATACCAACTACAGGAAGTAAATAAAATAAACATTCGTGATAATCATCTGAACCAAAACGAAAAAAGAAAGCTACATGACCTATTACAGGAATATCAAGATCTTTTCCAACCACCAGATTTGAAACTACCTTGTACATCGCGAGTAAAAGCGACAATAAGAACAAAAGATGAATCACCAGTTTATAGTAAAACGTATCCCTATCCCCAAGCACTTAAAGGTGAAGTTAACAAGCAAATTGAAAAACTCCTAAATGATGGAATCATCAGACCTTCGAAATCCCCATACAATGCACCAGTGTGGATTGTTCCAAAAAAACTGGATGCTGCCAATGAAAAAAAATATAGACTTGTCGTAGACTACAGAAAATTGAACACTCAAACAATAAGCGATAAATATCCTATTCCGGATCCATCTACTGTTTTAGCCAATCTAGGTTCAAATAAATATTTCACAACTCTTGACTTAGCGTCAGGATTTCATCAAGTACCTATGTCGGAAAATGATATCGAAAAAACTGCATTTTCAATAAACAACGGAAAATATGAATTCGTACGCATGCCATTTGGTTTAAAAAATGCCCCTTCAATATTCCAACGCGTCATGGACGACACTTTAAGGGAACACATCGGAAAAATTTGTCACATATACATCGATGACATAATCATTTTTAGCAAAACAGTTGAAGAACATCTGCAAAATTTAAGAATTGTTCTAGAAACTCTGAGAGCCGCTAATTTCAAAATACAACCGGATAAATCTGAATTTCTAAAGACAGAAGTTGAATTCCTCGGATTCATAGTCTCAAGTGAAGGACTTAAACCAAATATAAAAAAGATTGAAGCCATAAAAAAATTCCCAGAACCACAAAACCTTAAAGAACTAAGAAGATTCTTAGGAATGTCAGGTTACTACCGCAGGTTTATTAAAAACTATGCACAACTGGCAAAACCCATCACAAAACTCCTAAGAGGGGAGGATGGCCATCGCCAAATTTCCAAACACGAATCAAAAAATTTCCCTATTAAATTTGATCAAACCGCAAAAAACGCATTTCAAACCCTTAAAGACATAATATCTTCTAATGATGTTTTAGCTTTTCCAGATTTCCAGAAGCCATTCGAACTAACAACAGACGCATCGGAAAAAGCACTAGGAGCTGTGCTTTCACAAAAATGTCACGACGGTGATAGACCGATAACCTTCATTTCTCGTACTCTTTCCAAAACAGAGGAAAATTATGCAACCAACGAAAAGGAAATGCTTGCCATCGTTTGGGCACTACAAACATTGAGAAATTTCATATACGGAGCTAAAATTAATATTCATACAGATCATCAACCATTAACATTTGCTTTATCTCCGCAGAACAACAACGCAAAACTGAAAAGATGGAAATCTTTCATGGAGGAACACGATTACCAATTATTCTACAAACCCGGAAGATCAAACGTTGTAGCAGATGCACTTTCCCGTATACAACTAAACTCATTAACGCCAACTCAGCACTCAGCTGACGAAGACGATCATTCTTATATACCTTCAACAGAAGCACCAATTAATGTATTCCACAACCAACTAGTATTTAAAATTGGAACTAATTCTTCATACCAATTAATTACCCCTTTCCCAAAATTCAGAAGACATATTTTTATTGAACCAACATTTACTTCTGATTTTATCAAGGATAAATTCAAAAAATTAATCAATCCAAATGTAATTAATGGAATTCACACAGATGAACAAACAATGGGAATTATCCAAGAAGTTTATAAAACTCTCTACAATCCAAAAACAATCAAAGCTAGATTTTCCCAAAGACAAGTACAAGACCTATGCGATGAAGAAACATAAATTGAAGAAATCAAGAATATTCATAATTTTGCTCACAGAAATGCTAAGGAAAACTCATTGCAATTTATAAAAAAATTCTACTTTCCCGGAATGAGAAAAAGTATTCAAAACATTGTAAAAAATTGTGAGATATGTAAAACAGAAAAATACGAGAGAAAACCCCAAGAATTTATACCAGTAAAAACACCAATACCGACATATCCTGGAGAAATTATCCATATTGACATATTTGCTTATAACGCAAACTTTTTATTTATCTCATCTATAGATAAATTTTCAAAATACGTTAAAATACGACCGATAAAATCGAAATCAATCGCTGATATAAAGGAAGTTTTACTACAACTCCTATATGACTGGGACTTACCAGCTCAAATTGTAATAGACAACGAATGTACGTTTGTCTCAAACGTTATCGAACAATCAAT
Source organism: Anopheles stephensi (assembly GCF_013141755.1). Lineage (NCBI taxonomy): Eukaryota > Metazoa > Arthropoda > Insecta > Diptera > Culicidae > Anopheles > Anopheles stephensi. The sequence goes on along the minus strand of NC_050201.1, from coordinate 19,861,468 downwards.
ACTAAACCTAGGAACAAAAATATTTAAAACTCCAGTTAATCGTTCAGAAACGAATGGACAAATAGAACGTTGCCATTCAACAATTAAAGAAATCACTAGATGCACAAAAAAACTCAATCCAGAGATGAGCATTATAACATTAGTACAACAAGCTGTTTATAAGTATAATCACAGCATACATTCATTCATAAAGGATACACCACGAAATGTGTATGTAGGAGAAATATCAAACGATCCGCTAGAGAGATCAAGAATAAGAGAAAAAACAAATGAAAGAATACTACAGATATTCAAAAAGAATGAAGAAAAAATCAAAGATGAAAAATATAAGGATTACGTAGAAAACGAATATGCATTCGAAAAGAAAAAGACGAATAACAAACGCGAAAGTCGTTTTAATGCAGTAAAAGTAAAGGAGAATCATCCAACATATATTATCGATTCAAACAATCGAAAAATACATAAAGTAAACTTAAGAAAGTAATGAAAAAATATTAATACTTTTTCAAAATTGTTTTAACTATCGTTACAGAATACTTACGATCCTGTTGATCAAACTAATTTTCGCAGACATAAACATATATGATTTAAATAACAATCCATTAGCCATAATACCGATAGGTAAAGCTAAGATTCAAATTGGATACGTAAGAACAATACATCCAATAGATTTAACTGATATAAACGAAACAATAGAGAAAACATTACAAGATAAAATGGTCCAAATGGAAATTCTACTGAATCTATCGAAAATTTGATCAGCATAAAAGCTAGCATGCTAAAGGACACTTTTGCGAAAATCAAACCATTTGTGAAAAGACAAAAACGATGGGACACGATAGGAAAAATTTGGAAATGGATCGCTGGAACTCCAGATGCAGACGACCTACATGTCATAAACTCCACAATCAACTCCCTGATAGCCGAAAGCAACAAACAAATAATAATCAACCAAGGCTTCAACGACAGGTTGAAACAAATAACTGATGTCGCTAACCAAGTCGTAAATATCGAAAACGAACGCTATGAGTCACACCAAGTGGAAATTCGGAAACTTATTCTACTTTCCAACATAAATATGCTACAAGAAAAATTGGATGTCATAGAAGACGCTATACTGTTAGCTAAAAACGGTATTCCGAGCAGTAAGCTACTATCCCTTGAGGATCTGACATCAATAGAACAGTTTCTTGAGAAGAATAACATTAAATACAACACACCGGAAGAATTGCTAAGGCAATCAACTGCCCAAGTAGCAGTAAATGAATCTCATATACTATACATGCTAAAGTTCCCCAAACTATCTTCAAAAATCTACGAGTACGAATACATTGACTCGATAATACAACACGATGCACGTATAATCGTCACACAAAACTTTATATTACAAAATCAAACCCACGTATATTCCATGACAGAGAAGTGCCAACAACAAGAAGATGTTTATATATGTCCGCAAATCGGCATACAACAACCCACAACATGCATTCAACAAATTGTGAGAAGAGAAGATTCACAATGTGACTACGAAAAGATTTATAGTCGAGGCTTCATAAAAAGAATCAAAGACGACACAATACTAATCAACGACGCAATAGCAGAAATCGCATCAAACTGCAGCAAAATGAACCAAGTACTGAACGGTTCCTACGTCATACAATTCGAAAATTGTAACATTATCATTAATGGAGAAATTTATTCAAACGACGAAGTCACCATTCCTGGTAAACCATTCAAATCAACAGCAGGAATCAACATCGATAAGGGTGAAATCGAACATAAACCGCCTCTCCAACTCGTACAAAAACTCACCATAGAACATAGAGAAAAACTAAAAAGTATTAACTTGCAGAATGATTCTCTAAGATGGAAAATTAATGTATTCGGAGGAACTTTTGCATTCATATGCCTATGCGCATTTATAATCTGTTTATTCTTCCACTTCAAGAGAACGACGATAAAAGTAAACATGACTCAAGCGAAACGACCAGAAACGTTCGTTAGCAGACCAACTTCATTCCACGCAGCAACGAGACTTTGAGGGCAAAGTCATTTAAGAGGGGAGGAGTTAAGACGACAGCGCAGTAAGGAGTTAAGACGACAGCGCAACACGAGAAACGCCACGCAGCAGAACGCGCCACCGATAAACAAACAAACCACGCACGACCGATAAACAAACAAACCACAAAGCAGCGCGCACAACATAATTTGCAACGCAGCATTATTCAGCACGCAGCATAATTCAACACGGACCAGCGCACCAGCATCCATCCAAACAGTTCAGTTGATACTCAGACGCTAATCCGAACGGTTATTAACTCCGCCGGTCGATGGAAATAAAGTTAAGTTTTTTTTAAAAACACTTCTCCCGGACACCGTGCGTTAACTCAACCAATAGAAGAGACCAAGAGAACAATGCAGTGAACCACGTTGCAAACGAAAAAGCCGAATACGTTTTTCATCTTACATCTTCAGACAACAACACTGTAGTAGATTGCATTATTGGAGGTGTCGGAATAACTGCAGTAATAGATTCTGGATCAAAATACAACCTGATCAGTAAGAAAACATGGGAAGAAATGAAATCGCTCCACATAAAGGTAACAAATCAAAGACGAGAGACTGCATTAAATCTCAAAGCATATGGTGGGCAGCCTCTATCAATAATCGGCATGTTCACTGCTACAATCTCCCTTGGTACGGCTAAGACAGTTGCAGATTTTTACGTTGTTGAAGGGGACGGAAAAACCCTTATCGGCCGTGATACTGCAATCTACATGGGAATTTTAAAAATAAGCATACCAGTAAATGCTGTTGAAGGCGAGAAGGGCAAGTTAGGAACCATCAATAATGTCGTTTTGGATTTGCCGATTAAGCCCGATGCAATACCAGTAGCCCAACCATATCGTCGTATCCCAGTTGCTTTAGAAAAGCTGGTGGACAAAAAGCTGGTGGACAAAAAGCTGGACGAATTGCTGGAGCAAGGAGTTTTTGAACAAGTAAATGAGCCATCAAAGTGGATATCTCCAGTAGTGGTAGTGCCAAAGGAAGATGACGACGTTCGTATCTGTGTGGACATGAGACGAGCTAACGAAGCGGTGGAAAGAGAGAACCATCCCTTACCAACCTTCGAAGATTTTCTGCCAGAATTGGTGAAGGCAAATGTATTTTCTCGATTAGATGTGAAGAATGCTTTTCATCAGGTATGTTAAAAAAACGCTAATAGAGAAATCATGATTTGTAGAAATTACGGCAAATGTAAATCTCTTGAACTAGAGAATTAAAAAAAAAAAAAAAGAATGGCATGACATATTTTCCCATTATTTTGTTTAATTTGAATTTAATTATGTCTTTTAATTTTAGGTAGAAATATCGAAACAATCTCGAAGTATTACAACATTCATTACACGACGAGGGTTATTCCGCTATACAAGACTAATGTTTGGTATAAATTGTGCTCCGGAATTGTTTCAGAAACTAATGGAACAAATTCTGACTGGCTGTGAAGGCTGTTTGAATTTCATCGACGATATCATTGTTTATGGACCGGACCAAGAACAGCATGATGAAAGGTTGGAAAAAGTCCACCAGCGTCTAAAAGAGTGGAATGTGCTTTTGAATGCAGAAAAGTGCACATATGGAGTACAGCAAACGAAATTTTTAGGACACGTTTTGTCTGCAAATGGAATCACACCAGATAATGACAAGGTGGAATCGATTCGGAACTTTAGGGAACTTAAATCAGGGGAAGAGGTTCGTAGCTTTCTGGGGTTAGTAAACTATTTAGGAAGATTTATTCCCGATTTAGCAACCATTACATTTCCGTTAAGACAGCTGACAGGTCATAATCAAGTTTTCATTTGGAAATCCGAGCAACAAGAGGCATTTAACAAACTAAAATCAATCATGATGTGCCCTTCAACATTAGGCTACTTTGATGTATCGGATAGAACGCAGCTTATAGCAGATGCGAGTCCGGACGGCCTTGGAGCAGTGTTAGTTCAAATAGATGCACAAAGTGTTCCACGAATTATAGCCTATGCCAGTAAAAGTTTATCAATTGTTGAAAGGCGATATGCCCAGATAGAAAAAGAAGCTTTAGCTTTGGTTTGGGCTGTAGAAAGATTTCATTTTTATTTATACGGACGTAATTTTGAATTGATTACGGACCTTTAGAAACCTTTAGAAATTATTTTCGGACCGAAATCAAAACCATGCGCTAGGATCGAAAGGTGGGTTGTTCGCCTACAATCATACAAAGCATCTGTCATGTATAGACCAGGGAAAACTAACATCGCCGACCCCCTATCACGTCTAGCCATTACCGAGGTTGTGGATGGGAAAACATTTGACGAATGCGGGGAAGAATATGTTTCTTGGATAGTTTCTAATGCATCACCAGTCGCCCTTTCTTTGAGGGAAATAGAACAAGCTTCAGAGGCAGACGAGATTATTCAAGCAGTTCGTCAAGGGCTTGAAAAAGATGTTTGGTCTGAAGATACTTCGTCATTTAAGACGTTTTCTACGGAATTGTGCTTGGCAGATAAAATTATGTTGCGTGGCACTAGAATTGTTATTCTAAATCTATTACGAGAGTGAACTTTGCATTTAGCACACGAAGGACACCCCGGTATGACCATCATGAAACAACGTCTAAGAGCTAAAGTGTGGTGGCCCAAATTAGATCAACAAGTCGAAAATTACGTTAAAAATTGCAAGGGCTGCATGATGGTCTCTATACCATCTGCACCCGAGCCAATGGTAAGAAGGATCTACCATCGGCACCGTGGCAACATGTAGCAATAGATTTCCTCGGTCCACTCCCTTCAGGGCATTCTTTGTTGGTCGTAGTTGATTATTTCAGTAGATATATAGAAGTAGAAATTATGAAAAAGATCGACTCGACAGAAACTATAAAACGACTTAATCCAATTTTTGCTCGGTTCGGGTTACCTTTATCTATAACTGCAGATAACGGCCCCCAATTCTCTAGTGATGAATTCAAAGTGTATTGTAGTACGAATAATATTAATTTGATAAGCACAACACCTTATTGGCCTCAGCAAAATGGAGAAGTTGAGAGACAAAACAGGTCTTTACTTAAAAGATTAATGATTAGTCAATCAATGAACACTGAATGGGAAGAAGAATTGAACAAATATCTTTTAATGTATAGATCATCTCCGCATTCAACAACTAAAAGAACACCATCAGAAATGCTTTTGTCATACAATATTCGTGATCGACTTCCATCTATTTATGAACCAAAAATTGCAGACGAAGAAATATCAGACCGTGATAAAATTTCAAAAGAAAAAGGCAAACTATATGCAGATAAACGCAGGAACGCTAAAAGTAACCCTATAGCTGAAGGAGATGAGGTTCTAATGAAAAAAACATTTAAAGCTAACAAATTGTCAACAAATTTTGGATCCAAAATTTTCAAAGTCGTGAAAAGAAAAGGAGGTGATGTAATAGTGGAATGCAAAGAAACAGGAGTTCAGTATCGTAGGCATGTCTCTCATTTATTAAAAATAGCTGTTGACGAAAGCGCTCCGGCATCTTCTTTAAATGAACGTAACAAATCTGTAGGCATTAAGGATACTTCAGTTCCGGCTACCACATCAAGCAAACAGCACCTCGTAAACTCACAGGCATCGTTAGAACAGGAGTTACAAAGAAGTAAGCGAACTATAACCAAACCAACTCATTTAAAAGATTATGTGAGCACAGTTGAAGTTGGTTTATAATAATAGAGTTAGGATAAAATGAATTATGAAAAATTATAAAAAGAAAAAGTGAATGTAGTGTAGCAACCTTTAGGGATACCTTAGTTTAGTAACCTTGGTTTGCTAATTGGGTAACATGGGCTAGCGAAGAATAAAACGACAGTTGTGTGGAGAACACGAGACAGAACAGACGTGCACAAACGCGATACTACAAGTCACATTCCAAAAGTAATACGCTCGGACGGTGGAGGAGAGTATATAGGAAAGGATTTACAAAATTTATTAAGGCAAAAACGGTATCGTAAGCCAATTTACTGCACCACACCAGTGAGGCTTATGTTTACATACCTAGCGAAAAGAGAAGGAATATGGAACCAAGATAAAAATGTTTGACATTTGTTGGATATTCAACACAACATAAGGCATATAGATTTGTGGATAGAGCTACGAACAAAATAACAATCAGCCGTGATGCAAAGTTTATAAAAAACGTAGGACACAGTTTTGATATTTTTGCAAAAGGAAATGAGATTATTAAGGAAACGAAAAAGGAAAATATTGAAACAGATAGTGATCATGAAGATGATGATGAAGATAGTTTCAAGACGATCTCAGATACAAGTGATGAAAACGAATATTCAGATAAGTCCGACAATCTCGAATCAAATGATGAGCAACCAGTTAAAAGAACGACTAGAGGAAAATTGCCATAACGGTACAACGATTTTGTCATGGACTTTGCAGGAATGTGTTCAGAATTCATTCCTACGTCTTTTAATGAGGCGATCTCTTGTGCAGAGAGGGACAAATGGTTGAAGGCAATCAAAGATGAACTAAGCTCTATGGAAAGGAACAACGTATGGAAGAAAGTTTTCATGAACGAAAGTATAAAACCCCTTAATACGAAATGGGTCTTACGATTGAAGGATAATGGAGATGGTACTTTTAAGCATAAAACTAGACTCGTGGCAAGAGGCTTCATGCAAAAGGAAGGCCTTGATTACGAAGAAACATATGCTCCGGTAGCCAAGTGGGTGTTCAAAAAGGTTTTTGGTTTCATCATATGGATGTTTAAACCGCATTCCTTCAAGGAAATTTGAATGAAAACATTTACATCACACCACCTGAAGGTATGAATAGTGAAGTTGGAACAGTATACAAACTACAAAAGTCGATGTATGGTTTAAAACAGTCTCCAAGGTGTTGAAATCAAAAGTTTAACGATGAGATAATGAAAATGGGGTTCACGCGATCAAAGAGAGATTACTGCCTTTACGTGAAAAACACAGAAGCAGATGAGTTATACATTATTATGTATGTAGATGATCTCCTTATTGGTGGTAGAAATCAAGAGACTATAAACAAATTTAAGACAAAACTAACATCAATTTTTGAAATGACAGATTGTGGTTTGCTTAGAAATTTTCTCGGAATTGATTTCGATTACGATCATTCGAATAGTATATGAAAATATTTCAGAAAAACAATATAACGAAAGTACTTAACCGATACCGTATGAGCGACTGTAACGCAACAAGTACTTCTATCGAGACAGGGATTACGTTCCAAAGTACAGACAATGATGGAAAAGAACCCTATCGTGAACTGCTAGGAAGCTTAATGTATATTATGCTAGGGGTCAGACCCGATTTATGTTATGCGGTTAGTTATTTTGGAAGATATCAGCAAAATCCATCTACACAACATTGGAACGCTTTAAAACGTGTAGTAAGATATCTTAAAGGAACAAGTGAAATGTATTTGGAGTATAAAAGGAATGATGATACGAAACCACTGATAGGATATGCGGATGCAGACTGGGCATCAGATACTGATGATCGTAAATCAGTGAGTGGCTTTGTATTTCAAGTGTATGGTTGCACTGTAACTTGGAGTAGTAAGAAGCAGACAACTGTGTCGCTTTCTTCAAGCGAATCAGAATACGTGGCACTCAGTGCAGCTACTTCGGAATGTCTTTGGATAATAGGAATATTAGAAGACTTATCAATTATATCCACTCGAGTAGCGATCTATGAAGATAATAACGGATGTGTCTGCATGGCGAAGAACAATGAGAACAAACGAAGCAAGCACATTGATGTAAAGCATAATTTTATTCGAGATACAGTTTCGCGTGGACAGGTTAGTGTAGAGCGTGTGGGAACTAAAGATCAGTTGGCGGATATATATAAAAGCCTTTGGAGGCAATCCGATTTAGGTTGTTGAAACCAGGACTCGGATTGAGAGAGGGTGTTGAGTAATAAAAATGTAACGTTGAAATACGCCTTAAGGTTGGAGGAACGTGTAGACGGTGAATAATAAAAATCGCCTTGTGTTGTCAGAAGAGCATAGACATCCAACCGGATCGGACGTGTGTTTATTCTTGTACCCCAAAGCGAAACTTCTTGGTTATTTCCTGAAATAACAACAGATCCCCGTAAAATTAAAACATACCATCCATTTACGTAACGCTTTCCATAATACAATAAATTCAAATATAATTCCATACTCTGTAGTTATAGACAACAAAAAAGCGTTCCTATCAGCCGAGATTAAAGGTATGATGTTGGATTTAAACATAAAATCATTACAGCACCCAGTAGCCACTCAGAAACAAATGGTCAAATAGAAAGATTACATTCGACTATAACTGAGCTGCATAGAATCCAAAAGAAATTGACACCAGACCTTAGCTGCAGAACAATTATATGTATTGCAGTAGAAAAATATAACAACACTATCCACTCTTCAATCGGTAAAACACCAAAAGAAATATTATTCGGAATCACCAATAACTGTACAACCCCTGAAGAATTAGACGAAATTAGAACCAAGAGATACGATGAAGTAATCGTCAAACTACAGGAAGTACAATTGAAAGCATTAGAAAAGCACAACAAAACTAGAAAAGAACCGCCAAAATAAGAGACTGGACAAAATGTGTATGTAAAAGACAAAGTCAGAAGAGCAAAACATAACGACAAATTTAAGAAACATATTTTACAAAGGAATAAGCACACTACGTTCAAAAACGAATTTAATAATAAAATCCACAAATCCAATGTAAAGAATGTGACATTGAGGAAATCAACCAACCAGTAGGAGTTCAAGGAGAACACAGAATAACCACAAGACTATTGATCTTTTTACAGCATCCCATACCTATTGACCATGGCTACACTAGAAGTGCTTGATCTTACAAATAAACCAGTTGCTATAACAAACACTGGAGAAGTAAGACTACAGGAAACAGGAAAATTAGACATGCCATTAACGTGACGAGAATAGAAAAATCCTTGGAAAATATAGAAACCGAAATCAGACAATCAGGAACAATACTAGTATATCGGGTATTAAAAGTTACAGGAGATAAAGATTAATTTATATCAGATCAAACCCAAGAAAACCCCTCATTTCAAAAGATAGGAATCATTAGGAAAAGCATGGAAATGGATCGCCGGATCCCCAGACGCAGATGATTTGAACGCTATAACCAATTCACTAGATCAATTAGTCGACAATAGTAATACACAAATAACGATTAACTCACTTATCCGAGAGAGATTGCGAAACATTTCAAAGAATGATAAGGAGACTACAATGTTAAAACAACTATACGCGTTAGATATGATCAAGAATGTAATAGATCAGATTGAAATGGCAATTATATTATCTAAGATAAATATTGTAAACAAAAATCTACTAACGCCTAACGAAATCGACCTAATATACCGAAATCTTCACGACCAGAACATCAGAACCGACATGATAGAAGAAATACTACAATTCATAACAACGCGCATAGCAGTGAAAGATGACATCATACTGTACATCATAGAAATTCCGAACCTCAGCACAATTTCTATGTACACTTAAGAGTTGAGCCAGTAGTTAAGAAAAGTCAAAAAGTAAAACTATCGTCAAACCGTTTCTTGCGATATGAAGAAAATCTATTGAAGCAAACAGGAACGTGCCTAAAAATAAGCAACATGACGTTATGCAAGACAGACGAAGTCGAAGATGTCTCTACGCACAAATGTGATGCCAATATGATACTAAGACACCCAAGTGAATGTGCTTTCGAAACAGCCATAGATCGAAGCACAGTATTAGAGATTAGTCCAACCATAGTCCTTATTAACGATGCGAATGATACCCTGTACTCGACCTGCTATTAGACAGAAAGACCTCTCAAAGGAGCGTACTTAATACATTATAGGAACTGTTCTATACGCTTTACAAACTACAGTTTCTCCAATAGTGAAATCGCTAAAATCGAACATCCCGTGTACACAATAGCTACAGACCTTGGAGTCAAAAGAATCAACGGCAACCCAAATGAGATACTGGAAGGAACACGCCTTCGCAAATTAGAACACATCTTTACGCATCAGGCTTCGTGGCCAGCTTGGACTTTGTTTATCTCAATAACAGATATCACAGCATTAATGTTGCTAGGAAAAAAATCAAAAGCAAACACCATACGAATATCCACAGAGACAGTAGAAAATCATAACCAAGAAACCATTCGATATTTTACTACACCAACTTTGGCCAACTCTCATCAACAACGTTAACCAGGAGGTTCAACGCTCTGAAAGGGGAGCAGTTATCGCGGAACGCAGAGTTAGCATGTGCACCGAAGACAGCGCGTGCACCGTCCATTGACTCCACCAGCACGTGGCTTGCAGTATCAGCAGAATCGCCTACCGTGAGAACGCGCAACGCACAATCGGCAATATCGGTGTAACAGGAAGCGGCCAGCTACCGTGAGAAGGCGCAACGCACCATCAACCGCAACATCGGCGTAGCCGGCAACCGGCCAGCAGCAACGCGTCACCTGGATTCATCAGTTCTAGTTTGGCAGCACTTGGGAACAGTTCAGTTCGGTTCGGTGCGGTTCGGTTCGTTATCGGTTAAAGTAGTTAGTAATAAATTTATTTATATTTCTAGTTGGACGGCTTGACGCCGTATTGACAACACCGCGTGTGTTGACGATTACAAGTACAAATAAATTAACAAGGCATTTCCTCCCTGTTATTTTGCCTTATCCCGGGCATGCTCGGTTGTCGGTGTGTGGAGATTGCAGTGTAGTTGTCCACGTCCAAGGTGGAGGTTGTGTTGAAGGTTTGGTCCTGGTCTATTGCTATCTATTGGTTTGTTGGTGATAGTTTAGTTTGTGAAGCGGAACTTGCTTCCGTGTAGCGGATCTGGACTGTAACAATACAAAAAGAAAACAGTAATATGTACAGCACAAACATTTACCTGCGCACAGTGCTCCTCAAACTGCCCAGCAGTGATAGCCCAAGCTCGATCAAGCCAGCACCGAACTCAAAAGCTATCGGCGAGTTCCATCCCGTAACAGCAGGGTCTCTGCTAATTACGGGGTTGAACCCGCCGACCACCTCCGAACCCAACGCCAGCAAGGCCGAGCTCGCCCCATCAAGGCTAGACAGAGATGAAGAACACTGTTACAGAAAATTCTGCCTCCCTTCTTACGACAGTGCCGACTTTGACCCCGGATGCTGTTGCTTCGTCAACGGATCACCCGTGGCACTACAAAAAAAAAACTTAACACTTGAGACAAAGACAACACAACGAATAACAAAAAAGGAATGGCTGATATGGTTTGGTAGGATAATGGGGATGTGGAATCAAAGGATAAGACCGTTGTCTCTGGCGAATCGAAAGATGAGCCTCATGTATGCGAGGTCTCTAGTCGCCAACATTTCCCTTATTTCTATACCCGGTCGTCTGCCGATGCTCTCGACTGCGCTTAACAAGGAGGGTCTTGCAGTTTCAAACTCCACGCAGGACCACAGAAGGTGATCCACATCGTGAAATCCGTCACCGCAGCCACACACCTTCGTCTGAGCCAGAGTTATACGCTGCAGATGAGCGTTCAACGCGAAATGATTCGACATAAGTCGAGACATCATGCGTATGAACGCCCGGTCTACAGAGAGCCCACCGAACCAAGGCCGCAGGGACACTTGCGGAGAGATCGAGAAAAGGAATCGCCCGAGATCGTCCACCTCCCACATGCTCTGCCAGCGAGACAGCAAAAGTTGCTGTAGTAGGCGAAGAAACTCTCGGGCCGAGATTGGACGGTCGTAAAATGCACCTTGTTGGACGCCTGTTTTGGCCAGTGAGTCTGCCTTCTCGTTGCCGGGAATTCCACAATGAGAATGTACCCAAATTAGCAAAACCCTGAACGCCTTGTCGAACATGGAGCCAAGCAATTCTATGATTTTCACGGTAAGGAAATCCTGGCTCTTAACAGCCTTCGGGGACCTTAGTGCTTCGATAGCGCTAAGGCTATCTGTAAAGATGAAGTACTGATCCGAAGGTCTCGCTGCTATCATCAATAGTGCGTACAAGATTGCGGCTAGTTCTGCGGTGTAGACACTACACGGCTCCCGCAATTTGAAAAATGCTTCGGCGGACTCACTAAAAACGCCGAAGCCGGTGCCTTCCTTAGAGGATGATCCATCAGTATAATACTGGCTACTTTGGTCTAAATGGCCATACTTATCCCTGAAAATGCCCGGAACTACCATCGGGCGAAGATCATTCGGTATGGTCTTAATTTCCTCGTGCAACGAGGAATCTGTTGTTAAAAGGGAACTGTAGGTCTCAGGAAGGGCAGCACGGTTTAATGCCTGTGGAGCGCTAGGATGCACTTGTAGGGCAACAAAATCTTCGTAGATTTTCAAGATCTTGCTCTTAGAACCTGTCTCTAGAAGCGCTTTAAAATTTTCTTCGATCAAGGGATTTGATACTGAAGAACGGACTAGAAGGCGAAGCGACAGCATTTCAAAACGTAGTTTTAGCGGCATCACTCCGGTCATCACTTCTAGGGACATGTTGTGTGTTGATTTCATGCTCCCTAGTGCGAGTCTAAGACAACGATACTGTAGCCTCTCTAATTTGAGGATATGCGTGTTGGATGCCCCATGAAAACATATGCTTCCATATTCCAACACGGATAGTACCGTTGTCTTATACAGTCGTAGGACGTCTGATGGATGTGCGCCCCACCAGAATCCTGTGACTGTCCTTAGAAAGTTGATTCTTTTACTGCATTTTTGCACCAGATGGGTGATATGTGTACTCCAGTTTAGCCTTGAGTTGAACCAAACACCAAGGTATCGAAAATTGTCGGTAGTTGATATCTTTTCACCGTACAAAAAGACATCAATTTTCGGGTCAAATAGTCAGAGAAAACTCTGTTTTTCGTCGTGTCGCTGAAAGGAGAAAAGACTACCATCTCAGTTTTCTTTGCAGAAAACTTGATACCAAGGTTTTCAGACCACTCGGCAAGATTGTCCAAAGAGGTTTGTAAAACCAGTTGTATTTCGGCGACGTCCCTGCTTGCAAAAGATATGACGCCGTCGTCAGCCAATTGTCTAATGCTGCAGGTCGGAGCTAGACAAGAATCTATTTCACTGACATAGAAGTTATATAGCAGGGGGCTCAAGCAGGACCCTTGGGCTAGTCCATGGAAGCTGGTCCGCTTTAGTTGCACATGACCATTGTTGAAATACATAGCTTTCTCCGACAAAAGGTTGAACAGAAAGTTGTTCAACTTTGGACCCAGCCCCACATTTTCTAATTTTTGACTCAGCTTGTATGGTGATACTGAGTCAAATGCCCCCTGTATATCCAGGAAAATAGATCCCATGTTCTGCTTGCGTGCACGAGCAAGCTCTATTTCTGTTACCAGAAGGGCTAAGCAGTCATTAGTACCCCTGGCTTTACGAAAACCAAACTGGGTATTCGAGAGAAGGTTGTTCGATTCCAACCATTCTTCTAACCGGAAAAGAATCATCCTTTCAAGGAGTTTCCTCAGCCACGACAGTAACGATATTGGCCGATACGAATCGTGTCTTGATGGCGGTTTGCCAGGCTTCAAGATAGTGACAACTTTCACTTCTCTCCACTCTTGCGGGACGCTGTTAACCTCCAACATATTGTTGAAAATACTTAACAGACGCTTCCTCCCTATGTCGGGCAGATTTTGAAGCAATTTGCTACTGATATGATCCAGACCCGGGGAGGAATTTTTGCTTGATAGGAGAGCAAGTGATAGCTCTACCATTGTGAACGGTGAATCCATCCTAGGGTCACTACCAGGCGCATGTTGTGTAAAGCTTTGCGCAGGAACGAAATCGGGGCAAAGCTTGTGGGCAAATTCATACAGCCACTCGCCAGAAAAGCTTTCGCTCTTATTGATGTTGTTGCTGTTTCGCATCCTTCTAGCCATTCTCCAAAGCGAATTAAGTGAAGTGGTGGGGTTTAGATTATCGACGTATCTACGCCAATAACCCTTTTTCTTCGCCTTCAACAGGTTTTTGCACGTTCTCTCCAGTCCTTTATATTTTCCATATAAGGACCTCGAGCCCGTGTCCCGGAAGGCTTTAAATGCCTCACGCTTCTTGGTGAAAGCCGCTTGGCAATCCTTGTCCCACCAAGGAGTGGGAGGTTTTTTAAATGTCCTTGCTTGGTGGGAGCGCCTTGTTTGGGCCTCAAGGACGCACTTGTTTACAATTGAAACAAGTTTTTCGTACTCCTTGACAGGAGATAAATCTTCCAAGACAAGTGAAAGCGAAGCGGCTATTAATTCGCCGTATCTCGTCCAGTCGATGTTCCTCGTTAAGTCACATTTAACGGGGATTCCTTCTACTGGACATCCTCCCTTGATGTAGGAAATTTCTATCGGCAAGTGGTCACTGCCGATAGGGTCCTGGATCACCTTCCAACTGAAATCCAGGGCCATTGCTGATGGACATAGAGACAGGTCCAGTGCACTCGCCCTACTTAGAGGTGTCTGCATCCTAGTTGCCTCTCCTGAGTTGAGAATCGAAAACCCAAATCTGTCGCAGAAATCTCGGATGATAGGAGTGAGAATGTCATCCTTATCGCACCCCCAGTCGATTCCATGGGAGTTAAAGTCTCCCAGGATCAAAAGCGGTCCAGACAACAGTGGTCTTGTTCCAAGATCCTCTTTGAACTTTTTAATTTTTTCTTTTTCATTGTTGGCTATCGGGGGGATATAGATGGATGCAATTGTCACGTGAAGAACGCCAAGTTTTGCCTTAACTGCGACAGTTTCTATCATTTCTTGTCTAGGGGTGGGTATTCTGGTGAAAGTGTGACTCTTTCGAACACCAATCAGTACCCTCCCACCCCTAGTAACGCGATCTTCACGGATTATGTTATATCCCGGGAAGGTTAATTTAATTTCATCCGATAGCCAAGTTTCACAGAGGGCAAACACATCGCAGTTGTGTTCGCCCACTAATGCTTTAAAGGAGTTTAGCTTGCCAAGCAAACACCTACAGTTCCACTGTATGATAGTAGCCGTAGGAGCCATTAATCATCCAAACGGACCATCATACTTAACCATGGCCATTGAGCCAGCCACTGTTTGATCATCCCCTTCAGGAAAGGAAGGGCCCAAGTAGCGATCATGTGCAGATGCTGCGGGAGGTTAAGGGTCATTAGGAGGGACTCAAGGATCACGGAAAGAGACGGGGTGGGAGTTCTCGGGAAGCTCGTGGGCTCCGTTGGAAAAGCCAGGCTTTCCACCGGAGCTTCGGTCCGAGAAGATCGCTTCTTCTTGGGCTGCTTCCTGGCAGTTTGTGGGGCGGGAGTTTTGGGATCAGCGTCGCGTTTCGTGACGGTTGGGGAAATTTTAGCGTGGCGCTGTGATGCCAAAGGTTTACTTTTCGTCTTAAGGACCTTCCTTTGTACTTTTTTGTACGGGATTCTCACATTCTTTACTGGTCTCAATGGCACCTATTCCAGTGCAGTCGGATTGGCCTCGCCATTTGCAGCTGTGTTATCCAGCACTGCAAAGGGGTTCGATGCGTTTGCTCCCTTGAGAGCGTCGCTGTATGAGCCGCGTGCCCGCCCGGCTACCGTTTTGGTCTGCTCCCTTTGCAGCTTCCGGTACACAGGTCACAATGCAACCTCATGCCACTCCTCCCGACAATGCGAGCATTTTTGGGATGGGGCTTTGCAGTCCTCAGTAGCGTGAGCCCCTCTGCATTTTCCGCAGCAAATCTTACGAGTGCAAAACGGATCGGCATGTCCAATCTGGCTGCACTTCGAACAGGTGGCCACCCTTGGCACGTATGGCCGGTCGATGGGTATCCGGAGGCCTTCTAAAATGAGGGCCTGCGGAAGTACCGTTCCCTCAAACGTGATCCGGAGGGAGGTGGTCGGGATATATTTTTTTTTCATTTTTCGATGAGGCATCAAGCTTAAAAAGCTTTTTTGCCTCAAGGACTTTTACTTTCGGCGTGTCTGGTGCATGAAATGCACCTACACCGAATTTAACCACCTCCTCCTCCGGATAATCGAAGTCTTCGATCACGCCGGTAACTTCCACCAGACTACCGGGAATATAAACCCGGTAGTGCTCCGAAAAATCTGGATCAGCCGCAATGACGTTGGCTTGAGCCCGGTCCTTTGCGGTTACCCTGATCTTGTTTGGGCGCATCCGAAACACATCGGCAACACCCGGGTATTTTTTAAACAGAACAGCCGCGATCGTCCTTACATCGAGCTGCTTGGTACGTGGCCTAAAATAAACTAACGGCTTACCCTCCCACGACACCGGGTAAGCACGAGCTCGATGTTCAGATGGCTGATCATTAGCTTTTGTCAGCGGGGCACAAAAACTATTTGCCAGTGGGGCACTCGACGCCTTCGAGGAAGACGGTCTCTCTTCCAATGCCACCTTTTTAGTGGCAGGAGCGGTCTTAGGGCGACCAGGCTTACGCTTCACATTCGGCTCTATCTCTCTCTCCGAATCCGATAAGTCGGTCCCCATGTTTGGACCGAAGACAACGGGGGAAGTAGGGGTAGACAAACTTACCGATATACACAATAAGCAAACACGCGCGCACGAGCACACACACTCACACACACACAAGACAGATCACGATCGATGCGACGATGCAGCGTCGATACGCTTGCTTATCGCAACGATCGGCAGATACACACACTCACAACACTAAAAACACACGTTGATCGGGGCTAGGCGCCACTCGATCGATAAACACAAACTCCGAGCGAAAGCCGGAGAAAGGCGGAGACACCGATTAGTGCGATACGGGTAATCACGTTGATTACGCTATCGCACACGAGGACAATGACCACTATCTGCCGTACGCAAATGATCCGTTTGACGCTCCACAGCGAAACACGTCTAATCGCCACGGAAGCTGGAGGCAGAATGAATTAGTAATAAAGAACCAATCTTTTTTAAAAAGACCCAACAAGTGTTAGACTTGTAACTTAGATATAAGCATGAAATATAAATGTATTTCAGTTTTAACTGGTACTAAAGATTGTTTCGTCGTAGCATTAAAAGAATATGTCAAGGACAAACAAAATTTCCTTATAGATTGTCGATTGAATTATCTCGACAAGGAAACGAAGGATAAACTTTCAAATGTTTTAGAAGATGTAAAGAAAGTTTTTTATGAACCAAACAAAAAATTAACATGCGTCACAAACGTGACATGTTCGATAAATACAACGGACGAAAGACCAGTACATCAAAAAGTATTTCCATATCCTGCAGCATATACGGAAGAAGTAAATTTACAAATTAGAAAACTTCTTCAAGATGGAATTATAAGACCATCTAGATCTGCATGGACATCACCAGTATGGATAGTCCCGAAATAAAGTGGACCAACCGGTGAAAAGAAATTAAGAATGGTAACGGATTATAGAAAAATAAACGAAAAGACAATTAGCGAACGTTATCCGATGCCGGAAATAACGTACATTTTAGACCAACTCAGAGGTCAGAAATATTTCTCAACGCTGGATCTCGCTTCAGGATTCCATCAGATACCAATAAATCCTAAAGATATGGAGAAAACAGCATTTGCCGTAAACAATGGCAAATACGAATACGCAAGGATGCCGTTTGGACTGAAAAATGCACCGGCCATTTTTCAACGAGCATTAGATGATATACTTCGTGAACATATAGGACGAATATGTTATATATACATGGACGACGTTATTGTTTTTGGAAAAACAATAGACGATCATCTAACAAATTTACATATAATCCTGAATACACTGAATATAGCAAATTTAAAGGTTCAACTGCATAAATCAGAATTTATGCATCAAGAAATAGAATTCCTCGGTTACATTGTATCATGCGACGGAGTGAAACCAAATCCCCAGAAAATTCAAGTTATCAAAGAATACCCTGCACCTAAGAACATAAAAAGCCTTAGATCATTCCTTGGTCTAATGATCTACTATAGAAGATTCATTCGTGATTTTGCTAAAATTGTAAAACCACTTACGAATCTATTGAGAGGAATTAAGAATTCGGCTTCAACTAAAAAAGTTTCATTTTCCTCAGATCAAATGGAATGTTTTTACAAGTTGAGAGCCATACTGTCATCAAAGGATATCTTAATCTACTCCGATCACAACAATCCCTTTATACTAACCACAGATGCATCTGATTTTACCATTGGAGCAGTATTATCACAAGGAGAAATTGGAAGAGATCGTCCAATACATTTTGCATCTCGCTCCTTGTTGCGAACGCGACAAAATAAAATTGAGCTAAACTGACAGGCATGCAAGAGTTAGATGAAAAACTTTAAATAACTAAATATCTTTGTTTAGGATAAATTCTCACCGGCAAATATTATTTTAGGAAAAACCTAAACTAACAGAGCGACCTCCTAGCATGAGAAAACAAGAGTATGATGCGTTATTGGAAATATCTCGAAAAAGGGATAAATCTCGACATATGGTAATCATAAACTCAGGCCATGTAATAAAATACGAAAGTGAAGAACATAGGCCGAAAAAGGTTAACGCTAGAACCCAACGCATACGTTATCGTTGCGCGATTAGTTTCACGAAACAAGGACCTGCGCGAAGATCAAGGCACGGTCGTAGGGCAGTGAAGGAAAGACCAACTTGACGAATAGAGTAAACGACGCGCAGGCAAAAGGCAATAGGAAAATAAACATACGCACTTGAACCACAGATGCGCATTACCCATGGTCATAAAACGATAGGGTAACAATCGCCAGACATTGTAACGTTACAGACCTCCTACACTAGCCGACGTCAGGCAGGGATCAAACGCATCGGCATACCGAGTTAGGATAAAGGAGATCGATGTAATGCTATTTCATGTTCTTTTTCCCACAGAATTTTAGTATATAAGACAGGATTTTTTAAGAATAAAATCGACTTGTAATCCAAACCTCAACGAAGAAACTTGTGTTTCATTGTTTGGGTATCCATACAGAATCGGGAAAGTTTCACCTTTGCCTTCCCTCCGGAAATTGGTTACGCATTTTGGTGTCTCCCCACTCCGTCGGAAGAATTAGGCGAAATCAAGCCAGGCAAGAACCACGGTTAGATACTTCTCCTGGTTATCCAAGAAAAAAGGCTAATCGTCTGATCGAGCTACGGCATTCCCGTTGTCCACGCCGAGTTAGTGAAGTGCGAGTCCGCCGCTAAAAACTTCTCCTGGTTTTCCAGGAAAAAAGGTTAGCCGCCTGATTCAAGCAACTCTGACAAGGCCAGGAATCTGCGCGGAGATCTCCGAATCGATCACTCCTTCGCGTGGTCGGTTCAACAACGGTTCGTTATCGAACTAACAAATGGTGGCTCCAGAGAGGAATTGTTAATATCCGCGCGCGTTAACAACTCATTCGAGCGAACTTACGTTCGTGGTGTGCTGTCGCCAAAAGAACAGCCTCTAACTGAACCCGCACCAAGCAGTGCTTCAAAAAGGTTCAGACTCAAATTCTGCGCTTGTGAAAAATAAAGTGAATTGCAGCGAGTGAAACGGTTTACAATTAATACACGTAAGAACTACAGTGCTATAAGTGAACCGATCGAGTGCCGTTGCGATCATATCAATGTGCACAAGTGCAGAACAAAATCGGGGAGCATCAGTGAGTGCCAGTGCGTGATATAAGCTTTATATAAGCAATAAACACGGCTCCGAACTAACCCATACCAAAGGGTAATAAAGTTCTTCCAAAGAGGTAGAACTAAAAGGAGTACGTTATTTTACTATTTGAGAACAATAGTGTTACAATACGGCTCCGGAGTGAACGAAAAAAGTTCACATCCGAAATAACCCGAAAGAAACTTTAAATGTTAAGCGAAGACGTCTATGCTTACGAAAGAAATCGTGTTTAACAATCAGTACGTGGACAAACGCGGACTAATAAGTTAACCGAGTGAATGACGTTTCGATCGTTTTAAAGTGCTCGCGTTTAAATAATTGAGGACATAAACACCAGTGCATAACGGAAGCTTATCAGCAATACGCACGTGGGAAAAAGTTCTCGTAAGGCGTATCTTAACGGAGTAAGTCAGTTGACTATCGGTGCAGATGGTTTTTTAGTACGACTTCGGAGAGAATTATCAGCGAGATCGAGACCACATTGAACTACCGGGCACGTCAAGGAAAGGTAACACCGAAAACGGTAAGTCGAACTTTCTTATCTATAGCTCAGAGTAGGAATTTTAAAGATCCGCCGAGATGCCTTATAAATTTACCACGAACACTTCCGGCAGTTGCCGATTGTGCGTGGCGGAAGACACTTCCGAAGAAAGCATGATCTCATGCTATGAATGTGATAGATGGTTTCATTTAACATGTGCCAAACTATCACGTAAACCAAAGCCGGAAGAATGCTGGCTTTGCGTAAAATGTCAAAAGATAGCATATGAACTTAATAGATTGCCCAAGGAATCTGCTAGTAAGGATACAGAGGCTATGTTCTCACGACTATTGCTTGATCAACAAGAACAATCAAAGGAGCAATTACAAGAATTTTTAAAAGCAGTAACAACTATTGCGGGCGACAAACAAGGATCGCCGCACATAGAAACGCTATTGAAAAGACAATCGCTTATGCAGTTACCGAGATTTGGAGGGGATCCAGCAGAATGGCCGAATTTTAAGCAAACATTTGATGATACTAATGAGGAGGGAACATTCTCTAATTTAGAGAATTTAAACCGCCTTAAACAGGCCTTATATGGACCAGCCCTCAAAAGCGTTCAACAATTAATGCTGGATTCTTCAAACGTGCCAGAAATAATGACACGCTTAAAGAACTCCTTCGGGAGAACAGATTTAGTGTATCTTGAACTACGTAATAATCTGTATAAAATTCGAGGAGATTCCAAAACCATTGTAGTGGATGAGGACAAGATTAGGTTGGCTAATTTTCGGAAAAACAACCGAAAGCCAAGAAGAGGAATATTCCATGATAATACAAGAGAAAGAAAGTTTTCGTGAACCAATTTCCAACAAATTTTCCAGGTAAAACCAGGTGTTCAAATTTCTCTTTCTACGCATATTGCAAAGTCAAG
Organism: Anopheles stephensi; assembly: GCF_013141755.1. Lineage (NCBI taxonomy): Eukaryota > Metazoa > Arthropoda > Insecta > Diptera > Culicidae > Anopheles > Anopheles stephensi. The sequence continues at coordinate 19,840,337 of NC_050201.1, read as the reverse complement.
CTTAAAACAACCAGCAAAACGACGGATAATAAAATCTGAAAAAATAATTTGCAGAGATATCAATGACCATCAGTCAAAAAGAGACAAATCCGGAGAGATTCGTCAAAAGGTCTACAAATTAACAAATGAAAATTCAGTTCTTAAAGCATCAATTACAAAAAAGAAAAGAAATAGGATTTCTACCTGTATCGCAAACTCCAATCATTTTATGGAAACACAAATGACAAAAGATCGAAAAGGATCTACACCTGTAAACACTTTACACGGGAAATACCGCCGTTCAGTCAATGAACTGGCGGATTTGAATGTTTACGGCAAACAAAAGTTTGAACCACCGTTAAACAAGAAACACAGGCTACCCAATAAAGGACCAATTGAATGTAGTTTCATAGGAATTCATGAAGAAAATATGATTGAAGAGGTAATTGATAAGGAATTACCAACAATAAAGATGAAAAGTAAGAAAATAATTCCTGATACATGGAACTACGAGGTTTTGACACCCAGCTCCAGGAAAGCTACTGCAATCACACAAACGATTAAGCCTATAGGAAAAGGGTTTACTGGTTTAATCAAAGGCCTCAGGGTATTGTTCCACAATTTATCGACCTTTATATTAATCATGTTATTTCTCTTTTCAGCTGAAGTTCTGGGTAAAACAACATGGGGATTGATTACATATTTGATTGCAACCAACGAACTATTCTCAAAAGCAAATAGCCTCTTGCATGCCACAAATGATATAGGAAGACAAAAAAATCTATCAAATCAAATCGACACAAATGTTTCGAGTATTTTAACTTTCAAAAATTCAAGGTAGTAAACGATCGTCAAATGGACATTGCGAGAAAAAATACACATTAGTTTTCTAAAAGAGTAGTTGAGAAAAGATTAGCTCAAATGTTCGAAAAAATCGACTATGACTCTCTATATCAAAAGTCTTGTAATTGCAACGCACCCGCGCAAGGGCAACGCATTTCGTCAGTAACGTCTGAGTTCAACCAGAATCAGAGAATACTTCAGAGCGTCATTCTTCATCCGGCAGAAACAGTTGGTCTGCTATCAACAATTAGATGACAACGGTCAACGTCGAAGGGAACTACGAAGCGGTAATATGCGGTTGGCTAGTGCTTAGATACGAAATTGGCTATCTCAACAAAAAAGTGGATCTTCAAAGGGTGTGCAAAGTCACAACTATAATCTGCGAAGAAAGCTAGCTATGTTCAACTATCAAACGTTCAAGGTCGAACAAATGCAGTATGTCTTGCTAACACCATCGAGAGACTACTGTTTGGTCATATGGGCCGAGTCTGATGGAAAGCAAGGTCAAGATGCTGAGATCTCCAGAAGATGAAAAACCTGCTATACAAAGTGATGAGAGAATCACTTCTTCTGTGCAACTAAATCAGAGCTGAACAACACCCAAGTCTACAATAGTTCCCGCATAACGCCTTACTGCGGTCTAAACTAGAATCTTGGTCGAATAGTTGATTCGAATGCATCTTCAACTATCGATATCTAAATCTTAAAATCCAGCATCAAAATGACGACTATTCTTCAAATCGTAGCCACTTGAGAAATCGCCCAACTGAGTCATCGTGTTTAAGACGACGACGTGTGAAATCAACGAGAAACTACAACATCTCTTATCCTGTAGAGATTTTTGAAAATCGTGTCAATCAAAATCGTATCTGAGTTTCAACGCCCAACGCGCAGCCCTACGAGTAGTCCAATGTGCAACTAATATCATCTCCTTCGTCCTTCGTCATCGCCGCGACAACCTACAAGCACCAACGCATCCTCACCGGCTAGACATCTGTAAATGGTTTCTTCAACCGACTGCAAGCATCGATGAACCGTCAACGGCAGAATGCGTGCAATTACAATCAGGTGTCGTATAATGAGAGCGCGAGACAATTCAATTGATTAAAATATTAGGAAAATTAACTCAACAGAAGTTAAATTTTATCTCGGCAGTAATACGTCGCGTTTATTTGGTAAAACTTATAGTTTTACGAGGGCCGGAATGTTGCGAACGCGACAAAATAAAATTGAGCTAAACTGACTGGCATGCAAGAGATAGATGAACAACTTTAAATCACTAAATATCTTTGTTTAGGATAAATTCTCATCGGCAAATATTGTCTTAGGAAAACAACCTTAAGTCACAGAGAGGCCTCATACCGTGAGAAAGACGAAATTGTGGTAACATGTCAGGGTATGTCATAAAACATCTCGAAAAAGGGACAATATCCAGACATATGAAAATTATAAATAAACTCAAGCCATGTAATAAATACGAAAGTGAAGAACACAGGCCGAAAAGGGTTAACGCTAGAACCCAACGCATACGTTATCGTTGCGCGATTAGTTTCACGAAAAAAGGACCTGTGCGAAGATCAAGGCACGGTCGTAAGGCAGTGAAGGAAAGACCAACTTGATGAATAAACAAACGACGCGCAGGCAATAAGCAATAGTAAAATAGGCATACGCATCTGAACCACGGAAGCACGATGCATTACCCGTGGTCATAAAAGATAAATAAATAGGAGCGTAGGTCATACGATCTCCTACACTAGCCGACGTCAGGCAGGTATCAAACGCATCGGCATACCGAGTTAGGATAAAAAAGATCGATGTAATGCTGTTTCATGCTCTTTTCCCATAGAATTTTAGTATATAAGACAGGATTTTTGAGAATAAAATTGACTTGTAATCCCGACCTCAACGAAGAAACTTGTGTTTCATTGTTTGGGTATCCATACAGAATCGGGAAAGTTTCACCTTTGCCTTCCCTGCGGATGTTGGTCCCGCACTTTGGTGTCTCCCCACTCCGTCGGAAGAATTAGGCGAAATCAAGCCAAGCAAGAACCACGGTTAGATACTTCTCCTGGTTATCCAGGAAAAAAGGCTAATCGTCTGATCGAGCTACGGCATTCCCGTTGTCCACGCCGAGTTAGTGAAGTGCGAGTCCGCCGCTAAAAACTTCTCCTGGTTTTCCAGGAAAAAAGGTTAGCCGCCTGATTCAAGCAACTCTGACAAGGCCAGGAATCTGCGCGGAGATCTCCGAATCGATCACTCCTTCGCGTGGTCGGTTCAACAACGGTTCGTTATCGAACTAACACTCCTAGTCAAAAACAGAGGAAGCATATTCCGTAGCAGAGAAAGAAATGCTTGCTATTATGTGGTCTTTAAAGACTTTACGAAATTATTTTTACGGTGCTAAATTTAAAATTATTACCGATCATCAGCCTTTAACCTTTACATTGTCCGAAAAAAATACGAATGCCAAATTGAAAAGATGGAAAGCATTTCTCGAAGGACATGACTATGAAATAGTCTACAAACCTGGAAAAACAAGTGTAGTCGCTGATGCATTGAGCAGAATTGTATGCTCTATGACGGCAACGAAGCATTCAGCTGAAGAATCGGACACATTTTTCATACCTGCCACAGAAGCACCAATAAATGATTTTCGTCACCAGGTATTTTTGGAAAAAGGAAAAATCAGCGTCATAGTAACGTACCCTTTTGAAAAATATAAAAGAGTAAACGTAAAAATTTGGGATTTAAGCGATGAAACGATATTGCATTTTCTAAGATCGCATTTTGATCCATCGAAATTAAATGGATTACATACTAGTGAAGGATTTATGGGTCAAATAAAAAATGTGTATAAGCAACACTACGGTCGACAAAATATGTTAAAAATACGATTTTTCCAGAAAATATTAGAGGATATCGAAAACCCTAGTGACCCCCGCACTTTGGTGTCTCCCCACTCCGTCGGAAGAATTAGGCGAAATCAAGCCAAGCAAGAACCACGGTTAGATACTTCTCCTGGTTATCCAGGAAAAAAGGCTAATCGTCTGATCGAGCTACGGCATTCCCGTTGTCCACGCCGAGTTAGTGAAGTGCGAGTCCGCCGCTAAAAACTTCTCCTGGTTTTCCAGGAAAAAAGGTTAGCCGCCTGATTCAAGCAACTCTGACAAGGCCAGGAATCTGCGCGGAGATCTCCGAATCGATCACTCCTTCGCGTGGTCGGTTCAACAACGGTTCGTTATCGAACTAACACTCCTAGTCAAAAACAGAGGAAGCATATTCCGTAGCAGAGAAAGAAATGCTTGCTATTATGTGGTCTTTAAAGACTTTACGAAATTATTTTTACGGTGCTAAATTTAAAATTATTACCGATCATCAGCCTTTAACCTTTACATTGTCCGAAAAAAATACGAATGCCAAATTGAAAAGATGGAAAGCATTTCTCGAAGGACATGACTATGAAATAGTCTACAAACCTGGAAAAACAAGTGTAGTCGCTGATGCATTGAGCAGAATTGTATGCTCTATGACGGCAACGAAGCATTCAGCTGAAGAATCGGACACATTTTTCATACCTGCCACAGAAGCACCAATAAATGATTTTCGTCACCAGGTATTTTTGGAAAAAGGAAAAATCAGCGTCATAGTAACGTACCCTTTTGAAAAATATAAAAGAGTAAACGTAAAAATTTGGGATTTAAGCGATGAAACGATATTGCATTTTCTAAGATCGCATTTTGATCCATCGAAATTAAATGGATTACATACTAGTGAAGGATTTATGGGTCAAATAAAAAATGTGTATAAGCAACACTACGGTCGACAAAATATGTTAAAAATACGATTTTTCCAGAAAATATTAGAGGATATCGAAAACCCTAGTGATCAAATGGAAATAATAAATAAAGAGCATAGCTTAGCACACAGAGGTCTGGAGGAGAATAAGATGAAAATAACGAAAAAATATTATTTTCCAAACATGACATCTAAGATCAGAGGATATATAAAAGATTGTATGATTTGCAACGAGTGCAAATATAACAGAAATCCTATCAAATATCCTTTGCAAAGAACTCCAATACCTCAATCTCCATTTGAAATTATGCACGTTGACATACTGTTTTTGGAGAATAATCATTTTTTAACATATATTGACAAATCCTCTAAGTATGCTCAAGTCAAGCAAATAAATTCAAGAGCAACAGTAGACATTCTACCCATTTTGAAGGAGATAGTATTAAGACACAAACCACCAGATACATTGGTAATAGATGACGAAAAGTCTTTGAATTCAGGCGATATGATGTGCTTTTTTAAAAGCTACAACATTAAGCCATATATAACACCTACGGGTCGTAGTGAAATTAACGGCGCTATTGAACGTTTTCACTCCACATTGCTAGAGTTGTATCGTATAACCAAGCATGAAAATCTACAAAAAACACTTTTGGATTTAGTGAACCTTTCAGTTTTAAAATATAACAAATCAATACATTCTTGTACTAAATATAGCTTATTTGAAATTATTACTCCCTCAAAGGACACGAGCTCAATACTTGAACAAGTCTATAAACATTTAAAAAAGAAACAAGATAAGGATATTGATTGGCACAATAAAAAAAGAAAGGAGGAAGTTATTCCACAAACAGCTTAAGCTTTTATGAAGACAAAAAGAAGGATTAAACATGCAAAGCCATTTAAAAAAATTGAGATTGTAAATATAAATAGATCAACAGTCACAACAAAAGAAGGAAGGAAGGTGCATAAAAATGATCTTAAAATTAAATCGTAAAAAAACTATATTCACAGATTGATACCCAGCGTGATGGTACAAAATGTTACAATCAGTAGCCTGGAAAACATACCGATAATTGCATTCGATAGAGGAGAAGCCAGAGTAGCAACGGGAATGACAATTTACGTACATCATTTCGAAATAGGAGCAATTCAGAATGAGCTTCAGGTTTTGTTAAAAGAGTTTCATTCAATTGAAGAAACACAGTTTACAAAAATAATTTCAGAAGAGTTCAAAACCACTTATGATACACTAGGAAATATTTTACCGAGTACATTGGTTAGAACGAAACGTTGGGACACACTCGGAACGATCTGGAAATTCATTTCAGGAACGCCAGACCCGAACGACCTAAGATTAATAAATTTAACGTTAAATGATTTAATTACAAAAAATAATGCACAAATAATCATCAATAATGATTTAACAACGCGAGTTAAAGAATGTTTAGAGAAAGTGAAACAATCTTTGAGTGTTTTCAGAAGTTCGACGGTAGAACTTTACGCATTACAACATTAACCTGAAATATTTAACCGAGAAGCTAAGCATTATTGTGGAAAGCATTACGTAAAATTATCTATTACTAACCCACGCCTACTAAGAAAAAAGGAAACAGATTTGTTAATCGCGAATTTTAAAAATAGCATGTATCCGTTACATGCAGCTATAGAAGCTTTGTCAAAAACAACAACTAAAGTAGCTGTTAACAAGAACGAACTTTTATTAATTATACGCGTCCTTAAACTGGAATCAAGAGTTTATCGAAAAATACAGGTGTATGCGATTACGAATAGAAATAAGAAAGTTCATGTTCCCAATTCCATTTACCTATCAATCAAATCCCAAATGTTCACGGTGTCAACATTAGAAGACGACATCTACCTCGCAGAAAATATTGAGGAAGACAACTCAACGTGCATCCCGCATCTGATTAAAGGGCAGTCAGCAATCTGTGATTATGTGGCAAATCCTACGAAATCAGAGGTCATCAATGTCAACACGGGCAACATCGTGATCAGCACAGACCAATGGTACATCCTAGATTCGACATGTGGTATTCATGGGCGAAATCTTACCGGATCAATATCAATATCGTACGACTCTTGCAATATTTTGATTAACAAGACAATGGTTTCGACGCAAGTAATAGACATCCCCGGTTCACCGATCCATTTGCCGATATTTGGAATAGAGGTTACACCTCGCAATAAAGTGATAATCCTGAGCATCGATTATCTACACGATCTACACAACGATTTGCGAAAGCATATGAACCAGATAAAGTTAGATAACAACAGTTTATCCTGGTCCTGGAAATGGTCTGTAAGCAGTATCATTAGCACCCCGTTATTGGTACTGATAATAATTTCGGTGTATGTGTACCTGTCGAAAAAGAAAAGTAACGTCAAGATACAAATCAACGCGATGCCAGGTACTCAGACTCCACAAAATAACGGATCGGAGACGTCGTCGACAAGTAGGATGATGTTAGCATCGGAGTTCAAGCCGATCACGATGCAATAACTGTTTCGTACGGAGCCTCAAATTAAGGACGGGGCGAGTTACCGTATTCAACATCGGCAACATACAACATCATCAGCGGTACTCGACGACGATCTAATCCAACACCGCCTCGACCATGGGACGATCAACATTTCGACACCTCAGCATTCCGGCCGGACAACGCTGCTCCGACCGTGAGACCAGCAACCCGACGCCGGAACATTCCTAACGTCACGTGGCCGAACCAACTCCTTGGTGTGACCCAGACCTCCTCCCCTTCCATACCACTCCTATATCCATAACTGTAAACTTGTAAACATAAAAATAATTATTAAGTTAGTCTTAATCGGACCCTCCAGCAAACAAGAGGCGAATAAAGCGGATCATCCCCAATATAAAAACGTTTTGAGTTTTAACTCGCGCACTTTCCGACGCGCATGTCAACAGCGAGCTGGCAACCGGACCCGACACGTGGACACGCGCTTCCGCTCCACGACAGCCGCAACCAGCGAACCAGCCAGGTCAGCGGAACGCCAAAGCGGGTCATTTGGAAATATTCCAGCCGATTTTAATCAGTTACGATTCAGAGATCAGGGAATAAAGTAAGCTTTTTGTAAAAAGTACTCCCACTGTGTCGTTTCTATAACTGGCGCAGCCGTACGGAGTCAGCTGAGTGAAAGACTGTGATAACAGTGGAAAAATAATGGACAAACAAAATCGTTGTTAAAGTTTTCCCGCATAAAACAGTTTGTGTAACGCAGCCTGAGCGTTCGCGACAAGCAGACGTCTTCGTCGTCGTGGAATTGAGGAACCCCCTGCAGACTTCACCTGGAGAACCAGCATCGTCAGCCCGTCTACGCTACAAGACAGCAAAACAAATCGTAAGTATTTTTTTCTTTTCTTTGCATTTACGAAAAATCGTAAATCGAAAGCGCACTACCAGATAGACGCTTCGATTGGAGACGCGTACTACCAGAAAGACGCGTATTCAGCAGTGAAAGTGTTAAAATTATTTGCGTCCCTAAATATTTAGGTAGGGAAGTGACAAGTGTTGTGAACTTCCAACAATCACGTTCCACACTACCAGATAGACGGAGGTGATTAGCTTAAAGCCACTACCAGATAGAGCTTTAGGTTTCAATCAATAATTAATGCCAAACGTCAAAGATAAGGTGTTTAAGAAGGCTTGAATTGTGTTAGATTCCTAAATAGGTTAGGGTAGGAGCCTAAAGTTAGGCTCAACGCACTCATCGTTCTTATCAGAGTCCTACACCCCAAATGTCAAACATTGTGACGTCCGAGGAGAAGGAGGAAAAGAAGAATTAAATAAAAGTGTTAGTTTTGATCGGTCGGTCCTCGCGTCACCACGCACATAATCAGTGTTTCATTTAGAATACAATTTTACGGCGTCATTTCTGCGCGCCACCATTTTGGTCCTTCGGAATCGGATCGGAAACAGTGCCTACTGTTCTACGTTCGCGTATGTAAGTGCTTACAGATGCTTACACGATCCTAAGTGAAATTTTACTGAACTTTGCGTGTGCAAGTTTAAGTGCGTATCAGCTTACACAGCCTTGAAGGCGTATCAATTCAAGGAGTGCGTGCGTGTGTGCACGATCATCGCGATCAAATCCGTTTAGTGTGTCCCAGTGTGTGTGAGTGCTTAACAAACTCACACAATCCTTGAATGCGCATCAGTTCGAGGAATGGCCCTAAGCGTGAGTGTGTAAGTGTGCATCAACTTTCACAAATTTTTTCTATACGTATATACGTTTTCGTATATGTTTCTATAAGACGAACTAAACGTGTTAATTCGTGTTAATACGAAGTGCATAACATTCATCCAACACACATTAGTGAACATTAAATTCTGTGCTGTAGTGTTTGAACATTGACTCATCTTGTGACCTGCATTCCTGTTCGTACGTGTTGGTGTGCGGTTGTATTTGTAGTCGTGCGTGTTCCTGTTCATTCGCGGGCGTTCGTGTGCGTGGCTCCTGTTCGTTCGAGATTGTTCCTGTGTGTTCCTGTTCGTGTGTGTGGCTCCTGTCCATTCCTGATCGTTCCTGTTTGTTCCTGTTCATCACGGAGTAGCGGTAAATCGTCACGTCGAAATCCCCTCGGTCGGTGAGTAGTTGACAAACAAAGTATAGGGTATTGGAATCAAGTCAGAACAGAATATGAGCACGATGCCTGTAGAACGGTCCCCGCTGGCTGCAAAGCAGAAGGAGGTGCCGAGTTTCGATGAAGCGTTCGAGGTTGAAACGAGTAATGCACCGAAAGGCTTAATACGGATGCGGCTTAGCTTGATTGTGGAGCAGTTGCAGGAAGAATTGGCTGATTTACAAAATGTTCCTTCTTCTTCTATTACAGGGTTTCCGAGAAGAACTAACGATGTGCGAGCCATTTCTGGGCAATGGCTAGGATGAAGTAAACAACTGCCAGGTAGAACTGGCGATCTGTTGCCCTTTCTGGACTATGGCCAAGTTGATCTAGACACAGGCTAGGTTGAAGTGGACGATGGCCAGGTTGAACTGAAATGTCAAATTTGAAACGATTGCTGAAGCGTTCGCAAACGGTTGGGGTAACGCTTGATTTTAAAAAATATTTAAAAAATGACCGGTAAAAACCAAATTATTTGTAATTTTTTTTTTAAAAGATATTTATTGAAGAGAACGCTTAAACTGCAACGCAGCTCGTATGTAATTATACAATTATTATTTGCTGCTCTTTGAGCATGTTCCAATGTTCAAAAACTTTTTTTTGTAATGTTGTTTTTGCTTTCCAATGTATTTTTTATTTTTCTGTAAAATATGCAAAACAATAGTTAAAAGAATCCGAGTCATTGACTATAAACATAAACTTCAACAGTCATCTTCTGTCAAAAGGCAAAATTTATACAGGTAATGAAAATATTTTATTTCTACATTACATTTTCAAAGCAAGCCACGCTTTCTGATCACAGTGAGATATTTTGAGTTAAATTACAAGTGCAGTGAAATTGAGCAATATACGCTAAATTTAGGTGAGTTAAATAAATATAATATCTTGAAGCAAGCCATTGCAAATTCTAATGCTCAAAGCGCAGCAAATAATAATTTTATAATTACATACTGCATTGCAATTTAAGCGTTCTCTTCAATTAATATCATTTAAAAAAAATATTGCAATTAATATGGTTTTTACCGGTCATTTTTTAAATATTTTTTAAAATCAAGCGTTACCCCAACCGTTTGCAAACGCTTCAGCAATCGTTTCAAATTTGACATTTCAGTTCAACCTGGCCATCGTCCACTTCAACCTAGCCTGTGTCTAGATCAACTTGGCCATAGTCCAGAAAGGGCGACAGATCGCCAGTTCTACCTGGCAGTTGTTTACTTCATCCTAGCCATTGCCCAGAAATGGCTCGCACATCGTTAGTTCTTCTCGGAAACCCTGTATTCTTGCGGTCAAACGGCGTACGGAAGCGATGGCTACAAGGTACCAGGACGTCCAAGAAATGCTATTTAGCGAGGGTACATGTGCACAAGAAGACTTGGCTCGCGAATGTGAGTACCATGGTATTTATCGGAAACTCACAAACACAATCGAGAAACTGTGTATTAAGGAAGAAAAGTTTGTGATAGAACCGGTTCAGGTACAGCAAGCACCAATTATAGTACAACAACATGCATTGCCGGCATCTCTACCAACATTTGATGGAACGTACGCAAATTGGCCAAAATTCAAAGCCATGTTTTTGGATATCATCAAAAAGAGCAGCGATAGTGATGCAGTCAAAATTCACCATCTGGACAAAGCGTTAGTAGGTTCCGCAGCAAGAACGTTGAACGCCAACTTAATGACAACCATAACGTTCGATCAAGCTTGGCAATTCGTAGAAACCAGATTCAATAACCCGCGTGTGATTGTTGAGACTACTTCTCAAAACATGTACACACTACTTGAACGGGTTAAAGAATATGGACCAGCCAGCAGATGGTTTAAGCAAATTAATCATCAACTATTTGTTGACTCCTCGATTTGACCCCGACACACGGAAACTTTGGGAAAGAACATTATATCAAGGAGAGTTTCCCGATCTTGATGAAACGATCAATTTTTTAAAAACCCAGTGTGAAGTGCTAGAAAGATGCAATGCAGAATCAAGTTCAAAACACAACAAAGACTCTCGTGCTCACATTGCGGTACCATTATCAAGCCCACCAGTTTCATCATTTGACATGTCTGCTAGGTGCGACATTTGTTCGGAATTGCATTACATTTCCAAGTGTCCACAATTTCTCGCTCTGACAATCGATGACAGAATTTCCCGAATTCGTCAGCTATCACGGTGCAACAATTGTTTTGGCAAAAACCATAATGTAAATAAATGCAAGTCCAAATTTACATACCGCATATGCAAGAATAGACATCACACATTGTTGCACAGAGCACATACTAACAACAACAACAACAACCCATCGACCGTTAGCATGCAAAACACAACAACACAACCAACGATCTTGCTCGCAACAGCTATAGTTTTGATTGAAGATAAAACGGGAAAGAAACACCCTGCTCGTGCACTTCTTGACAGCGGCTCGCAGTCGAACTTTATATCAAACAGATTAGCTCAAGCACTACGATTGGAAAAGACATATGTAGAAATTCCTATAATTGGAATCGGCGGTAACATCGACAGCCATGTTCGCAATAAACTAGTAACAACCATACATTCCCGCTGCTCCAATAACAAAACAAAAACAGAACTGCTAGTACTAAAGAAACCTGCTGCAGATTTGCCTTGCTAAAACATTTCTATCCATACTGATCAAATGCCTTCATGCATAGCACTAGCTGATCCTCAATTCTATTGTTCAGCAAAAATCGATATCATCTTCGGAGCAGAACATTTTGCTGAAATCATCAATGGGGGACGCCTAAAGATCAATAATGGATTACCAGCACTACAAGAATCTGAACTCGGTTGGTTAGTAAGTGGCAAGGTGGTAGCATCACAAGCCCATACACCAATAATCAGCGCTGTCTCAATAACACCCATCGATGAATTAATGCAGCGATTCTTCGATACCGAAGAACTTTCATCGAACGACGCAAATTGGACTGAAGTAGAAAAATGCTGTGAAACCATGTATCAAGACAGCACAAGCCGCGAAGAGCAAGGCAGATACATCGTCCGGTTGCCGATAAAAGTAGATCTGATAAAGGCAATAGGAGACTCAAAAATCATGGCAAATCGTCGGTTCTTGGCATTAGAGCGTAGATTACAACGTGAGACACTCGCGCTGCTTATGTCCAATTTATGAAAGAATACGAACATCTAGATCACATGAGTCCTGTGAAACCTGAAACGGAATCATCAACGCTAGCGTATTATATCCCGCATCACCCTGTGTTTAAAGCCGAAAGTACCACAACAAAATGCAGGGTGGTTTTTGATGCGTCCGCCAAAACTACTTCAGGATACTCTCTCAATGACGTTCTAATGAGTGGGCCAAATATTCAACAAGATTCTTTATACATTTTGTTACGTTTTCGAACCTATCTGATTGCAGCCACCGCAGATGTAGAAAAAATGTATAGGCAGGTTTTGATCCATCCTGAAGACCGATCGTTGCAAAGAATCTTGTGGAGAGATTCTTCTGATCAGCCCATCCAAGAGTATCAGCTAAACACAGTCACATACGGGACAGCATCGGCACGATTTCTAGCGATCAGGACATTAAAGCAAATCATTTGTGACCATGGTGACGAATTTCCGAATGCAGCCAAAAAGCGAGATGATTTTTACGTAGACGATTTTGTCTCGGGAGCTGATTCAATCGATGATATCAAACAGTTGTACTCCGAAGCAACTCAATTGCTAGCAAAGGGAGGTTTTCCTCTCCGGAAATGGACTTCCAACAATCCAGATTCATTGGTTGAACTTAACAAAGCTCAAATTGCAACTCTTCCTGATGATGATTCGAATGCACATGTATCTACACTTGGTCTTATTTGGCGGCCTAATCCAGACACGCTCACCATCAAGGTAATCGATCCTGATAATTCTCAGAAGCTATCCAGCAGAACTGTTCTTTCTTATATTGCCAAAATATACGATCCTTTAGGCATTATAGACCCTGTTAAGGCGTTAGCCAAACAAATCATGCAGCAAATCTGGGGATTGAAGAAACTTGATCCAAAGTGTTGGAATTGGGATGATGAACTTCCGTTACATCTGCAAAACACATGGCTTCATTTCCAAAATCATCTTAAGCCTCTTTGTGATCTTCAAATTCCACGAGCAGTTATTCATAGATTCATTCAAGGTGTACAACTGCATGTGTTTTGTGACGCATCTGAGAAAGGGTACGGTGCCTGCTGCTATGTCCGCGATGACAACGAGGTATGCAACGTGACTACTCGCTTATTGGTGTCTAAATCTAAAATTGCTCCCATAAGTCAAAAAAGAACAATCGCACAATTAGAGTTGTATGCAGCAAAGCTAGGTAGCGATCTTTATGCAAAGATAAGAGAAGCAATTCCATCCATATCAAACGTCATGTTTTGGACAGACTCTATGATAGTTTACCATTGGCTGCAATCTCGACCACAGTACTGGAAGACGTTTGTCGCAAATCGCGTTTCTCAAATTCAACACACTACAAAGGGTTTTCATTGGCGACACGTTCCTGGATGTGATAATCCTGCAGATTTGGTTTCTCGCGGTTGCCTCGGTTCCGAGCTTCTACATGAGATGAAATGGTGGCAGGGTCCAAGCTGGCTATCTCTTCCTGAACAATTCTGGCCACAAACCATTGCAGCAAATCAGAATGTTATAGCTGAACAAGAAAAACGAACACAACCTCGACTGTCTCATGTTGCCATCGAATCCCCACTTCAAGATATATTTTTGCACTACTCATCAATAACAAAACTTCGCCGAATGGTTGGGTATTGGATACAATACTTCAAAATCTTGCAAAAGAAAATGTCTCCAACCAGAGTGCTCTGTAGTCAGAGCATTTGAGAAGCAGATATTGCGTTGTGTCGGCTGGTACAAGCCACGCACTTCAATCCGAAAATAACGGCATTAAAGGCAGGAAATCCAGTAGCATCATCGTCACCAATGAAATGGTTCAACCCACAATGGGGAAGTGACGGAATAATTCGTGTCGGAGGTCGCTTAACCTACTCAGCCCAGCCGGAAAATCAAAAGCATCCGATAATTCTTCCGAGCAAGCATACGTATTCAGTACTGTTAGCCAACTTCTACCATCTCCAACTCTTACACGCTGGACCTCAACTCATGCTCAACACTATCCGTCAGCGGTACTGGATCATTGGTGGCAGAAATCTTGTAAAGCGAATTTATCACAACTGTCTGACTTGTTTCCGCGCCAAACCCAAAATGCTTTCGTCAATGATGGCAGATCTACCTCCACCGAGGGTGATTGCTGCCAGGCCATTCTCTGTAAGTGGCATCGACTACTGCGGTCCTGTGTACGTGAAGGGTGCACACCGCCGTGCTACTTCCACCAAAGCCTTTGTGGCAATCCTCGTTTGTTTCACGAAAAAGGCTGTTCACATCGAACTTGTGTCGAGCCTAACAACAGAAGCATTCCTGGCAGCCCTTAGAAGGTTCATCGCTCGTCGTGGAGTAATCTCAGAGCTGTATTCGGATAATGGGACAACCTTCAAGGGAGCTGCCAACGAGATGAACAAACTCTACCAACTTCTTCATTCCGAAGATTATCAAGGCAAGGTCAATGCCTGGACCCTGGAGCGCGCGCCTGGAACTTCATTCCGCCACGCGCGCCGCATTTTGGTGGACTCTGGGAGTCTGCCGTGAAATCGGCCAAACATCATCTCCTGCGCACTATGGGCTCTTCATCTTTTAATTTCGAGGACATGACGACGATACTGGCGGAGATCGAAGGATGTCTCAACTCTCGTCCTATCACTCCAATGTCCGAGGATCCCAGTGGTTTGACAGCGCTAACACCGGGACACTTCTTGACTGGTGAAAATCTACAACTGCTTCCTTCAATCAACCTGACGCAGATTCCAATCAACCGTCTTACGCACTGGCAGATTATTCAGCAGCAACTCCAGCGGTTCTGGAAAAGATGGCGCACGGAATACTTGCAAAAATTGCAAGCGCGTAGTAAATGGTTAACAAAGGGGAAAGAGCAAGTAAGAGTAGGTCAACTGATCATCATTCATGAAGATAACGTTCAACCTTCTAGATGGCCATTGGCGCGAATCACGAAGACCCACCCCGGAAGGGACAATATTATTCGAGTAATATCTGCCAAGACTATCAAGGGAAATGAAGTAACTCGACCCATAGCAAAAATCGGTTTGATTCCCGAGATTGATAGATCAGATCCAACGGAAGATAAAATTTAATAAATTTTAGGTGGCAGGATGTTGGATTCCTAAATAGGTTAGGGTAGGCGCCTAAAGTTAGGCTCAACGCACCCATCGTTCTTATCAGAGTCCTACACCCCAAATGTCAAACATTGTGACGGCCGAGGAGAAGGAGGAAAAGAAGAATTAAATAAAAGTGTTAGTTCTGATCGGTCGGTCCTCGCGTCACCACGCACATAATCAGTGTTTCATTTAGAATACAATTTTACGGCGTCATTTCTGCGCGCCACCAAATTGCTTCAGGAAAAAGGTTTCAATTCTGAAACTAGTTCAGAATCAGAAGAAAGTGCAGTGTCTGGAGAATATTCCCACGTACCCATAGAAAATTTGGATCGGTCTCTTGATAACCTTGATCTCGCAATGAATTCTCAAGCTCAATCTATCCCAACGGAGAATTTGAGCGACCAGATGGCTAGTATGATACAAGTTATGGAGAATATTAGTGCAAGGTTAACGCAACATGATTTACAATTCCAAAGTATCTGCGAAAACCAGCGAGTAACTACTCACCCAAATCAACCTATCATTCGGGGAGTGACAATGGCAGGTGATCCGTTCCGTATCCCTGACCCAATTAAAATGTTGCCCACTTTTAATGGCAATAAGAAACAACTGTATAGTTGGCTTGAAACAGCACAAAAAACGCTAGATATATTCGGAAATCTAGTGGCACCCAATATTTTTGAAATCTACGGGACTGCTGTTATAAACAAAATTGAGGGGCATGCTAAGGATATACTATGCACAAATGGCAACCCCAAAACATTCGATGATGTGAAGAAAGTACTAACAGGGACTCTTAGTGATAAAAAAGAGCTTTCTACCTAAAATTGCCAACTATGGCATAAAAAATGGATAATGGCAACGCGCAAGTTAACACATCGGTCGAACATCCGATGACCCAGTAATTCCTGCGACGTCAGCTTATGTTTCGTACGGGACCGCCAACAGCGTCGTCAGCTTATGCTTCGCACCGAACTTGCACCAACATCGTTTGTATCGAATGGCTTAGCAACCGAGAAGCTGAATCAGCACCACCTCCGTTTCCTGTTCCAATCCAATTCCCCCAATCCACATACATGTATCAATAGTTCAAATAAATCACTCTTAATTTGACCAGCAGTAAAACCAGACGTCTTAAGTGTATATCCGCGTCCGAACCTTTATAAGTGTAAAGTACAATTTTACACTGGCGCCCGAACAGGGACCTCTACGTTCAAAGTGAGGTGACAAGTTATCAAAGGAAGCCTACACAATAACGATTAGAGGTACTAGCTAATTGTTCTACGTATACCGAAAAACGAAAGTGAGACGAAAAACAATACAAAAATTCTGCACAAAGTTTTAAGTGTCGTGACAAGCTAGTGAAATCAATTTAAGACGTGGACGTACAAGTACCAAAAAGTGAGGTGAACCAAGTGAATATAAAACCTGCACAAGTGTACGAGAAGTTGCTGTATTCGAGACTCTGATCCCGAACGACACCGAAGACCCCTAGTAGAAAGACATCCCAAAAGGACCACCTGGAGTGTTACATCAGCCTTCTATCTCGAGACGTTACGAAGACATCGCTACGAGTACAACGCTACGTGGACATCTCTTCGTAGACATCACTTCGTTAGCATCGCTACGTGAACAACGATGAGCTGCACTCGCTGCAAAGTCTTCATGGTTCTACTGTAAGTCATTTTGAGTCAATTGTTATTATTAGTTGCCGTATTTTTTTTCCTTCGTAAAATTTTAAATTGTGAATAAGTGAATAATTAGAACTATTAGTGAACAATTAGGAAAAGTTAGAGAAGTGAGAATCTTGTCTGTTTAGAAACCGAAAAATTAATCCTTCAGATCAGTCTCATATTGTGCCACCAGCACAAACTATGACTCATCACGAATACGTTGAATTAGGTAAAGTGCCAGATTTTGTGAAAGATCTTCCAGAATTTCACGGTCACGGAGCAAGCCTTCCTAGGTGGTTTTTAGAAGTCGAAAATGTATTGAAAATCTATGAACGTTTGCCTAGAGATTCAATTGAATATCACATTATCGAGTCAACCATCAGAAGAAAAATTAAAGGTGAAGCTGCTGACGTTTTAGATTCCAATTGTATCGCCCCCGATTGGCATACCATAAAAAGGACTCTTCTCCTTTATTATAAGGATAAAAGAGACCTGAAAACATTGGATCATGAATTAACCATGATACGAAAAAAATCGTCAGAGTCACTTAGTTGCTATTTTAGTAGAGTAAATGATCTACTAACAGCGATCGTGACGCATATTCAGTCAGATCCAAAGTATGCCGAAAATCATACAGTACACATCAGTTATTTTAGAGAAAAGGCGTTGGACAGTTTTATACGAGGACTTGAAAAACCATTAAGTTTCCTTTTAAAAAATTATAACCCAAAAACGCTGAGTAGTGCATTTCAATATTGCCTTGACTTCTACAATATGGACATGAGATCTGCTCTATTTAACGATAAACCCAACAACAATATTCCTAAACCTAGGGATTTACCCACAGTGCCAATAAAGCATAGGCAACAACCCATACACCAACAAAATTTCTACCAACCTAGACATTATGTTCAACCTAGACCAATTTTCACACCGAACAGAAATCAATTTGTGACAAGGCATGGACATTATCAAAGAAATAATTATCCAACCCCACCACATCCACAGAAATTTCATCTCCCTCAAAATTACAACAGAGTGAATAATAATCTCCCAGTTCCTATGGAGGTTGATCAATCATTGCAGTCAAATGTTAGATCAAATTATAATGCTAAACGCCCCCGTTACGGACATGCAAATGCTATGGATAAAGCAACTGCAAACAATACGAATATGTTTAACACCCCTCTAGAGTATGTAGAAGGTTCACAACCATTAAACGAATCTTATCTAGATAGAAATGAGCAATCCTCTCAAAATCAAAAGCTTTGAAAAAAAAGTGTAAATGATCAATATCAAGCTTACGAGAGTCATTTTTTAGAGTGGAACGCGAATTGTTGAGTTCATTCCTCCCTTTCGTCAATTTGCCAACCACACAGGGAGAGTACCCATTTTTGATCGATACAGGCGCTAATATTAATGTCGTATCATCAAAATTAGCAGCCAGTTATGGAGGTAACCGACCTTACAAAATATGTGCAAAAAATATAAGTTCAGTATGTGGGAAATTCAATACCACTCTTGCAATAGATATCAAATTTTTTGCTCCAAAATGCATGACCCCATTTCCATTTCTGGTACACGATTTTCATCCGTTCTTTGCTGGAATAATAGGCACCAACATTATTGAAAGCATTTGTGCTGATATATCATTTAAAAACTGTGCAATGAAAATTAATACTGACGATAGCATAGCGTTTACGATACCCCTCAGACGATACGAAAATGGAAAAGCAAGTGACCATATGACCGATTTTCGTACTGACCATTTAAGCAACGATGTGAAAAAAAGGTTATTCAAAATTCTCCGCATGAACAAATCAGTTTTTTATGAACCTGACACGAAGCTTACCTGTGCAACAAATGTTAAATGTTTTATAAATACCACTGACGAAATTCCAGTGCACCAACGAGTTTACCCTTACCCCGCTGCTTATGTTGAAGAAGTAAATCTTAAAATAAAAAAAATGTTGGAAGATGGTATAATTAGACCATCAAGATCAGCTTGAACAACTCCTGTATGGATAGTTCCAAAGAAAAATGATGCATCAGGTCAAAAGAAGTTTAGAATGGTTGTAGACTATAGGAAAGTAAATGAAAAAACAATCAGCGACCGATACCCAATGCCTGAAATTTCATACGTATTAGAGCAATTAAAGGACCACAAATATTTTTCAACCTTGGACCTTGCATCAGGATTTCATCAGATAAAGATGCATGAGCAAGATATAGAGAAAACCGCTTTTGCCGTAAATAACGGAAAATATGAATTCACCAGAATGCCATTTGGCCTAAAAAATGCTCCAGCTATCTTTCAGCGAGCTATAGATGATGTTCTGCGTGAATATATAGGAAAAAAATGTTACATCTATATGGACGATGTAATTGTGTTAGGAAAAACTCTAGATGAGCATTTCGAAAACTTAGGAATAATTCTAAATACATTGAATTCTGCAAATCTTAAAGTGCAGCTTAATAAATCGGAATTTGTTCACCAAGAAGTAGAATTCCTTGGTCACATTATTTCCCATGAAGGAGTAAAACCTAATCCAAAAAAAATTGAAACGATTAAAAAGTTTCCCAAGCCAAGCACAATAAAAGAATTAAGATCATTTTTAGGTTTAATGAATTATTACAGAAAGTTCGTAAAAGACTTTGCAAAAATTGCAAAACCGCTTACTAACATATTTAGAGGAGAAAATAATCCCGCATCAAATAGAAAAATTACACTAACGTCCGAACAAACGGAATGTTTTGAAAATTTAAAATCGATCCTTTCTTCTTCGGATATTTTAATTTATCCTGATTATAGTAAACCATTTGTGCTTACAAGTGATGCCTCAAATTACGCTATAGGTGCAGTTTTATCACAGGGCGAAATTGGAAAGGATAAACCAATACATTTTGCTTCTCGATCGTTAACGAAAACTGAAGAAGCATATTCAGTTTCAGAGAAGGAAATGTTAGCAATAATTTGGTCATTGAAAATCTTTAGGAATTATTTGTATGGTAGTAAATTCAAAATTTTAACGGATTATCAGCCGCTTACTTTTACACGTTCTCAGAGAAATACTAACGCTAAACTAAAGAGATGGAAATCTTATCTCGAAGAGCATGATTATGAAATCATATATAAGCCAGGAAAAGCAAATGTTGTGGCTGACGCATTAAGTAGGATTTGTTGCTCCATGACAGCAACTCAGCATTCCGCACCCGACTGTGGTTTGTTATATATATCCTCTACTGAAGGACCTCTGAATGCTTTTCGTCATCAAGTCATAATAAGCGAAGGTAATCAAAACGTAGAAATTAAGAATCTCTTTTCGAATTTCAAGAGAGTAATAATACATACAAATGATATGACTGAAAAGAATATACTGAATATTTTTAAAACGCACTTTGATGCATCGAAACTAAATGGATTATACACATCGGAATATATTATGGGACAGATTCAGGAAACATATAAAAAGCACTATGGACGACAAAATATGTTAAAAATAAGATTTACACAAAAGATTTTGGAAGACATTCAATCTCCATCAGATCAAATGGATTAGTTAGTAAAGTACATTCTAGAGCACACAGAGGAACAGAGGAAAATAAACTGCAAATCATTCGGAAGTATTACTTTCCAAAGATGACCGCTATGATCAGAAACTACGTGAAATCCTGTATCACGTGCAATGAATGTAAATACGATAGGAAACCAATTAACAAAGCAATTCAAGAAACGTCCATACCAACAAGACCTTTTGAAATTATGCATATTGACATTTTATTTTTGGAAAAGAATTATTTCCTGACATGAGTCGATAAATTTTCCAAATTTGCACAAGTCAGGAAAATCAACTCAAGAGCTACCGTGGATGTTCTTCCACCACTAAAGGAAATCATACTCAAACACAAGCCTGCAGATATTATTGTTATGGATGGAGAAAAGTCATTCAATTCTGGCAATATTTTAGAATTTTTCAATGCCTACAACATTACACTTTATGTAACCCCTACTGGTCGCAGTGAAGTAAATGGAATCGTAGAAAGGTTTCATTCAACATTTTTAGAAATCTATCGAATAACTAAATCGGAAAATCCTTCTAAGGCACTAATTGATCTTGTAGACCTTACAGTTAACCATTATAATAATTCAATACATTCTGTTACAAAATTTACCCCTTTTGAAATAATTACACCTTCAGAAAAAACTTCTGCCATTCTGCTTAAAGTATTTGAAAATTTAAATCGAAAACAGAAACAAGACTTAAATTTCTTTAACAAAAATAAGATAGAAAGAACAATATCGAACTCAGCCCAAGCTTTTATGAAGACGAAACGACGAACCAAACAAGCAAAACCATACAAAAAAACGGTAATACAAAATGTGAATAGAACTACAGTCTTAACAAAAAACCGGAAGAAAACTTCATCAAAACGATCATAAAGTAATCAATTCCTGATATTGTATTTTATTACAGATTTTTTGCAACTGTTACAGCACAGAACATGACAATATCAAGTTTATGTAAAATTCCACTAATTGCTTTTGACAGAGGTGTTGCTAAAATAGCTATTGCTAAAACATACAACATTCATCATTTTCAAATATCAGATATCCAACGTGAAGTGCAATCACTATTCACTGCGTTTGAGAAAATAGAAGAAAACCAGTTTACTCATGTTGTAAAAGAGGAATTCAATCATGTACCAAAAATGCTTCAAACTATTAGACCGATTCGTCAAAAACGATGGGATGCTATTGAACGGCTTGGAAATTCTAATAAATAAAGATATGACACTTCAATTGAATGATAGTCTTGAGAAAATAAAGCAGGCCATTAAAATTTTTAACAGTTCTTCAATGGAATTTTACTCTTTAAACATTTTCTTAAATTTGAAATACTTAGCAGATAGAATTGGAATTATTATTGAAAGTATCACACTAGCTAAATTGGGAATAACGAATATTCAACTCCTTAATCAAGAAGAAATAGACATTGTAGTAAGAGGTATGAAACGAATTAATCTTTCAGCTAACACAACTATTGAATTATTTTTATATACAACCACAAAAGCTGCTGTAAGCAATTCAGCACTCATATTAATGATTATTGTCCCAAAACTCAAAACAAAATTGTATAGTGTAGATAGTTCGAAATTCAAATGTAATAACGTGTCATACCATAGTCTATTTACCTTAACTGTCAAAAAAGAGAAATGTCAAAAATAAACGGTCAACGCGGTCATTCGTGATTGCAAGCTCGTGCGAAGCACATCTTCCGTTAAAATTTCAGTTATTACAATTCAGAAGTGGGATAGGAACTCATTTAATTGCAAATATGCCGACGAAGGACGAAATTTTGTGTGCTTTGGCTGCCGCCAACATTGAAGTGTCCCCGACGGCAACCATCTCACAGCTCCGTCGCATGAACGAGGAAAATGTAGCGAAAGCAGAGGAGTGTACAGTGAACAATGGGGTCTCTTCCCAGGAAAACACGTGCATCGATGACGCCGTAACCTTAAACGAAGCTTCGGCGACGGTCGACACAAAGATGGAGGAATACACGCGAAACGGTGTTGGTAATGAAGACACCATCGTGAAACCCATTGTTCACGAGGAAATCAGTGAAGCCAGCCTTCGTTTCGAATTGATAGTACTACGGGAAAAAGTTAAGGCAATGGAACTACGACATCCAAATACGGACGGAAGATTGGCGCATCCCGAAGAGGTAAAATACCTAATACCGGAATTTTCCGACGGCCTAGGTATCAGCCAGTGGTTGAAAACTATTCAGCACAATAGTGAAATTTACGGCTGGCAAGACAGAACAAAACTGCTGTACGCAAGTGGTCGACTAACCGGAGCGGCTCGGGAATGGTTTGATGGGTTCCGCAACTCAATAAAAACGTTCGATGAGTTCACCGATGAAATAAAAAAGGCTTTTCCCGACCAAGCTAATGAAGCTCTGATACACAGTCAACTAGCGTCGGTGTCCAAGAAGCCAAGTGAATCGTACAATAGCTATGTGTATCGTGTGAATGCGCTTGGGAAAAAAGGCAGAGTGAGCGAGGAAGCTATAATCACATAGGCCATCAAAGGGCTGTCTCGTGACCCAATCTACAACTGCTTGATCACAAGAGACTACAGTGATATCAATGAGCTAATAGATTTCATCAAACGTCGCGAAACGCACTTTCTGATACGCAAAACACCAGATAGCCGAAACCCATCTACCTACAGTGTGAATGCTTCGAAGTCGAACGCAGGCAAAGAGATGGCAACAGAGCGAAGCGGACAGAGATGTTACAACTGTTCGGACTTTGGGCATCATGCATCGCAATGTACAAAACCACGTCGTACTCCAGGTTCCTGTTTCAAATGCGGAAGCACAACTCATATCATCCGCAATTGTCCCGAGAACACCAAACATTCACCAACAGTAGCTGCAGTTCAGGGTAATGAGGACGTTGGAGAGTTTGAAAACGATGGAAATGTACTTAAGCTGGATCCCTTCCAAGAGGTGAGTGTTGCTTTTCCAGGGACCAAAGTTTGTGGCACATGGTATAAAACAACCTGTCTTTTTGATTCTGGCAGTTCTAGGAGTTTTATCAATGAGAGCATCATTCCGGAACAACAATTTGGTACTCCTCAACCCAGTCGATTCCGTGGGATAGGAAACATACAACTAGAAATTCTTGGAAAAATTTAACTACGCATACGCTTTCGAAATGAAATCTTCAATCATATTTTTATTCCTAAATAAACTAAAAACCTAAAAATTCCATGTCATTACCTTTGCTAATAGGGAGGGATTTATTATCAGAACTTTTAATTTTCCTTGTTCAATTTCGTAAAACTTATACCATTCCTGAATTTTTTATTCATAAAGAACGGCCTGGCCGTATTGCCATTCCTGAATTGATGAAATTAAATGTGAATAATACAATAAAGCCGGTTGTTTTCCAAAAGCTTCAAACTTTGGGTCTACTGCTTGATTCGATTAAGAAACCAATTGGGGCACATAAGGGATTTGTTATGTCTGATTCCAAGAATGTTACAAACTCCGATTTCATTCCAAAACAATCTGAACACGGAAACAATAGGTCTAAAGGACAAAAAAGCGATATGAAGTCAATCATATTGAATAATTACGGAAACTACCCAGAAAAACAAGTTGTGCCAACAACTCACAGGATGCGAATAAGCCTTACTCATAATACCCCTATATTCACAAAACCTAGGCGTCTTTCCTTTGGCGAAAGGAACAAAGTTAAGGAAATCGTGAAGGAGTTAATGGAAGCTGGTATAGTAAGACCAAGTAACTCACCTTACGCTTCTGCACTTGTTCTAGTCAGAAAGAAAAATGGTGAAATTAGAAAATGCGTCGATTATCGACCATTGAACAAAGTTACTCTCCGAGATAACTACCCACTGCCACTCATAGAGTCGTGCTTGGAACATTTGGGAAATAAAAAGTATTTCACCCTTCTGGACTTAAAGAGCGGTTTTCACCAGGTGCAGATGCATGAGGATTCGATCAAGTATACGGCGTTTGTTACTCCAGATGGGCAGTACGAGTATACTTGTATGCCCTTTGGGTTAAAAAATGCCCCTGCTGAGTTTCAGCAGTGTATAAATACGATTTTAAGAAAATTTATCGAAGAAGGAAAATTAGTTGTATATATCGACGATATACTTATCGCATCTTAAGATTTTGGTGAACATCTACAACTGGTCGGAGAAGTACTACGCACCCTAAGCGAAAATAAGTTAAAACTCCGGCTTGATAAATGTAAGTTTGCTTACGATGAGTTAGACTATTTAGGGTATAAAATCAACTCTTCAGGTATATGCCCTAGTGACCAACATGTTAAAATTATTAAAAATTACCCTTTCCCGCGTAACGTGAAAGAAGTTCAACAATGCTTGGGATTGTTTTCTTTTTTCCGTAGATTTGTATCTGATTTTTCCGCCAAAGCAAAACCTTTAACAAATCTTTTGAAAAATAATGTTGTATTTAATTTTGATGATAATTGCAAAAAGGCATTCGTAACTCTTAAAGATAAACTAATAGTGGCTCCAGTACTTGCTATATATGACCCAGAACGCGAAACAGAACTTCATTGTGACGCCAGTGCTTCAGCTTTTGGTTCAGTGCTCTTACAAAAACAGAATGATGGCAAATTTCACCCAATTTCGTATTTTTCAAAGGCGCCTTCTACTGAAGAGTCCAAACTACACAGTTATGAGCTCGAAACACTTGCGGTGATTTATGCTCTCAAACGGTTTCACGCATATGTTCATGGCATCCCTATAAAGATTTTAACAGACTGCAATTCTCTCGTGGAAACTTTGAAAAATAGGAACGCATCCGCTAAAATAGCTCGTTGGTCTCTTTTCTTAGAGAACTATGATTACACAATCCAACACCGTCCGGGGACAGCAATGAGCCATGTGGATGCCTTGAGTAGATAAGAACTTGCAGCTGCGATTGATATCGACTTTCAATTACGCGTTGCCCAAGCTAGAGATCCTACTATACAAGCATTGAAAAGGGAGTTAGAAAAGAACAACGTCGAAGGTTACGAGTTGCAAGATGATATTGTGTATAAACTTTCCACTTCAAACAGATTAAAACTATACGTACCTACGGAAATGATAAATAATCTGATTCGCTCAATTCACGAACAAACAGGACACCTTGGAGTCGACAAATGTTGTACTCAAATTGATAAAAATTACTGGTTCCCCAATAGAAAAACTCAGATAACAAACGTCATAAATAATTGCTTAAAGTGCGTTCTTTATACCGCTCCTGCTAGAACTAATAATAGAAACCTGCACAGTATCCATAAAGAACCCTACCCTTTTCACACATTACATATCGACCGCTTTGGACCACTCCCCACATCAACCTTGAAGAAAAAGTATTTACTTGTAGTAATAGATGCATTTACCAAATTCGTCAAACTATATCCAACTTCTTCCACTAGCACCCGCAAAGTATGCAATGCCTTGAAACAATATTTTTCCTACTACAGTCGCCCCAAAAGAATAGTCAGCGATCGTGGTACGTGTTTTACTTCGGCTGCATTCTCAAATTTTCTATCGTGTCGAGGAATTAGTCACGTGTTAGATGCCACTGGATCGCCACAAGCCAATGGCCAGGTAGAAAGGGTTAACCGAATAATTCGCCCTATATTAAGCAAATTATCAAATCAATCCGATCATTCTGATTGGGTTCTTCAATTGCTATACACGGAGTATGCACTTAATAACACAATTCATTCTTCAACTCGTTTTTCCCCTGCTATGTTGCTTTTTGGCGTAGATCAGCGAGGTCCTGCAGTAGATCACCTAACCGAATATCTCGACGATAAAAACAAAGTACCCTCAGAACTAGAAGTGATACGCGCAGAAGCTTCTTCTAATATTTTGAAATCACAAAAGAACAATGAAAAACAGCATGCCAAACACTACCGTCCAGCTACACAATTCAAAGAAGGAGAGTTTGTAGTGATAAAAAATATAGATAACACAGCTAACTCTAACAAAAAGCTTATTGCCAGATACAAGGGTCCATATGTAATACACAAACGCTTACCTAACGATAGATATGTAATTAGGGACATTGATGGAATTCAGATTACGCAAATACCGTACGATGGAATTTAGGAATCGGACAAATTAAGAAGGTGGATTGTGCCTCTTGCTGGTGATTGATCGAATTATGAAATGCAACACTTGGGTAATTAAGAAATAGTTAAAACACAAAATTGAGGACAATTTAGGGTCAGGAAGGCCGAGCTGTAGATAGTTCGAAATTCAAATGTAATAACGTGTCATACCATAGTCTATTTACTTTAACTGTCAAAAAAGAGAAATGTCAAAAATAAACGGTCAACGCGGTCATTCGTGATTGCAAGCTCGTGCGAATCACATCTTCCGTTAAAACTTCAGTTATTGCAATAGGAAAATTCGGTAAAAGACTCGAGAAGACCCCCCCCTGACAAAATTTGTTAGGCGCTGTAGGATTTACGCCTTCAGGTATGCAATCCGCAGTACACGTTGCGAGAGCTTCACAGTGAGCTTTCTGTGTGCTTTCAGTGTGGTCAAAATTGATTGAAGAAAGTCGAATAAAATATTGTTATTATTTGATTAAAATCCCCTCTCCGCTAGCCCTACCATACATTTTGGGTTACAGGGGCTTCGTACTAGTTTTCAGTCGCACTAGGGGTGAACAATCGGGCCTAAAACATGCACGGCGTTCTCGGACGGTAACGGAACAGTAATTCGATGAATACTTGTTACCTTGCATTGATATTCAGCAAAGGAGGAAGCATAAGAATATCATAATCTCAAACCGCTTGTTACAATGTATTTTATCAAGTTCTAATCGCTGTCTATTAACAGTATTCACGAACTATGCACAATGTTTATATCAAATGGGTTTTGACCATACAGAAATCCCACTGTACAACAAAAATGACAGGCAACAGTGCTGCACACAAAAGATTCTAGGGAGGGCCTTCTCGAGACTTTTACCGAAAATTGAAATCTTCCCTGTAACCAATAGAAATAAGACAATTCATGTTCCAAATCCGTTTTTTCTATCCTACCAAAACGCTATCTATTCGGTTCCGTCGATGGAGAAAGAAATATACCAATCAGAGGAATTGAAAGAAGAAGAAGAGACTTCGTGTGTTGCAGCAATCTTAAACGGAAATCTTGCAGAATGTGACGTTGTGGAAAACCCAACGAAAGAAAAAGGGACATTAACCACATATTGATAAATACCAACATCAACTTTACTTTAAATACAAACTGCGGAGTAAAAGAGAGGACATTAAACGGGCCATTTCTAATAACCCACTCATCCTGTACCATCTCTATGAACGGAAAAATAATATCAAATAATCCCATAGATCTACCAGGATCGATCGTACATCTTCCTCTATACGATGCACAGATCAACCTGAAGAGAAACCTAATCAACTTGAGCCTGAATCACCTACACGACCTACATATAGGTTTACGCAAAGAAATGGATCAGATAAAATTACAAAACAATAGTTTATCATGGTCATGGCAATGGTCGTTAACCAGCTCGATCTTCACACCAATTGCAGTAGCTTGTATCATAACTGTTTACGTTTGCTTGAAACGTAAGAAGACCAACGTTAAAGTCGAAGTAGCCGCACAACCAAACCTGCCTACACAGCTGAATAACACAGCTACGCCATATGACATAATCCACCAACAGGCGTTCCACCAACCACCAACATACATGCATATTTTTCGTACGGAACCTCAAAATTAGGGAAGGTCAAGTTAACACATCGGTCGAACACCCGATGACCCAGTAATTCCTGCGACGTCAGCTTATGTTTTGTACGGGACCGCCAACAGCGTCGTCAGCTTATGCTTCGCACCGAACTTGCACCAACATCGTTTGCATCGAATGGCTTAGCAACCGAGAAGCTGAATCAGCACCCCCTCCGTTTCCTGTTCCAATCCAATTCCCCCAATCCACATACATGTATCAATAGTTCAAATAAATCACTCTTAATTTGACCAGCAGTAAAACCAGATGTCTAAAGTGTGTATTCGCGTCCGAACCTTTATAAGTGTAAAGTACAATTTTTAACTCGCATAAGCATTACCAGAAAACAAAAGAAATCGTTCACAACATAAAATCATTAGCAAAGCAAAATCCAAAGTATGATCAACACTGGGATGACATAAATGATTTTATAGACGAATACACCCTAGCAGCATACGTTAGCGGGCTGCAAAAACCATATTTTGGGTACGTACAAGCTGCAGAACCCAAAACAATAGAAAATGCGTATGCATTCATATGCAAGTTTTCCTAAAATGAGTTAAGTAAGAATCTCACTGAAGATAACAAATAATACTCTCAAGCTTCGAGTAGCCTTCGAACTGCAGAATCTGAAAACAACAAAGGTCTACCCGGAAAAAAAATCTGTAATGCAAAAAATGTACAACTGTTGTAATTTCGGAAAAAGCTCTGACGAAAAACACTCTGCTGGTTTATGCGTACAATCGGAACTGCCTTTTATTGTACCTTTCCTATGGAGAGTTTTTGGCGCGACTGAACTAACACATACCGCAAAATGACATTCGAAACGTCAAACGCAACGTAATGGCAGTGCTGCCAGAAAACCCTAAAAGAGATGGTATGAATTCGTATGAAATCCAACAACAACCCCTGCGACAGGATTACAAACTTCAAAAACCAATTAACACAGATCCGTCTACCGAACCTATGGAAATAGGGTCATCTAAGAGCAGATTAACTTTAAACAAGAAGCAAATTTTTAATGCAGAAATAACACAGCCTTCTGATAATGAAGATTCCAAAACTGAGGAGGGATTGGACATAAATTTTTGCTTAACTCTCCCAGAAATCCAAAATACATAAATTATTTACCTTACATTACATCAAGTAATCAATCAAACAAAAGTTTGAAAATTTTGATTGATTCCGGCGCAAATAAAAATATAATACGACCAGGAATACTATCAAATGTTAAAACAATAACTGGCACTAAAATAAACAACATTGCTGGATGCCAATACGTTAATAAGAAAGGAAGTATCAACTTACTTGGCAATAAGCTTCCAAACCAAATATTTTATGAAACGCAGTTTCACGATTTTTTTGACGCACTGATTGGATCAGAATGCATGGCTAAGAATAAAGCCAAAATAAACTTCTAAGACGAAACATTTGAAATCGGAAACATAAAATTGAAATACGAAAAATATTTTCCTACACAAAAATTATATTCGCTCCACAAAGAAATGGAAACGACAGTTAATGGTGACTGGTTAGTACCAACATTTCAAAAACTTTGTAACGGAGTTGTGATTGAGCCTGGCTTATATAGAGTCGATAATAACAGAACAATCACCAACATATTAAGCACACAAAACGTTCTACCTATTATTAAAGGAAAATTGAACTTAACAGTTAACAATTTCGAAACGGTTTCTCCAAATTGCAAAGAGAATGTGAAATTACAAAAAAAATCTGAATGAAATAATACGTACCGACCATTTATCATTATTAGAAAAAGATAAATTGTTTGAAACTGTTGGGAACACCCTGTGTCGCAATTGCCGATCGGTTGACGGATAAACCGATCACTCCTGATGATACGCGCTATCAGCGAGAGAGTGACGAGTTTCGGTCTCTTCGCTCCCGACCGGCCCGTACGACGGACGTATTTCAATCCCGTTTGTTATTGGTTTTTAAGTGTACTAATTTATGTATTATATTACATTGTAGATAATAAATCCATACCATTTTAAAAGTACAAAAGTGGCGACGAGGACAAAGGAAACACGGGAACAACGTATTGTGCTGGAAAGCCGTGTTAATTCATATCTACGTGCGGTGCTGCATTGTGCTAAATGGAGAACGGCCGGCCATCGCGCGACGGCCATGTTGAGCAGCAGCAAGAAAGCCTTAATGCCAACTGGATACAGGAAATATTTCGGCAACAGCAAGATTCTCTACACCAGCAACAGCAGGCGTTTTTACAACAGCAAGAGCAGCTCATGACAAAAGTTTTCGCAACTTTAAAGTCTCCGCAACCGACAGGATCAGAGAGTGTAATCGAAGCGTTAGCGAAGGACGTGCAAGAGTTCCGTTACAATCCGGATGATCGCGTATTTTTTGCCGGATGGTTTACACGCTTCGGAAGTTTGTTTGTGGATGATGCGAGAGAGCTGGATGATGCCATGCGTGTAAGATTGTTGCTGCGAAAGCTTGGGATGGTAGAGCACGAGCGATACGTTTCACACATACTACCGTCCAAGCCGGGTGATTTTGATTTCAACACAACGGTAACAAAGCTAAAGAAGCTGTTTGGCTCACCGTGCTCCGAGATGGAAAGGCGTTTTAAGTGCATAAATATGGCGAAAACGAAACAAGAAGATTTTGTGGCATACTCGTGTCGTGTGAATAAGGCAGTGGTTGAATCTGAGCTAAGCGTTTTATCTGAAGAGGAGCTTAAATGTTTAATATTTGTGTGTGGTCTCAAGGATGAAAGTTATGCCGATGTACGTACACGTTTGTTGAGTCGTTTAGGAGACAAACGTGTGGCTACCCTTGATGAAATGACAGAAGAATGCAAACGTTTAGCCACTTTGAGACATGATGATGCTATGATAAACGCCGATAAAACAGTCAGTGCAATACGAGGTCAGCAAAGCTATAGATCATATTCCAAAACAACAAATAACACTAAGCATGAGAGCAAGGCCGAGTCCTCGATTAAGTGTTGGTTGTGCGGTGAAGGGCATCATGCCAGGAGATGTCCATATAAAAGTCACCAATGTCGTAAATGCCGTCGGTACGGGCACATGGACGGATTTTGTAACTCCGCTTTAAGATGGTCCAACGGTGGGAGGCAGAGCATAAGAACTGTTTGGATAAACAGAATTTCGAATTTTAAACGTGGACTGGTGAATGTTATTTTAAATGAGATGCCAACTCGGATGATGATCGATTCTGGTGCCGACATAACCCTAATATCTAAAAAGCATTGGTTGGAAATGGGTAAACCGGCGATGACACAACCTGACATTAAAGCCAAAACAGCATCCGGAGAGCCTTTGCACATTTTGGGCGAGTTCCAGTGTATGATGAGCATAGGGCAGCAGTGTAAGCCGTGTATGGTACGTGTTGTGAACGCTGATTTACTGCTGTT
Source organism: Anopheles stephensi (assembly GCF_013141755.1). NCBI lineage: Eukaryota > Metazoa > Arthropoda > Insecta > Diptera > Culicidae > Anopheles > Anopheles stephensi. The sequence continues at coordinate 19,808,384 of NC_050201.1, read as the reverse complement.
AGGTGCGGATGCTATGGAGATTTTTGGTTTGTGGGATGTTCCGTTATCATCAATTTGCCGGCGAGTCCATGTCGGCGATGTGAGCTGTGGGACTCTTAGTACGTCATATCCGGAGTTATTTGCTGATAGGCTCGGGCGTTGTACAAAGACACAGGTTAAACTTCAATTGAAGGATGATGCTTCCCCTGTGTTCCGCCCCAAGCGACCTGTTGCGTACGCTATGTTACAGCCAGTGACTGATGAGCTTCAGCGGTTAGAGGAAGAAGGGGTAATCACACATGTGGAGTATTCGGAGTGGGCCGCTCCAATAGTGGTGGTGCGCAAGGCAAACGGTAGTATAAGGATCTGTGGTGACTATTCCACAGGCCTTAATAATGCGCTAATGACACACCAGTACCCGTTACCTCTGCCAGAAGATATTTTCGCAAGCTTGAGCAACTGTGCAGTATTCAGCCAATTAGACCTCTCTGACGCATTTCTGCAAGTGGAGGTAGATGAAAAATGTCGAGATTTCTTAACAGTAAACACGCATCGTGGGTTATTCAGATACAACCGATTGCCACCAGGTGTTAAAGCTGCGCCGGGAGCGTTCCAGCAATTAATGGATACAATGGTGGCCAGTTTGGCTGGAGTAGCTGTGTATCTGGATGATATTGTTGTAGGAGGAAAAGATATGGCAGAGCACGATCGTAATCTTCATGCCGTGTTAGAGAAACTACAAGAGTACGGATTTACTTTACGTGCAGAAAAATGCAGTTTTCGGAAGCCCCAAATTAAATATTTGGGCCATTTGTTGGATGCAAAAGGGTTGCGGCCAGACCCTGATAAGACTACTGCCATCATTAAGCTCCAGCCTCCGACTGACGTCCCGGGAATGCGAGCGTTTCTCGGGGCGATCAACTATTATGGAAAATTTGTCCACAACATGCGTATGTTACGGCAGCCTCTGGACGAGCTGCTGAAGGAAGAGGGATTATTTAAATGGACACCGCAATGTCAGCATGCTTTTGAGCAGTTTAAGAAGATTTTGGCTTCGGACCTTTTGCTGACTCATTATAACCCACTGCTCGAAATCGTAGTCTCAGCGGATGCTTCTTCGGTAGGCATTGGGGCTACAATATCACACAGGTGGCCTGACGGAAGAATGAAAGTGGTCCAGCATGCATCGAGAGCGCTCACAGCAACGGAACAACGGTACAGTCAGCCTGATCGTGAAGGCTTGGCCATCATTTTCGCCGTCACGAAGTTTCATCGAATGCTGTTTGGGCGACATTTCCTGTTACAAACTGACCATCAGCCATTACTAAGAATACTACTGTGTCCGAAAAGTAAGGTGACATTGGAAGCCAAATTTCGCGCGCCAAAAGTAGCTCCTTGTTTTTATTTTTCGTTTATCAATATGTATGTTTTTGACATATCTGCCACGTTTCAAGTCACAACACCCACCCGGATAGGAGTGACAAATTGTTTTCGGAGCTGCGCAAAGTGTTTTCGTCCATATTGATCATGTCCAAGTTTGTGGAGCAGCGCGCATGCATCAAATTTTTTTTGCGCAATGAAATAAACGCTGCGGAAACATTGCGGATGTTACGAAAAGCATTCGGGGAAGGCTCTATGTCAAAGAAAAATGTATACAAATGGTACAGTGATTTTAAAAATGGCCGTAAGAAGGTCGAAGACGAGGACCGTCCGGGAAGACCATCCACCTCGACCGACGACGCCCACGACGTCCAAATTAAGTATTTAATTGTCAACAATCGTCGGTTGACGATACGAGACCTTTCGGAAAGTGTTGGGATTTCAAAAGCATTGGTCAACACTATCCTAAAAGATGTTTTGGGGTTGAAGCGGGTGAAGTCTCGCCTGGTACCGAAATGCCTGAAATCATTTTGAGGGAGTTTTTCGCAAAAACTGGCACCCATATTGTTCCGCAACCACCGTATTCGCCAGATTTGGCACCAGCCGACTTCTGGCTGTTCAACAAGCTAAAACTGTCGCTTCGGGGACATCGTTTTGATACTATCGAGGAGATAGAAGCCGCAGCGACGGCGGAACTAAAGGACATCCCAGCATCCGCGTTTTCTACCTGCTTCAAGGAGTGGGAGAAGAGGTGGAAGAGGTGCATTGCATCGGAAGGGGATTGCTTCAAAGGTGACGACCTTCATTTGACCTAATACAAAAACCATTTAAGAAAAAAAACGCAAAGTCACTTTATTTTTCGGACACAGTAGTATTTGGATCTAAAAAGGGGATACCAACATACACCGCAAATCGGTTGCAGCGTTTCGCTCTGACGCTGTTACTTTACGATTTTCATATCGAGTATGTTCAAACTGATAAATTTGGAAATGCTGATGTGCTCTCTCGTCTAATGGATCGACACGAAAAACCTGAAGAGGACCTTGTAATTGCCAGCATCGAGCTTGAGAACGACATAGGAGCTTTAGTAAAGAATGCAGCGAGGATATTGCCGCTAGCTTTTGAAGACATTGTGCGCGAGTCGCGCAAAGACCCTGTGCTTCGGGTGTTGTTAAAGTACATCCAGAATGGATGGCCAAAGAGGCTAGAAGGCCGTGAGCTAAAAATTTTTCACGCGCGACGTGACTCTTTGTCGGCAATTGAGGATTGCATTATTTTTGGAGACCGGTTAATCATACCTTTGTCGCAGCGCCAGCATGTACTTGAGTTGATGCACCGAGGACATCCGGGGATTGAGCGCATGAAAGGAATAGCACGAAGTTATGTATATTGGCCAAACATAGATGCAGATATTGAGGATATGGTGAAATGCTGTAAATCGTGCGCTTCTGCGGCTAAGTCTCCTAATCTAAGCTCACCGGTACCTTGGCAAACAACGGATGCACCTTGGCAGAGGGTACATATAGATTACGCTGGGCCAATTGAAGACATGTATTTCCTGTTAGTGATTGATTCACATTCCAAATGGCCAGAGATTGTACCCACCTCACAAATATCTGCTACTTCAACTGTTGCTATTTTGAGACGATTGTGTGCAAGACTGGGAATGCCAAATACAATCGTAAGCGATAACGGAAGGCAGTTCACGAGCATAGCATTTGCTGATTTTTGTAAAACCAATGGCATTGAACACATCAGAACTGCCCCGTACCACCCGCAGTCCAACGGCCAAGCTGAACGGTTCGTGGACTCGTTCAAAAGAGCGTTAAAAAAGATTAAGGTGGGAGAGGTGTCGCTGCAGGAAGCATTGGACATGTTTCTTTTAACATATAGAAGTACACCTAATAAGCAGTTGGAAGGCATGAAAACACCGGCAGAAGTTATGTTTGGTCGCAAGATTCGTACTTGCCTAGAGCTGCTGCGCCCACCTGTAAAAGTTTCACCTTATCAAGATGACGGACAGTTTTCAACCAGAAGTTTTAACATTGGTGAATCTGTGTATGCGAAGAAATATCATTACAACACCTGGAGTTGGGTGCCAGCTATTATTGATAAGCGAATTGGAAAAGTGATGTACCAAGTGGTGAATTCTGCTGGTAAATGTTGGCGGTCACACATCAACCAGTTACGGCCGCGATTGAACAACAAGACTGATTTTAAGGCACAGGATTTACAGCCGTATGCTAAGCAGACTTCGATTGCCTTAGACATTTTACTGGATGAATGTCAATCTGATGCAGATACACAATCGCCAGCTTCATTATCATCATCATCATCATCATCATCGTCATCTCCAGCTTCATCATCGTCATCGCCAGCTTCATCATCGTCATCATCGTCATCGTCATTGTTACCGTCGTCCGGCTCATTGTTATGCACTTCTCCATTGTCAGAGATGGGTACGGAAACGATTGCATCCCCTGGTTTTGAAACAGCAGATAGCGGATCACCTTCGCCGGTACAGCCTCTACGCCGATCTTCGCGAGCTCGAAGACAACCGCAGTGGATGGAGTCGTACCAGCGTGATTAAAGAGGGGGGATGTTGGGAACACCCTGTGTCGCAATTGCCGATCGGTTGACGGATAAACCGATCACTCCTGATGATACGCGAGTTAGCAACGAGCGTCGGTAATCGCTAAATCAGCATTGGGAGTGTCGTGTTGTATCCAACGCGACGAGTTATGCTGATGCGGCGATCGCTGCTGGGCCGTTTATGGGCCGATAACGGAATCGGCTGAATTCAATAAAATAGTTAATTTCAAGACACCGAACTGTAAAAGACTCTTTCTATCTATTCAGAAAGAAAAGTTTTAACTGGCGCCCGAATAGGGACCTGACAAAAAAATCAGCGGGAAGTGTATAAGTTAAAAAAAAATCCTATAAAGTTAGCCATTTAAAAATTGTGGCTAATCTCGTGGTTGAAGGAGCCATCATAATAACGAAGCGAACTTTGGGACACCGTGGTTAATTCCCGATTGCTGCCAGCGAGCCCCCAGTCATCAGAAGGATAAAAAGGAACATCTTGCTGTAGCTGCCCAATTTTCCCCCGAAGAAAAAGAAGTCAGATGCCCATGGAAATTAACTCAACCATACTGTAAGTAAAAACCTAAAAAATCCGAAATCAGTGAAATTTTGGTGTTTAATTAAATAGCTTCTGCTGTAATTTGTTAGTGGTGAATCGTGATCGTGACAAGTGTTAAGTGAAGTGAGCATTTAAAACACAAAAATGACCAATCCCAACACTGAAATGGTTCTACGATCTTTCGTGGAGATGGGAAAAACCCCTGACTTTTTGAGGGATGTTCCTATTTTTGATGGAAACCCAAATGAGTTGATGAATTGGATTTCGGATGTGGAAGATGTTTTTATCATGTATAGAGATCTTCCTGACGACTCTGTGCAGTTCCATCTGATCGAACGAACAATCAGAAGGAAAGTCCGTGGAGAAGCTTCCGATGTGTTAAATGCAAATAATGCAACATGTAGTTGGCATCAGATAAAATCTATCCTAATGCTTTACTATAAAGATAAGCGTGACGTGAAGACCCTGGATTATGAATTGACGTGTATTCGTAAGGGTAATTCGGAAAGCCTCGCCGGATATTATAGCAGGGTTAACCAATTGTTAGCCGCTATAATAGCACAAGTTCAAACTGACAGTAAGTACTCTCTGCATGCAAATGTCCACATAAACTATTTCAGAGAGAAAGCTTTGGATTCGTTTATTAGAGGTTTAGAAAAACCATTATCCACTTTATTAAAAACTGCTGACCCGAAGACCCTTAGCAAAGCATATCAATTTTGCATTGATTACTTTAATATGGACGTTCGATCAGCACCTTTTAAAAATCAATATGGAAATCAAAATTCTCTTAATATTCCCAAGCCAAGAGATTTAGGCTTCGAGCCTCAACCCCCTAGGGTAGCACCCAGAAAAATTGTTTATCAACCAGTACCCCCTCCTAGAGCAGCGCCTCGTCCAGCTCCACGATACAATTCCCATTACCTGCCTAATCAGCAATATACCCCACAGAGGCAACAGCCCGAGCCAATGGAGGTAGATAGAAGTATAAATTCACGTCATATTGACTATGGTAACAGACCCACATATGGCGAAAAAAGACCAAGACCACCATCAAGTCAAGAAGCGTGGGTAAAGAGGCAAGCTCACCCATTATATGCTCATCAAATGAATAAAAATGCCAACGACGCAAGGTATTGTCACGGACAAACAATAAATGAATTTGAGCTCACAGAGCAAAACAATCTTGTTGACAAATTACAAAACATAAATTTGCAACACGAGCATGATCCGTTGGAGGGATCAAGTCGCGATGGTCAGAACCATTTTTTAGAGTGGAAGATGAGTTGGTAGTTCCCAGCCTTCCTTTTATTTATCTTAAAACTACCATTGGAAACTTTCCGTTTTTAATAGACACAGGTGCTAATATTAATTTAATACATCCACAATTGGCACGTGCATATGAAATCAGTAAACCGTACGAATTTTCAGTAGGTCAAATAAGTTGTGCAAATAGTACATTTGCTCCTACTAGTGCAATTAATATAAATTTTTTCCATCCCAAAATTGATTTTGAAGATCGCTTTTTGTTACACAAATTTCACAATTTTTTTTATGGAATCATTGGAAATAGCATGTTGAAAACATTGAAAGCTAAAATTGATCTAGAAAATGACCAAATCACATTGAGTAGAAACTCTAAAAGATTCGTCATCCCAATCTCATACTATTCTCCACATAATCGGTCATCCCACAATTTGATCCGAACATCTCATCTATCCAAATTAGAGCTAGAAAAACTAAACCAGGTTTTAGATAAAAACAGAGATGCATTTTACAAACCAGACAGTAAACTAACATGTACAACCAAAGTGGAATGTGCAATACACACTTCAGACGATACACCTATCCATCAAAGAGTGTATCCATATCCTGCAGCATATGCTGACGAAGTAAATAAGCAAGTTGACAAGCTATTAGCGGATGGAATAATCAGACCGTCTCGCTCAGCTTGGACTTCACCGGTATGGATTGTGCCAAAAAAACCGGATGCATCAGGACAAAAGAAATTTAGAATGGTTATCGATTATCGAATGTTAAATGCTAAAACCATCTCCGAAAAATATCCAATGCCCGAGATAAATTATGTGATAGACCAATTAAAAGGAAAAAAATATTTCTCGACTTTAGATTTAGCTTCGGGATTCCATCAAATTAAGATGAAAGCATCAGATATTGAAAAAACGGCTTTTGCTATTAATAACGGTAAATACGAATTTACTAGGATGCCGTTTGGTTTAAAAAACGCACCGGCTATATTTCAAAGGGCTATCGATGATGTACTTCGAAATTTTATTGGAAAAATATGTTACGTTTATATAGACGACGTAATAGTTTTTGGCGATGATTTAGAAAATCATTTGAAAAATTTGGACACAATTTTGACAACATTAAATAATGCAGGACTAAAAATTCAATTAGACAAATCAGAATTCCTTCGCCAAGAAGTTGAATTTCTTGGTTTCATTATTTGCACAGAGGGAATAAAACCCAACCATAAAAAAAATAGAAGTTATAAATAAATACCCTGTGCCCAAAACCATTAAAGATTTGCGTGCCTTCCTAGGATTAATGGGCTACTATCGACGATTTGTCAAAGACTTTGCCAAAATTGCTAAACCTTTGACAAACATTTTAAGGGGAAAGGGATCTGACACATCCAAAAAGAAAATTACATTAAATCAACAAGAAATCGAATGTTTCAATAAAATGAAGCAAATACTATCATCGAGCGATATTCTCATCTATCCAGATTTTAACAAACCATTTATTTTGACAACCGATGCTTCAGATTATGCAATTGGATCCGTTCTTTCTCAAGGTGAATTAGGCAAAGATAAACCAATTCACTTCGCATCAAGAACACTATCTAAAACTGAAGAGAAATATTCCACCCCTGAGAAAGAAATGCTTGCAATTTTCTGGTCACTACAAACTTTCCGCAATTATTTGTATGGAGCTAAACTCAAAATATTAACTGATCATCAACCACTTACTTTTGCCCTCTCCCAAAAAAATACTAACGCAAAATTAAAACGTTGGAAAGCATATTTAGAGGAGCATGACCACGAGATTTTGTATAAACCAGGCAAAGGCAATGTTGTAGCAGATGCCCTCAGCAGAATAGTTTTCTCTATGACTGGTACGCAACATTCATCACAAACTAGTGACGATTTTTACATTATCTCTACAGAAGCACCACTTAATGCTTTTCACAACCAGATCGTGTTGAAAAAAGGGAAACCAAACACAGTAATTGAATATCCATTCCAAAATTTTAAACGTACAACAATTTACTCCGAAATAATAACCGAATCATCTCTTTTACAGATTCTAAAGGATCATTTCACAATATCAAAAGTAAACGGACTTTTCACGAGTGAAGACATAATGGGAAAATTTCAAGAGGTTTATAGGAAGTATTTTGGAAGTCAGAAGCTCCTTAAGATTCGATTTACTCAAAATCTTCTGGAAGACATTACAGACGAAGATCAACAACGAGAAATAATCACGGCAGAGCACAATAGGGCACATCGTGGAGCCCAGGAAAATAAGTCGCAAATTTTACGTAAATACTATTTTCCAAAGCTGCTAGCCAAGATAAAAAAAATTGTTTCCAATTGCTGTATCTGCAATGAAAACAAATATGACCGAAACCCTATCCGGTATCCTCAACAACAAACTCCAATCCCCGTACACCCTTTCCAAATTGCACACATTGATATAATGTTTCTCGAAAAACATTATTTTTTAACTTACATCGATAAATTTTCAAAATTCGCTCAAATTAAAGAAATTCAATCGCGAGCCGCCTTAGATATTGTTCCGGCAGTTAAAGAAATAATTACAAAATACCATCCTCCTAAAATATTAGTAATGGACGGCGAAAAATCTTTTGGTACACAAGATCTAATAGATTTTTATAAAACTCACCAAATCCAAATATATTTAACAGCTACAGGTCGAAGTGAAATGAATGGAGTAATAGAAAGGTTCCATTCTACCATATTAGAAATTTATCGAATAACGAAATTTGAGAACAACAATTTAACTATTTCTGATCTAATCGAGCTTTCACTTCACAAATACAATTCATCCATTCATTCGACTACTAAATATACTCCTTATGAGATAATTTTACCGTCTGTCCGTTCATCAGATATTTGTGAAAATGTTTACAAAAATTTAACAAAGAAACAGGAGAAGGATATTTCATATTACAATAAGAGAAAAAAGGAAATAAATATAAAAGAGGATATGACAGTTTATGAAAAAACCAGAGCCAGATTAAAACACAAGCCGAGATACAAGAAAATCAAGATTAACAAAGTAAACAAAAGCACTATAAACACAAATGATTCACGAAAAATTCATAAAAACGATATAAAAATAAGATAGCTAACAATACCGTCATTCTAACATCATTGTTCTCTTCTTACAGTTTTCTATTTGTAGTATGTACCCTAGCTGAGCCGAGGATCTCTATTCTGAAGGTAGACAACCAACCTATAGTTGCAATGGACGAAGGTTGGGCAAGAATAAGGATAGATAGCCATATTTACATACACCATTGCAATTTAACTGCGTATAAGGGTTATATTCAAGCAATTAAGGACGATTTCGAAAAAATGAGCAATAATCAATTTTCCAGTATTATCCAAAACCAATTCGAAGAACTGAATACCATATTGAAAAGAATGCTTCCCACTAAAAGATTCAAACGTTGGGATTCCATAGGAACAATTTGGAAGTTTATTGCAGGAACACCAGATGCAAACGATCTTCGTGTTATTAACAAAACAATTAATAATCTCATCGATGACAATAATGCACAAGTTACAATCAATAGGAATATTAACAACCAGATTAAAGAAATAACAGAAAAAACTCGTAACGTAATAACTCAATTCAGATCAGAATCATTAGAAATTCATTCCATCAATATTTATCTCCACCTAAAAAAGATGATAGACACACTGCAGGAAATAGTTGATAGTATAGTTATGACGAAAGCGAATATTTTAAACGAAAAAATATTGTCAAAATATGAAATCAATTGTTTGGAAAAAAACCTGGCAGCAGAAAACATTCCGTTCGACACAACTCTAGAAGCGCTTTCCTACGCCGACGCCTCTATCGCCACCAACCGCCAAGAAATAATGCTGCTCATAAAAACACCCAAACTCGACCCAAGAACGTTCCGTAAGATAAAAATTTATCCAATCCTGTACCACGACGGCAAGATTCACCTCCAGTATGACAGATTCATAACTCACGAAGCAATCAGATACCGTGTTAGCACTCTAACCCCGAAAATCTATAAAATCAATGAAATAGAGTTGGATGAATCAGATTGCATTCCAAGATTAATGGAAGGTCGAGAAGCAGAATGTAACTTTACGAAGAGTCCAGCCAAAACTGAAATATTACAGATTAATAATCACGCCATATTGATTAACTCTGTAGAGAAATTTACACTCGTCTCCAACTGTGGTATAAGCAACAGAACACTTCAGGGATCGTTCGTAATAAGCTTCAACACATGCGATATTTACATAAACGACGTGAGATACTCATCCAAACTCACCGATCTAGTTGGAACGTTGAACTTATATCCACTCGACGGAGTGTTTATTAAAAGACAGCTGGAAATTTCGAACATAAGTCTGGAAGATTTACATAATCTGCACATCGAGACACGTAAAGAATTGGAGCACATTCGCTTACAAAACAACTCTTTTCAAATAACCTGGCCAACGATAAACATTTTCGGAGGTATCATCTTTCCTCTCATTATACTGGGAGTAGCATTGCTTTACTGGTTTACAAAGAGGTGCAAAAACACGCAAACGGTAGTCACAGTACATAATTCGTCACCAAATCAGACACCCGACTACGTCACATTTCCTAAACAAACACAGTGAATCGTGGACGTTCACATCTGAGGGGGGGCGAGTTAGCAACGAGCGTCGGTAATCGCTAAATCAGCATTGGGAGTGTCGTGTTGTATCCAACGCGACGAGTTATGCTGATGCGGCGATCGCTGCTGGGCCGTTTATGGGCCGATAACGGAATCGGCTGAATTCAATAAAATAGTTAATTTCAAGACACCGAACTGTAAAAGACTCTTTCTATCTATTCAGAAAGAAAAGTTTTAACTCGCGCTATCAGCGAGAGAGTGACGAGTTTCGGTCTCTTCGCTCCCGACCGGCCCGTACGACGGACGTATTTCAATCCCGTTTGTTATTGGTTTTTAAGTGTACTAATTTATGTATTATATTACATTGTAGATAATAAATCCATACCATTTTAAAAGTACAAAAGAAACAATCATGGCTAATCAAAAAGGTTTATTAAGAGCTGAAGAGAAACTTACAGCAACATTGGTGGTAAAACATAAAATTTTAACCACTGATGATAATCCAGTCTACACAAAGTCATATCGATATCCACACGCTTATAAATATGATGTAGAAGAGCAAATCAAGGAATTACTCGATAACGGAATCATTCAACATTCAATTAGCCCTTACTCATCACCAGTTTGGGTTGTTCCAAAAAAAACTAGATGCGTCCGGAAAACGTAAGGTACGCGTTGTTATTGACTATCGTAAGATCAATGACAAAACGATAGATGATAAATTCCCCATACCTCAAATAGAGGAAATTCTAGATAACCTTGAGTTAGCACAACCCGCAACACCGAGCATCAAGCGAGCGCAATATAACATAAATATCAACATCCGAGCCGAGAGCACATTTTCTGCAACGCAGCATAAAATGTGTCACCAACCATCGTCGATCGAATCATGCTCGAATCATGATCGCTGTCAGAAGTAAACATCAATCGCCATCGGATGACGCAGCTATAAAACATCGCAGCCCGCTCAATCATCGGTTCTTTCCTGCATTCTCCAGACACCGAGACGGACCGGCGTGAAACCCATACCGAGTAGGATGGCATCCCGCGTTCACGAGTTGAATTAAGAGTTGTTAATAAAATAGAAATAACTTTTTAAAAACTCTAAACCCGTGAGTGCGTTACTGACTGGCACCCGAATAGGGACCCTCCGTTGTTTTCTCATTAATCAAGTGTGAGTGACCACGTAAGAGTGAAGTTGCAACATAAGGCTAGTGACGAAAAAGTTTTCCCGATCGCCCCGTGAAAAGTGATATTTCCTGTGGCAGCTGTACGTTAGATACCCAAGTATCTTCAGGTGGCTAATCACTCATCCTGTTGGAAATGGGATGAATTCGGCGTACTGAGAAGGAAGACAGCAACGTTTGGGTCATCGCTTCGACCGAATCGACTTCGACCGTAAGAGGTAACGGAGCAGCGGCCGACAGAAGGTAATAGGATTCGATAACTCCCAAACAACGCGCTTCGAAACGTTCCCGACCGCGACTGTTAAAGGATTCAAAGCAGGACGACACGTATCCCGCAGTTTTGTGGCATACCCACAAAATGTTTCGAAAATACATGTAAGTAAAGAGAAGAGAAAATATTAAAAATAACTACAGTGAACAGTGAAACACACACTTATAAAAAGCAAGTGAATTAAAACTGGAAAACCTTATCCAGGCACTAAACAATTTCTCTTTCAAAATGTCACGTCCCGAAGTTGACCAACTATTAAGCAGAATAATTGCACTAGAAGCTCGTGGAAACACGACAGTGTCTGAGGACTATAATGATCGTCCTTTGTACTTTACAAAACCGGACGGAAGTGCCGTCAATCCGGACACATTTGAAAAGATTCCCGACCTAGTGAAAGATTTGCCGATCTTTTCGGGAGATCCCAGCGAATTGAACAGCTGGATAAGCGATGTTGATAGTTTGGTTAAACTATACCAAACATCAGCACGGAATACAGTGGAATCAAAAAACAAATATCATATGATATGTAGATTCATTCGTAGGAAAATTCGAGGGGAAGCAATTGACTCCCTAGTAGCCTCAAATGTGGGCATTAATTGGAACCTAATCAAGAAAACTTTAATAACATATTATGGGGAGAAACGAGATTTGGAAACATTAGATTTCCAACTAATGAACGTGCAACAACGCGGATGCACTCTTGAAGTATATTACGACGAAGTGAATCGTCTAATGTCGCTAATAGCAAACCAAATCAAAACGGATGACCGTTTCAATCATCCAGAAGCATCGAAGGCATTAATAGAAACAAATAATAAAAAAGCGGTTGATTCATTCATCCGAGGACTAGATGGAGATGTATACAAATTCATAAGAAATTATGAACCATCATCTCTAGCAGCAGTTTATAGCTACTGTATCTCATTTCAAAATATTGAATGTAGAAAAATGCTTACCAAACCAAGAACGATGCCAGTGCCAACAGCGCCCAGAAATCTAATCCCACAAGTACCGCATCCCCCACGGAATGCATTTAACAGACCCCCTCTACCACCAAAACCATTCGTTAACCGACATTTTGCAGCATACAAAAGCCGTTTGGAATGCAACCAAACTATAACAACAATTTTCAAAATTTTAAACTAACAGGTTTACCACCCAAAAATCCTTTTAAACAACAAGATCCAGAACCCATGGATGTAGAGCAATCCATAAGGTCTAGACAAATTAATTACGGAAACCGACCAGGCTCCTCCCGAAACAATCGACCACCACTAAAAAGACAACGAGTCTTTAATGTCGAAACCATTCAAAAAAATCAAGGTAACCCAGTGGAATACTCAGATTATAACGAAGAAAGTTTGAAGGAGTATGATGACTCTGAAATGTCCTCATACGAACGTTACATGAAAAATCATGACAAACAACAGGACGATGAAACAGAAGAGCTTGAAGAATGTGAATTAAATTTTTTAGAATAAATTCTAAATTACCTTACTTTCTATATTATGGTAATGTAGAACAACCATTGAAAATGCTGATCGATACAGGATCCAACAAAAGTTTCATTCATCCACGCTTTGCAAAAATTTCCCACGACGCAAAGAAACCATTTTTTATCTCTTCGGTTGGAGGAGATATCGAAATTCATAAATTCTCAAAAGCCAGATTATTTAAACCATACTCTAACACCATGATAAAATTATTCCATCTAGCAAACTTAAAATCATTTGATGCTATCATTGGACATGAAACGTTAAAGGAATTAAAAGCAGTAATCGATACTGCAAATGAAAAATTAATTATTGACAACAAATTCACAATACCTTTTTTACAATATAAACTACAGCAAGTTAATCAAATAAAAGTAAGAGACGATCATCTCCAAGCCTATCACAAACATGAGTTAAAAAAACTCCTTACGGAATTTCAAGATATTTTCCATCCTCCAGATAAAAAACTTCCATTTACCACAAAAGTAAAAGCAGAAATAAGAACAACAGATAATTTTCCGGTTTATAGTAAAACCTATCCTTATCCTCAAGCTTTAAAAAATGAAGTCAATAAACAAATTACAAAATTATTATCCGACGGAATTATTAGACCTTCGAGATCTCCATACAATTCTCCAGTATGGATTGTCAATAAAAAAATTGATGTTTCTAATGAAAAAAAAATCGACTTGTGATCGATTATAGAAAAATCAATTCAAAAACAATCAGTGACAGATATCCAATACCCGACACCTCTACTGTCTTAGCGAATTTAGGTTCGAATAAATACTTCACCACCCTTGACCTAGCGTCAGGTTTTCACCAAATTCCAATGAATGAAAAAGACATAGAAAAAACTGCCTTTTCTGTGAATAATGAAAAATTTGAATTTATAAGAATGCCTTTTGGACTCAAAAATGAACCATCTATCTTCCAAAGAATGATGGATGATATTGTGAGAGATCATATCGGAAAAATATGTCATGTCTACATTGATGACATTATCATTTTTGGAAAAACATTTGAAGAACACATGCGAAATTTAAAAACAATTCTACAAACATTAAAAGAAGCTAATTTTAAAATCCAACCAGATAAGTCTGAATTCATCAAAACAGAAGTTGAATTTCTCGGTTTTATCGTATCTGCGGAAGGTCTCAAGCCAAATTTAAAAAAGGTTGAATGTATTCAAAAATATCCCGAACCAAAAAATCTTAAAGATTTAAGATCATTTTTAGGACTCTCTGGATACTACAGACGTTTCGTAAAGAATTACGCAAGCTTTGCGAAACCCCCTACGAAACTTCTAAGAAGAGAGGATGGCCATCGCCAAATTCCTAAAAATCAATCTAAAAATTTCCCGATTACACTAGATGAATCAGCAAAAAAATCTTTTCAATATTTGAAAAACATTTTATGTTCAAATGATGTTTTAACATTTCCAGACTTTGAAAAACCTTTTATTTTAACCACAGATGCTTCAGATAAAGCACTGGGAGCAGTCTTCTCTGCAGAACCAGGATGGAGAACGCCCAATAACCTTTATTTCCAGGATTCTTTCAAGGACTGAAGAAAACTACGCGACTTTAAGAAATTTTATATATGTAATAATGGGAGAAATGGAACAACTGAAGAATTTACGGAGCAGCAACTTTATTTCATGACCTTATTGCTCTGCTGACGTTTCGCTATTGATCTACTTTTCATCCTCTGCCCAAGGTGATCCTTCTCATTTTACTCGGTACAGGGTGATCCTGCCTGCTACCCAACTAACGTTTTTGATTTTACATCCGGTCGTCCTGATTGAAGTCAGACCCTTGATCTTCATCATCTCCCTCTTCTGCTGTTAACGCATAAGCCCATAGCCTCATATTATCTTCACTTGTACTCGTCTCTAGCGGTCCTTCGCCAAATCCTACTTTCCTAACGCGATACCGCCCGTTGCGGTTTACATGCATAATTTCGTAGGGACCCAAGTATTCGCTAGCAAGTTTCTTACCAGCAACAAATTGCGTTCGTTTGATAGCTACCAACTCTCCTAGCTTATACACTGACGCAGGTTTTCGTTTTTTATCGAATTGATCCTTGTAGCGCCGCTGCGCTTGTTCTATAGCAATACGAGCGTCTTTTCGCAATTCCTGCCTTACGTTATCATGATATTCATACCATTCTTTATTTATAATTTCCCTCAGCTGATCATCACTGCTATTTTTCATCTTCACGCCAAACATCAGTTCAAACGGTGTTTTGCCCGTTGTTGAATGATAATACGCATTTATCGCACTTAGCACTCGGTTCACCCACTTAAACCATTTTGACGGATCTTCTGTCGATAGTTTCGCCAGCATTTCTATAGCCGTCCGGTTAACTCGCTCCGCTTGTCCATTTCCCCGTGGCACTCCGGTAGTAGAAACGATGTGCTCGATACCCTGGTTCTGAACGTGCGCAGCAAATGTATTGGACGTGAACGCTGATCCTCTATCGTCGATAATCCTTGTCGGATTTCCAAACACGGCTGACCAACACTCCAGTTTCCGTAGTACTTCCTCAGCAGTTGTAGTACGTGTGGGGTATAACCAAACAAATTTGGAAAAACTATCAACTATTGTTAGAATATACCTGTATTGTTTCGCTGTGGTATCCATGGGGCCTACGTGGTCCATATGAAGTGTGTGCAAAAGCACGTCCCCTTTCGGAATAGGACTCAGGTAACCCTCCTTCAATCCAAGCTTCTTATTGTGCAAAATACACGGAACACAATTGCCAATATGTTGTCGCACCTTCATCTCCAAATGAGGGATCCAAAACTTTTGTTTTATACCATGCATCATCTTTTGTACTCCAATGTGACCTGCGTTGTGAGCATCTGATATTATCTGCCTTTCCATCAGACGCCGAACCACCAACAAGTCTTGCCCTTCCACAGCTCGATGTAATAGACCGTTTTTCATTTTGTAAGGATCGTACTTTGCTTTCTCTAACACAGCCATGATTGCTTTCAACTGATCGTCTTTTAATTGATTTTCTCTAATCCGCACCGACACATCAGCTGCAATATTCATTACACTCAACGGATATCGACTCAAGGATATCCACATGCTTTAAATTTTTTCCGGGCCGATGTTCTGTCTCGAACGTAAAATCTTGTAAGAACATCAGCCATGGTAAAACATCTTTAGGAACCTCTGCTTTTTTCAGTGTCTGCTTGAAAGCTATACAGTCCGTTACTAATTTAAACTGATTTCCTAACAGGTAGAACCTAAATTTTTTCACCGATAAATACACCGCTTTTGCTTCCAAAATATAGCTGTGCAAACTAGACTCTGCCTGAGATGTTTTCTTGCTCCAGAATGAAACTGGATGCATTTTCCCTTCAAACCGGTATAATAATGGTCAATAATGCTGCACCAAACCCTTCTTTTGACGCATCGGTATGGAGTTCAGTTTCTGCACCTCTCTGATACAACTTCAACACTGGTTCGCGCACTAATGCTTCCTTTAACGCGTTTATAGCATTCAACTCTCTTTCACCAATGCTAAATTTAGCCTCATTCTTTAGCAAATCCGTTAAAGGTCTAGCTATGATGGAATACGACTTGATAAACTTCCTAAAGAACCCGGTAAGCCCTAAGAAGGCTTGCTCCGCTTTAACATTGCTCGGAGTTTTGAATTCTCTTACTGCTTTCGTTTTTTCCATTCCAGGGGAAACTGTTCCGTTCTCGATATAATGGCCCAAAAAGTTAACAGATCGCAGCATAAAAAGACATTTTTTCCATTTTATCTTCAGTCCAAATTCTGCCGCCGTACTCAACACCTTCTTTGTTCTGGCTAGACACTCTTCCGCCGTTTTCCCATGCACTATAATATCGTCCATATACAACTCTAACACATTATCATCAATTAGTTGTTGAAACACATGGTTAACGAAACGAATAAACACCGCGGGTGAGTTGCAGAAACCAAATGGCGTACGATTGAATTCGTATAAACCTCTGCTTGTCACGAAAGCCGTAAACTTCTTGCTCTCTTCCTTTATTGGCACGTGGAAGAAACCATTCTCTAAGTCCATCACCGAGAACCATTTTGCTGCCTGCAACTTCACTAGACCGTCGTCTATCACCGGTATTGGAAATGCATCTTTCAATACCATGCTGTTTAATTTCCGAAAATCAATACACACACGATTTGACCCCTTTTTTTTACTACCACGACACGACTCGCGAAGTTTGATGTAGACGCCCTTATAATTCCGCTCTTAATCCACTCATCGACTTGTTTGTTTACTGCTTATTCCTGCACGAAAGGCAGCCTGCTGGGCGCATGCCTGAATGGCATTATTTGTCCATCGGGAACGATTTCCAGTTCAACCGGACTTTTTCTTGACCATTTCGAGATGGTTTTCTCCTTATCTTTGAAATCCTCGATCATTTGCCCTATCTCATTCCGATACTGATGATGTATTGATACTTCATTTGCGCCGTTTATCGTCAAGGCATTCGCACACAACACATCGCATTGTTCCTGATTCTCGCTCACTCTTGGTTTTAGTTTAACGCCCTCCGCAGTTACCAAGGCGTCCATCGCACACAACGCATCCCTTCCCAAAATCACTTCTTAAACACTGCTATTGTCTGGGACCACATAAAAAGACATTACCGGATAATTTTGCCCGTCGATACACACTTCGGTTTCTACCCGACCCAATGCCTTCGTTTTTTTCCCACCAAAACCGTTGAATACCGTGTCGGTCTTTGCCAACAATAGGCTACCGATTTTGTTCATAACACTGTATTGTAACAAGCTGTATTCGCTGCCGGTGTCAAAAAGCGTTTTGAAATAGTATTGCCCGATGCGCATGTCAACAGTTCCACTATTTTCACTCGAAACGAGGTTCGTATTCCCAGGATTGTGCCTGTTTCGATTTCTTGGACAACTGTTCGACACGTGGCCGCGCTCACCGCACGAATAACATTTCGGTCCTTTTGTTCGAGAATCACATTCCCTTGCTCGATGACCAACACCACCACACTCGAAGCATTTTTTCGGGTTTTCTTCTTTGACACACTTCTTAGCTTCATGTCCGACATCGCCACAATTGTAACATTTTCGTTGACTTCTTGGCTCAACTCGCGTAACACTCTTTTCCGATGTTCTTTTGGCTTCTGCTCTTTCAAGGAATAACAATTTCTGCTTTAGCTCGGTCATGTTGCTCGTTCGATACAGTGACGCACGCATTCTTGTTTCATGGGTCACGCCGTCCACGATGTATTCGATTAGGCTGCATTCGTCAATATCGGCGTCACGAGCTATGCGTTGCATTTCATATACGTACTCAAGCATAGTTCCCTTATGCGTTTTCCGTCGAGCCATAAGCCTTCTATGAACATCACCCGAGCGCACTATCTTTTCGAATTCCTTTATCAGTTTAGATCGTAACACCGGGTAGGATGATAAAGTTTTTTCCGTCGCCAGGAAACTTCTCGCAATGCCCACCATCTTACGTCGACACATGATGAACATTTGGTCTTCGGACCACAGTGCCATTTTTGCGACACCCTCAAAATCGTCGAACCACGCTCTAATATCCTTTGTCAAATCCGCTCCATAGGGCTCAATTCCGTCCTCCACATCTCGGAATGAGTATGGCTGCACTGGTGTATGGATTATGGCCGTTTTTGTCGCGTCTACTAGCGATCCGCTTTCCGCATCCATATAGCCCGTTGTGTTCGCGGCATCTTCGATGGGATTTTGTTCGGGAACGGCTTCTAACGTTATTCCGGAATCCATGATCCGTTTCGCCAGGTCCTCTTTACTGCCGGACGTAGCCAAGCCAGCCATTTCACACTTCCGCACTAGGCCAACACGCGTAAATTCTTCCACCAATCGTTCCATAGTTTATTCACACCGCACGACCGGTAACACACAGCTCACATACACGTCGATTGTTTCTTTTTAGTGCACACAGCACTCTCACATGAATAACAGCACACAGCCGAAGCACCGAATACTTTCCAGGAATCGCCTACCACACACGCGCACGTCGATCCCTTGGCGCACACAGCAACCACTCACACGACCTGCCGCACACAGCTAGTAAAGCGAACCTTTTCCGCGTATCGGTATATTCACACCCGTGCAGGTCTTTATTTTGGCGCACACAGCATCCACTAATACGACCAGCCGCACACAGCAAACGGGTTTTGGGAATATAGTATATCCCACTTCTGACACCAAATGTAATAATGGGAGAAATGGAACAACTGAAGAATTTACGGAGCAGCAACTTTATTTCATGACCTTATCGCTCTGCTGACGTTTCGCTATTGATCTACTTTTCATCCTCTGCCCAAGGTGATCCTTCTCATTTTACTCGGTACAGGGTGATCCTGCCTGCTACCCAACTAACGTTTTTGATTTTACATATATGGAGCAAAACTAAAATTTTTTACTGATCACCTCCCATTAACATTCACACTATCTCCAAAAAATAACAATGCAAAACTAAAAAGATGGAAGGCTTTTCTAGAAGAACATGACTATGAACTTCATTACAAACCAGGTAAAGCTAATGTTGTAGCTGATGCATTATCTCGAGTACAAATTAATTCATTAACACCAACACAACATTCTGCAGAAGATGATGACAATTCTTTCGTTTTATCTACCGAAGCACCTGTTAACGTCTTTCACAACCAACTAATTTTCCGCACCAATACCAATTCCTCATATGCACTCACCAATCCTTTCCCCGGATACCATCGACACGTATTTTGTGAACCATTCTTTTCCAATGAATTCTTAACAGAAAAATTAAAGAAAGTTTTAAATCCTGCCGTCAGAAATGGTATATTATGTGATGAACATACCATGGGAAAAATTCAAGAAATATTTAAAATTATGTTCAATCCAAAAATTCTAAAAGCTAGATATTCACAAAAAATAGTAGAAGATATCGCTTCAGTGGAAGAACAGCTACAAAAAATCAAAGAAATACACAATTTTGCACATCGTAATGCTCAAGAAAATTCCTTAAATTCTCAAAATATTAAAAAATCAGACCCATTAAATCAAAATCTATAGCAGACATTAAAGATGTTCTTCTACAACTATTATATGACTGGGATTTACCAGCACAAATCGTAATGGACAATGAAAGCAGTTTTGTTTCAAATATTATCGAACAGGCCATTTTGAATCTAGGAATAAAAATTTTTAAAACTCCTGTCAACAGATCTGAAACGAATGGACAAATAGAGAGATGCCATTCAACGATCCGTGAAATTGCTAGATGCATAAAAGCATTAAAACCAAATATTACAGTTAAATCACTCATGCAAGAAGCAGCTTATAAGTATAACAATTCGATTCACAGTTTCATCAATAACACACCCAAAAATATTTTTATTGGGGAAAATTCAGAAAATTTAACATTTGAAGAAAGGGTCAGACAAAGAGATGCAAATTATAAAAAAATAGCTAACTTGTTCCAGCAACGTGAAGCAAAGATAGCAACTAAAACATATCAAGATTTTGATCCAGATACTCATGCATTTGAAAAAAAAAATCTAATAATAAACGTGAAAGTAGGTATCATATAATAAAAATAAAGGAGAACTTTCCAACATATGTAATCGATTCAAATAATCGTAAAATTCATAAAGTAAATCTAAGGAAACGTAAATGATAAGAACTTGGTCCTTTTTTCCATTTCAGATTAATACTCTGCCTGTCGTCGTTAGTTCATACCAACTTTGTTATTTACGATTTAACAAAGAATCCACTTGCCATAGTTTCTCGCGGAAGAGCTCAAATCAAATCAGGATATTTAAGAATTGTACACCCATTTGATATAACACAAATTGGAAACATAATTGAAAATAATTATGCAGATATGTCACAAAATATCGGCTCAGGACCATTATATACCATAATTCGTATTAATCTACAAACATTATATGAAACATATTGTAAAATTAAACCGCAAGTAGTACGACAAAAGCGATGGGATGCGATTGGTACAACATGGAAATGGATCGGTGGAAATCCAGATGCCGAAGATCTACGCATTATAAATTCAACACTCAATTCGTTGATCCTGCAAAATAATCAACAAGTACTTATCAATGAAGGTATAAACCAACGACTACAAGATCTAACAACAATCACAAACGACGTCCTCAAACTCCAGTTTGAAAGATTTAAGCAAAGATCTATTGAGATACAACATCTTATCATAATATCAAATCTCGATTCTTTGCAAAATCATCTTGAAAATCTTGAAGAAGCTACTCTTTTAGCAAAACATGGCATACCAAGCAGTATGATTTTATCCCTCGAAGAACTTAAGGAAATGATGAGATTTCTTGCAGACCACACATTTCGGTGACATCACCAGAAGAAATGTTAGCAAAATTAAGTACTCAAGTAACAATGAATACCACGCACGTAATCTACATGTTAAAGTTTCCGCAAAGTTCAAAAGATATTCATGAGTACAATTATGTAGACTCCATAATCAGCAACAGCAAACGAATCATCTTGAAGCAAAATTATTTCATCAGAAACCTAACCCACATATACGAATTATCACAACCATGCAATCAAGACCAACAAGATCTGTATACTTGTGAAAGTATAAATATTCAACCAACATCGGAATGTGTACAAAGAATCATTCAAGGCAATCATTCAGACTGCACATTTGAAAGGGTTTACACAAACGGAATCATCAAGAGAATTGATGAAACAAACATTCTTATAAACAACGCAATAGCAGAAATCTCCTCAAATTGCAGTAATGTAAACCAACTGCTTCAAGGCTCATACTTAATTCAATTCAGCAAATGCAGCAAATACATCAATGAAGAAGAATTCACCAATTTTGAAACCATAATCCCAGCAAAACCGTACCATTCAACATTGGGAATAATTGCAGTCGAAACTGACATCATAGACGAACCACCAGTCGAATATTTACACAATCTCACGCTAGAACACCGAGATCGATTGAAAACGATTAGTCTGCAGAATAATTCATTTTCATGGAAAATCAATTTGTTTGGTTCTCCGACTGGAATCACGCTCTTGGTGAGTCTCATAATTGTTATTCTCTGCATCATATCAACAAACCGAAAGCGGAACATAAATATAAAAATGCCACCCAAGATTGAACTGCTTGAGAAAGCGAAAACGTATGCCCAACAACCAGCATCGTTTCATACCATAAACAAGCTTTGAGGACAAAGTAATTTAAGAGGAGAGGAGTTAGCACAACCCGCAAAACCGAGCATCAAGCGAGCGCAATATAACATAAATATCAACATCCGAGCCGAGAGCACATTTTCTGC
This sequence comes from Anopheles stephensi, assembly GCF_013141755.1. Lineage (NCBI taxonomy): Eukaryota > Metazoa > Arthropoda > Insecta > Diptera > Culicidae > Anopheles > Anopheles stephensi. The sequence goes on along the minus strand of NC_050201.1, from coordinate 19,785,665 downwards.
AACGCAGCATAAAATGTGTCACCAACCATCGTCGATCGAATCATGCTCGAATCATGATCGCTGTCAGAAGTAAACATCGATCGCCATCGGATGACGCAGCTATAAAACATCGCAGCCCGCTCAATCATCGGTTCTTTCCTGCATTCTCCAGACACCGAGACGGACCGGCGTGAAACCCATACCGAGTAGGATCGCATCCCGCGTTCACGAGTTTAATTAAGAGTTGTTAATAAAATAGAAATAACTTTTTAAAAACTCTAAACCCGTGAGTGCGTTACTAACTCTTGGCAAATCGGTTTATTTTACCACCCTTGATTTGAAATCAGGATTTCACCAAATCGAAATGGATCCTGATCACCAAAAAAGACTGCTTTTTCAACGGCTCTAGGACATTTCGAATTCACAAGAATGCCTTTTGGCCTGAAAAACGCTCCGGCAACATTCCAAAGGGTTATGAATAATATTTTAACAAATTTTATCGGATCGATTTGCTATGTGTATTTGGATGATATTATCATAATCGGGAAGAATCTAGAAGATCATCTAGACAATGCTTCAAAAATACTTAAAAGATTAAGTGATTTTAACCTAAAAATTCAATTAGATAAGTGTGAATTTCTTCGCCGAGAAACATAATTCTAAGAAGAATTCTTAGGGCATGTTATTACTTCAGACGGCATTAAACCCGATCCAGACAAGATTAGAAAGATTAAAGATTGGAAGCTTCCACGAAGTCAAAAAGAAATAAAACAATTTCTAGGACTCGTTGGTTATTACCGACGATTTATCAAAGACTACTCAAGAATTACAAAACCTCTTACCAAATACTTTAAAAAAAGATAAAGAAATAAATGTAAGTGACAAAGAATATGAATAGGCATTTGAAGGATTGAAAAATATTTTAGTCTCGGATCAAATCCTATCTTACCCTGACTTTCAAAACCCTTTTATATTAAAAACCGATGCAAGCAATTACGCTCTTAGTGCCGTTTTATCACAAGAAATTGATAAAATCGAGAAACCCATTGCTTTTGCTAGCCGTACCCTGAACAAGACCGAGTTGAACTATTCCACTACAGAAAAAGAGGCTTTAGTCATCATGTGGGCAGTAAACAAATTCAAACCCTACCTTTATGGTAACAAATTCACTTTAGTTACTGACCATAAACCCCTAGTTTTCATAAAAAATTCAAGCAAGAATGCTAAATTGCTTCGATGGCGTTTAGATTTGGAAAATTATGATTACGAAGTTGTATATAAAACAGGAAAGACCAACGTAGTGGCTGATGCGCTCAGTAGAAAAGTCGAAATAAACGCTAACGGAATAGAAAATAGCGTTACGATAGATAAAGTATCGCTGGAAAATAATTCCAGTTCTGCTGACACAATACATTCAACCAGAACATCCGATGATTATTATTTACATTTAACAGAAAGAGCCATCAATACTTACAGAAATCAAATTATTTTCAAAATTACAAATTCAGAATCTGTTGTCAAAGAGCAAATTTTCCCAGGTTACACGAGGACTACTATTTGTTCAACATCGTTTAATACTAGCAAAATTACAAATTTTTTGAAAGATCATTCAAATGGAAAACAGAATGCTTTGCTAGCCCCTGAATGTTTACTAAATGTAATCCAACATTCATACAGAAAGAGCTTCTGCAATTCAAACTGCCATTTCGTTATCACGCAAAATATGGTTGAAGACGTGACATCAGAGACAAGGCAAGACAATATTATACGAAAAGAGCACAAAAGAGCACATAGAGGTATGACAGAAGTTGAAAGACAACTTAAACGCTCTTACTTTTTCCCAAACATGATTAAAAGAATCAAACAGCTAATTAATTCATGTACAATTTGTACTCAACATAAATACGAGCGAAAACCATATAATATAAAAATTTCCTCACGCCCAGTAGAAAACGGTCCGTTTCATAGAGTCCACATGGATATTTTTGGAATGGATAAACATTATTATCTTTCTTTAATTTGTGCATTCTCAAAGCACCTTCAGCTCATAGAAATCAAATCCAGAAACATGACGGATATTCGCAATGCCCTTTCACAGTATTGCAGAACTTTCAGACCACCCAGAAAAATTATTTGCGATCATGAAGCCGCTTTCACTAGCATTCAACTTCAAGAATTTCTATCTAACTTTGGTGCCGTCATCGAATTCGCCTCGTCGTCAGAGTCGAATGGACAAATAGAAAAAATTCACAGTACTATTATAGAACTTTTTAATACAAACAAACATAAATTTAATGACAGTCCATCGTCAAAGATAGTGCAAATAGTGAACTCTTTATACAATGATACAGTGCATACAGTAACTACTTTCTCTCCAAACGAAATCATTGTCAACCCAGGTTATACGACGAATCCTGCAGAAATGACTGAAAATGCGAACAAAATTTTTCAAGAAGTCACAATAAGGCTTCAAGAAGCTGCTAAAAGAATGGAAAAAAATAACGAAACAAAAGAAAATCCTCCTGTTGTAAATGAAGGAGAGGATGTGTATATTAAGAAAAATACAAGAAAAAAACTAGACCCACGCTTTTCAAAAGCAAAATGTTTGCAAAATCAAGACAAAACTATCAAAATTGCACCGAGAAAAGTAAAACGTAGCAAAAATAAAATTCGACGCATAAGACATTAATTATACATGAAACTAATATTACTTTATCTTTACAGGAACAAAATAAGGATTGGGACCTAACACTGAAGGCATACCAGTGCCATAACTATCTTTTTTCTCTTTCAGCATTCTTCCGAAGAAGGCAATAGTCCGGACGATAAGGAGTCTTATTTTTATGAAAACAAATAAGTTTAATATCGTGAAACATAACCATTACAACGTTAAAAAAAGGTAGAGAAAATGAAATTATTAGGGTTGATTTTCATTTTGATGCTATGTAATACAAATGCACAAGAACTAAAAATAACAAATTTAATAGATCAACCAATTCTCATACTAGAAAAACATCCATGTAAAATGCAAATAGGTAACATTAACGTAGTTCATGAAATCAACTTAACAGACATCGAAAATACTATAAATCAGTTAACTCAAGTTGTTTACAGACCAACCAATAGTTCCCTATCCATAATCGCGAAACATAAAATCAGTAATTTGCATTCAAGTTTAATTCACATAAAACCAAGGAAACGTTTAACTAGGAGCATAGAAGCTATAGGGTCGGCTTGGAAATGGATCGGAGGAAGCCCAGATGCTCATGACCTGCAGATTATTAATAGTACAATGAACGAACTCATTGAAAGCAACAACATGCAATTTCTCGTCAACGAACAACTCGGAAACAAAATTAAAGCATTTACAAGCGAGATGGAGCAACTCATAGTACGGAAAAACGACATCGTTCTGAATGAATTTGACATGTTGATGGCATTGATCAATATAGATACGATCAACAATATACTAGACAATATACTAGAAGCGATATCGTTGTCTAAAATGTCAATAACAAGCATCAAACTATTGTCTCCTCAAGAAATCGCCATAGTAATACAACTTTTAGCAGATCAAGGAGTTAAGACAGATGTTCCCGACGAAGCCATAACTTACGTAACACCTAAAATCGCAGTTAATCGTGAGAAGCTGTTGTTCATCCTTAAGGTCCCTGAGTTACAAAAGGATGAATCAAAAATAATTGAAATCTTTGCGCTCAATCACAATAATTCCACAATTAAACGATATCCGAGGAACCTTCTGCAATACAAACAGAAACTATACACAACAACAAAACCAGAAGAATACGTGCAAAAATACGCCTATGCTTTGGAATTTAAAGACGAATGCATTTATCCTATGGTAATGGGGAGAGAAAGTAATTGTATAGTAACTCCGCAATACGCAAACACGTCGATGCTAATAGCAGATAATCTCCTGTTGATTGAGAACGCAGACAGACAGCTCATCAAATCCGATTGCGGCCCTAATGATAGGATACTGACAGGAAATTTCTTACTCACGTTTTCAAATTGTACAATACAATTCCAAGATAAGAAATTTACATCAAAGGAAATTCATGTAAAAAATCCTTCAGTATCTGGAACAACGTTCAACATCGCAATCCATCGGAAAGTTGTAACAACACCTTTGGCGTCCCTAGACAATAGAACATTGACAAATCGCAATCACATCGAACACATCTACTTGGAACAGTACAAAAACGTTACTTGGAATTGGAGCCTGTTAAGTGGAATTGGAATTTCCACTGCCGTATCTATAACCATGATCATTATTGCCTATGTCTATTTCAGTCACCTCGTCTCTGCTATTTTATCCCAAGTCGGAAAAAGGAAACACCGCATTCGGAATGAGTCCCGTAGCCATCGTAGTGCAGATGATACCGTGGGAAGTTCGAACGCGTGAGGGCACGCTTTTTCACCCCCCGGAGGCGTTACGCATAATAAGACACCGTCAAGTCGCCACGCGCGCACTTTCCGACGCGCATGTCAACAGCGAGCTGGCAACCGGACCCGACACGTGGACACGCGCTTCCGCTCCACGACAGCCGCTACCAGCGAACCAGCCAGGTCAGCTTAACGCCAAAGCGGGTCATTTGCAAAATATTCCAGCCGATTTTAATCAGTTACGATTCAGAGATCAGGGAATAAAGTAAGCTTATTTCCCTGATTATTATATATATATATATATAGTTATGTTCGGCTGACCTAACGCTGTGCCACCAACACCATCATATGCGTCAACGTTCGGCAACGAGATCGTTTGCCTCGTCCCGTCAGCTTTTATCTCGTCGCATGAAGAGCAGATCGGGTTTAGCATTCGAAGAGTAAAGATCGAAGCAATAAAGCAAACGTGGTTCCAAATCCTAACTGGCGCAGCCGTTCGGGCCTTTCCTAAGTGTGTTATCGTATGTGTTAAGTGCAGTGACCTGCGGTTTACCTCGTGGTATCATCCGGTAATTGCCATCTCCCGACCCGTGGACGATTTGCGGTGATATCCAGGTAAATAATTTAACATCATATCGACGGCTTAGAGGATTTTAATCCGGAGAAAGGCAAGTTACCTACTCCCAACGAGGTAAGAATTGTGATTTAATAGCTTATGCCTAGATTTCAACCCTTTCCAAAAGTGAAAGCACTTTCATTTGTGAAAAAAATGGAACCAACCGATCTCCAGAAGTTTTTTGAAAATTTTTCGGCCATGGAGCAGCGCTTGAATGCCCTCCATTTTACAAAATGGCGAATTATTACATCAACTAGAGCAGAGCATCGAGTGGCTACCAAAACGATCTCTTTCGCATACCGGATCCTGTGAAAAGTATTCCAATATTTGATGGGAACAAAAATCACTTGGAATCATGGATTGCCACGGTGCAGAAAACGCTAGAAATGTATCGACCGATTGTTTCTACGGCAGTGTACTACACTATGTATGAACAAGTGATTGTTAACAAAGTGGAAGGTAGAGCTAGAGATACGTTGTGCGTTAACGGTAACCCAACGTCGCTTGATGAGGTTGTGCAAATATTAAACGCGTCGTTTGGTGACAAAAAGGATCTGGCTATGTATCAAACCGAATTGTGGTCATTGAAAATGGATGATAAGCCAATTCATTTGTATTACAAGCGCACAAAAGAAATTGCCCACAATATGAAGTGTTTGGCTAAGCAGAAAGAACTGTACCGTAATCATTGGCAGGCAATAAATGATTTTATTGACCAGGAATGTTTAGCCGCTTTTATAAAAGGGCTAAACAAGGAATATTTTGGCTACGTTCAGGCAACTAATCCTGAAAATTTGGATTCTGCAAATTCGTTCATGTGTAAGATACAAAATTTGGAACAAACAAAAAAAATGCTTCCAACTCATGCTAGTACAAGTACTCCTTATCAGAAAACGTGTTATTCCTCGTTTAAACACCGAGATCAGCTACCTTTGTCCAATACTAGCGCAAACAATAAGAGCACGCAGCCGCTACTGAGTGATAGGAATAGATACGCTACTAGGGACACTCACACAACTTACCGCTCACAAAAACTAGGTAGCGATAGACAAAGGTACGCACCAATGGATGTCGATGATTCGACAAGATCTGGTTTAAAAGTTTTTACACACACTAGCCAAGATACAACACTGGATGACACCGATAATCATGAAGAGCAAAATTGTTATGGTGGTAGTGTAAATTTTCAGGTGGTCTCCACACCTACCTGTCGGAGGTGAACGCGATAAACGGCCTACCATACATACTATTGCAAATCAACAACAAATGTGCAAAAATTTTAATCGATAGTGGGTCGAATAAAATTTTTATTTCGCCAAATTTTTTTCCGAAATCAATGATAGAACAATGCAAACCGATATCGATAGCAAACAGTAATGGGAAACATCGCACGAATGAAAAATTTTTGATTTTTACGTAACATTTTTCATTTTCAAATTTCACAATTTCTTCGACGGTATATTAGGATACGAAAGCCTTTCTGGACTCCATGCCGTTTTAGATATGGGTAAAAATAAACTTGTTTTTCCCAATACCAGTATGAATTTGCATATACGAAAGATGGAACCAGAAGTACATACAATCGCGGCCAACACTGTAACACGAATCGAAGTACCTGTGTCACACGGGAACGGTAACGTGCTTTTACCTGACAATATTCGCATTAACGATACCGTTATTCATGCAGGATTGTATGTTGCTAGAAATGGAACTATTACCGCACTTGCATGCAATTTTGGAGAAATGGTAAATTTTTTTTGGACCAAACCAGCAGAAGCTTTTGCAGTGGAAGATATTACAGAAATTAATTATTCAGCACAATCCTCTGACCCTATCCTAAAATCTGAAATAGACAAAAATATTAAAATGGATCATTTGAATCAAGAAGAGAAAGAACAACTCCTAACAGTTCTTCGCAGTAATATATCAATTATTCCTGCAGATAGAGAAAAACTTTCTTGCATAACATCAGTTGAACACAGAATCAACACGGTTGATAAAATTCCGGTGCATTGCAAGAGTTACAGGTACCCACACATACATAAACCTGAAATTCAAAAGCAGATAAACGAAATGCTAGCTGATGGTATTATACAGCACTCTATTTCGCCTTGGACATCACCAATTTGGATAGTACCAAAAAAGCCAAAATCAAACGGTGAAAAGCAATGGCGAATCGTCGTTGACTATTGTAAGCTCAACGAAAAGACAATCGACGACAAGTATCCGATTCCAAATATCGAAGAGATATTGGACAGGCTAGGTCGAAGTGTTTACTTCACTACATTGGACCTAAAATCGGGTTTCCACCAAATAAAAGTAGACCCAAAGGACAGACCGAAAACTGCCTTCAGCACAGAAAAGGGCCATTTTGAATTTGTTCGAATGCCATTCGGTCTCAAGAATGCACCATCAACGTTTCAAAGGGCAATGAACAACATTCTAAACGATTTAATTGGTACTTGTTGTTTGGTGTATCTAGACGATATTATTGTTTTTGGAAATTCGCTGCAACAACACATACAAAACTTAAACAAAGTACTTTGCAGATTGAAACAAGCTAACTTAAAAATAAAAATAGATAAATGCAAATTTTTAAGAAAAGAATGTGAATTTTTAGGCCATATTGTGACACAAGAAGGCATAAAGCCCAATCCAGATAAAATAGAAAAAATTCTTTCTTGGCCTCTTCCAAAAACAATCACGCAAATTAAAGCATTCCTTGGAATTCTAGGATACTATCGCAAGTTTATCAAAGACTTTGCTAGATTAACTAAACCGTTAACAAATTTTTTAAAAAAAGACGCAAAAATTGTACACGATGAAACATTTTTGAATTGCTTTAATGATTGTTAACAGCTATTAGTAACGGATCCTATACTAAAATATCCTGATTTTTTCTAAAAAAATTATTCTTGAAACAGATGCGAGCGATTTTGCATTGGGTGCTGTATTCTCTCAAAAATTCGAAGACTCCAAAGAGCACCCCATAGCATACGCCTCTAGAACACTTAATGATACAGAAAGTAGATATTCTGCAACAGAAAAAGAGCTTCTTGGAATAATTTACGCTATAAAACATTTTAGACCTTACATTTACGGCAACAAATTCGAAATACGAACAGATCACAAACCTTTACTTTGGTTACGTCAAAAAAATGATTTAAATCGTAAACTGTTGCGCTGGAAATTAGAACTAGAGGAATTTGAATTTGAAATCAAATATAAAAAAGGAATTACAAACAATAATGCAGACTCGCTCTCGCGAATAGAGCCAACAACGAACGTTCATGTATCAGAAAGTCTAATGACACAACACTCATCAAACACAGACGATAATGATTATATCCCCAGTACTGAAAGACCGATTAATGAATTCAAAAATCAAATTATTTTTGAATAGTGTAATGAAGACAGCGTAGAAATTCTTAAACAATTTCCTAAATTTACTAGAATTATCATTAAAAACCCGTCTATAACAAAAGAAATTTTATTTAACGTAATTAAAAAATTTGCTTCGCCCTGTTGTCTAAATGGGATATATTGTAACACAGACGTTTTAAAACTTCTCCATGAAGTTTACAAACAGTTCTATTCTAGGGCAAAATCTTTGAAGTTTCGTTGGGCTCAAAAAATTCTAATAGATGTACCGGATGAATTAGAACAGGATCAAATTATACAAACATATCACGATGCCAATCATAGGGGGATAACCGAAAGTACGAAACATCTTAGAAGAAAATATTTCTTTCCTAAGATGAAATCCAAGATAGCAAAATACGTAAACTTATGCATCTTGTGCAAAAAAAGCAAGAATGAACGACATCCTTACAAGATAAAATTCAAGCTAACAGAAACACCTAAAAGGCCACTAGAAATTGTGCATACCGATATATTTATCATAAAAGATAAATACTACCTAACATTCTGTGACAGATTCTCACGATTAGCTCTCGCGGTCCCTATTCAAACACGCAATACTGTGCATATCTTGAAAGGTATGTCCACATTTATTGCAACAGTAGGAAAGCCATCCCTTCTTGTAATGGACCAAGAATGCAGTTTCAAATCAATTGCTGTTCAATCGTTTTTAAATGACAATTTGATTAAGTATCATTACACCTCCGTAGCACAATCATCATCAAATGGTACAGTAGAAATTGTTCATAGAACGATTCGAGAATTGCATAACATTCTATCACAAAAAGAAAGCACTAAAGATCTGTCTGAATCAACAAAAATTAATATCGCTACTTATAACGATTCGATTCACTCCGAAACAAACTTAACACCCAATGAATTGTTTCGAGGAGTAAAAAATGATCAACCGATTCCATCAGATTTAGACACACGGATAGAAATGAAAGAGAAAATGTTCGCAGAATACCATAGCAAAATGCACGATAAAAAACAAAAGAAATTGGAAAAATTGAATGAAAATAGAGAAGAACCAGTAGATTTTTCACAAGGCGAAACATTATATTTGCGGAAAAGAAACAACTTAAAACACCAAGAGCGCTACAAAGCAGTCAAAGTATTAGAAGACAAAGGTGTGAATTTTATCGATGATTGTGGAAGAAAATATCATAAGAAAAAACTGAAAAGAAAATCTTTGATGAAAATTAGCTAAGGCATTAGAATTGGCATCACATGAGAATGTTTTATAATCAGATTAGTATAAAATAGTTACGGTCATTTATTATTATTTATGTTACTATTAGTCTTAAGCTTCTATTATAACGTTTAAGAAAAAAATACGGAAGGAACCATGTACAAACATAATATGTAACATCATTATGTAATGAAAGTGCCGAGGACGACACTTTTCTACCCCCGCGAGAAGTTATGTTCGGCTGACCAAACGCTGTGCCACCAACACCATCATATGCGTCAACGTTCGGCAACGAGATCGTTTGCCTCGTCCCGTCAGCTTTTATCTCGTCGCATGAAGAGCAGATCGGGTTTAGCATTCGAAGAGTAAAGATCGAAGCAATAAAGCAAGCGTGGTTCCAAATCCTAACTATATATATATATATATATATATATATATATATATATATATATATATATATATATATATGTGGATGTGTAAGGAGGAATCACGCGATGACTTGCAAGGGATGTGAGAGTGTGTGAGTGAACGCGACGGTGACAATGATGTAGGACGTGTGACGCGGAGGCAGTTGCAATTGACCAGCCGGAGTGTGCAGACGAAAAAACGATCACAGTCTATCTTATCGAACACCACTTACCAATATTACAATAAAGGATTGAACTTTCAAACTGTACAAACAAAGTCCGCCTTTATTACATGGGGGCTCGTCCGGGATGTGCGTGATCTCGATATAGATAAAGTGAAGCGATCAAGCGACACGAGAAAGGATTCAAGTGAATAACGACGAACTAACGACGAAATGGCGACGGTTGACGAATTGTGCGAAAATTTCACCAAAGTTGGGTTGACACGCGAGTGCGAAAAGCTTGGTTTGCCAGCCATCGGTGGAAAACGAGATATCGCGAAAAAAATCATTAACCATCGGAACATGACGAATTCTGGAGGTGAAAATGGTGAAGACGATCGCGATCCACAGAAAGACGGCGTGTGTGAGAAAGACGACTCACACACAGAAGACGCTGAACGTGGAGTTGTCGGTAGTTGTGAGAAAGACGGCTCACACTCCGATAACGAGGAACGTGCAGAAAGAGACGGCTTTAGCACCAACGGCGAGGACGACGAAGCGGACAACGACGACAGTGAAGACAATGAATCCGATGATATGTTTCAGACGGCAATTCGAACCAATACTTCTACACCGTTAGCAAATCGACTACGCGCATCACGACGTACGAAGGTTTACTCTTTCCGCGATATGGAAGAGAGTATTGAATCCTTTGGTGCGGAGGAAGGAGAAGACGTACGGTTATGGTTGATGCAGCTCAAAGGCGTGTGCAAAGCTGCGCGATGGGACGATGAGCAACAATTAATAATGTGCCGAAAGAAATTAACTGGTACCGCGAAACGTTTTGTATTTTCGCTTCGGAGCAGTTTCAGCAGTTTTAAGAAGTTAGAACAAGCGCTGATTAGAGAATTTGCACCACGCGTACGGGCAAGCGATGTACATCGTGCGTTGACGAACCGTAAGAAGAAGAACTCAGAGTCCATCCGTGATTATATTTACGAGATGCAACGGCTAGCGCTCCCTATCGAACTCGACGAACCTAGCCTCTGCGAATACATAGTAAACGGTATTACGGACGATGAGCATCACCAAACGATTTTATACGAAGCGCAAAGCATCGAACGGCTTAAGCGGAAACTACTGAATTTCGAAAGAGTGATGAAGGATTCCAAGAACAAAAAGAAGCGCGACGATTTTGGAAACAGAAAAGAGAAAGCACGTGAAAAGGAAAACAACACAATGAGCAAGAAGCGTAGTTGTTTCAATTGCGGTGAAACGTCACATGTTTCCGCGGATTGTCCACAGAAAGGTGCAGGACCTAAGTGTTTTTCGTGCAATACGTTTGGGCATCGAGCGCGCGAATGCAAGAAAGGTGGCACGAGTAGCCAGAAGGAGAAACAAAATGTGTTGATTTGTGGACCAAGTGTAGAGCCAAACCATAGTGAGCACCCTCCTTCAAGTGTAACTAAGTGGGAAGACGAATTTACATCGAAGAGGTCATCTGAAAAGCAAGTGTGGCTGCAGAGAACGATAATTCAAGTGAAAGTAGAATCGGTAATTATTGACGCTTTGTTTGATACCGGCAGTCCAATGAATTTGATGACGCATTACACATATGAAAAAATCGGAAAACCCTGCCTAAGTACCACTACAATGAAGCTAAAAGGTTTTGGTGGCAACGAAATTGCTGCTGATGGTGTGTTCCAAGTAGATATGTGTATCGACTGTCACCAATACCGTGATGTGCTTTTCTATCTAGTACCGAATAAAAGTATGTCTTTTGCGGCTGTGCTCGGAACGGCGTCCCTTCAGCATTTTGATGTAAAGGTGACCACGAACGGTGTGCAAGTGTTAAAGCGAGAAGAATGCGAAATTATGGACATTATGCTGTGCGAGAACGAAATCGATGTACCGAAACAATATGCAAGTGAAGTCAAATCCCTAATTTCTAACTACGTGCCGTGTGAAGATGTAAAGAGTACCGTGGAAATGAAAATCCTTCTCGAAGACGAACACCCGGTGCAAACCAATCCAAGGCGGTTTGCCCCGAAAGAAAAAGAAGTGCTAGAAAAAACAGTAAACGAGTGGTTGAACGCAGGCATAATTCGGGAAAGTAACAGTGATTATGCGAGTCCTGTAGTGCTAGCGAAGAAGAAAGATGGTTCTATGCGAGTGTGTGTAGATTACCGCGAGCTCAACCGAAAGATAAAGAAGGATTGTTTTCCGATGAGGAATATGGAAGACCAAATTGACAAGCTACAAGGGGCAAAAGTATTCACAACGCTGGATTTGAAGAACTCTTTCTTCCATGTGCCGATAGAGAAGTCTAGCCAGAAGTATACAGCGTTTGTGACACATACAGGCCAGTACGAGTTTCTACGAGCTCCATTCGGCCTGTGTAACAGTCCTGCATGTTTTAGTCGTTTTGTAGCCAACGCGTTCCGTGAACTGATCAAAAGCGGTGAAATATTAGTGTATGTGGATGATTTGATCATTGCGACAAATAGTGAAGAAGAGAACATTATCACGTTGAAAAAGTTGTTCAAGGCTGCCAGTGCAAACGGAATTGAGTTCAATTGGAAGAAATCTCAGTTTCTTAAGCCCGAAGTGGAATATTTGGGGTTTGTTATTAAGGATGGTACCTATAGCATTTCGCCCGATAAATTAAAAGCAATAAATTCTTTTCCGGTGCCAAGAAACGTGAAGGAGTTACAAAGGTTTCTGGGTTTGACGAGTTATTTTCGTAAGTTTATCGAGTGCTACGCGATAATGGCTAAACCGCTAACAGACTTGATGCGTAAAAACGTTGAATACGAGTTTACAAATATGCATTTGAATTGTTTTGAAAGATTGAAGAAGTGTTTGGTGTCTGATCCAGTGCTGAAGATTTATGAACAAAAAGCTGCGACAGAGGTACATACGGATGCTTCAAAAGAAGGTTACGGAGCAGTACTGCTACAGAAGGGCGCTGACGATCATTTCCATCCTGTTTATTATATGAGCCACCAAACGAATGATGCAGAGAAAAACTACAGTGCGTACCATTTGGAAGTATTAGCCGTTGTGCGAGCGGTAGAGAAATTTCGTGTCTATTTGCTTGGAATACCTTTCAAAATAGTAACAGACTGTTCGGCTTTTCAACACACCTTTAAAGCAAAGGAACTTTCTGCGCGCATAGCTAGATGGGCTTTAATGTTGGAAGAATATGATTATAAAGTAATTCATAGACCAGGAACGTCAATGAGGCATGTAGATGCTTTAAGTCGAGCTATTATGATTGTAACGAATGATCCGGTGGTAGAGATGATAATAACTGCGCAAAAGAAAGACGAAAGAATTTCAGCCATACGACAATTATTAACAACACAACCTTATGATGACTACTGTATGAACGGCGAAGTTGTGATGAAGCTGGTGAAAGGTAAGGAAGTTATAGTCGTACCTGTAGAATTACAAGGTGAAATTATAAGAAGAGCCCATGAAAACGGACATTTCGGAGTGCGTAAACTGGAAGATATGATAAGTCGTGATTATTACATACCGAATCTCTCAGAGAAGATAAAGAGGAAGATCGAATGTTGCGTAAAGTGTTTGATTGCGGAACGTAAAAGAGGCAAGATAGACGGAATGCTATATCCAATAGAAAAAGGAGAGGTGCCGTTTGACACCTATCATGTTGACCACGTAGGTCCGATGGCGGTTACGGATAAAATGTATAAATATATTTTTGTTGTGGTGGATGCGTTTACCAAGTACACGTGGATATATCCGACGAAGACTACAGCTTCCAATGAGGTTATTCAGCGATTGCGTAATCAAAGCGAAATGTTTGGAAATCCACGAAGAATAGTAAGCGATAAAGGATCTGCATTTACGTCAAACAGTTTCAAACAATATTGCGAGGAAGAGAATATTGAACATATTGAAATAGTTACTGGCGTGCCGCGTGGCAATGGACAGGTCGAAAGAGCAAATCAGGTGATACTAGCAATGTTGACCAAATTATGTGTAAACGATTCACGAAAGTGGTACAAGCACGTTGGAGACGTACAAAAATGGATTAATTTGAATGTACATCAGTCGACTAGGGTCACACCTTTCCAGGCGATGTTTGGGGTGACAATGCGGCATAAAGAAGATTTGCGTTTATCGGAATTGATGGAAGAAATACGTGTAGCACGATTTCACGAGGAACGTAGTGCTTTAAGGGCTCAAGCTAGATCAAGTATCGAAAGAGCTCAGGCTACACAAAAACGAAATTATGATCTACGTGCTAGATCATCAACAAAGTATGAAGTAGGAGATGTAGTTGTGGTACAAAGAAGCCAATTCAATCCAGGAATGAAAACTGCACCACAGTTTTTAGGTCCTTACAAGGTTGTAGAAAAGATGCCCAATGATCGATATAAAGTAGAGAAAATTAGTGGCGAGGGCTCACAACATACAACGACAGCTTCTAGCCAAATGAAGAAGTATAGAGTAGAAGTGACTAAAGAATAACATCCGAGGCGGATGAATTGTCAGGAGAGGCCGTGTGGATGTGTAAGGAGGAATCACGCGATGACTTGCAAGGGATGTGAGAGTGTGTGAGTGAACGCGACGGTGACAATGATGTAGGACGTGTGACGCGGAGGCAGTTGCAATTGACCAGCCGGAGTGTGCAGACGAAAAAACGATCACAGTCTATCTTATCGAACACCACTTACCAATATTACAATAAAGGATTGAACTTTCAAACTGTACAAACAAAGTCCGCCTTTATTACTTATATATATATATATATATATATATATATATATATATATATATATATATATATATATATATATATACATATATATATAAATATAAGTTATAAAAGCAAACTAGTATAACTAGTATAACTGGTACAACATTGTAGGACAATATTGTACCATGTTAGTGTAGTACTATTTTCACTCGTACGCACTCTGTACCTGTCATAGCGCACACGAGGAACACCAGTTCTCTTCTTCTGCCGACGGTTGCAACGAGCACTTCCGTTAACTCATGGATGGATAATTTCATACCGTATTTAAAATTGAGTAATCGTTTCGGCTTTGACATGAATTTTTTGATAGATACTGGGGCGAATAAAAATTATATAAGGCATAATTGAGTCAAAGATGAAGATTCCTTTCAAGTATCTCCATTAACTGTTCGTAGCGTAAATAAGCTGTACAAAGTGGACAAATACGTAGCATTTAATCCTTTTCCCAAAATTCCTTCATGTCGTAAATTTAATTTCTACATTTTTTATTTCCATCCTTTTTTCGATGGCTTAATAGGTTACGAAACATTACGAAAATTAGAAGCTGACATATTGACAAAAGAAAATGAGTTAGAAATTTCTGGTATAAAAATATCTATGCTTCAAAAATTTTCCGATTTTAATATTATTACTTTGGATCCTTACAAGATGCATATTGTACCCATTACGGCCTCTAGTTCTAATGGTGATTTTTATTTAGAAAAGGAAGAGGAAATTTTACCAAACGTTTTTATTCTACCTGGATTGTATAATGTATTGAATTCGAGAACACATGTTCATATGTACAACAACAATAATGTATCAAACACAATTAAATTTATACAGCCTTTTCAGTGCAACCTAAATAATTTCGAAGTCCCAATACATACACAGGAAATATCGAACAACAAATACAAACCTTGCGAAGTATTAGGCCAATTAAAGACGAATAATCTGAATTTTGAAGAAAGGAGTAAGTTGGAAAAATTAGTTTCTAAATTTAAAACACTATTCTATGTTGAGGGTGATAAACTTACGTTTACAAATGCTATAAAGCATCGCATAAAAGAAAAGACGATATTCCCGTCTATACGAGGTCTTATAGATATCCTTACTGCCACAAAGAAGAGGTGCAAGGGCAAATTGGAAAGCTTTTGGAACAGGGAATTATCCGACCATCGAATAGCCCATGGTCTTCTCCTATTTGGATTGTTCCAAAGAAAAAGGATTCTCAAGGTAAACCTCAATGGAGACTCGTTGTAGATTACAGGAGAGTTAACGAGAAAACAATTGGTGATCGCTACCCAATTCCTAATATTACAGAAATCCTAGACAAGTTAGGGAGAAGTATGTATTTCACAACACTTGACCTTGCTTCTGGATTTCGCCAAATAGAGGTATTTGAAAAGGACGTACCTAAGACCGCATTTGGTGTCGATAACGGTCATTACGAGTTTGTTAGAATGCCATTTGGCTTAAAATATGCGCCTTCAACATTTCCTGAATCCTGAAAAAATTACAGTGATACAGAACTGGCCAATTTCACAAAAAGAGAAAGATTTAAGGGCATTTTTAGGGGTAATTGGATATTACCGGAAGTTTATTAAGGATTTTGCCAAAATCACAAAACCTCTAACAGCACAGCTGAGGAAAGGAGAATCTATTGTGGTTTCCAAAGAAAACAAATCTGCTTTCGATAGATGCAGGAAAATTCTAAGCAGTAGTCAGATACTCATATACCCTGATTTCGAGAAACCCTTTATCCTTACCACTGACGCGTCAAATTTTGCCATTGGCACAGTACTGTCTCAAGGAACTATTGGAAGAGACAAACCCGTTACATTTGCCTCGTGAACTTTAAACAAACACGAGGAAAATTACTCAACAATCGAAAAAGAGCTTTTAGCCATCGATTGGGCTTGTAAATATTTTAGACCGTACCTATATGGTCGAAAATTTATCCTTTATACTGACCATAAACCACTTACATATGCAATGAACCTAAAAGACCCACATAGTAAATTGATTCGATATAAACTACGATAAGAAGAATATGATCTTGAGATACATCACAGACCAGGCAAGCAAAATGTCGTAGCAGATGGACTTTCACGACTGAATTGCACGGACGAGATGAACAACTCTAGCATGACTGCTCATTCAGCCGAAAGTGACAATGGTCATTCTATTCAAATGACCGAACTACCAGTGAATTTATTTAAAAACCAAATAGTTTTGGACTATAGTGATGAAAATGTAAAGAGGGTAGAAGAAATTTTCCCACATGTGTATCGAACAACTATTTTGAGGCGTGAATTTAATGTTTTGGATTTCTTAGATATATTTAGACATGATTTGCATCGTTGAAGCATCTCATGCATTTTATGCCCTACGGAAATTATCCCAGCCATGCAAAACGATTTGGATACCTATATTTCGCAAATGAACCCTTCAAAATTAAGAATTTCACAGCGCATGTTGCAAGACCTAACTACCCCAGAACAGCAAAACCAAATAATTGAACATACTCACGATAGAGCACACAAGGGCATAGAAGAAAACTATAATGCAATTATACAAACATACTTTTTTCCAAAAATGAAGGATAAAATATGTTCTTTTATTAACTTGTGTAAAATTTGTCTTAGCAATAAGTATGAAAGACATCCTTATAAACTTAAACTTGCCAACTCTCCCATTCCGACTAAACCACTGGACGTATTTCACATAGATATTTTTATTTCCAAAACGGATATGTTTCTAACGGCAATTGATAAGCTATCACGTTTTGCAATGATAATACCATTGAAATCCCGTTCAATTGTAGATGTCAAGAGAAGTCTAGTGAAACTTTTAACCACTTTCGGAACACCAAAACTAATAGTTTGTGATAATGAATTAGCGTTCAAATCCATTGAAATCAGAGGATTACTACAACGACTAGATGTAGATGTTAATTTTACACCTTCCAACCACAGTGAAGAAAATGGAATTGTCGAAAGGTTTCATTCAACTTTGACAGAAATATTTCTTTGTATTCAAGACAAAAACAACGATTTGAGCAATAAGGAAATTTATAAGATATCCACCACTCTTTACAATTCCACTATTCATAACGCAACAAATTTAAAACCATTAGAAGTGTTTTTCGGAGTAAAAGAAAACGATACCAGGCCTCTTAATTTGGAACTAATTTTAGAAAACCGGAACAAATTATTTGACGAAGTAATTACAAGGCTTACAATACGGAATCAGTCCGTAATAATAAATAAATAAATAAATAATTACAACCACATGTGTGGAAGATACTTATATATATATATATATATATATATATATATATATATATATATATATATATATATATATATATATATATATATATATATATATATATATAATTACGTGTGTGTAACCCTGCACTGCTACAACGCACACCACATGGATTGCTGTTGTCCTTCGTCTCATTCGAGCCTTAGCATTGGAATAAAGAGGATCTAAATCGCACTCCGCTTGACTCACAATTGGCGCAGCCGGTAGTATTTAGAATAGTTAGAAAAAAAAACAGTGCTAGTGAGTTATCAATAAAGCTTGCATAGTGTGTCCGGACTTGTACCCACTACTAGATAGAGGTACATTTTCATCTCCGTGTGACATTTACAACACGGGTGATTTGTGACAACGCCGTTTCGAACTTTCCAGCTACTAAGAACCAGCTTCATTCCTCGCTTACAACGGCAGAGATTTGAGGTTAGGATTCTCGCGTACATACACGCTGCACAGGTAAGCAAACTTTCGGTTTTTGTTCTCTTGGTGTTACGCACACATATCCGTGTATAGTAGCAGAGGAAAAAAACATTTGCTTCGTGCCTCGTGGTAGATACTGTCAAACAGATCTATCCGAGTTCATAATTAGGTTGCTCTAGAGGCGCTTAATTTTGGAAAGAGAAACGTACTATTAGATAGACGTTACTCTAAATAGTTTTATGTGGAGGAATCCGAAAGAAATAGCATCTGATTCGGAACAAGAATCTGAATCCACAGCATCTAGCGATCTTACGCATATTCCCATACGCTGTGAAGTCCCGTTACAAGATTTGCACATTCACACAATGGAACCCAGTATTAGGAACCAGGGCAATGGTGAAAATAGTATGCGTGACGCAGTCCTTGAAAATTTGCAAACGCAAATTTTACATCTATCATCAACACTACAACATCTAGTTGAGACACAACAGCAAGACAATTCGGCTAGTGTGATGCAAAACCGGTTTGACCAAGCGCAAACCCTAGAGGCATTTTATCGTATTCCTGATCCGATAAAAATAATTCCTCATTTTGACGGAAACAAAAAACAATTATTTTCATGGATACAGACAGCAGAAAATGCTCTGAACTTATTTAAAAATAGAATTGATCCGCTCTTGTATGAAGTTTATGTGGATGCAGTAAAAACTAAAATAATAGGAAAGGCAAGAGATATTCTTAGCTCGGAGGGCAATCCCACAAATTTTGAGGAAATAAAAAATGTTCTAACCAAAGCGCTAGGTGATCGTAAAGATCTTTCTTTTTTATATGAGTAGACTTTGGCTGAATAAGATGGGTAGTAGAAGCATCACTGAGTACTACACTCATACTAAAGAACTTATACAGAAGGTTAAAGTAATTGCCAAACAAAACGAAAAGTATAAACTCAGTTGGGAAGCCATCGATGCGTTTATTAACGAAACCAGCCTAGCAGCGTTCGTCACTGGTTTAAACGAACAATATTACGGGTACGTCCAGGCAGCCCAGCTTCTTGATTTGGAGAGCACTTATGCTTTTCTTTGTAAATTTGAATCTTTCCCTCCCGTAAACAAGTATAACCATCGCCAACATAACGAATATAATAACAACGGAAATACAAACAGAATGCAGAACAGTTATAAAAAACAAGGGAAAGGACCATACAATTCCGAAAATCCGCATTCATCCAAAACATTTCCTAATTCTCAAACACCAAGTGCAATGGATGCGGAAACAACTAAAACGAGATTAACAGTGAACAGGAATGAGTTTAATAACAATGAAGCATTTCATTACCAACAACACGATGAGGACGAGAATCAAACATTTTTGGTAAATTTTTGGGAGGCAACTACAACACATCCTCCAAATTAGATTATCTTCCTTACATTGTGTGTGTGAATAGCATGTCCAAAAAAGAGTTGAAATTGTTGATCGATACAGGTTCAAACAAAAATCTGATAAAAAAAGGAATCATTCCATCCGTTGAATTGTGCGAAGCAACAACAATAAAAAATATTGGGGGTTATTATTGTATCAACACAAAAGGGACAATTAATTTGCTAGGACATGGGTTACCAAGCCAAATGTACTACGAAATAAATTTTCACAATTTTTTTGATGGTATCTTAGGTTCAGAGTATTTGGCAAAGAATTGTGCAGTTATAGATTATGGTACGGAAACACTCACAATTAATGCAGTTTCACTCCCTTTTAGGAAATACTTTCCAACACAAAAAATGTTTCATCATACAATTACTATAAACACGTTAACAAATGGCGATTGGTTTGTACCAAGCTACCAAACACTTTGTAAAAACGCTATAATTCAACCAGGACTGTACCATGCAAAAGACTACCAATCAACTGTACTTATCATTAGCCCTTGTAGTACATTGTCACTGAACGAGAAGGTATTCGGTGTAACTGTAAACAATTTCGAAACGATAACCCCGATTCCATTAAAAAACAGTGAAAAACTTGATGAGCAAATGATTCTTAAACTCATTCAAACAGAACATCTTTCACAATTAGAAAAAGACCATCTTGTAAAAGCAATAATCGACAATCAACAAGTCCTCTTAAAAGAAAACGAAAAGTTATCTTCCACCGCTATTATAAAACACAAAATAATTACAAAGGATAATGAGCCCACCTATACAAAGTCCTATAGGTTTCCGAACCACTATAAAAAAGATGTTGAGACCCAAATTAAAGAAATGCTTGAAGATGGCATTATTAAACACTCCAAAAGCCCATACTCCTCCCCAATTTGGGTAGTACCCAAAAAAATAGATTCTTCGGGCAAAAGGAAGGTGAGGGTGGTGATCGATTATCGTAAGCTCAATGAGAAAACGGTAAACGATAGATATCCTATACCTCAAATAGAGGAGATCCTGGATAACTTAGGAAATTCGGTCTATTTCTCTACTCTGGACCTCAAGTCTGGATTTCACCAGATACAAATGGATCCAGAGTATCAAGAGAAAACGGCGTTTTCTACTGCTCAAGGTCATTTTGAGTTTACCAGAATGCCTTTCGGCTTGAAAAACGCTCCAGCCACCTTTCAACGCGTCATGAATCATATTCTATCCGGTTTAATTGGTACTGTTTGTTTCGTATATTTGGATGACATAATTGTCATTGGAAACAATTTAACATCACACATAAACAATCTTACTACCGTTCTGGAACGTTTATCAAGCTTCAATCTTAAAATTCAGCTGGAAAAATGTAAATTTCTTAAAAGAGAAACTGAATTTTTAGGGCACATAATAACCGCAGAAGGTGTAAAGCCTAATCCAGACTTAATCAAAAAAATAGTTGATTGGAAAATTCCAAAAAGTCAAAAAGAACTAAAACAATTCCTAGGATTGACTGGGTACTATCGAAAGTTTATACGAGATTACGCCGCAATATCAAAACCTTTAACGAAATGCCTAAAGAAAGACGCTAAGGTAGATAATGAAAATGAAAGTTACATAAAAGCATTTAAAGATTTGAAAACAATTATTTCATCAGATCAGGTACTAGCTTATCCTAATTTCGAACTGCCCTTCATTCTCACAACCGTTGCAAGTAACCATGCGTTAGGTGCCGTCTTATCACAAATGCAGGAAAATAACGAAAGACCAATTGCATTTGGCAGTAGAACCTTAAATAAAACGGAAGTCAATTATTCGACAACGGAGAAAGAAGCTTTAGCCATTATATGGGCCGTGAGGAAATACAAACCATATTTGTATGGGAATAAATTCACCCTAATAACCGACCACAAGCCCTTAACGTTTATTAAAACTTCATTCAAAAATTCAAAGATTTTAAACTGGAGACTGGAGCTAGAAGACTTTGAATATGATGTAAAATACAAAGAAGGCAAAGGAAATGTAGTAGCTGACGCTTTAAGTCGAATACCTGAAGTAAATGTAAATGAAACAAAAAAGGCTTCACATAGTCGACCTGACACACGAAAAAACTTAATCGATAGCTGCTCTACTGTGCATTCTGCAGACGATTCTGGCGACTATTTCGTTCATATAACGCAGAGGCCTATAAACTATTACAGAAATCAGTTAATACTTAAAATATCTGACAGGGATGATATCCAAAAGGAAACTCCATTTCCTCATTTTAACAGAACGACAGTTCTGAAAAAAAAGTTTGTAATCGATGATGTTGTTCGGCATATAGATAAAATTCATAATGGAAAGCAGACAGCGATTTTTGCACCAACAGAGTTGCAACAAGTGGTTCAAAACGCAATTAAAGACAATTTTTCGATCAGAGGACACTTCGTAATGACAACGAAAGCAGTAGAAGATGTACCCGATACAGACAGACAAAATTTCATAGTGTTAACAGAACACAACAGAGCTCATCGAGGAATAGCAGAAGTTGAGAACAAATTAAGACGCAACTATTTTTTTCCGGGCATGCAAAAAATTATAAAAAATTTCATTAACAGTTGTGAAATTTGTATGACAGAGAAATACGAACGAAGACCATACAAACTACAGATATCGCCACGACCAGTCACTTTCAAACCGATGGAGCGAGTACATATGGATATCTACATCATTAACAACTGTAGTTTCTTATCTATTGTAGATTCGTTTTCCAAACATCTCCAGATGCTTTTCATAAGACACAAAAATATGGCACAAGTTCAACAAAAACTTACGAAATACTTTGCGCTTTATGGAGTTCCTAAAGAAATAATAACCGACCATGAAACTACTTTTAGGTCAGTACAGCTACGGAATTATTTAGCATCATTAGGAGTTGCATTAAAATATGCGTCGTGTTCAGAAACAAATGGGCAGGTGGAGAAAACTCACAGTACCATAACAGAAATTTATAATTCTAACAAACATAAGTACACAGGATACGACACAAAATCTATGGTCAGAATATCAGTGGCACTATACAATGACTCAATTCATTCGGCAACAAAATTTACTCCAAACGAATTAACGTTTAACCAGTGTGACAAGAGAAATGAAATAGACATACTTCGAAATGCAAATGAACTATTTAGAGAAGCAAAACAAAATTTAGAAAAAGCTACAAAAAGACAAACGGCAAAGAACGATTCAAAACTGCCTCCTCCAAATCTAGAAGAAAATCAGGACGTTTTCATAATTCCTAATATACGTACTAAGACACAGGCGAGAGCATGTAAAGCAAAAGCATGCAAAATAGAAAATAGAACTTTCGAAAATGTCAGGGGAATTAAACGACATAAAGGAAAAATTAAAAGAATTAAAATGAATTATAAATGAAATACTTAGCATGTTAGTTTAGGATTTTCTTTCAAATTTTAGGCCCCTAAAATTTTGAAACGAATACTTTAGGGTTTGCCTTAGTAACGGACACCTTTCCTTAATAATTTTTAATGGTAATTAATGGTTCAGGTATTTGCTTAGGTAGGAAATAGATAGATATAAGATTAATTATTATAACGTTTTCGAAAAAATAAGTATTCCTCATAAAACCAATACGTATAACGAGCCGAGAACGCCTCATCTCTACCCCGCGGAGGAATTACGTGTGTGTAACCCTGCACTGCTACAACGCACACCACATGGATTGCTGTTGTCCTTCGTCTCATTCGAGCCTTAGCATTGGAATAAAGAGGATCTAAATCGCACTCCGCTTGACTCACAATTATATATATATATATATATATATATAATTATGTGGTATAATCACGCGCACTTAACGTATAGCGTTGCTGCTGGTATAACTGGTATAAGACCAGCAGAGTTAGAGTGATAGAGTTGAAGGTACGCGTTCGAAGCGAGTAAAGCTGCACGTTCTTCTCTCTCGGAACGCCAAACAGTGAACATCTAGATTGCGATACTTAGAGCTATTATAAAATTAGGGTTTTTTAACGTTAGGTTTAGTTAGTTTAGATGTAGTTGTAGGTTAGGCTTATCAATAAATTATAATTGGCGCTGTAGACAGTTCAGGAAGTGCTTAAAAACAGTGGAATAGAATTGGATTAATAATCCTTTCTAAAGTGGTTCCCGCAATTTGCACCGGCAGCTAAAGGATTGAATCCGTTGTTTGGTTCGAGGACCCCCCGGCATAACCTGCACCACACGTAAGTAAAACTTTTTTATTAGTTTTACTAACGCATACTCGATACTACAAGATAGGTCGATAATTGCAAAAAGTGTTTATAATTGTAGTTATTTTCGTTATAAACACGTGGTGCGAGACAATTCATCGAGTCTTCTCCACACACACATCCAACCAGTACTACTAGATAGGCTGAGCGGACATTGGCATTAGTATTATCACTCGTGATAATAGATGCCGAGAGAGATCGAAAGAGAAAGAGAACATTTTGACCAACACGTTAGCTGGCGTTCACCTAGTGTTAGGTCAGATTCGGACACAGAAACAGATTCTAACAGTTCCATAAAATCCGTAACGATGGAAAATCAAATTGTTG
This sequence comes from Anopheles stephensi, assembly GCF_013141755.1. Taxonomy (NCBI): domain Eukaryota; kingdom Metazoa; phylum Arthropoda; class Insecta; order Diptera; family Culicidae; genus Anopheles; species Anopheles stephensi. The sequence goes on along the minus strand of NC_050201.1, from coordinate 19,760,970 downwards.
AACAACTTAAGCAGTTAACTTTAGGTCTATCTCAAATTAATGAGAGACTTAATATTCAGGAACAATCTATTAAATGCACTCAGGAACAAATTTGTGCTCAGGCTCATCAAGTGAACCACGTGGAACCTACCACTACATGCAAGGTTGAAGATTTTTATAGGATCCCCGATCCGATCAAATCTCTTCCTACTTATGACGGTAACAGAAAGCAACTGACCGCATGGCTTGATACTGCTGAGAGCACATTGAACCTTTTCAAAGACAGAGTGAATAGTGAAGTGTATGGTGTGTACGTAACAGCTGTTTGCAACAAAATCGAAGGAAAGGCAAAAGACACAATTTGTGTTGCTGGTAACCCGAAGGATTTCGATGAAATTAAAATAATTTTAATCGATGCCATTGGAGATAGGCGTGAACTTTCGACTTTTAAGTGTCAATTGTGGCGACACACAATGACAGAAGGAATGACAATACATAAGTATTACCAACAGGCTAAAGAAATTATTCAGAATATTAAATCAATTGCAAAGCAAGAAAGAGATTATAGGGACAACTGGACAGTGATCAATAAGTTCATCGATGAGGATGGTTTGGCAGCTTTTGTGGCAGGGTTGAAAAAACCATACTTCGGTTATGCTCAAGCAGCTCGCCCAAAGGACATAGAAGATGCGTACAATTTTCTATGCAAATTTAAATCGCAGGAAGTAAATTCCAATAGAATGAACAGTCAACCACCTCCCAGTTCACCATATAAGCAGGTTCAGCAAAGCAGACCAAATTTTGGTAATTATTCACGAGCACAATCGGGTTATTTGAAAAAGCCTGATAATCAATATCCGCAACCAATGGATGTTGACAATTCCATGAGAACAAAACACACTAGCTACAATAGAACGGTCAATAACACTGAAACTACGAATAACAGTGAAAATAATTCAAAATTTTCAACGGGCCACTTCGATAGAAAATCTGACTTGAAAGAATCATTGAATTTTTTGCCATACATAACTGTTTACGACAGCTCTTTGGACAGAACTATACGGTTACTTATTGATAGTGGAGCAAATGAAAATATTCTTAAACCAGGAATTATTTCCAATTGTGAGGATAATTGCTCTGCTACAATATCGAATGTTTTTGGAAATCATGCTACGAGCAAGAAAGCGACATGCCAATTGTTAGGAAAACAAATAAAACCACAAACGTATTTCATTTACAATTTCCATAATTATTTTGATGGACTTATAGGCTCAAAGTTCATGGCCGAAACTAATACTGTAATAAATTACCATACTAATACTATCACTATACAAGGTATAAAAACCAAATTCAAAAAATATTATGCTGACAAATATTTTCATCACACTATAACAGTAACAACTGATCGCAGTGGAGATTGGTTTGTGCCAACTTTTCAACGAATTGATCAAGATACAATAATAGAACCTGGGATGTATTCTTCACTAAACAATAAATCCACCATTAATGTGTTATCAACAAAAAAGATCCCTCCAGAAATTACAACGCTTAAAATAACTGTAAATAATTTTGAAACGATTTCGCCCATTCCGTTTGATTCTAATACCATTCCAAACAAAAGTATGATTGAACAATTAATTAGAACTGATCATTTATCGAATTTTGAAAAAGAGCAAGTTATCAACACCATTTTGAAACATCATCGAGTACTTTTAAAAAATAATGAAAAACTCACGAGTACCACCATAATAAAACACAAAATAAATACAAAAGATGATATCCCGGTGTACACTAAAACTTACAGATATCCACACGTATACAAACAAGACGTAGAAGCTCAAATTAAAGAAATGCTAGAAACGGGCATAATTAAACCTTCAAAGAGTCCTTACGCATCTCCTATTTGGGTTGTTCCAAAAAGAAAAGATGCATCAGGAATACAAAAAGTTAGAGTTGTAATCGATTTTCGGAAACTAAATGAGAAGACGATTAGCGATAAATTCCCTATGCCTGAAATTGAAGATATCCTGGATAGCTTGGGTAAATCACAATATTTTACGATATTGGATCTTAAATCTGGTTTCCACCAGATCGAAATGCATCCCGATCATCAAGAAAAAACTGCATTTTCCACAAGTTACGGTCATTTCGAATTTACTAGAATGCCTTTTGGGCTAAAAAATGCACCAGCTTCATTTCAGCGCACAATGAACAACATTTTAGCAGAGCTTATCGGTAAAATTTGTTATGTTTACTTAGACGATATCGTAATTGTTGGAAACAGTTTGGAAACCCATCTGGAAAACGTTTCAACAGTATTAGAACGATTGGCACAATTTAATTTAAAAATTCAGCTGGACAAATGCGAGTTCTTAAAAAGAGAAACAGAGTTTCTTGGACATACAATCTCTCCTGACGGGATAAAACCAAACCCTGATAAAGTAAAGAAAATTTTGAACTGGCCATTGCCCTCAAACGAAAAACAAATCCGACAATTTCTGGGTTTATCTGGATATTATCGTCGATTTATTAGAGACTATTCAAAGATTACAAAACCATTAACTAAATATCTTAAAAAAGGGCAGTTAATTGATATCAAAGACCCAGAATACATTGATTCCTTTATCAAATTAAAAGAAATAATAGCGTCAGATCAAATACTTGCATATCCCGATTTCAATCTACCTTTCATACTAACTACGGATGCCAGTAACTTTGCTTTAGGAGCAGTACTTTCACAAGTACAAAACAAAATCGAGAGGCCAATTGCGTTTGCTAGCAGAACATTGAATAAGGCAGAAACGAATTATTCTACTATAGAAAAAGAGGCACTCGCGATTATTTGGGCAATCCGTAAATATAAACCATATCTTTATGGGAATGAGTTCAAACTTTTTACCGATCATAAACCTCTCACGTTTATTAAAACATCTTTAAAAAACAATAGAATACTAAATTGGAGGCTTGAGCTAGAAAATTACCAATACAATGTCGAATACAAGCAGGGAAGAACAAACGTGGTAGCAGACGCTCTTAGTAGAAAAATAGAGGCTCCAAATGAAATTAATGCCAACAGCACAACTACCCTTGATACAAATCATTCAGCAGATACGTCAGACCATTTTTATATAAAATCAAGCGAAAGGCCTTTAAACTATTACCGCAACCAAATAATATTTGAAAAGGGCAATCAACATCAAGATTTAATAGAAACACCGTTCGCACATTATAGAAGAATTATTATAAAAAGAAGAGAATACGATGAAAATACGATCACTAATATTCTGCAGAAGTACCATAACGGAAAACAAACGGCCATATTAGCTCCAAAATGTATCATATCATTAATACAAAGTTCTTTCAAGAATCATTTTAGTTGCTGTGGTTACATGATCATGACACACTCACAAGTCAAAGATGTGACGTCGGTTGAAGAACAGAACCAGCTTATAGCAAAGGAACACGAAAGGGCTCACCGTGGCATAAATGAAGTTGAAAGCCAAATGAAGCGATCGTTCTTCTTCCCCAAGATGCATGAGCAAATCAAATCCGCAGTCAACACGTGTACTGTATGCAATAAAAACAAATACGAACGGAGGCCATATAACATCAAAATATCGCCGAGACCGACAACAGAAAAGCCAATGGAACGTGTCCACATGGATATTTTTTCCATCAACTCGAATAGTTTCCTTTCGTTAGTAGATGCGTTTTCGAAATTCGCTCAAATGATTCCTATAGAAACGAAAAACTTGATAGACGTTAAAAGTGCACTGGCAAAATATTTCAGTAATTTTGGAATCCCAAGACAAATAGTTACTGATCATGAAACGACGTTCAGATCCATACAGCTAAAACAGTTCTTGAGCAGTTTAGGCGTTACTCTTACATACGCATCATCCTCAGAAAGTAACGGACAGGTAGAAAAAACGCACTCAACAATAATAGAAATCTACAACACGAACAAACACAAGTTTTTGAACATGAATACGCCAGATATTATCGCCATATCGATTTCGTTGTACAACGCAACAGTTCATACTGCAACAGACTACACTCCAAATGAAATATTGTTTAATCAATTGAATCATACAAATCCTATTGTAATAAAAGAACTAGCAGAGAAACTATTTAGCCAGGTGAAAACGAAAATTGAACTATCAAGGCAAAAACAAATGAAAGGAAACAATAACAAAGAAGAACCACCTTTGATACAGGAAGGCCAGCACGTTTATGTTAAACCGAATATCAGGAAAAAATTAGATGAAAGAGCTAAAATAACTACAGCACAAAATGTAAAAGATAGGACTTTCGAGAACTCAAAACATGTTAAGAGGCATAAAAATAAGATCAAAAGAACTAAAGCCGCTTAGGAATACGTCCGAGGACGTCCGTCTTTCGCCCCGGGGACGAATTATGTGGTATAATCACGCGCACTTAACGTATAGCGTTGCTGCTGGTATAACTGGTATAAGACCAGCAGAGTTAGAGTGATAGAGTTGAAGGTACGCGTTCGAAGCGAGTAAAGCTGCACGTTCTTCTCTCTCGGAACGCCAAACAGTGAACATCTAGATTGCGATACTTAGAGCTATTATAAAATTAGGGTTTTTTAACGTTAGGTTTAGTTAGTTTAGATGTAGTTGTAGGTTAGGCTTATCAATAAATTATAATTATATATATATATATATATATATATATATATATATATATATATATATATATATATATATATAAGTTATCGCGAAATGCAGAGTTAGCATGTGCACCGAAGACAGCGCGTGCACCGTCCATCGACTCCACGAGCCTGTGGCTTGCAGTGTCAGCAGAATCGTCCACCGTGAGAACGCGCAACGCACAATCGGCAATATCGGCGTAACAGGAAGCGGCCAGCTACCGTGAGAAGGCGCAACGCACCATCAACCGCAACATCGGCGTAGCCGGCAACCGGCCAGCAGCAACGCGTCACCTGGATTCATCAGTTCTAGTTTGGCAGCACTTGGGAACAGTTCAGTTCGGTTCGGTGCGGTTCGGTTCGTTATCGGTTAAAGTAGTTAGTAATAAAGAACCAATCTTTTTTAAAAAAGACCCAACAAGTGTTAAACTTGCAACTGGTGCCCGAATAGGGACCTTCGCAGTAAACGTATAAGTTCACGGTAGTGAAAAAGCCAGCTTCAGCTGTCCCTCAAGCGGAATTTATCGCCCGGTCCAGAGCACCATCGCCGTATAACCAGCGACTTGTGACGATAGAGCGCGAAGAGCTGCACTGCAACGAAAGTTTTCAGCATCCTCGTTTCCCGCATACTAGAAGGATCCAAGCTCAACAGCGATGCAAAAGCATTTCCTCATCGTGAGATTAACTTGGTAAATATAACTAACATACTAACTTGATCCGAAAATCAAACATCCGAAAAAGTGTTTACCAGTGCGCTAGATTAGATACTCACCCCAACAAAAAAATAACAAACTAACAAGTTCAATCGAAAAAGAACTGGCTAATCCAGAAAAACACAACCCCCTCATAAATCTCATTGAACTGTTTAGAAAAAGACAGATCGAAATGAATAGCGATCACGGAGAAAGCTCCAATGCAAGTGGACTAGCATCAGAAGCTGTCCCGAGCGGAATGAATTACGTATTGAATCAAAACCTATCTTTTCACGATAGAGGCAAGATCCCAAGAATAGTGTCGAATTTACCCGAATTCAATGGAAATCCGAGAAATTTACCACATTTCATACTTGACGTGGAAGAAATTTTAGAATTGCTCAATCGAGAATCTTGTGAATATTACTTGATAGTGAAAACGATTAGAAGAAAGATTAAAGGTGAAGCTAATGACATTTTAGTCACCAATAATACGCCGACAAATTGATTAGCTATTAAAGAAGTGCTTTGTCTTTATTATTCAGATAAAAGAGATATAATGACATTAGATCATCAGTTGAAGTCCACCACACGAATGCGTGCTGAAAGTATTGAAGCTTATTACAGTAGAATTACAGAGTTGATCACTCTAATAAGCTCAGCCATCGTGATGGACGAAACGTGGAAAGGCCACGAATACATGATTATTAAGCTATACAATATGATAGCTTTAGAGACATTCGTCAGAGATCTAGGTGACCCGCTGTCAATGTTCTGTAAGAATTACAAGCCAGAAAGTTTAGCAAAAGCTTACCATTATTGCATTGAGTTTTAAAATGTGGATGCAAGAAATGCACCATATAGAGGACGAACATTCGATCCTGTACCTACACCACGTTGTAACTGTTAGAGTGCGCAACCCCTTCTATTGACACTGTCACTTTGACAGTTTCTATTACGTCACATGTCACATTGCGTTTTTCGCTGTTGGCAATCGTGCCTGGTATTATCTTGTATCCTTTCTCTTTTTTCCGTTTTCTTTGTAGCGACAAGTCGCAGAATTTTTGCTCTTAATAAAAATACAAGTTTAGGTTATGGGCCCAGCACGTTGCTGATCTATTGGGAAGTGAAATAATTGTAGTGTTATGATGGAGCAGGAAAAGAGCGATCGCCATTTTCTCCCGTTGTTTGATGGCACCAATTATTCTGCATGGAAGTATAGGATGTCGATACTCCTGGAGGAGCATGAGCTCTTGGAGTGCATCTATACTTATGCGGAGGATGTGAAGGATGAGGAAGGAGATAACGAGGCGATAACCCGGGAAAAGCAGCGGAACCGCGAGGCGCGGGCAAAACAAGATCGGCGTTGCAAATCATTGCTTGTGTCCAGAATTCATGATTCGCAGTTGGAGTATATTCACGAAAAGAAAACACCACAGGATGTGTGGGACACGCTCCAGCGTGTGTTCGAGCGACGAAGCATTGCAAGCCGGATGCATTTGAAGCGGCAAATGCTTACACTTCGTTTTGAGGGTGGAACGCTTCAGCAACATTTTCTGACCTTCGATCGACTGTTGCAGGAATATCGAGTTACTGGTGCTGTGCTAGAAAAGCTTGATGTGATTTGCCATTTGCTAGTAACGCTTGGGCTAGTAACGTGTTGGCTAGTAACAACAAGGCGTTTTTCGACGAATTATGGCAGCTGGAGCATCCAATTGAAATCGCGAATGCAAAAGATGAGGTTACGATTCGTGCGGAATACTCGGGAAATGTGAAGATTATAAGCAATGTGCGCGGTAAGCAAATCGAGTGCGTAGTGCGAAACGTTTTGTATGTGCCGAATTTGCGTTGTAATCTTTTCTCGGTAATGCGTGTCGATGCTGCTGGCATGAAAGTAATTTACGAAAATGGAGAAGTGCAAATTCGACGTGGTGCCGAAATTGTCGCGTGTGGTTCACGAATCGGAAAGCTGTACCAACTTGATTTTTCGTGTGTAAAGCGTGACGGAAATGCGATGTTAACGACGGGTCGAGTGTCCAAGGAGCTGGAATTGTGGCATAAGCGGCTTGGTCATCTGAATGTGTGCGGTATCGAACAATTGATTCAGGAACAGATGGTTTCTGGATTAAACGTGAAATGCACCGATAAAAGTGTCGTGATTTGCGAGTCTTGTTTGGCCGGGAAACAAACAAGGAATCCGTTTCCGTCGCGAAGTGAAAAACGATCGTCGCGAGTGTTAGAACTCATCCATTCGGATGTATGCGGTCCGGTTAATGTGGTTGGTATTGGTGGTGCGAAATACTTCGTATCCTTTGTGGATGATTGGAGTCATTTTTGTATGGTGTTCTTGATTCAGTCGAAGGATGAAGTTTTAGATTACTTCCGTGAGTACGAGGCTCTTGTTACGGCGAAGTTTGATCAACGGATCAGCCGCTTGCGTTGTGATAACGGCGGCGAGTACCGAAGCAAGGAGTTCGAGAAGCTCGTGAAGCAAAGAAGTATTGTTATGGAATGGACGGTTCCACACACGCCTCAACAAAATGGAGTCAGTGAGCGGCTAAACCGAACTGCTTTCTTAAACGGAAATTTAACAGAGGAGATTTTCATTTCCTTGCCAGAGGGTTATCAGAAAGGTGGAGATCTCGTGTGCCCTTTACGGAAGTCCTTGTACAGATTCAAGCAGGCGTCCAAAGCATGGAACGATCGATTTGACGCGTTCATCCATGGGCGTTTAGGATTTCGGCGAAGCTTAAATGACCAATGTCTCTACATACGATCAGTAGCGAATGATGTCGTCATAATCGTGCTATACGTTGATGACCTTGTGATCGTAGGTTCAACGATAGAGGCTGTGGTACGTGTGAAGGGTCATTTGTCGAACGAGTTCGAGATGACAGATATTGGCGAAGTTAAGTGCTTCCTGGGCATGAACATCAGCTACGACCGGGAACAAGGTGTGATGCAGATTCATCAGCGGCATTATTTTCACGATGTGTTGCGACGGTTCAACACGGAGAAATGCCAACCTTGTTCGACACCGATTGAGAATCGGTTGAAGCTTCTGAAAGGTGAAGAGGAGAAGCGCACAACTAAGCCTTACCGTGAGTTGGTAGGCTGATGTATGCAGCTCAGACAACCAGACCTGATTTGGCTGCGGCAGTCAATTACTTCAGCCAATATCAGTGTTGCTCAACGGATGAACATTGGACGCATCTCAAAAGAATCCTTTGCTACATAAAAGGATCTTTAGATGTGGGCCTCGTGTATCGCAGAGGTGAAGGAAGGGCGCTGGAAGTATATTCCGACGCGGATTGGGCCAATGACCCCAACGAAAGGCGATCAGTTAGTGGAAGTATTTTCAAATCGTTTGGGTCTACTGTGGCCTGGATTACGCGGAAGCAGCAAACTGTAGCACAATCTTCAACGGAAGCTGAACTGACGGCTTTGTGTGTTGCTGTTCGTCATGTAGTGTGGATGTTGCGTCTGCTTGGCGACCTTGCATGTTAGGTGGATCATCCTGTAACTTATTTCGAGGATAACCATTCAACAATAAGCATCGTGGAAGACTCCAAAGGGCTCGGACGACTGAAGCATGTTGATGTTATGCTGTTCTTTCTGAAGAATTTGGTAAAGGAAAAGCAGATCGTTCTCGAGTATTTCCCTACGGCAAATCAACAGGCGGATATGCTGACTAAAGGGCTACCTATCGCAGCGTTCAAGCGGAATTGCTCGGCCATTGGATTGGCAAGTTGCAGCGGTTGAGTGGGGCTGTTAGAGTGCGCAACCTCCCCAACTGACATCTGTTATACAAAAAAGGCTAAATTTCAAAAAAAAAATTGCCCGATCCCCGCCATAACTGCTCGCTTCATGCGCGAATGCTCGTTACGCTCTTAGAGCAGCTCAGCACCATACCAGTTTGCCGTTGGAACGAGCAGCACAGCACACACCCGTTTGCTCTCGCGTGCAGAGGCGCTCAAACATTGTCTCACTTCCCGCAATGTGCCGTGCACTGCTCGAACCATGATCTTCCGCTTGAGAGCCCCTGAATGCGAGAGAGCGAACACACGTGTGCAGTGGCGCTCGAACTGTTTCTCGCGCGCCGTTTTGGTACTGGCATGCAGCGCGCATTTTAAAACCGTCTGGACACCCCTGCAAATTTTTGCTTCTCTCTTTCTTTATTCGCTCTGCCCTGAGCACGCTGAGCGACAGTCGTGTTCTGAATGTGATGGAGAAAGGACGTCGCACGCGCACGGATAAGCCGAAGCGCATGACCGGGTGTTTGAATGCAGATGGTGCAAGGATTGTTCGTGTATTTGCGGGTAGGTGAGCTGCGGTAGCCTGGAGTTTTACTCGGTGATGGTCGATTCGTGTTTGCCGCTTCCCGAAACATGTTTTCAGCGAGAGATGAGGTATAGTTCAGCATCTCATGTACGGCGAAGAGCATCATTTCTCAACTCACAGTCTTGTTTTTTCCCCTTAAAGGAACACTGGCGAACACGAGGAGTGCAACGGAGAGAAAGAAACATGAACGGGTTTGTTAAATAAATAAAAAATCATTAATTCATATCACAATCTAATCCGAGTGTTATTGTTTGCTTTGTTTTCATTTGCGCTGCCATAGCGCCTCTGGCCTATGACAGCTTGGATCCGAAGGAAATGGGTGAAAAAACTACGTGAAACCACGCGTTCGAACTGTTATAATTAGCTAAATCTGCTGCTCTCTAAGGCAAGATTAAGCATCGAGATTTAGCTAAAAGAACTCGAAAACCGCTATAAGCCTGCTATAAAATGTCAGTTGGGTCTTCTATTGCCACTGTCACTTTGACAGTTTCTATTACGTCGCATGTCACATTGCGTTTTTCGCTGTTGGCAATCGTGCCTGGTAGTTATTAAGGTATCCTTTCTCTTTTTTCCGTTTTCTTTGTAGCGACAAGTCGCACAATTTTTGCTCTTAATAAAAATACGATTTTAGTAACATATCACAACGACCGCCTAAACTAATGCATTTAAATTTTCCACCAAGACAAAAACCTGTAGAATCTACACCGCAATCCTATCAAAAGACTACGACACACAATGCTTTCGGACCAAATCGGACATTCGTGCCGAAACAGAGAGTCAAACCAATGGAATTTGATCGTTCCATTAGGTCTAAACAAATTGATTATGGTAACAGACCAAAGTTTGCAAGACCAACCTCATCGTCAATGCAACGGAACATTCCATTTCCGAAACGAATGGCACACACTTTACAAGATAATTGCGAACTGCAGGAAAATAGTGAAGAAGAAACTGAAGAAACCAATTGTGAAAAAGCAGACTATGAAGCAAATACTGATAATTTTTTAGAGGAAACAACGGAGTGGAAAAACAAATGGAAAGATTAAACCCTAAAGTTTCCCCACTTCCGTATATAACTGTACCAACCTCAAAAGGTGATATAAAACTTCTCGTTGATTGTGGTGCAAATATCAACTTAATCTCTAACGAATGGGCAAATAAGTCCGGAAGAACTATTAACAATATTATACCACAAACTGTGCATGGCATTGCAGGAAAGGGCAATATTTCAAAAGTGACCCAATTAGATATTTTCAAACCAATATTGAAAGAAAATTTTGAATTCCTTGTTTTTGATTTCCACCCATTCTTCGATGGGATAATTGGAGCTGAAATAATATTTCACGAAAATGTTAAACTGGTCTCTAGCGAACCAACTCTTTACGTTTTTGGTGAAGAAAGAAATTTAACAATACCACTTGAGTTTTATCAGCCCAAAGCTGCAGTACGCAAAGTGAATAATTTAACATTTCAAACTACTGTCCGAACATCGCATCTGGACAGTCATGAAAAAGAAACACTGTTTAATATCTTAAACCCTTTTCAACAAATTTTTCACGATCCCGATAAAAAATTTACCTGTACGACGAAAGTAGAATGCAACATTCGTACAACCGACGATGTGCCCATTTATCAAAAATCTTACCCATATCCTATTTCATACAAAGATGAGGTAGAGAAACAAATACAAAAGCTATTGAACGATGGAATAACTCAACCATTGTTAGCGCCCCTCTTAAATGTAAATAGTGGAATTGTGTTGCATGCAAGTTGTATGCAGCAATTTACTTAGACTACGGCCTAAGCTAACGTGTGAGAGACTTCTTCTAGTTTTTCTTGTAGATTGACAGTTAGATAAAAAAACAACATTGTTAACAAATAAAAGCGAAAAGCACATGGAAAAGTTCTAAATTACAATACACGAGTACGACACACCAAAGCACCAGTTTATTTGCATTAGTAGCAAATTAGAAACACCAGAGAATCCGAAAGCATATCCTGCGTCATCATTGGTCCTTCGAACCGGATCTCTGGACACCCAAAACTGTTAATTTGGTTGCATCGAGGTTATCAACCTCACACACGCGCTGCGTAAGTGAAGATTTTTACCACAGTCTTCTAATACACTCTGTATTGTAGAAATTCGCTGAATATTCGCTGATTTGGAGAGATGGCAACCGAAACTAAGAAAACACAAGCGAATATTGCGAGTCTTCGTGCCCGTGCACAGCTACCAGCAGCCGAGGAATTTGTAAGCAGATTCACCGAAGATCAAACCAATCAAGTGGAAGAGAGGTTATCCAATTGGGAAGCAATGTGGAAGGCGTATGATGCGGCGCAAGTGAAGTTAGAAAGCTTGGAAGAAGAAGAAGATAAGCTGGTCGAGTTATTCAACGAACGCAACGTTTTTTACAACAAGTTTTGTGAAGCCAAGGGATTCCTAACCTCAAAACTACCATCATCATTCGCAGTTAGGAATAAGGCGGATGTGGGGAAGTCTACAACTACGCCGAATTTGCGACTGCCTAAGCTTGATTTACCAACCTTTGATGGTAACACGACGGATTGGATCTGTTTCAAAGATCGATTTATATCGATGATTGATCAGGCTGACGACATGCCTGCTGTAATGAAACTGCAGTACCTATTGTCTGTATTAAAGGGTGAAGTGGCGAAACGGTTCCAGCATGTGCAGCATACAGCAGAAAATTACAGCACAACAGGCAGGCATTATTACAACGTTATGACAACAAACGTTTCTTTTAAACGTGAATACTTCAAGGCCCTTTTCTCCATCCCACCAATGAGGAACGAATCTACCGAAGAAATGCGCCGAGTTTGCGATGAATTTACTCGACTAACTCAAGGAATGCGTGCATTGAATGAAGCCATCAATCAGTGGGACACACCACTGTGCAATCTACTTTTTTATAAGCTAGATAGTAAAACCCTTCTAGCTTGGGAGGAGTACACCAGCAATGATAGTGAAGACGTGTACATCAAGCTGCAAGAGTTTTTACAACGACGGCTGAGAATTCTTAGTGCGACAGCTCAAGCGACGCCAGAGGTGCAAAGACCCAGTACGAGTAAGGTAGCCGGCCCGAAACATCCAAAGGGTGTTGCATGTGTTAGTGCAGTGCCATCCCCCCTCATACGTTGTTATGCCTGTACACAGCCGCATTACTTACACCAATGCGAAATGTTCAAGGGAATGCAAGCGGCTCAGCGAGAAGAGATCATCACGTCGAATAAGTTGTGCCGGAATTGTTTTAGAGTTGGACACATCGCTCAAAGATGTCTATCAAAATTTAAATGCCACAAGTGCCATCAACGACATCACACACTCCTACACGTAGACCCGGTGGTGCAGACTCCAGCGGCTGAAAACATTGTAGCTGCAACCACTGCCGCACCGGGAAGCACAACTGTATTATTACAAACGGCAGCAGTACAGGTTGTGGATGATGACGGAAGAACGTTTAACGCAAGGGCTTTATTGGACTCGGAATCAATGTCCAACTTTATTTCGACGGCTCTCGCAAATCGTCTGACTAATCCCAAACGTCCGGCAAGCGTGTCTATCTTGGGTATTGGACAACGAGAAAACCATATTCGTGAAGCGGTAGATGTGGTTGTGTCATCGAAGACACAACCATTCAACACCAGGTTAAATTTTCTCGTTTTAGATTCTCCGACTGCACACCCTCCCACGATTGAAGTGAATACCAACGGATGGAGAGTTGAGGGATTAGTATTAGCCGATCCACTTTTCTACAAGCCAAGCCAGATTGATCTAGTGATCGGCGGAGCAGCGTTTTGGGCCATACACATAAACGAGAGAATAAGCATTGGATCTGATAAGCCAGTATTGGTAAATACTAAGTTTGGATGGACAGTTGCTGGACCGACTGCAGCAACAAACCAGAATCGCCACGTATCAAACAACGCGGTTGTTAGTCAGGACACGTTAGAAACAACCATCCGGCGATTATGGGAGCTAGATACGCTTCCATCATTTCCATCGGCTGTATTAGAAGAAGACATATGCGAGATTTTCTTCTCGGAAACGACTACTCGCAACGGTGAAGGCAAATTTGTGGTCAGGTTGCCAAAGGTAGAAAATTCAAAGATTGAGCTTGGTGCTTCCAAAGCCATTGCGGAGAGAAGATTTTTAAACATTGAACGCAGATTGCAGAAGAATCCTTTGATGTATGATCAATATCGAAAATTCTTGAAGGAGTACGAAAATCTTGGGCATATGGAAGTACTGGATGAACCTGTAGATGATAGGATTACCCATTGCTTTTTACCGCATCATCCAGTGCAGAAGGAATCGAGCACAACGACGAAGGTACGAGTAGTTTTTGACGCGTCGTGCAATACTACATCTGGTCATTCGTTAAATGACATACTCCATGTTGGCCCGACTGTTCAACCAGACCTTTTTTCGTTGATTTTATGTTTTCGTACCCATCGAGTCGCTATTACTGCAGACATTGAAAGGATGTACCGGCAGATTATGGTACATGGCGATGATCAACCGTTGCAACGAATCCTATGGCGACCGAATGCTGCAGAACAGTTAAGGAGCTATCAACTAAAAACTGTTACGTATGGAACTGCTTGTGCCCCTTTTCTAGCAACTCGAGCTTTAAATCAAATAGCACTAAACGAAATGGAATCATTCACGATCGCCGCAGAAACCATCAAGAACAATTTCAACGTCGACGACTTTCTTTCTGGTGCAAGTGACGACGAGTCTGCGGCTGTATTGCAGAAAACTGTGACCATATTATTGCATCAGCATGGTTTTGTTTTACGGAAATGGTCGTCAAACTCTAAACGGCTTCTAGACGATATCAACGATGAAGATTTAGCCACACCTTCTTGCCACAACCTTGGAACTGATCCTGCCGTCACCACTCTAGGTCTAGTATGGTTTCCTCGAACTGATCAGCTTAGCTACAATTTCAAGAACATCACGTTGCCGCCGACTGTGACCAAGCGCACATTGTTATCGTCTGTAGCCAAAATATTCGATCCGTTGGGACTGGTAGGGCCTGTTGTTTGCAAGGCGAAGTTACTAATGCAGAGGGCTTGGACAACAATTGACCCGGCAACTGATAAACCTATTGACTGGGATGCACATCTACCAACGAAACTCCAAAATGCTTGGAAGTCTTTCCAACAAAATATTCATCTATTAGAGAATGTGCACACCCCATGGTACATTTTTGGAAGCGGTAACCTAGATGATTGCGAATTACACATCTTTGGAGATGCGTCCGAACGGGCTTACGGTTCTTGCTGTTACATACGATCGATGTCAGACTCAGCTGTCTCTATTCATCTACTAGTTGCCAAATCTAAACTTGCTCCTATAAAAACGCATCATTCCGTTGCAAGGCTAGAACTATGTGCTGCATTATTGAGTGTTCAACTTCTTAGTAAAGTATCGGCAGCATTGCGCTTCAACCCTGAGAAGGTAACGTTTTGGAGCGACTCAACCACAGTTCTACATTGGTTAAACGCATCACCTTGTCGATGGAAGACGTTCGTGGCAAATCGTACTTCACAAATCTTAGACACCACGAACACAAGCCAATGGAGACATGTGGCAGGACTGGACAATCCCGCTGACTACATTTCCCGAGGTCTCGATCCAATAGAACTTCTAGACGCTGAGAGATGGTGGTCTGGACCTTCGTGGCTCTCCCAGGCAGAAAATCAATGGCCTGATAGTAAATTTACACCTGCGGAAACTGCTGACATATTAGAAGAACGTCGAAACACTACAATGTTAGCATCAGCAGCTGTAGTATCTACTTTCTACGATGAATTGTTCGCGAAATATTCGTCATATACCAAGCTGCTTCGCGTTTTTGCATACTGTCGTCGGCTGCTAACGAAGGCAAAGAATCGAAAAGGAGATGAACATTCTATCGAATTGCCAGAAGATACTCATCCAAGGTGGCTGTCATCGTCTGAACTACAATCAGCTGAAGTAACTTTGTGTCGTCTACATCAGCAACAAATATTTCCTGACGAACTACATGCCCTAACTAGCGGGAATCCTCTCGCACGATCATCGCAGCTTAGATGGGTTAGACCCATATTAGGAAAGGACGGATTAATTCGGGTGGGTGGGCGACTCAACCTAGCAAATCTTCCGATGTCAACTAAGAATCCCATAATCTTGTCCTCAAAACATCAGTTGACAGTCCTGCTAGTCGAAGTATGTCATAAACAACAACTACATGCCGGCCCACAACTCATGCTTGCTGTGTTAAGACAACGGTTCTGAATCATGGGTGCGAGAAATCTCATTCGGTTCGTTTATCATCGTTGTGTTACATGTTTTAAGACGAACCCTATATTCATCACTCAGACGATTGCTGATTTGCCGAGTAGCAGAGTAGTTCCAGCGCCTCCATTCTCGATATCTGGAGTCGACTACTGCGGTCCCTTCTTTGTAAAATATGGAACGAGGAAAACCACACCACGGAAGGTATACATATCCATCTTTGTATGCTTCGCAACGAGAGCGGTTCATATCGCGGTAGTCAGCGACCTTACCACGCAAGCATTTATCGCTGCTCTACAACGATTCGTTTCTCGTCGTGGAAGGGTGAAGGAGTTACATTCCGACAATGGCACGACCTTCAAGGGAGCATCAAATCTTCTACATCAGTTGTACCGACAATTGAAAACCGATCCCAAATCACGAGAGCTTCTATTCATCTGGTGTGCTGTGAACGAGATTGTATGTGTCATAGCTGTGAAATGACAGCAGGCAATAAAAGGCAGTCGGGGATTGAAGCGCAAGCAGAACACACGTGTGGATTCCTCTTGTTCCGAAATACAACAGTTGGCGACGAGGCTGAACCAGTTCATGGAAGAGGAAAAGAAAAAAAACAGTGTTTGTTCAAGTCTACCCGTAGAGGAAAAATTTATCAAAATGAATAATCCGACTCATAATGTCTACATTGAACCATACAACAAAGAAGTGTTATCATGGAAGAGATGGTTAAAACGGTTGGAGACAGCAATGGAGATGATGGATTTGCAGCCGGAGAAAAAGAAACCAGTGCTCTTGCATCACATGGGTATGGAATGCTACAACACCCTGTGTGATTTAGCCTTACCCAAAGAACCGGAAGGTTTGACCTACCAGGAAGTAGTGGATAAATTAACTTCCCATTACGAACCCAGACCATTGGAAATGGTAGAATTGTTCAAATTTTGGCAACGAAAACAGCAAGAAGGTGAAACGGTTGCGGAATACGCCAAAGTGCTCCAGAAAGAAGCAAGATTTTGTGGGTTCGCCGAATACCTGAACAAGGCGTTAAGAAACCAATTTGTCTTCGGATTGCAAAACAAAGCCATGCAAACCAGGCTGTTGGAAGAGAAGGAGCTTACATGGGAAAAGGCAACCACATTGGCATCAGCTATGGAAGCAACGCAACAAGGAATAGGCATTGTGAGACATGAAGCAGCCGCAGCCGAAGTGAAGTTCGTAGAAAAATCTCAGAAGCCGGAGCTAAAACAAAAGAACTACAAGCCAGCATCGCTGAAATGCTATAGATGTGGTAGTGAAGGGCACATGGCAAACATGTGCAGACATGCCACTACTACTTGTTTAAAGTTCAAAAAGGTTGGACATTTGCAGCGTGTGTGTCGAAACAACACGAAGAAAAAGGTTAATGTCGTCGAGGAAATTCACGACAGCGAGGAGGAAGAAGAAGAGGTAAATACAGTTGTAGTGAGTAACATAAAAAGTGAAGATTCTGTATATGCACCAAAAATATTTTTGGACTTACTAGTGAACAAACAAGTGATTAAATTCGAAATAGATACGGGATCCCCAGTTTCAATTATCAACCTTCAAGATAAACTTAAGTGGTTTAAAGATTATTTAATGTTGCCGTCAAAAATAAGATTGAGCAGTTATTGTGGAAAGGAAATTGAATTATACGGAACCATTTTGATCGAAGTAGGAATAGGAAACACAAAAACAAAACTCAGATTATTTGTTGTAAATTCTAATAGACGCCCTTTATTGGGACGAGAGTGGATGCAGTCCTTAAAGTTGAATTGGAATGAAATTTTACTCACCCGAAAGGTACTAGTGAAATCAATCGGCACACAATCGGAAGAAGTGAAAGAAAAGCTTATGAAAAAATTTCCAAGAGTATTTGAAGAAACAGTAGGCAGAATAACAAATATGCAAGCTTCACTTGTTTTAAAACAGAACGCTAGACCAGTTTTTCTTAAATCACGAACCTTACCTTTCGCGTTAAAGGAACTAGTAGAAACAGAAATAAATAAGCTAGTACAACAAGGAATATGGACAAAAGTAAATCAAAGTGAGTGGGCCACTCCTATTGTTCCAGTTAAGAAAACTGGAAATAAAATAAGACTATGTGGTGACTACAAACTAACGGTGAATAAACATTTGTTAGTAGATGAACACCCATTACCTACAATAGAAGAGCTGTTTGCAAACATGGCTGGTGGAAAAAAATTTACGAAGCTAGATCTAGCTCAAGCCTACTTGCAAATGGAAGTCCATCCACAAAGTCAGGAAATCCTAACATTAAATACGCATATGGGACTGTTCAAACCTAACAGGTTGATGTATGGGGTTGCTTCGGCACCAGCTATTTTTCAAAGGCAAATCAGTTCAATACTCCAAGACATACCTGGAGTGTCTGTTTTTCTAGATGACGTAAAAATAACAGGATCCAACGACGAAATGCATATGCAAAGACTAACTGAAGTTTTTAAAAAGATTTGACGAAAACAACATAAGAATAAATGTAAAAAAATGTTTCTTTTTTGCAGATAGTATAGAATACTGCGGGTATGTAATCGACAAACAAGGAATACATAAGATGGAATCAAAAATAGAAGCCATACAGAAGATGCCAAGGCCAAAAGATCAGGATCAAGTGCGTGCTTTTATGGGACTAGTGAACTATTATGGAAGATTTTTGCCGAACTTAAGTACTTACATGTATCCAATTAACAACCTACTAAAAAACAAGACAAATTTTAGGTGGAATACAGAGTGTGAAAAGGCCTTTAACTGGGTAAAGTCAGAAATACAGTCTGAGAGAGTATTGGTACACTACGATAGTACCCTTCCATTAATATTAGCTGTAGATGCTTCACCGTATGGAGTAGGTGCTGTTCTTAGCCATATCATGCCTGACAAGAAAGAACGTCCGATACAATATGCATCCCAAACACTCTCAAGCACACAACAAAAATATACTCAAGTGGATAAGGAAGCGTACGCCATAATATTTGGAGTAAAAAAATATTATAGATACTTGTACGGAAGAAAGTTCATATTAGAAACTGATAACAAACCAGTATCACAAATATTCTCACCAAACAAAGGTCTTCCTACGTTATCGGCATTACGAATGCAACACTACGCAGTGTTCTTACAATCTTTCGACTTCGAAATCAGACATAGACCTTCGCAAGATCATGCAAATGCGGACGCGATGTCACGACTTCCACTTTCAAACAAGGGAAATGACTTAACAAGCAAAGAAATAGATGAAATTGAAATTAATCAGATAGAAACATTACCAGTAACTTTGAAAGAATTGAAGGAATGTACAGAAAAAGACGACACAGTACAAATACTCATGGAAGGTTTAAGGACTGGCAGAACAGTAGAAAAGGAAAATCGTTTTGGAATAGATCAGGAAGAATTCACTTTACAAAGCGGATGTTTGATGAGAGGGTCAAGGGCATACGTACCACCTTCCTTAAGAACAAAAGTATTACAAGAATTGCATACAGGACATTTTGGAATTTGTAGAATGAAATCAATGGCCAGAGCATATTGTTGGTGGCATAAAATAGATGAAGATATAGAAAAATTATCTAAACAATGCATTGGATGTGCGAAAGTTAGAAAAGATCCACCAAAAATTTCAACGCATATCTGGGAAAGACCAACAGTTCCATTTCATAGAGTTCATGCGGATTATGCAGGGCCGTTTCAAGGATGCTATTTCCTCATTTTAGTTGATGCGTTTAGTAAGTGGCCTGAGGTAAAAATAACTAAAGACATGAACACTGAAACAACAATAGAAAAAATGAGAGAAATTTTCTCTACATTTGGTTTGCCATCCACATTAGTAACAGATAGAGGAACACAATTTACATCTGAAAGCTTTCAATCATTTTTAAAAGCAAATGGGATTGTCCATAAAATGGGAGCGCCATATCATCCAGCAACAAATGGGCAGGCTGAAAGATATGTACAGACGATTAAAGAAAAGATTAAGGCTTTGAATTGCAAGACTTCTGAAATATCTAAGCAACTGCAAAATATACTTATGATATATAGAAAAACGGTGCATCCATCTACGGGAGAGAGTCCATCAATGTTGATGTTAGGAAGGCAGATCAGATCTCGTATAGATGTTATGTTACCGCCTAAGGAGAAAGAGTACTCCACGTATGAGGAAAAACCTACAAAAAGATCATTCAACCCACAAGATAGAGTAACTGCAAGAAATTTCGTACCGAATAAAGAGAGATGGGAATTCGGTACAATTAAAAATAAAATTGGTAAATTACATTATGAAGTCGTATTAGATGATGGAAGAATTTGGAAAAGACATGTAAATCAATTAAGGCCAGGACCCGAAAAAAATCAATTCGAAACAAGATTTACATGCCCAGAAACAGAAGTAGAAGAACGAGAAAGCACGGATAGTGACATGGTATTACCAAATGATGATCATGGTAAGACCTCGTCCACAGATAATCACGAAGCAAGAGATAATACATTGCGAAGATCTATAAGAATAAGAACATTACCAGCTAAATTACGTTAAGTTTAAACATTGTTTAAGAACCCATAAATAATTCTTTGTAAAGAGGAGGAAAGTTGTCATAGCTGTCAAATGACAGCAGGCAATAAAAGGCAGTCGGGGATTGAAGCGCAAGCAGAACACACGTGTGGATTCCTCTTGTTCCGAAATACAACAGTATGGAAGTTTATTCCGCCGCGAGCTCCTCATTTCGGCGGGCTTTGGGAAGCCGCGGTGAAATCAGCAAAACATCATCTTCTGAAGGAGCTAGGGTCATCTACACTGTTGTACGAAGATTTTTTAACATTATGCGCACGTGTTGAAATGTGCCTGAATCGGCGGCCACTCACTCCTATTCCTAACTCCCCTGATGATCTTGAAGTACTAACACCGGGTCATTTAATAACTGGTTCTAACCTTCAAATGGTCCATGAGGTAGACGTCACAAAGATTCCTGATAACCGACTAACTCACTGGGAACGCACTCAAAAGATTATGCAAGCTATTTGGGCACGGTGGTACCCAGAATACCTACAACAACTTCAAGCCAGGGCAACAAAGGGTTGCAAACCACCCGTTAAGGTCGAACTAGGAAAGGTAGTAGTTTTGAAGGAAGACAATGTCCCTCCAGGACATTGGCCACTAGCTTAAATTGTTTCACTTCAACCCGGAAAGGATGAGATAGTACGAGTATTTTCGTTAAAGACCATCGATGGCAAAACAATCACGCGTCCAGTGGCTAAAATAGCTTTACTCCCACTCCAAGATTAGTGTTGAAATAACGGGTATTTCAAGGTAGCCGGGATGTTAGCGCCCCTCTTAAATGTAAATAGTGGAATTGTGTTGCATGCAAGTTGTATGCAGCAATTTACTTAGACTACGACCTAAGCTAACGTCTGAGAGACTTCTTCTAGTTTTTCTTGTAGATTGACAGTTAGATAAAAAAAACAACATTGTAAACAAATAAAAACGAAAAGCACATGGAAAAGTTCTAAATTACAATACACGAGTACGACACACCAAAGCACCAGTTTATTTGCATTAGTAGCAAATTAGAGACACCAGAGAATCCGAAAGCAGTATCCTGCGTCATCAACCATCTAGATCCCCATGGAATTCTCCCGTGTCGATTGTACCGAAAAAAATGGACGCATCAAAAGAGAAAAAAAATCGTTTAGTAATTGACTACCGTAAGTTAAATATAAAAACCATATCGGACAAATATCCTATGCCTGAGATTTCAAATATACTTGATCAGTTAGGAGGTAATGAATATTTTATAACCCTTGACCTAGCTTCAGGGTTTCATCAGATTAAAATGCACCCAAAGGACATTGAGAAAACTGCATTTTCCGTAAATTTTGGGAAATATGAGTTCGTTCGAATGCCATTCGGACTCAAAAATGCTCCTGCAATTTTTCAGAGAGCTGTGAATGACGTACTTCGTGAACAAATAGGAAAAAGATGCTATGTTTATGTTGACGATGTAGTCATATTTGGAAAAAATCCTAAAGAACATAATGAAAATTTTAAGATAGTGTTGAATACTTTAGAAAAAGCAAACCTTAAACTTCAACCAGACAAATCGGAATTTTTACACAAATCAATTGAATTTTTAGGATACGTAATCACAAACGAAGATATAAAACCCAACCAGAAAAAAATCGATGTGATTGAAAAATGGCCAGAACCTAAAGACGTAAAGGAACTACGAAGCTTTCTCGGATTATTAGGTTACTACCGAAGATTTGTAAAAGACTTTGCAAAGATCGCAAAACCTTTAACAAATATCTTCAGGGGGGAGGGAGACTCCAAAAAGAACAGACCGATTCAACTTAATCACGAGCAAAGAAAAACATTCGAAAAAATGAAGACAGTAATAACCTCAAGCGATATACTAATATATCCTGATTTCAAAAAAGATTTTATTATAACGACAGATGCTTCTAATTTCGCCATCGGAGCAGTTCTTAGTCAAGGAGATGTAGGCAAAGACAGACCAATACATTTCGCGTCGAGAACGCTAAATAGAACTGAAGAGAATTTTTCAGCTACAGAAAAAGAAATGTTGGCCATATTTTGGGCGCTTAAAGTCTTCAGGAATTATATTTACGGTCAGAAGTTTATTATCTTAACTGACCACCAACCATTGACATTCTCGTTATCAGACAAAAATGTCAACGCGAAATTGAAACGCTGGAAGTCATATCTAGAAGAGCATGACTACGAAATCAGATACAAACCTGGCAAGGCAAACGTAGTTGCAGACGCACTAAGCCGAACACAGATACACACCTTAACACCTACACAACACTCCGCTGACGATGATGATGCAAATTACATCATATCAACAGAAGCACCCGTAAATGCTTTTAAACTACAAATCATCTTGGAAAAAAACAAATACTAACTCCGAGAAGACAGTAATTAAACCCTTTCTAAACTACACACGAATCGTCATAAAAAGAACTCGTTTAGACAAAAAAATACTAACATCTCTCATGAAAGAATTCTTTGAACCAAGCAAAATAATTGGACTCTTTACATCCGAAGAAATCATGGGACAACTACAAGAAGTATACCGAGAATACTTCAGCCAATCTAAACTTTTACGCATTAGATTCACTCAAACTTTATTAAACGATAAAACGGACGCAAACGAACAAGAACGGATAGTACAACAAACACACGACAGAGCTCATCGCGGAATAGACGAGAACAAAAACTAAATTTTAAGAAAATATTACTTTCCCCACTTGACACAAATCATACGAAAATACATTTCGTCCTGCGACACTTGTAACACGTCGAAATATGACCGACAACCTTTGAAAATACAATTCCAAGAATCCCCTATCCCAACTTCCCGTTTGAGATCCTACACCTAGACATGTATCAAATAGAGGGTCAATTATTCGTTTCGAGTATTGATAAATTTTCTAAATACGCTCGTATGATCCTGTTGAGTAATAAAAATGTAACGTTGAAATACGCCTTAAGGTTGGAGGAACGTGTAGACGGTGAATAATAAAAATCGCCTTGTGTTGTCAGAAGAGCATAGACATCCAACCGGATCGGACGTGTGTTTATTCTTGTACCCCAAAGCGAAACTTCTTGGTTATTTCCTGAAATAACAACAGATCCCCGTAAAATTAAAACATACCATCCATTTACGTAACGCTTTTCATAATACAATAACTTCAAATATAATTCCATACTCTGTAGTTATAGACAACAAAAAAGCGTTCCTATCAGCCGAGATTAAAGGTATGATGTTGGATTTAAACATAAAATCATTACAGCACCCAGTAGCCACTCAGAAACAAATGGTCAAATAGAAAGATTACATTCGACTATAACTGAGCTGCAGAATGTAATCCAAAGAATCCAAAAGAAATTGGCACCAGACCTTAGCTGCAGAACAATTATATGTATCGCAGTAGAAAAATATAACAAAACTATCCACTCTTCAATCGGTAAAACATCAAAAGAAATATTATTCGGAATCACCATTAACTGTACAACCCCTGAAGAATTAGAAGAAATAAGAACCAAGAGATACGATGAAGTAATCGTCAAACTACAGGAAGCAAAATTGAAAGCATTAGAAAAGCACAACAAAACTAGAAAAGAACCGCCAGAATAAGAGACTGGACAAAATGTGTATGTAAAAGACAAAGTCAGAAGAGCAAAACATAACGACAAATTTAAGAAACATATTGTACAAAGGAATAAGCACACTACGTTCAAAAACGAATTAAATAATAAAATCCACAAATCCAATGTAAAGAATGTGACATTGAGGAAATCAACCAACCAGTAGGAGTTCAAGGAGAACACAGAATAACCACATGACTATTGATCTTTTTACAGCATCCCATACCTATTGACCGGGCGAACTCGTGGCCGAGGCGACAACGGCGCCGGTCTTTATACGGCAGTACCGGGGTTCAAATCCCATCCAGACCGTCTCCCCGTACGCAGGGCTGACTACTTTGCTACGGGTAAAATCATGTCACAGAAAGCCAGAAATGGCAGGCCGAGACCTTTCGAGGTTGTAGTGCCACCGAAGAAGAATACCTATTGACCATGGCTACACTAGAAGTGCTTGATCTTACAAATAAACCAGTTGCTATAACAAACACTGGAGAAGTAAGACTACAGGAAACAGGAAAATTAGACATGCCATTAACGTGACGAGAATAGAAAAATCCTTGGAAAATATAGAAACCGAAATCAGACAATCAGGAACAATACCCGATATACTAAAGCAAAAGTTACAGGAAATAAAGAATAATGTAAATCAGATCAAACCCAAGGTTTGATCCAAAGGTTTTTCGTTCCAAAACATGGGATTCATTAGGAAAAGCATGGAAATGGATCGCCGGATCCCCAGACGCAGATGATTTGAACGCTATAACCAATTCACTAGATCAATTAGTCGACAATAGTAATACACAAATAATGATTAACTCACTTATCCGAGAGAGATTGCGAAACATTTCAAAGAATGATAAGGAGACTACAATGTTAAAACAACTATACGCGTTAGATATAATCAAGAATGTAATAGATCAGATTGAAATGGCAATTATTTTATCTAAGATAAATATTGTAAACAAAAATCTACTAACGCCTAACGAAATCGACCTAATATACCGAAATCTTCACGACCAGAACATCAGAACCGACATGATAGAAGAAATACTACAATTCATAACAACGCGCATAGCAGTGAAAGATGACATCATACTGTACATCATAGAAGTCCCGAACCTCAGCGCAATTTCGTATGCATACTTAAGAGTTGAGCCAGTAGTTAAGAAAAGTCAAAAAGTAAAACTATGGTCAAACCGTTTCTTGCGATATGAAGAAAATCTATTGAAGCAAACAGGAACGTGCTGTCAATACGGCGTCAAGCCGTCCAACTAGAAATATAAATAAATAAAACAAACAGGAACGTGCCTAAAAATAAGCAACATGACGTTATGCAAAGTCGAAGATGTCTCTACGCACAAATGTGATGCCAATATGATACTAGGACACCCAAGTGAATGTGCTTTCGAAACAGCCATAGATCGAAGCACAGTATTAGAGATTAGTCCAACCATAGTCCTTATTAACGATGCGAACGATACCCTGTAATCGACCTGCGATTAGACAGAAAGTCCTCTCAAAGGAGCGTACTTAATACATTATAGGAACTGTTCTATACGCTTTACAAACTACAGTTTCTCCAATAGTGAAATCGCTAAAGTCGAACACCCCGTGTACACAATAGCAACAGACCTTGGAGTCAAAAGAATCAACGGCAACCCAAATGAGATACTGGAAGGAACACGCCTTCGGAAATTAGAACACATCTTTACGCATCAGGCTTCGTGGCCAGCTTGGACTTTGCTTATCTCAATAACAGGTATCACAGTATTAATGTTGCTAAGAAAAAAATCAAAAGCAAACACCATACGAATATCCACAGAGACAGTAGAAAATCACAACCAAGAGTGCGCAAATGTGTGCTGTGTGCACGTAAATTACTGTGTGCGTGGGTTACTGTGTGCCCCTGTTGGCGCTGTGTGCGCGAACGTGTGCTTTGTGCGAGGGTTGCTGTGTGCTTCCTGTTGGCGCTGTGTGAGCTGATGTGTGCTGTGTGCACGTAAACTGCTGTGTGTGTGGGTTGCTGTGTGCTCCCTGTTAGTGCTGTGTGCACGTAAAGAACTGTGTGTGTCGGACTGCTGTGTGCTCCCGGCTAGCGCTTGTTGCGCAGGAGAACAGTTCCGTTTGGAGTGGCTGTGCGCTCCTTGTTAGCGCTGTGTGCGCGTGAGACGCTATCTGTTGGCTATTGGTGGTGCACAAGGAATTGGTTGTGTGCGCGATAGTACTGTGTGCGTGGAGTAGTGTGTACGTAGAACGCTGGGTACGCTGGAACGTGCTGCGTGGAAGGAGAACGTTGAGTGTGTGTGTGTGTGCTGCGTGACGCCTGTTGACTGTAAAACCGAGGTATAGAACAATGGAAGACAAGGTAGCTGAGATCGTGGAATCCTTCACACGAACTGGGTTAGTGAAGCAATGTGAAGCTAAGAAGTTGGCGACATCGGGAACAAAAGAAGAGCGAGCGGCGCGACTGGTCAACCACAGTGAGCCGGGGGAAAAGGTTGCAGAACAAAGCCTTTTCAACTCGACCAGCATGGACGAATTCCTGGATGCGCAAACAATGTCAGACATAGTGCGTCCTACGCTCAATTTTAACGATGTGAAGGATGCGTTACCTACGTTCCCGGGTGATGGAAAAGGACATGACATAGGCACATTTATCGCCGAATTCGAGGAGAATGCTCGACTGTTGGGATGGACGGAATTACACAAGTCGGTATATGCTAAGCGGCTGCTTACGGGTCCGGCTAAATTGTTTATTAGTAGCGCAAACAGTATGAACTCATGGAAACAGTTAAAAGACGCGCTTGCAGCGGAGTTTAGTGACGAAACGAAAAATGTAGATGTGCATGAAGCAATGCGGAAGAGGAAGAAGCGCATAGACGAATCATATATCGAGTATGTGTACGCGATGCAGGCGCTGGCAAAGAAAGGGCAAGTCGATGAAGAATCAATTTGTGAGTATATTGCTCAGGGTATCGACGATGATCCCAGGCATAAAGTGTGTTTGATGGGCGCGTCAAGTCTGGCCGAGCTGAAAATTCAGCTTAAGAAGTATCAGGCGATGAAATCTCAGTTGCCAAATGAGAGTTTCGGGAAAAGTAGTGTAGCAGTGAAAAACATAACTCGAAAATGCTACAAGTGTGGAAAATGGGGACATTTGTCCAACAATTGCAACACAAAGGATGTCGTTCTAAAGTGCTACAATTGCGGCTTACCCGGTCATGAGGCAAAAACGTGTCGAAACAGAGCGCGAACGAAGTGTTACCGTTGTGGTCAAAACGGACACAAAGCAAACGAGTGCGGGAGAAAGCCAGTGCCGGGAGTTACCTCAAATTTGATTGTAGATGGTGAGGAGCCTACGGTAAATATGATGATCGGCAATTGTGTGCTATATGCTTTGTTTGACTCTGGCTGTTATTTTAGTTTGATCACCAATACAGTGTTTCATCGAATCGGAGCCCCACCAGTAGAAAACGTGTCTATTGAACTACACGGTTTCGGAGGGAAGCGTACTCGGGCTGCAGGAAGAATTTCGACGGATGTGTTGATAAACTTGCGAAGGTATCAGGCAGTGCCATTTTTCATTGTACCGGACGGAACAATGAAGTACGAATGTGTTGTTGGGAGAGAATCGTTGTTGCTGTTCGATGCAGAAGTTACAAAAGACGGAGTAAGATTAATTCCTCGAAGTGAAAAGATGGAAACAAACAACGTGGATAATGTTCTGTTCGCGAATGGGTTTGAAATAGATAGCGAGCAAGAAATAATAGTACCTGAGAAATATCGCAGCAAAATAAACCAGTGGATCGAGAATTATAAGGTAGTACGAAGTGAACATCGAGCAGAAGAGAGTTCAGTGATATTAGAGATTGTGACCGAAGAGCGAATTCGGCCGTTTCGACATGCGCCCTCTCGCTTAGCATATCCCGAAGAAGAAGCAGTGTAAAAGCAAGTAGAAGAGTGGCTACGGCAAGGCATAGTGCGTCCTTCATCGTCTAATTTCGCAAGGTAATAGTTAAAAAGAAAGATGGTACGAACAGAATGTGTGTCGATTTTAGACAACTAAACTCGATGGTCCTAAAAGATGGCTTCCCCATTCCAGTGATTGACGAAGTACTGGAAAAACTTCAGGCAGCACGGTGGTTTACGATCATGGATTTAGAAAATGGGTTCTTCCACGTGCCTGTTCAGGAAGAAAGTAAGAAGTTCACTTCCTTTGTGACAAAGAGAGGCCAGTACGAGTTCAATGTTGCACCATTCGGTTTTTGTAATTCACCAGCTGTGTTCATTCGTTATATAAACGATAAATTCAAAACTTTGATAAGTGAAAACGTGATGGACTTGTATATGGACGACATTGTGATACACGGGATAACAGACGAAGAATGTTTAGAAAAAACGGAGAGAGTGTTAAAGGTAGCGGCTAAAAGTGGTTTATCGATAAAGTGGAAGAAGCGCAAGTTTATGCAAACAGCGGTGCATTTTCTCGGACATAATGTGAGTCAACGAACGATATCTCCAGGAGCGGAGAAAACAAAGGCCATAAAAAAATTTCCCATACCCAAAAATGTTAAGGCGGTACAATCGTTTTTAGGACTCACGAGGTTCTTCCGAAAATTCATGAAGGGATATTCATTTATTGCGAGTCCCTTGACTGATCTGCTGCAAAAGAACACAGAGTTTCAAATGAGTGAGCAAGAGATCAATTCGTTCGAATCTCTCAAAAATCTGCTGATAACGGAGCTGGTATTAAGAATAAACGATCGAGAAGCGGAAACCGAGATTCATACAGATGCGTCGAAGGACGGGTTTGGAGCGGTGTTGCTGCAAAGTTTTGATGGAAAGATGCATCCAGTTATGTACTGGAGCAAGAAGACTACCGAGAGTGAAGCCAAGCAGCATAGTTACATCCTGGAGGCGAAGGCGATATTTTTGGCAGTGAAGAGATTTCGACATTACCTGCTGGGCATCAAATTCAAGCTGGTGACAGACTGCATTGCGTTCAAGCAAACTCTTCAGAAAAAGGATGTTCCTCGAGAAGTAGCGGCATGGGTAATATACTTACAAGATTTTACTTTTAGCGTTGAACATCGACCAGGAAGCCGATTGCAGCACGTTGATTGTTTAAGCCGATACCCCAATGAAGTGATGCATATGATCGACGATGTGACCATCCGGATAAGGAAGGCTCAACGACAAGATGAGACGCTGCTACCTATCATCGAGCTAATCTCTAAAGGATTATATAGCGGATACACGATCAAGTGCGGGGTGGTTTACAAAGTAGTAGAAGGGAATGAATTGCTTGTGATTCCAAGATGTATGGAAAGAGAGGTCATTCAGGAAGCTCATAATAATGGGCATTTTTCTGTAGCAAGAACGTTACACGCCATCAAGCAGAAATTTCATTATCCTCATTTAGAGCAGAAGGTTAAGCAAATTGTGGATAACTGTGTGCAGTGTATACTGTTTAATAAAAAGGTAGGCAAAAGGGAAGGTTTTTTGCATTGTATCGACAAAGGGGATAAGCCATTACACACCTTGCATTTAGGTCATGTTGGACCAATGGACGCGACGTCCAAACAGTATCGATACGTATTGACTATTGTAGATGCGTTTTCAAAGTTTGTATGGCTTTTTCCAACGCGCACCACAGATTGTGAGGAAGCTTTAAGGAAATTGAAACAGTAGGTCCTCAATTTTTGGTAATCCAACACGTATTATTACCGACCGTGGAGCAGCGTTCACGGCGCACGCGTTTATGGAATACGTTAAAAACGAAGGTATCGAACACGTGGTATGTACTACCGGAGTACCTCAAGGTAATGGGCAAGCAGAACGTATAAACCGCATAATATTGGCTATAATTGCAAAGCTATCCGCCGATGAGCCATCGAAAAGGTTTAAGACAGTAGAAAAGGTTCAAAGAGCTATTAACTCTCACAGTCAATCATCGACAGGTAGATCACCTTTTGAATTGATGTTTGGAACTACGATGTACAATAGGCCTAACGAACAATTGCGAGAATTATTAGAGAACGAAATGTTCAATGCATATGACATGGAAAGAGCGCGTATGAGAGCTGAAGCTCGTGAAGCTATTCAAAAGGCACAAGAGAACTATAAAAAACAATACGATAAGCGGTGCAAAACGGAACGTTCATATGTCTTAGGAGACATAGTGGCTATCAGAAGGACTCAGTTTGTTGCGGGTAAAACTGACCAGGGACGTCAATTTGAGTCAGCACTGTTTCGAGAACTCTGTCAAGCGATGGGCACTAAACATTTGCGAACAACGGCTTATCATCCTCAAGCCAATGGCTTGATAGAGCGTTGGCATCGCACGCTAAAAGCAGCCATTTGTTGTAAGGATACTGCGCACTGGACTCACCACCTCCCAATCATCCTACTAGGATTGCGGACTTCCTACAAAGAGGACATTAAGGCGTCGCCAGCAGAGCTTGTTTTCGGAAGCACGCTGAGGATTCCGGCGGAGTTCTTCCACAGCAGCCCGCAGACAACTCCACCTGACACCACCGAGTTCACACAGCAGCTAAAAAGGGTGATGCACAACATTCAACCAACAAAAACCGCCTGGCATGACAAAAGAGCTACCTTCGTTCATTCGGATCTGCAAACATGCACACACGTTTTTATCCGTAACGATACCGTCCGGCCAGCTCTCACTCCTCCGTACCAAGGACCATATCAAGTGTTACACCGTTCCAACAAAACGTTTAAAATAATGGTCAATGGTAAACCGAACAACATCTCCATCGACCGTCTGAAGCCCTGCTACATGCCACAAGAACCACCCACAACAGCACAGCCAACGCCGCCACCACTAGCCTCACCACCACCAACAACTAGTTCACCGCCTACAAACACTACAACACCACGAGCAGTACCATCAAACTCGTCATCTCCAGTCGCCAACAAGGACAATTCGACCGGTTTTACACGTTCACAACGTCGTGTAACCATTCCTCTGCGTTACCGGTAACACCGATCTGGTAGGGGAGTACTGTGGCGACCACTGTGCAGACAGGAACCAATGGTTTGCACCGACTGGGAACTGTCGGTAAATCGAGATGTCAGCTTTGACAGTTACCGCGCCGGCAAAGACACACTATCTACAACAATCGTCGCGTGCGGTAGTGTTCTCGAGCGAATGTGATAAAAAATAGTTTACCGATCCCAAATTAAAAAAGTATCAAATAAAAATAATAAAAAAGCTAAATCCCTAAAGAGCTGGAGGGAGTAATTAGCCAACCGTCGTGCAGTACGAAAGTTACGAATAAAACGCTGAAGCCACCTGGAATTCCTGGAAGTGTACCTCTTTACTTTATACATATATATATATATATATATATATATATATATATATATATATATATATATATATATATATATATATATATATATATGTATATATAGATATATATATATATATATATATATATATATATATATATATATATATATATATATATATATATATATATATATATATATATATATAGGATGAGTGTCACTAGAGTGACCCGAATACAAAAAAAAGGAGAGCGATCCGTCACTCGGGAATGGGTGTCGTCACGCGGATATAAAAACGAGCGTCAAAGCCTAATTAAAGAGTCTCCCGCTTATCGCCAACCAATAAACTGTCTCGACCAAAGTGAGTTGAGAGAAGGTGTCGTAAAAAGCCCGTTTTGACACATGGAAAGAAGTAGAAGACCGGCACCAGTTTGACGTTTACTTGACCGAATCGAATCAGCTGGTTATATGTGTTGTTTAATATTCTCGAAGCAATAACATCATTATAAGATTTGTTTTTTTCCATTCTGCTGTTCAATATCGTTCGGCAAGCTAAGATCAAGTGAAGAAATCAGGATAATGTAGTGTTTCAGTGCTATCTGAGGTGATTTTTATTATATTTATTACTGTTTAAGGTGGTAACGATTCAGCGCCTATACGGACACGGCAGCTTTGACTGTATCGGCGTCACAGGCGGAGCCGGTTTGCATCCCCGAACTCTTGGTTGATCCGAGATATAGGATCGTTCCACTTTTTGGCCGATCTGCAAGCAAAAATTCATCAAGAGCACAGCAGATCGAGCTTCATCAATGTATGCTAGAGATCGCTTGCTTGACCAACAAAGAATGCTTGACCGCAGATTGTTTACATTTCAGTCAAGTAAACGTCAATTTTTTTTTTCAAAATGTCCGACCGAGAAATCGCTATTCCGACACCTCTTCTCAACTCACTTTGGTCTCGACCCACCAAAAAATTGAAAAGAGTATTCTCTTTCTCTTTCTACATGGGGGCTCGTCCGGGAAGAGGCAGTGAACGATAACGAAGAAAACTATGACGACGCGAGTGTTTACGACGATGTGAACGTTAAAGAAGAAGACGCAAGTGTATACGACAGTGTGTGGACGTTAAAGAAGACGACGAAAACGACGAAGTGTGTGCACCGAACGAAGACGACGAAGTATGTGCACTTAAAGAAGACGACGAAGACGACGAAGTGTGTGCATCTAAAGAAGACGACGAAGGCGACGAAGTGTGTGCATCTAAAGAAGACGACGAAGTGTGTGCGCTCTTAAAGAAGATTAAAGCGACGTGCAGAACATCCCTAGTAGCAAAAATGAGTGACTTTTGTATTACTATCTCGCTCCTACTCACGGCAAAGCCTATAGCGCTACCCACCGCCATTACCGCGACTCGTCTCCGTCGTCCATCAATTAACCCGAAGTACGAATTGTTCTTGCCCCTCTACGTTTCCTCCATTGCCCGCGCCTATCGATACGTTCGGCGACGGCTGTTCGTCGTCGTTTCCCCTTCGTCCCTTGATCCCCACTTCCTACCCCGCCCAAGAATGAATCGTTATTCGTTCTTGCACCTCTACGTTTACCCCCTTTCCGCGCTTATTGGTATCGGTGATCAGCTGTCCGGCGTCAGCTGTAGAACGCGCCAAATCGAAAATCTGCTCGCAGTAGCAAGACGGTCGTGAAAGCGCTTAGCTGATTTTAAATACCCTGTGAAACGTGAAAAAGTTTAGTTTGGCAAAATGTCTCACACTGTGAAAGAGTTGAAAGCAAGTGGAAAGTTTGCAAAACTAAGTGCGGCTAAAAAGCGTATGCTGGAGGAAGATTGGCAGCGCGAACATCAAGCAGGAACGAGTAGCGCAGATTTGTTGGTGAATGGTATGTATATATAGTTAAATACTGGTGCAGTTGGTGATATACGTTAAATAATGTATTGTTTAGCCGTCCCTCCGTCTGCTGAGGTTGCGGTGGTTGACAACGCGCCAGTACTTGAAGTATCCGAGGAAACGGAAGAGACTTCGTACATCCTTGAAGACGATGACGACATTCCCGAGGACCATAATACTTTTGATGGTAATGTAGCGACTGATGAACGTAAAAAAATGACGTTCCCAGAAGGTCTACGCCGTTGGGCCCTTGCGTCAAAAATTTCACTGGCGCATGTGAATGATCTGTTGTTGCTAGTTCGCGACACAACCGATTATTATGTGCCCAAAGATGCCAGGACATTTTTAAATACGCCAACACGTGTTGGAAGCCAGATAGCGACTGTGGCAGGCGGTCAGCTTTGGTATCAGGGGATTGAAACCGCCCTGCAAAACTATTTTAGGTAAGTGTAAATTTTTTGTTCATTCGCTTCCTCAATCAGGTAATATTAATTTATTTTTATGCTATTTATTTTAGTAACACAAAGCCCACCATCGATCGTTTGGAAATCAATCTCTCGATGGATGGAATTCCTGTATACAATAACGGTCCAACCCAGCTTTGGCCCATTTTGATGCAATTACACAACATCTCTGGGACACCTGTTCTGGTGATAGGTGTTTTTTGTGGATCCAGTAAGCCGAATAACTGTGAAGATTATTTACGACCGTTGGTGACCGAATTGAACCAACTTTTGGAGTCTGGTTTCAAAATAGGAGGAAAGCAATACCATGTAAACTTGCGTCTAATTGTAGCAGACTCACCAGCAAGAGCCTTCATAAAAGGTATGACACAAAATATTTACCATTACTGAAGATTTTTTAAAACAAATATATATTTATATTTTCAGGTGCAGCCTACTTCAACGCAATTCACGGTTGCATGAAATGCAAGTGTGTAGGAGTGCACGTGAAAGATGCTCGGAAGGTTATTTTCGAGAATTCCGAAGCAGAAAAACGCACCGATGCAGAGTTCAGGAGCGGGTTGTATGCTGCGCATTATAAGCGACCATCCCCGCTTATTGAGATTAAGAATTTCAACATAGTTGAAAACGTTATAGTTGGAGATAGGCTGCATTTAATAGATCTTGGAGTGACGAAGAAACTATTGAAAGGCTGGTCGCATGGTGGGTTGGAACCATTTACTAAGTGGTCGTCTAAAGAATGTGATAGGATTAACAAACTATTTAAGTTAATTGAATTTCCCTCGGAAATAACTGATCGTACTCTACGTCCTTTACATTACCTGCATTATTGGAAAGGTACTGAATATCGTACCTTCCTCCATTATGCAAGCCTGGCCATACTGTCGGACTTTTTAAATGAAGGTGCGTTCCATCATTTCAAACTTTATTTTTGTGCTGTTACATTTTTGTCATCGAACTATTATAGCCAATATTGGGAATACGCAGGCTCTTTACTAAAGACATTCGTCAATCAGTTCGGTACAATTTATAGCCGAAATCACTTGACCAGCAACATTCACAATTTAATACACGTAAGTGAAGAGGTAGATAGGTTTGGTCCACTCCACACGTTTTCAACCTATCCATTTGAAAACCATTTACAAATCATAAAAGGCTTGATAAGAAGTGGTTCCAAAACACTGCAACAAGTAATTTGCAGATTAGGAGAGCGCAAAGAGTGCAATGTTGCGGCCGAGGAAACCTTAGAATCGTATCCAAAATTAAAAATAAAAAACAGTGAGGTAATTTGCTATGTTAGGAATGGATTTGTACTGAAAACAGGAAACAAAGACAGCTGGTTTCTTACAAAAAGTAATCATATTATGCAATACAGCTCTGCTACTACAGAGGCGAGTAATATTATTAAAATTGAGGGCCATGTTTTGCCAAACCATATCCCGGCATTTAGCTATCCTTGCTGTGCAAATTTAATAAACACATTCAGAGCAACGATGGACAACCTTGTAGCATCCACCGTAACCATTAATTTAACTGAAATTAAATGTAAGCTAGTAGCAGCAAGGACAAGCAAACAAACTGAATTCATATTTACGCCACTACTACATACTTTGGGATGGGAGGAGTTATGATAGGATAGGATATTATAGGATAGTATTGGATAGAATAGGATAGGATAGGACAAGATAGGATACGATAGGATAAGATATGATAGGATACGATAAGATAGGATAAGATATGATAGGATACGATAAGATAGGATAAGATATGATAGGATACGATAAGATAGGATAAGATATGATAGGGTACGATAAGATAGGATAAGATAGAATAGGATAGGATAAGATTGGATTCGAACGATGCGACAGGATTAACAAGAAATAAATATTCACAATGAAATTTTGTTGGATAAATTATAACCATTTGCATCTTTCGATTTTTTTATTCACACTTTTTTACGTTTATGGCATGTAGTTTCTATTTGCCCCAGCAAATTTAATCTATCCGTTGCGTGGTATAATTTTTTTTTGAAAAACATTTCCACCATTTCAGAACTTGGGGTTTCTCTACCTGACGTACCAATTAATTGAAATAAATTTAAAATATTCGTAAACGGTGCGAGGGGAATTTTTGGTGGCATTCCCCCACGTTTCCAGGTACACTCGGCGAAAAATTGTCTATCAAAAATTATATCAAGTGCCGAGTGCATTCTATTTTCGACATTATTTATGCCTGCTATAATTAAGCCTATTGAATTCATAACATCCAATTGATATTCCGGCTGTTCTAATTTTACATTGAATTCAATTATTTCCTGCTCACTTCTTATTTTTTCAAAAACAATTCGTTGTTTACAAAACATCTTGCATAGAAGATCAATTTTTACGTCCATTTCTATAATTATTTTGAACATTTGATCAATTTTTTTTAAATTTTCGTCGTCTATTTTACGCGATGGAGAAGCTTCTTGCCGTGGGGATGGGCTAATCGCCAGAGAAGGTCGAGGAAGGGGCGGAGGGGACAAGCGGGTCGGCGGGGTAACTAGCGGCAGTGGCACTGGAGAAACCCTGGTCTGCCGTGGTACCGTCGTAGGCGACACGCTTGTTCGCCGTGGTATCAACGACGGAGGATACTCGGTGGTCCGCAGTGCGACCAACGGCGGAGGGGACAAGCGGGTCGGCGGGGTAACTAGCGGTAGTGGCACTGGCGAAACCCTGGTCTGCCGTGGTACCGTCGTAGGCGACACGCTTGTTCGCCGTGGTATCAACGACGGAGGAGACTCGCTGGTCCGCAGTGCGACCAACGGCGGAGGGGACAAGCGGGTCGGCGGGGTAACTAGCGGTAGTGGCACTGGCGAAACCCTGGTCTGCCGTGGTACCGTCGTAGGCGACACGCTTGTTCGCCGTGGTATCAACGACGGAGGAGACTCGCTGGTCCGCAGTGCGACCAACGGCGGAGGGGACAGGCGGGTCTGCCCCGGAAACACCATGGTCTGCTGTAGTACCGTATTGAACGACGCCCCGATCCGACGTGGTATCAACGACGGAGGGGACACGCCGGTAGTTAGCGGTATCGCCGCTGAGGACACCATTGTCAGCCGTGACCCCATCTTTGGCGGAGACTTGGTGGTTCGCAGTGCAGCCAATGGCGGAGGGGACAACTGGGTCTGCGAGGTGGTCCCAAAACCAACACAAGTCCGGGAAACAACGGGCTTCAAAATTTTGTCGGCCTCCATGATGCCTGTATTTATGAAATACTCATGATAAATATATATGATATCATGATAAATATAATACGTCAACTTCAATAAATGAAGTTTTAAAACACACCTCTGAAAAATCGATCGTTTAGAATCCTTAAAGGGAACACCAGAGCAAACAAAACTAGGAACCAAAAATTTAATACAAGTATTCACACGGTTAAACACGTCTGACCAAAATGCCAACTGCAAACTGTGTGGCTGATTTTCCGTTAGATTCCAAACCACCTCCAGCCGAAACAATTAAAATTTTTTCTTCGCACATACCAAAAGCATGCAAAGCGTGCAACCGAAAATTCGGTAAGCAAAAAAAAAACAAGAAAGCACACACGCGTACACTTCGTTGCTCCAATTCTGTTTGTCACCGACCAATACTGCACACCTTGTAGACGGTAGTTTTTTCAACACCGCGATGGCCTCATGGTAGTGTCAAGAAGCTCCAACACACAGACACCAGATCGAGACTACTTTGGGTAAGTATGAAAAAAATACTAATTTCTCTTTCATTTGCAGCACACACGGTAAAATGCCTCACCGTCTGGCTTGTGAACGCAGCAGCTTCGGATAGAGAACGCCACAGACGGAACGACGATACGGGGGGGGGCGAGAGCGAGCAAACACCACAACCACCACAATTCTTCAGAGGCAACACCACCGCCGCCTCTCCATAGAATAAATAAAAAAGCCAGCGAAGTAGCTGGGCACGGGGCAGAGCAGAACAGAAATACCCTGCAAAAGTAAAACTGCCCGGTCTCGAGCCGTTTTTTTGTTTCCTTTTTCATTCTTTTTTTTATTCATTTGTGTGCAAGCAGTCGGTCGCCGATGACCGAGCGATTGGCGGCGACGGCCGCACGATCGGCGCCGATGATGCGTTCGGTTATCATTCGGGGATAAATCTTCGAACGGTCTGCCGCGTTCGAAGATTCGCTCCTTTCTTATTGGAGGGAGCGAGAATCCAATAGGAAAGTCACTCATTTTTGCTACTAGGGATATCACTGTAGTGTACCAGATCGAAAAGAAGTGACAACGTGTGTGTGTGTGTGACCTGTGAGGAAGCAAAGTGAAGTGTGCACGAGGACGTGAAGATGAGTAACGAAGAGTTGATCGCGACGCTGGTAGACGAGTGCACGCGTGTGGGGCTGACGAAGAAGTGTGAGACGCGAGGACTAGCGATGTCAGGAACCAAGGAGGAACTCGCAGCAAGGATCGTCGAGTACGATCGACAAAACCAAGCGGATGGCGTTTTGGAGGCATCCGTATTTGGCGATGTGGAACATTTTACGGACGCAATGCCAGCAACAGTGATCATCGGTTTCAACGACGTGAAGGATGCGCTAAACCCTTTTACGGGTAAAGGGGAGAGTGTTGTGGCGTGGATTTTGGACTTTGAAGACCAATGCAAGGTGTTTTACTGGTCGGAGCTGCATAAGTTTGTATATGCGAAACGTTTGCTGGAAGGCCCGGCAAAAGCCTTTGTGCGGAGCTTGCCAAATGTCGCGTCATGGAAGCAGCTAAAGTCAGTGCTCATCGAAGAGTTCGAAGAAACAACATCGAGTGCTTGTATCCACGAACTCTTAAGGCAAAGAAAGAAGAAGCACGACGAAAGTTTCCTGGAATATGTGTATGCGATGGTCGAAATCGGTAAGCGAGGAAAAGTAGATGAAGTGTCGCTGTGTGAGTATGTAGTTCGCGGAATAGAGGACGACCCACGAAATAAAGCTTGCCTTCTGCAGTGCAATTCTCTAAGAGAATTGAAAGTGCAACTCAAAGTGTACGAGAAGTTACGGCAGCAAATGAATCTTCATAAAATCAAGAACAATGGCCAGATTCCCCGAGTGCAGAAAGAAGGCAGTGCGGTCAGACGAGTTGCGGACAAACACGACGGTTGTTTTAATTGTGGTGACAAATTCCATCGATCACCAATGTGCCCAAATAAACCGAAAGGCACCAAATGTTTTCGGTGCAATAGTTTCGGGCACATCGCGAAACAGTGCACGAATGCCAGGAAGAACGAAGAACCAAGGAATGTTTGTGTAGTTACCACCGTGCCAAATGTTCCGGTTACTATCGGGTCAGTTGTTTAAAATGCGGCAGTGGATACGTGCAGCGAAGCAACACTACTAAGAGAAGACGAGCTCCGGTCAATTCCCCGAAAAGAACAGCAATTGAAGAAGTCATCGTTACGCCTCTACGGTCTCGGCGGCAATGGCATCACAGCATTGGGAGAGATGTGTTCCAGCGATCGTGGATGGTGAAACGTATAATATAAATTTTGCGATAGTTCCAGTATTCGTATTAAATACACCAATGCTGCTCGGGATAGATTTCTTGTATACGAAGAAATTCTCCATCACCAATGAAGGTGTTAAAATCAACAAGCTGGACACAAGGTACGAAGGCAACGAGGAAAGAGGTGACGATGAAAACGGAACGACGATGACATAGCCTGATTACGACGAATCAGCGAAGTGGATGTGTGAAATTCAGATAAAAACCAACGAGTTGGAAGTGCCCACAACGTACCGTGAGGAGGTGAGTGATATGATAGCTAACTACCACCCAATCAAGATCGCCACGGGAAATAATGAACTGATTATACGCGTGAGTGACGAAGAACCAGTGCGCGCGTGTCCGAGACGCTTAGCACCGATGGAACGGGAAATCGTTAAGAAGCAAATCGATGAGTGGTTACGCGACGGAATCATACGAGTGTCTAATAGCCCATACGCAAGTGCGGTAGTGGTTGTGCCGAAGAAGGATGGTACGCGAAAAGTTTGCGTCGACGAGTTTGCGTCCGGGAGATCTCAACAAGAAAATAGTGCGCGATTCGTACCCAATGCCTATAGTCGAAGATCAGATGGACAAGTTAGTTGATGCGCGGGTGTATTCTACGTTGGACCTCAAGAATTCGCGGAGAAAAGTCGGCATTTAACATCATTTGTGACTCAAGAAGGGCAATACGAATTTTGTCGTGCGCCATTCGGGCTGTGCATAAGTGGAAGTGCGTTGGGACGGTTCATCAATTGTATGTTACAAGTGTTGGTTAATGACGGTACAATATTAACATTCGTGGACGATATCATCATACCTTCGAAAGACGAAAAAGAAGGGATGAAATCCCTAAGGCGTTTATTAGACTTTGCAGAAAAGGTTGGACTTAAGTTCAATTGGAAAAAGTGTGCTTTTCTGCAAAGACGAGTGGAGTATCTGGGATACATCATATACGAAGGCAAGATCGAACCATCTGAGTGCAAAGTGGAAAAAGTGAAAGGCTTTCCAATGCCCAAAACATCAAAGCAGATGCAACGATTTTATGGACTGACCAGCTACTTCCGAAAATTCGTCCATCGATTTGCGGAAAGAGCACGTCCATTATCACAGTTGCTAAAGAAGGATGCAGTTTTTTATGCTAACGACGAAACACAACGCGCATTCGAAGATCTGAAGACGACCTTATGCGAACATCCGGTACTGCGTATCTTCAAACCAGGCCTGGAAACAGAAGTGCATACCGATGCTAGCAAGGAAGCTCTGGCTGGCATACTCATGCAACGCGCAGAAGACGACAACAAGTTTCATCCGACGTATTTCTTCAGCCGTCTGACCAACAACGCCGAGAAGAATTACCACTCGTTCGAGCTGGAGGCGCTTGCAGTTGTGGAGACCCTGAAAAAGTTCCGGTGTTACTTGCTGGTACAGCGATTCAAAATCATCACAGATTGCATCGCTTTTAAGCAATCGGTGGCGAAGAAGAATCCTGATGCGAGAACCAGTCGATGGATAGTGGCGTTAGCCGAGTTTGAGTACGAGATCGAGCATCGTGCAGCGGACAGAATGAAGCACGTGGATGCGTTGTCGCGCGTGAACGTGATGGCAATATCATCGATAATCAGCAAAAAGGTGGCAGCAGCACAACGCGAAGATGACGAGATACAGAAAATTTTGGAAAGAGCTGGACAAAATCGTAAGTTGGATGATTATTGTGTAAAAAACGGGATAGTATATAAAGGTGATGGGAATTTAAGGCGGTTACTCGTACCAGAAGTAATGCAGGTAGAGATAATTAAAGAAGCGCATGAGCAGGGACACTTCGGAGTCAAGAAGATGAAAGAAAGAATTGATGCTGAGTATTTTATACCTGGATTAGAAGCAAAGATCGAAAAGTGTATCGCCTCGTGCGTGAGGTGTATATTAGGAGAAAAGAAACGTGGAAAAAGAGAGGGTAGCTTGTATCCGATTCCGAAGCGGGATGTGCCCTTGGATACTTTTCACATTGACCATCTTGGCCCAATGCCGTCTACAAGAAAGTCTTATGATTACATATTTACAGTGGTAGACGCATTTTCGAAATTCTTGTGGCTGTTTCCAGTAAAATCTACTAACGCAGAAGAAGCAGTGAAAAAATTGAATGTCATAGCACAGACGTTTGGATATCCTAAGAGAATAATTAGTGATCAGGGAACTGCGTTCACCTCAAGCTTATTTGAACAATTTTGTAAGAATAATACGATTGAATTACATAGAATAGTGACGGGAGTTTCACGAGGAAACGGGCAGGTAGAAATCATGCATAAGACCATTATTCCCATGTTGACGAAACTATCATTAGACAAGCCTGACGAATGGTTTAAACACGTTGATAAAGTGCAAAAACTTATGAACAGTAGTTGGCATAGAGCTATACGGATGACACCATTTGAGGTACTTATAGGCGTAAGGATGAAAAAGAAGAATGAATTGGAATTAGTCAAGATGCTAGAAGAAGAGATGCAAGGTAATTTCATGGAAGAACGTGACGGTTTACGTAAAATTGCACGAGAAAATATTGCGAAGATACAAGAGCAGAATAGGAAGTATTATAATCTGCGTAGACGAGATGCGAAACGATACCAAGTAGGCGATTTTGTTGCATTGCCGGTGACACAATTTGTAGTAGGTCGAAAGGTCAAACCTAAATACTATGGCCCATATTAGGTGACAAAGATGATGCCTAATGATCGCTATGAGGTGCGTAAGGTAGATGCCGAGACAGAAGGCCCGCGGAATACGACAACTTCAGCAGATATGTTAAAGCCTTGGCCACAGTCGAGCCGTCTGTAGGGTCAGGAAAGGCCGTGTAGGATGAGTGTCACTAGAGTGACCCGAATACAAAAAAAAAGGAGAGCGATCGGTCACTCGGGAATGGGTGTCGTCACGCGGATATAAAAACGAGCGTCACAGCCTAATTAAAGAGTCTCCCGCTAATCGCCAACCAAAAAACTGTCTCGACCCACCAAAAAATTGAACAGAGTATTCTCTTTCTCTTTCTACACATATATATATATATATATATATATATATATATATATATATATATATATATATATATATATATATATATATATATATATATATATATATATATATATATATATATATATATATATATATATACATATATATGTAAAACGTAAAGAGGTACACTTCCAGGAATTCCAGGTGGCTGCAGTACATAACTGGATGCATCTTTCCTTCAAAACTTTGCAGCAACACCGCTCCAAACCCGTCCTTCGACGCGTCTGTATGAATCTCAGTTTCCGCTTCTCGATCGTAGATTCTTAATACCGGCTCCGTTATCAGCAGATTTTTGGGTATATATATATTTATATATATATATATATATATTTATATATATATATATATATATATATATATATATATATATATATATATATATATATATATATATATATATATATATATATATTGTTATAATTATGGTAACACTAGATTAAGATCTAGTGTTAAGCATTAAACTAGGAATAATAGACGCGCTGCTAGATGAGAGCTCACCTGCGTCTTCTAGTGATCAAATCGTAAAAGCTAGAACGATTTGTGGTACCGCCGTTCCTATCACCAGGCGTCAACGACCTCATTCACTTACACGATCCACGCAGTAAGTCAAGTTTTTTTCGTTTAAGCGTCTTGCACGTTGGCTACATTTGGCGTACGTTTAGTGAAGCGAGAGCCAAACAGTTTAACCGTTCGCTCCTAATGTGGAGAAATACCCAGTCAGAAGCGACTATTACAGGCAATTCTTCAGAAGAATCATCACTCAGGCCTTTGCCTTGCGACCGAAGCGTTTTCGATCTTCACACTGATAAGCTCACCGTAGATAGCACAATGGCAGAGGTTAAAGAACTTACGGAACAGATTAAAAGTCTAACTGGTGTGATTTGCCAGAGAAGTAAAGGCAACATTATCATTTAGGCCTGGGAGCATTTAAAATCAAAAACATCTCAGATAAACAACATGAATGGTATCCTAAGTGAACTGATAGGGAGAATTTGCTTCGTTTATTTAGACGATATAATTGTAAATGGAAAAGATTTGCAGTCTCACTTCAAAAATCTTTCAAACGTCTTAAACCGTCTGGCTAAGTTCAATTTAAAAATTCAAGTAGATAAGTGCGAATTTTTGGGCCGAGAGACAGAGTTTTTAGGGCACGTTATATCAAACGAAGGGATCAAACCGAACCCGGAAAAAATCAAAAGAATACTGGAATGGAAATTATCAAAAACTAAAAAGGAAATCAAACTGTTTCTTGGTCTTACGGGTTATTACCGAAGATTCATTAAGGATTATTCGAAAATTACCAAACTTCTACCAAAGTACTTAAAAAAAGACTCAATCGTAGATTTTGAAGATAAAGAATATAAAAAAAGTTTCGAGGAACTAAAATCCATTATTTCGTCGGATCAAGAATTGGCATATCCAGACTTTGAACAGGCATTTATTTTGACAACAGATACTAGTGAATACGCTCTTGGAGCAGTTTTCTCTCAAATACAAGAAGGAATCGAAAGGCCAATTGCATTCGGCAGTAGAACTTTGAACGAAACTGAATCGAAATATTCAACGACAGAAAAAGAAGCACTGGCAATTGTATGGGTCGTTGAAAAATATAAGCCATATCTGTACGGTAGAAGGTTTACACTTGTTATGGACCACAAACCACTGACGTTTATTAAATCCTCCTATAAGAACTCCAAAATTCTAAGCTGGCGATTGGAATTGGAAAATTATGAATACGATGTGAAATACAGAGAAGGAAAAACGAATGTTGTCGCTGATGTTCTTAGCAGGAAGGAAATCGAAAAACTGCAAATTAACGTGAATACAGAACAATCCATTCATCGCACAATACATTCCGCCAAAACATCGTCCGATTATTTCATTCACATAACGGAAAAACCAAGACCAAAATTAAATTAACCAAATATTAAACGTCACTTGGAAAATTTTCACAATGGCAGACAAACGGCAATCTTGGCACCAGAAAAGATCATTCAAATTGTTCAAAATGTATTCAAACATCACTTTTCGATAAAAGGACATTTTATTCTGACAATAACAGAAGTAGAAGACGTACCAGATCTGAGTAAACAAGATTTTTTTATATCCACCGAACACAATAGAGCTCACCGTGGTATCTCAGAAGTAGAACAAAAACTCAGGCGTACATACTTTTTTCCAAACATGCAAAAACAAAT
Organism: Anopheles stephensi; assembly: GCF_013141755.1. NCBI lineage: Eukaryota > Metazoa > Arthropoda > Insecta > Diptera > Culicidae > Anopheles > Anopheles stephensi. The sequence goes on along the minus strand of NC_050201.1, from coordinate 19,716,319 downwards.
CAAACAGTACATTAATAGTTGTGAAGTATGTAACGTTCATAAATACGAGAGAAAACCGTACAACATTAAAATATCTCCTCGACCAATAACAGATAAGCCTTGTAATTGTAGCTTTTTGTCCTTAATAGATTCATTCTCCAAATACCTGCAAATGCTTCACATAAGAAACAAAAATATTGTCCAAATCAGAGAAAACTCAGCCACTATTTCGCGCAATTCGGAACACCAAGAGAAATCATTACAGATCATGAAACAACCTTCAGATCTACCCATCTCACCAATTATTTGTCCTCACTCGGTGTAACAATAAAGTACGCTTCATGTTCGGAATCAAACGGTCAAATAGAAAAGACGCATAGTACAATCTCTGAAATTTATAACACGAACAAACACAAGTATGAAGGATGCGATACGAAAGCAATGATAAGAATAGCGGTAGCATTGTATAACGATACTGTCCATTCATCGACAAAATTTACACTAAACGAGTTATCTTTCAACCGAGTAAATGACAATAATAATAATAATTATTATTATTATTATTATTTATTTCAACGGACCGCCTGAGGCCCTCTTGAAGCGGGATTAAACATAAAATTACAAAGTGCACATTACATGAATATACGCGGACAAAATAAATTAACGAAGAGTGGGTCGCAGACCACGAATGCAGTTTAAAAACGCGGTGCGCGACATGTCCGATTGGTGACGATCACACACGACGTTAAATTCACGGCACATACATAAAAACGGATCAGAGGCGCCAAATCGGGTACGGCGATCCTCCACGTCGAGCAACGATCTAGCCCGGAGCGATCTCGGCGGGACGTATAGGTTGAGGTCAGCAAGAAGCCCCGGCGAGTCGATCCGGTTGTCTAGTAATCCCGCAACAAACAGCCTCTGGGCGTTGCAAATCCGTTGGTCCAGCGAATCGAGGCCCAGTAGCGCACAGCGTCCAGCGTCTGCCTGAATTGCAAAGGTGCACACAATGCCCTGGATAAAAACTGCCCGTTTTACCAAAAAGAAGTGGAAGTGATAAAAATAAAAATAAATAAAAGCTGTACATTTAAGGAAGCACGTGCTCTTTATGAGCTAGAAAAACCAACTGAATGGGCTAATACTATTCAAAAAAGAATAGTCGAAGCTCAAACTGTGGATGCAAAAGACAAAATAATAGAGCAACTAACTGCGACTATTGAAAGCCTACGAAAACAAGTTGAGGCTTTAACAGAAATTGTTACCAAGCAAAATACACCCCAGATACCCATGGACAAGGCAACCACGAGCAGTGCACTCAAAAATACTCAAGTAACAGAAATCGACTCAGAAGAAGATAGTTCATTTATCAGTGACACGAATGAATCTTTGTTCCCAAACAAGAGAAATGCAAATTTCTCACCGGATGAGCTAAACCCACCTACAAAATCATTGAGAGATTCAACAATTTCCACCCTCCACTCCAGATCAACAAAAAAGAAAAACTCAAAAACAAAAAGATAAAATCTCCAGTATAGACTCCTTATTTTTCCTGGTACAAAACTTCAACAAATGCTATGTAATGTCTTCCTCAGCTAATCCGATATCATCCAATAATACACGATTGTTTGCTATTACTTGGAATATAAGAAGCATGAGTAAAAACCTAGACGAATTAAAATTAATTTTGACAAAACACGCACCACCATTTATTGCATTACAAGAAACAATGAAACCTCCTTTGCTTACTGCCGGAGCTTTAAAAAATTATACCTGGAGATTCAGGACAGGGAACATCGCACATCACAACGTAGGGATTGGAATACTTAAGCATATTCCTTTCAAATCTCTTAAAATATCTAACACCTTTTCAGCTATTGCTATACGAATAAAAACTCCAATAGAAGCTACAATACTCAACTTATACCTGCCACCAAACCAGTCAGATTATTCTCAATTAAATACAGAAATGCACTTGCTTATAAATCAACTACCCAAACCGCTAATAATTGTGGGGGATCTTAACGCTCAAAATGAATGTTGGGGATGTAACACCACCAATACCAGAGGTAAAATGCTTCAAAATACTTTCCTTACGAACAATCTACATGTTTATTTCAATAGAAACCCAACCCGGATAAATCCCTCAAACGGAACTACATCTATTCTAGATTATTGTGTCACAGATATTTCTATAGCTTCTCAATTTACTCTCACTTGTTTGAAAGATACCCATGGCAGCGACCACTATCCCACACTAATCTACAGCAGGCTTTCTCTTCCTCAATATTCCTCTCGACCTAAATGGAAATATAACGAAGCAAATTGGGACGAATATCAATACCAAATCTCTGAATCCCTTGCTAGAATGGCATTGTTACCGGAAGTTCATAATTTTTGTGGGCTGATTAAAAATGCAGCAGAAACAAGCATACCACGTACTAAAGGCCTACCTAGCTTAAGAAACGTACCTTGGTGGAATCAAGAAGTTGCCTTTGCAATTCGTGCGAGACGCAAAGCACTTAGACAATTTCGCAAAGCTAGCAAAAATAATAACAACATTTTCGCCGGAATACTAGCAGAAAAATATAGGGAAGCAAACGTACATGCCAAAGCTGCGATAAAGAAGTCCAAATTAGATTCCTGGGCAAGCTTTTCTGGAGGAATAAACCCATCTATGTCCTCTAAAGAAATATGGCAAAAAGTTAGCCTCCTTACCGGGAAAAAGAAATCTCCATCCCCCATCATACTAAATAAAGAAAATACTATCTCAGATCCAATCCAAGTAGCCAACACCTTCGCAGATATCTTCTTCAAAAATTCTTCCGAAGATATCTATCCAAAGCGTTTTAAAATTCAAAAAAAGAAAAAAGAAAAATCCAACATTCAGTTTGATGAAACCGAGGAACATTCCTACAACAAATTGTTCTCCATGCAGGAACTCTTGTGGGCCTTAGACAAAAGTAAGGGAAACTCAGCAGGGCCAGACGAGATAGGCTATCCATTACTAAAACACCTTCCGGAACAAGGCAAAGTTACACTTCTGAAAATTTATAACGACATTTGGATATCTGGAAAAATTCCGGACACATGGAAAATAAGCTACATAATTCCAATTAAAAAACCTCATAAACCACATCATGAAGCAGAAAACTATCGTCCTATATCGTTATTGAATTGCACGAGCAAGGTTCTAGAACGGATGATAAATAGAAGATTGATGACTGAACTCGATAAAAGAAATCTTTTGAGTTCATCACAACATGCTTTTCGAGCAGGGCGAGGTACTACCACATATTTTGCTTCATTTGAAGAATTATTGTTGAAAACAACAAATGAAAACCTGCACATGGACTGTGCCATTATCGACTTATCAAAAGCATTCGATAGAACATGGCGATACAAGATCCTCGAACAACTACAAGCATGGAATTTTAACGGTAGGTTAACGGCATACATAAGCGATTTTCTCAAAAATCGATCTTTCAAAGTACTCATTGGATCTAAACTATCATGCACAAAGAGTCTCGAAAATGGAGTTCCTCAAGGAGCTATTATATCTCCAACACTCTTTTTGATTTGTATGGAATCTTTATATCAACACATTCCCAAAATCATAAAACCATTTTTATATGCAGATGATGTCATGTTAGTCTCAATGTCCAAATCAGTTAGTGAATGTAGAAAAAATCTTCAATCTGGAATCAATGGACTACAAAAATGGACCAAGTTGACTGGATTTGAAATATCTGCTGAAAAAAGTAAGATTTTACATATCTGTCAAAAAAGCCACAGACACAAACCATCGTCCATCAAATATGGCAAAACAATCATACCAAACGTCACAAAAGCCACAATTCTAGGTGTTATTTTTGATGCTAAATTATCCTTCATCGCTCATTGCAACTACACCAAACAGACCGCTAAAAATCGGGTCAATCTGTTCAAAATGTTAGGTTATGGAAAACATCGGGCAAATCGAGTTGTATTAATAAGAATTCTTAAAGCATGGCTCATTCCTAAGCTGCTATACGGAATTGAAATAGTATCGATTAATAAACTAAAATTTGAGAAAACTTTAGCTCCACTTTATCACGCTAGCTTGAGGCATTCTACCGGGGCCTATATCACTAGTCCCACTCTCTCATTGATCTGCGAAAGCGGTCAGCTTCCTTTCTCTCATATCATTACTCAGAGATTAGTTGCAGTTGCGGGTCGTCTACTGGAGAAAGATATTTCATCCAACGCTTTTATTGAGAGAGCTCAAAGCGAATTCATGAAGTTGACGAATCATCGGATACCACGCATCACAAAACAATGCAGATTTGGGGAACGACCATGGGATCAACGGAATCCTTCAATTGACTGGACAATGAAGCAAGAACTAGCAGCTGTTCCCAGATCATCCTTCGTTACCAAAATCTTCAACGAACTACTGCACAAAAAATATCGTGATCACCACCACATCTATACCGATGGATCTGTTGCAGAAAGCAGTGCAGGATGCGGAATCATATCTTCCATGGAAAGATGTTCCATAAAACTAGCCGATCATACTAGTATATTTTCTGCTGAAGCGATTGCTATGATCTTAGCAGCAGAAGAAGCAACGGATTTCTTCAAACCTAACGCTATTTTCACCGATAGCGCTAGTGTCTTGGCCGCCATGGAAAGAGGAAGATCGAAGGACCCGTACGTCCAGATGTTAGAAAATCTTGCGTCCTCGTTACAACTCACGTTTTGCTGGATTCCTAGCCATTGTGGCATAAAAGGGAATGATGAAGCTGACAGGGCAGCAAATGAAGGTCGGGAACAAGATACAGGACATCAAGAAGATCTATCTAGGAAAGACATGATCAAATTCTATTCTGTACACGGTGTCAAACCCCGCCCCTGGTTCAAAGCGGAGGCGCGTCGCCGAGGAGCCCTCCTCGCCAGAAGTAAACATTGCTGTAAACAAACAGACTTACGCTGCTTGCGCTGCCTCATCATCCATCTCTAACACAACTAACCACATCCCGCCACCGTCACTGCGGAAAGAAGAACGCATAGGCACCGATCCATCTACATCTCCACTTCGAGCCGTGGCTACTGAACCGCGAACGACTAGAATGTGGATTCGCCTATCCCACTTATCTACGGCTGTTTCCGCGGATCAGGTTGTTGCCTCGGTAAAACGCCGATTAAGCACCGATGATGCTGTAGCATTCTGCTTGTTGAAGAAAGGAACCTGTGTTGACAGTGTGAACTGGCTGTCGTTTAAAGTGAGAATCCCTGCATCCCTTCGAGAAAAAGCCCTCAATGCTTCCACATGGCCAGTTGGGGTTGGTGTCCGGGAATTCTTTCCCTCTCATCAACAACATCCTCGCAACACATCGTCGCCGATCATCTACGAACACCGCCTGCCTACTCGCACACCAGCTGTTACCGACACTCGACCCAGTACACGCACACCAACTAACACCGATCGACCTTCTGCACCTTGCACACCACGGACACCTGTTCACACTCCCGACTCACGCATACAGAATGAATCCCTCGATGCTCCGAACCAAACTCTGGTTGACGTCTCGATGTGTAGCCGTACCACAACAACAAATTTGCGTCAAACCTCATTGAACCAGTTTTTTCGTAACTAGGCAATCTCATGTTCCGTGCATGCGGCGAACTGTTCGCGCTATCTCGCATACCACTAAGCACTATGCCATCACCGCTGTACCGATTTACTATCAAAATGTGCGAGGTCTGCGCTCCAAGGCCAGCGATTTTCGTCTATCAGTATCGGGATCTGATTTCGATGTAGTGGTGCTCACGGAGACCTGGTTAATACCTTGCTTGCCCTCGTCGCTGCTGTTTGATGACAGCTTTCGTGTTTACCGGTGCGACCGCAACGCGTCGAACAGTACGTACTCTTGTGGTGGTGGAGTACTGATCGCTTGTCGTGACTTTTTGACGTCATGGGAATTCCCACTGCAGTATCCTTCGCTTGAGATAGTATGCGTTGTCATTCAGCTTGGAAGTTTCCGACTGTTTATTGTATCGGCCTACATTCCACCTAGTCGAGCAGCGAATGCAACTACGCTCTGTGAAATCGTGGACTGCATCTCTTCATTGTGTACGTCTCTACATCCCGAGGATGGTATACTACTGTTCGGGGACTTTAATCAGCCTGGGGTATCCTGGTCATCCGCTCAACCTGATCCGGATCTACCGTTCCTTTACTATGAGCCACATACGCGTGCTGTTCGCTGCGCTCAGTTCTCCGACGGGATGCACCAATGTGGTCTGTTTCAGCTTAATTGTTGTCGGAACTCTAGCGGACGCCTCCTAGACCTTGTTTTCGCGAACAGTGCTGTTGCCTCATCCTGCTCACCGCTTGCTGTCTCCTCCACACCTATGCGCGCCGTAGACCGCTTTCATCCACCGCTTGAGGCAGTCATAACGGTACCTCACATAAGCTCAGCAGCTCCTGCGTCAACACCTAGTCTAGACTACGCGAGGACTGACCTGAACAGGCTTGTCGCGATGATCGACTTGTTTGCTAATGATTTCGTGTGCTCCAGTTATTCATCTCTTGACTGTGCTGTCGATGACTTTAGTCAATTTATGTCTAATGCCTTGAAAGGGTGCACGCCTTTGAAGCAACCCAAACGTGGTCCTCCCTGGGGGGACCGAACGCTGCGTCGCCTAAAAAGAGCCAAAACCGCCGCTTTCCGCGAATACAAGACACGTAGATGTGCCGTGTAGCGGTACAACTATAACGTTGCGCACACCCTATATCGTCGCTACAACAAAAATTGTTACCTCTCATACGTACGACGCCTTGGTGTTCGGTCCCGTAAGAACCCTCGTATACTTTGGAGCTTTGTTAACGCCAAGCGGAAATCCTCCGGCTTTCCCTGCTCTGTCCGTTACAACGGACGTTGTGCCAACACCCCATCCGCCGTTTGTGATGTTTTTGCCTCGCGCTTTGCTGACACCTTCCATCCCGACACCACCGATATGGACCAGACTACAAGCGCACTCACAACGATACCGCTGGATGCCATGGTTCCCAATATGCCAATTATTGACGAATCATCAGTTTTAAAGGCGATTAATCGGCATAAACCTTCGTTCGCCCCGGGACCCGATGAAATCCCACCTACTATTCTAAAGCGCTGCGCTGCAAATGTTGCCCCGGTCTTGACTAAGATATTCCGGGAATCTGTGAAACAAGGCATTTATCCCACTCGCTGGAAAACTTCATGGCTAGTCCCTGTGTACAAAAAGGGGGACAAATCGGATGCTGCCAACTACCGTGGTATTACTTCACTCTGCGCATGTGCAAAGGTTTTCGAGCTGCTTGTATATGAGCCCCTACTAGCAGCCGCATCGAACTACATCAGCTCGGCTCAACACGGGTTCACTCCTAAGCGCTCGACGGTTACCAACCTCACCGAGTTTGTCAGTTTTTGTTATAAAAACATCGATGCTGGGCTCCAAGTTGACGCGGTGTATACTGACATCAAGGCGGCGTTTGACAGTGTACCACACTCTCTGCTACTCGCTAAGCTTCAGATCCTTGGGCTTCCTGGATGGTTTCTGGCGTGGATGAAGTCCTACCTCATCGACCGGACGTATCGCGTGAAGATGGGTTCAGGCGTCTCGCGCTCTATTAAAGCCTTCTCGGGCGTGCCACAAGGGAGTAATCTCGGACCACTGTTGTTCGTTATCTTCCTTAATGACGTTACGTTCCCACTGGTAGTTACCTCCTGTATGCCGACGACCTGAAGCTATACCTCCCGATTCGATGCCAAGCTGACCAGGTGCGTCTTCAGAATGCCCTACAAGCGTTCCAGCAGTGGTGCTCTACAAACGGTCTTAAACTCAGTGTTGAGAAATGCGTCGTCGTCTCTTTCACAAGGAAACGTTATCCCTTAGCATTCAACTATGCTTTAGATGGCTCATCTCTTGAGCGCAAAAGCTGTGTACGTGACCTAGGAGTGCTCCTTGACGAGAAGTTGAGCTTTCACGACCAGCTCGAGCATGTTGTTGCTAAGGGTAACCAACTAACTGGACTGCTGAAACACATCACGCGTGACGTCAAAGACCCCATCACGATGAAGCAGCTTTATTGTTCGCTGATACGCTCCGTGGTCGAATATGCGTCAATCGTTTGGTGGCCTACTGCAGCGAGTTCCTTGGCCCGGTTGGAATCGATCCAGAGGAAGTTTACCCGTTTGGCTCTGCGTTATTGGGGGGAGCAGGTGGACTACACTGGACGCTGTGCGCTGCTTGATCTAGAGCCGCTTAAACAACGCAATTGCAACGCACAAAGGCTATTCGTCGCGGCATTACTGGACAATCGGATTGACTCGCCCGCGCTCCTTTCCCGACTAGGTCTCTACGTCCCGCCGAGATCTCTCCGTGCACGATCGCTACTTGACGTGGAGGAGCGCCGCACTCGATTTGGCTCCTCTGACCCACTTATTTTAATGTGTCGTGAATTCAACGCCGTGTGTAACCGTTATGAACCTTGTATGTCTCGTACCACGTTTTTAAATTGTATTCGTACTGTGCGGCCTTATACGTGTTAATTGTAATTATTATCTAACATGCTTCAAGGGGGCCACTCACGGCCCGTTGAATTCAAATATACCAAATACCAAATACCAAAATACCAAATGGGCTGAAAAAAGAATAGTAGAAGCATGGCAAAAGGAATGGTGGAACCTAAACGAAAACAAGCTCCGATTCATTAAAATATCTGTGGCCCCATACGTTGTTCAAGCAACCAATAATCATGAGCAAGCCATCCTGACCAGGCTTAGAATTGGGCACTCACGACTTACACATGGCTATCGTGTAGCTAAATCTAATCCCGAAAAATGTACCTACTGTGGAGAAATTCTAACAATCAGGCATATCCTTGCAGACTGTGCAGGTTATAACGAGGAAAGGAAGTTCCACAAAATAGGGAACAACATAGACGAAATCCTTGCAAATACGGAGGAAAGGGAACGTAACGTTTTGAATTTTCTAAAAGCTATAAACTTGTACAAAGAAATTTAGTTGAATAACAAATGAACTGAATAAGGGCATAAATTGAAGTAATTAATAAGTTACTGTATGTTAAATCAAAGAGGCGAATGTCAGCCAAAAGGCACAAAGCCTCTATAAAACAAAATAAAAAAAAAATAAAAAAAAATAGCCCGCGATATAAAAAGACCACAATCAACAGTGCGGACTATTGTGAAACAAAAGGATACTCTTCTTAATTCTGGGAAAGGAGCTGCAATGGGAACGCGAGTACGAGATAAGCTGATTGAGGAAATGGAGAGTTTGTTACTCATATGGATCGAAGACATGATCAACAAGCAGATTCCTCTTAGCCTGCAATTATAAAGACCAAAGCGAAATCTTTGCACCAAGACCTTCAAAGCTCTACTGAGAATCTCGATGGTATAGAAAGTACGTTCAAAGCCAGTTCAGGATGGTTCGATCGGTTTAAGAAGCGTGCAAACTTGAAAAATATTAAAATTCATGGAGAAGCTGGTAGTGCAGATGAAGTAGCATCAGAGAACTTTCCTTCCGTGCTCGAAAATATTATAGCAGAAAAAGGGTTTCTTCCAGAACAAATTATTAACGTAGATGAAACAGCCATATTCTGGAAAAAGATGCCAACAAAAAGTTACGTCTTCAATGATATGAATCGGATTCCTGGATTAAAATCACATAAAGAAAGAATTACAATCATGGTAGGAAGTAACATAACAGGAGATCTAAAATTAAAACCATTAGCAGTGTATCATTAACAAAAACCAAGAGCATTTAAGCACGTCGATATTCCATCCTTACCAGTGATATGGAAATCCAACAAGAAAGCATGGGTAACTCGCTCGATTTTTAACGAATGGTTCCATCAAAACTTTGTGCCAGTGGTAAAAAAGTATTGCAGCGAAAAAGCTATTCCATTTAGGGTACTTTTATTGCTAGGCAATGCTCGGGGCCATCCCATAGAACTTAACGAAGTGAACCCTAATATCCATGTAGTTTTCCTGCCCCCAAGAACTACCTCATTATTACAACCGATGGACCAAGGTGTAATTGCTGCATTCAAATCTTACTATCTCCGCCGAACATTCACACATATTGTTAACACGATTGATCAAAATCCCACATTCAGCATCAACGATATCTGGAAAAATTATGACATTCTTTCTGCCATACATAATATAGCAGCAGCATGGAATGAGGTTAAATCAGGCACTATTAATGCGTGTTGGAAAAAAGTATGCCCTGCATATTTTACGAATGATGAAGAGCCAGATGACGCTAATAATCAAATGGAATATTTGATAGAAGAATGCATTTCTGCTGCAGGTTTATTACCGATAGAAGTGGATGCTGAAGAGATAAGGAAGTTGATTTGTATAGAAAACGAACCTTTGACGAACTATGAGCTAAACCAAATGCATACTCTAGAAGTGTTAGACGAATACAACGAGGAGTTAGATGATGAGAATCAAGCTTCCAGCCATAAAATATTCACTACAAAAAGAATGGAGAAAAGAATGGCTTTTGAAAACATCGAGAAGGCTTTATCGGAATTTGAAGCAATGGATGAGGATGAAGAGAGATCCAAGAACGTAAGCAACCGAGTTAGGAAGGAATTGGAGGTTTATAAAAATATATTTAACGAGAAAAAAACCGTTACAAAACAACTATCGATGGATAATTTTGTCCAAAAAATTTAGCTTATGGCTCATTGAACATACTTGAAATAAAATTATGAACTATATTTGTTTAGAGTTATTAGTTTACTCATTTTAGATAAGTTTAAATATAATTCTTAAGTAAACTGAAATGATATTTCTGATATTTCGCAGAAATGTTATTTCTCCGAAAATGTGGCAAATGAGGTGCTGGATGCATTAGAATGCTTGGAACGGTATAAGGAGGAATATTTCGCCGCGATAACGCAGTTAATGGAGTTGGACGATAGCAACGAGGCTATCGAAGTATGCATACAGGAGAGGATCGCGATGGACGATCGATGTCGTCATGTGCGTGCGTTTTTACGAGACCGGCAGCCAAAGGAGTCGAACCTTCTCGGGGAATCGACGCTATTACCAAGTTCATCGACCTTCGCGTTTAGCAAACCAAATGCGTCGAACCTTCGTCTCCCGAAAATCGATCTACCTATCTTCGATGGCGATTATTCTAAATGGCTGTCCTTTCGCGACCGATTCATAGCCATGATCGACGCATCGACCGAGCTTCCTTCCATTTCGAAGCTTCAATATCTTTTATCTTCTTTACGTGGTGAAGCTGCTATACCATACGAACACACAACGTTGACGGCAGACAATTATTCAATTACATGGGCATCACTTTTGAATCGATACGATAATTCCCGCATGCTGATACGAGAGTATTACCGCGCTTTGCACCACTTCCCGGCTGTGCAAACGGAATGCGTCGATGAATTGGCACATCTAGTCGATGAATTTGGGCGACACGTTAATGGTTTAGTGAAACTGCACGAGCCTAGCGAACATTGGGATACACCGCTATCGAATATGCTGCTTATGAAGCTGGATCCGTCAACAATACTGGCCTGGGAGAAGCATTCTGTGAACCACGATAAGGATAAGTACAAGGAAGTTATCGAAAATTTTACACGAGCGGATACGCATCTTGAAGTCTTCCCAAAGGTTTTCTGGTGAAGCACGCCCAGCTGTGATCAAGGTGGCCGGCAACCAACGTCACTCTGCAACACATCGGAGATCGATAACTAACAACGCTTCCATGGAACATAAGCCAACCAGTTTTTCATCCTTTCACCAACCGAAATGCCCACTAGCGTGTGCCGACAATCATTCACTACGCAACTGTCCAGTATTTCTCAGCTACGATACACAGCAACGACGGAACCTAGTCAAATCAAAGGGGCTATGCTGGAACTGCCTTAGTGGATCCCATTTGGCAAAGGTTTGCAGATCGGATTATTCTTGCCGTTCGTGCCACGAACGCCACCATACGCTGCTACATCAAACAGCACAACCGAAGGTAACTCTGGCCGTTCATGCAGAGGATGAAGCGGTATTCCTCGAAACAGCTGTAGTGCTTATTGCTGACGATTATGGGAATCATCACGAGGCGAGGGCGCTTCTCGATTCGGGCTCGATGTCCAACTTTATGTCGGAGAGACTGGCTCGGAAACTTATATCCACCCGCACCAAGGTGAATGTTTCAGTTTCTGGCATCGGGAAAACAGTGCAGCATGTAAGGGGATCGATCACGGCAATCGTTCGATCCAAGGCACATCATTTCAACACCCAATTGGAATTTCTCATATTGGACACCCCGTCGGCGGATATACCAACCTCACCAATCAACGTATCTTCCTGGGACATGCCTAATGTGACTCTAGCGGATCCAACCTATCACATTCCCGGCATGGTTGATATCGTCATTGGAGGTGACGCGTTCTGGGAGCTGCATACGGGTCATAAGCGTTCATTACGTCCTGGTGGTCCATGGCTAGTGGAGACGCAATTCGGATGGGCTGTGGCAGGAAATACTTCACAATCATCACACACCCCTCGGATCTGTCATGAGGCGACGACCGACAACTCTTTGGAAGCAAGCATGACACGCTTTTGGGAAACCGAGAGCATACTTGATGATCCTGCTTTATCTGCGGAAGAGGACAGCTGCGAGAAGCATTACGCTTCTACGACAACTCGTAACGCGTCGGGGAGGTATGTTTTTTGTTTGCCAATTAATCCTAATCCGGGTATCGTTTTAGGAACCTCCAGAGAAATCGCGGAACGCAGATTCTTGGCACTAGAACGACGTTTAAATGCCAATCCGCAGATGAAAGAAGCATATTCGGCGTTTATAGACGAATATGAGAAGTTGGGTCATATGAGAAAGTTATCGGCTCCAGTGGATGATTCGTGCCCGCATTATTATCTACCTCACCATGCAGTTGAAAAGGAGAAGAGTACTAGCACGAAGGTTCGTGTTGTCTTCGACGCGTCGTGCAAAAGCACTTCCGGCTTCTCTTTGAATGACAAGTTGCTTGTTGGTCCTATCATTCAACAAGACCTGTTCACGATTATGCTACGATTTCGATCACACGCCATCGCTATCACCGCAGACGTCGAAAAGATGTATCGACAAATCCTCCACAACAACCCAGATAAAAAATTTCTACGCATCTTGTACCGGAAGAAGCCATGTGAACCTATAGACACCTTCGAGCTACAGACGGTTACATATGGCACTGCATCAGCTCCATTCCTGGCAACCAGAACATTGAAACAGATTGCATACGATCAGCAAGACTCGCACCCACTGGCAGTGAACTCGGTACTTCACGACTTTTACATGGACGATCTTTTGTCTGGGACAGAAGAACTATCAGATACCATCGAGATGCGCACGCAAATTTCTTCAATGCTACATTCGGCTGGATTTTGTTTGAAGAAATGGGCATCTAACTCAGCAAAGGCCCTATCAGGGATTTCAAAGGAAGATTTGGCATTGTTTCCTGCACATGAATGGCAAGACGCACAAGCAATTTCAACATTGGGTATCGCTTGGGAACCTTTAAGTGATACATTTCGGTGCAGAGTTGAACTACCACCAATACCAGCTGCTCTGACAAAAAGGATTACATGCTCCTACATCGCCAAACTCTTCGACCCTCTTGGCTTGATTGGACCAGTCATTCTCATCGCGAAATTGTTCATGCAACAATTATGGGGGTTGAAGCACGACGGCAAATCATAGGATTGGGACCGAGAACTCCCATCATCGCTTCAAGATCAATGGCAGAAGTTTCACTCGGCGTTAAACCTTCTTCGGGAGTTACAGGCCAGACAGTGAAAGTTTATACAGACAGTGAAATAAATAAAGCACAAGTTCTCGAATTAAGTCAAAAACGTAACATTTTGGTGTCAGAAGTGGGATATTTCCTCGTTCAGTGAAGTGAAAACAAGCGAAGTCATCATGGATCCAGCAACTATGGCACAGTTTTCCGTAATGATCGCGGAAGTCATAAAATCTGCGCTTGGTACCGCCACCAGACCGGCAAACGGAGACAACGCGGCTCGTACGCCGAAGGTGCCTACGTTTTCACACCCACCTTTTAACGCTGCTGATGGATCGTCGATAGAAGATTATTTCAACAGCTTCGAATGGGCTCTGAAACTGTGCAACATTCCTGCTAATAAATATGCCGACTACGCACGCGTCCATATGGGACCCGAGCTGAACAACGCGTTCAAGTTCCTGGTCACCCCAAAGCAGCCGGAGGAAATTCCCTATGTAGATCTACGTAAGACGCTTGAGAACCACTTCGATCGCAAGAAGAACAAATTCGTCGAGAGTGTGAAGTTCCGAAATATTGTGCAACAAAAGGGTGAAACAATTGCGCAGTTCGTTCTACGTCTCAAACAGGGTGCCGCCTACTGTGAGTATGAAACATTCTTGGACAGAATGCTAATCGAACAGATGCTGCACGGTATGGAAGCACGCGATATATGTGACGAAATCAATGCGAAGAACCCCAGTACTTTCAAAGAAGCTTTCGACATTGCCCTAGCGCTCGAAGCAACGCGGAACACGGTACGGGAAGTGTCAACAGCAACGCCGACAGCGTCAGCAGAAGCGACCAATAAGTTAGGTTATGAAAAACCTCAAACGAAAAAACAACAACCGTTCCGTCGTACAGCATCTTCAGCCACAAACCATCCACCACACGTTCCCAATACACATCCGAACGCCGACCACCTAGTGCTAACGCAGATCAGAACAGTAAGCAGACAAATACATCCTGTAATGGATGTGGCGGAGCACACCCAAGAAGTGTTTGTCGTTACCGCCAAGCAATTTGCAACACATGCAAAAGAAAAGGTCATCTTTCGCAGGTCTGCCGTTCCGGAAACGCGCCGCGCGAGCATTCTAAAAACGACCGTTCTCCTGCTTTCAAAATAGATTCTGTTCAATCCATCAACACAATCCGAAAAACAGCTCCTGCCTCTAAAATAATGATCAATATCAAAATCGACGGCAAGCCTACGGAGATGGAACTCGACACAGGTGCACCATGCGGTATCATCGGTGAAAGTACGTTGCAAGCACTCAAGCCGAAGTACAATCTTCTTCCAAGAGACAGGCAATTTACCAGCTACACTGGTCACCGCATCAATTGTTTCTGTCGCTTGCCAGTGAACGTGTCGATCGGTCCCGCAACACGCCGATTAAACTTGTACGTGGTTTCAGGTCAAAGTGATTCACTCTTTGGTCGGGAGTGGATTGCTCATTTCATCAACGAGATCGACCTGAAAAGAATGTTAGCCCCGAACACATTCATCAACGCCATCACTAGCACCAAGCTCACACCAGAACGTGAAACCCAGTTACAGGCATTATTAGACAGTTTCGCGAGTGTTTTTAGTGACGTACCAGGCAAACTCATTGGGCCCCATGCTTCCGTACATCTCAAACCAGATGCGACGCCGATATTCGCTAAAGCGCGGGATGTTCCGTTGGCATTACGGGATAGGTACTCAGCGGAAATCGAGAAAAAGCTCCTGTCAGGCTTTTACGAAAAGGTGGAATTTTCCGAATGGGCTTCGCCGACTCATGTGGTTGCTAAGAAAAATGGGAATATTCGAATCACCGGAAACTACAAACCTACTGTAAATCCAAGAATGATCATCGATGAACACCCTATCCCCAGAGTCGAGACCATTTTCAATCGCATGAAGGGAGCCACTATTTTCTGCCACTTGGACATAACGGATGCCTATACACACTTGCCAATCGATGAGGAGTTCCGTAAGATACTGACACTCAATACTATCACACACGGACTCATACGCCCAACACGTGCTGTTTATGGAGCAGCAAATATCCCTGCAATCTAGCAAAGGCGAATGGAAACAGTATTGCAAGGCTTAACCAACGTTGTCAGCTTCTATGACGATATCATTGTTTTTGCGGCGAATTTCGAAGAGCTTCTAGTAGCCCTCACTTCTACGTTGAGTCGACTTCAACAAAGTGGACTCAAACTGAACCGCTCAAAATGCGTCTTCGCTGTGTCATCACTAGAATGTCTGGGACATCGCATTGATCATGAAGGCTTACACAAATCAACGAAGCACATCGAAGTCATACGAGATGCCCCACGACCATCGTCACCGGAAGAGCTACAACTTTTCTTAGGGAAGGCTACATACTACTCCGCCTTCATCCCGAACCTTTCCTCACGAACCAAAGTGCTGCGCGATATGTTACAGGCAAGCAATTTCGTGTGGTCACCGGAAGCGGATAGAGCCTACCAGGACGTGAAGCTAACATTGATTTCACCTCAGGTCCTTATGCAATATGATCCATCTTTGCCTCTCCTTTTAGCCACTGATGCCAGCAAAACAGGTCTAGGCGCTGTTCTATCACATCGGTTAAGTAATGGAACTGAGCGACCAATTGCCTATGCCAGCTGCAGCATGACTACTACAGAACAACGGTACCCGATCATAGACAAGGAAGCTCTGGCAATTGTTTGGGCGATTAAAAATTTCTTCCATTACCTGTACGCCCGTAAGTTCACACTTATAACGGACCATAAGCCTCTGACGCAGATTTTCCACCCGGAAAAATCGCTGCCGACCTTATGCATCAGCAGAATGGCAAACTACGCCGATTATTTGTCGCACTTCAACTTTACAATCGAGTATCGACCGACAAAGCTAAACACCAATGCCGACTATTGTTCCCGTATTCCGAGCACATCCACGCTATCTGATGTGAACAGCCTCTCTCTTCACAAGGGAGGAGACAGCCGCGATGAATTTGAAGAATTCATGTTGCATCAGATCCAGCAGCTGCCAGTACGAGCGGAACACATCGCACAGGAGACACGGAAAGATCCTCAGCTAGGAAAAATAATTCAGGACCTCGAATTGGGGTGAAACCTCGAACACGCTGGATATAAGGCACCGGAAAGCAAATACACCATGGTAGCTAACTGCCTTCTCTTGGAGCATCGTGTAGTTATCCCAACCATCCTTCGTTCAGCTATCCTGAACGACCTTCACACTGCACACATCGGTATGGTCAGGATGAAAGCGTTGGCACGTTCATATGTCTACTGGCCGGGCATCGACACAGACATCGAACGAACAGCCAAATCATGCTGCGAATGCGCACGACAAGCTACATCACCGCCCAAGTTCAGCAACCATCACTGGCAGTATCCAAATAACCCGTGGGACAGAATACACGTCGATTACGCTGGACCCATATTTGGAACGATGTTGCTAATCGTCGTGGACGCCTTCAGCAAGTGGGTTGAAGTCAAGCCAACCCAATCAACAACTACTGCTGCAACCATCCAACTGTTGGATGACTTGTTTGCCGCGTATGGAGCACCGGTAACAATTGTGTCGGACAACGGGACTCAATTTACATCTTCTGAATTCAAGGCGTTCCTACAACAAAGTGGTGTCAAATTCCACAAGTTGTCTGCTCCATACCATCCGGCGACCAACGGACAGGCCGAACGCTACGTCCAAACAGTCAAGCGTGCTTTGCGAGCGATGGGGACAACTAGCAGCAACCTGCAGACGAACATCAATCAGTTTCTGCAGCAGTATCGCAAAGTTCCCCACAGCGAAACGGGAGAGTCGCCAGCGAAGATGTTCCTAGGTCGCAACATCAGGACACGACTCGATCTAGTTCGACCCCGAGATGCACACGCTAGACTCATAGAGAAGCAGCAGACACGATTCGAACCAACGTATCGTTCATTCCTCCCAGGACAACAAATCTATTGCTTGTCTGGCAACCCGAGGATGGACAAATGGATTCCTGCAACGATACTCTCCCGCCTTGGTGATCTACACTACGACGTCCTTTACCAGGGAAGACATCTGAAACGACACATTGATCAGATAAGATCATTCCTGGGCAACAATCAACCTACCGGAACTGCGGACGAATCTGAGACCATCAGACCAAGCGGATTCAATCAACGCAGACACTACTACAACAATCAATCGACTCTTCTACCACAGAGTGAAACAGTATCTACCGATGGGACTGAGTCATCCGACTCACAGTACGCGACGCCTGTTAGCAGCCCAGAACGCACTGCATCTCCCGAATTACGCCGCAGTGAACGCATTCGCCGCCCACCAAATAGATACTCACCTTAGAGCCTCTCTAAGAAGGGAGGGTATGTCATGTATGTGACATCAACTGTCAGTTGGGCAGTTGACGTTTCTTTGGGCGCGATTTGGAAGCGTCTCTTTGTTATTATGGTTTTGTGCGCGACGCGAAGCAGACAGTGAAATAAATAAAGCACAAGTTCTCGAATTAAGTCAAAAACGTAACAATAACGTACATCCTATGATGTGGCCAATGGGTAGAATTGTAGCGTTACACCCGGGCAAGGATGGTGTTGACGCTGCTAGCGATATGGAACATGTATCGGTAGATTGTGAGCTAATTGAATCCTCGAACGAAAAGACATAAACAGGTCAGATCACATGACAACGTGTAAACGGGGACTGAGAAAGCGGACAGAAAGTCAGTAGCGAGAGAGGCATTGAAAGCAAAGGACGCTAAGGCCACTATTTTTGAATTTTTTCCTTTATTGTGCTACGTATTAGTTAAATAAATGGATTTAGTATTAAAAAACTTCAAAAACGGCTCGCGTTTGTTGCATACGCAACAAAATTCTCAAAAATAGTGTCGATATTGTGATGCAATATCCGCAGCAGAGACATCATTGTGGTGTGTGACAGAGACCGGGAACGCGTGGGAACACGCTATAAGAACAAAAGCGTTTTTCGTGCTACAACAGAAAGATACGGTGCGACGTATGAAACAGTGTGTGTATGTGCGATAAAAGAACGCGTGTGATCTTGTATTAACCGGTAAAGACCTCAGGTGCTACTCGGTAATAAAGTACGGCTGCGTGGATTCCGTACAAAGACCATACAAAACAAAATGGAGGATCAGGCGTCAACGAGCGGCCATGATGCCGGTAGTGTTGGTGTGAGTGAAGTGACGCCTGAGAAGAAAGGACCATCGAAGAAACCCACAAAGGGCGGCCACGAGGCCGATAGTGTTGGGCAAAAGAACCTTTCAAAGAAAAAGCTATCGTTCCGGGTTACAACTCCAACTCGTCGTGTGA
Source organism: Anopheles stephensi (assembly GCF_013141755.1). Lineage (NCBI taxonomy): Eukaryota > Metazoa > Arthropoda > Insecta > Diptera > Culicidae > Anopheles > Anopheles stephensi. The sequence goes on along the minus strand of NC_050201.1, from coordinate 19,697,145 downwards.
CTCGCAGCGCAAAAAAGGCACATGGAAATGTGAAGAAACAAACTGTGCAAGTGGCGGTATCTTCATCGGAAAGTGATAGTTCTAGTGAGGAAGAAGAAGAAGTAGAACCAACAAGTGTGGACGTGCAACCAACTAAGGAACAAAGGCGTGCTCGACACGGCATTTCTCAGAAGCTTCCTGAGTTCAATGGCAAACCACAGGATTGGCCAAGATTCTACGGCGCCTTTCTAGCCTCGAACAAATCGTGTGGCTTCACGAATAACGAGAATCTTGTGCGGCTTCAAGAATGCCTGAAAGGACCTGCCTTAGAACTGGTTCGCGGAAGGTTGATAACGGCGGAATCCGTTCCGCGAGTGATCGAGAAGCTGGTGCAAGTGTACGGAAGACCTGAGCTTATCTTGCATAGCTTGTTAAAGAAAGTTCGTGAAGTAAAGGCTCCGAAGGCGTCGGATCTAACCAGCTTCCTGCCGTTTAGCAACGCCGTCGAAGAGTTGTGTGAACATCTCGAAGCAGCCCAGTTGAAAGACCATCTACACAACCCGTTGCTTATTCAGGAGCTGGTCGATAAGCTCCCAGACGCAGACAAGCGGGCCTGGTCACGATTTAAGAGAGGTCATGGATCCGTATCGCTGCGAACGCTAACCGACTTCCTTGACGAGGTGGTGACCGAAGTTCTCGACACCACTTTGGATCTCGGTAACTACATGCCCCTATCATCGCAACCAAAGGACACTCGCAGAAGGGAAACGGTAGGCCATCATCAGACAACGCCAGCACAACAAGGGAGAAAGCCATGCCTTGCATGTGAAGCAACGGATCATCGTCTACGCAATTGCACGGTGTTTAAGGAATGGACAACAAGACAGCGGCAAGACTTTGTGGCGAAGTACAGTCTGTGTAGATTGTGTCTCAACGGACATCAAGGAAGGTGCTTCGCACCAAAGAGATGCAACGTAGGTGATTGCGACCAAATGCACCACCCCCTTCTACACGATCAGGTAGGATCTAAATTGGTTGACGGTATTAGTGCGCATGTAAATGCAAATGACTGTATGCTGTTCCGTGTCGTTCCGGTAAATGTCCATCATAATGGAACCATACTAACCGTTCTTTGTTTTCTTGATGAAGGAGCGTCTATAACGCTGGTAGAGCGTCAATTGGTGGAGCGTCTCGGAGCTGGCGGCGTTCCTGAGAAGCTCACCCTGCGATGGACTGCTGGCATTGAGAGAGTAGAGGACAAATCGCAAAGGCTGAATCTGACAATATCATCTGTAGGCTCAGCAAAGCAAGAGACGCTAAAAGACGCACGAACGGTTGAAAGGCTAGAGCTACCACATCAAAGTGTAGATCGGGAAAAATTGAAAGAACGGTACGCGCATTTAAGAAAAATTCCCATCGAATCATACCAAGGCAGACCCGAGATCATGGTGGGACTCAACAACATCCATTTGTTCACGCCCTTAGAAGTAGTCTCCGGAGAGGAAAGCGATCCTATTGCTGTGAAAACGAAGTTGGGTTGGTCTGTTTACGGGTATACAAAGTCTGGTGCGACCAAAAACAACATCGGGTATCATAGCGTGACCAACGAAGACCTTGATTTGCTAATAAGAGAACATTACAAGCTGGAAGAATCTGTGATAACGATACCAAATGACTCTGCCGAGAACAAAAGAGCTAAGGAGTTGCTAGAAGAAACAACGAAACGAGTGGGTGAACGATTTGAGACCGGCCTATTGTGGAAAGAAAATGAACGCAGTTTTCCTGAAAGCTACTCCATGGCAGTGAGACGTTTTAAGCAACTCGAAACGAAGCTGAAGAAAACCCCTGAGCTACACAACAACTTATGCCAGCAACTCGAAGAGTATCAGAGAAAGGGTTATGCACATCGTATTACACCAGAAGAGTTGCGTGATACTCCGTCCAAAAACGTCTGGTATTTGCCGATCAACGTAGTGGTGAATCCCAAGAAACCTGGCAAGGTGAGAGTCGTATGGGATGCAGCTGCAACCGTGAAAGGAGTATCTCTAAACACCGAGTTGCTTAAAGGTCCTGATCTACTCGTGCCGCTTATGCAGGTTATCACAGGTTTCCGGGAAAAGAGAATTGCGTTTGGCGGAGACTTGCGTGAAATGTTTCACCAGATTCAGATACGCTCGGAGGACAAGCAGTCTCAAAGATTTGTGTTCAGAAAATCTCCAAACGAGCCCTATGGTATTTATGTGATGGACGTAGCCACCTTCGGTGCGACATGTTCCCCTTGCTCAGCGCAATTTGTGAAGAATAGAAATGCCTGTGAGTATCAAGATCAATTTCCCCAAGCGGCAGAAGCGATAATAAAGCGTCACTATGTAGACGACTACTTTGACAGTACCGATACGGTAGAGAAAGCGCTGAAACTAGCAAAAGAAGTCACCCTGGTGCATCGTAAAGGAGGCTTTGAAATCCGTAACTGGGTTTCCAACTCGAAAGAATTCCTGGAACAGCTTGGCGAGAACACGGACGTGGGCCCAATACACTTCAACAAAGACAAAGAGACATTGCACGAAAGAGTGTTAGGTGTTATATGGGACCCTACAGAGGATATGCTTTCCTTCTCAACATCGATGCGAGACAGTTTAAGGCCATACGTTGAGGATGGTGTAACGCCTACGAAGAGAATTGTTACCAGTTGTGTTATGGGATTGTACGATCCTCTTGGTCTGATCTCGCCGTTCACCATCCACGGCAAGATTCTTATTCAACATCTCTGGAGGTCAAAATGTGATTGGGATGATGAGATAAATAAGGAGGCGGTAATATTGTGGCACAGATGGATAGAGCTTCTCGAGAACATAAAAACTATACGAATACCTCGATGCTACCTTGACACAACACATTCAGATGCCATAGAATCGGTTGAACTCCATGTATTTACTGACGCCAGTGAACACGCATACGGGTGTGTAGCGTATCTCCGAATACAGGCTGAAGGCACAGTACGTTGCAAACTCGTTATGTCTCGAAGTAAAGTTGCACCGTTGAAGAGACAAACGATTCCTCGACTGGAACTAATGGCTGCGGTATTGGGCGCTCGTATTAGTCACACCATTCTAGAGACCCATTCATTGAAGATCGACAAATGCACTTTCTGGTCAGATTCCAAGACGGTTCTCAGCTGGATCAATTCGGAGCAACATAGATTCGTCCAATTTGTAGCCTTCCGAATTGGAGAAATATGGGAGTTAACCAACAAAAAAGACTGGAGATGGGTGTCAACTAAGCTGAATATTGCCGATGTTATGACCAAGTGGGGGAAAGGTCCTCCTTTAGAAATGTATGGAGAATGGTTCAGCGGTCCAGCATTTTTGTACGAGCCTGAAGAGCATTGACCTGTGGCTGACGGTGAGATAGAAAGTACCGAAGAAGACACTCGGAAAATAGTCCTATTTCATTCAGTAATCACATCGCAACAGCTACCAACCTGGCAACGACTGGTTCGTGTTATGGCATATGTCATCCGATTCGTAGACAACTGTGTTAGAAAGAGAGATAAGCAAGCAATCCACACCATAGAAGCAACTGGAAAGCTTTCGACAAATCTAAAAGCGACATTTAAAGCAAGAAAAGTACCACTAGAAAAGGAGGAGTTAGAGAGAGCTGAGATCCACCTGATTAGGCAATCGCAGTGGGAATCGTTCCCGGAGGAGATGGATATACTGCACGCCAACCTCGACAGCTCGGTAGTGGCACGGAAGATTAAGAAGAAGAGTGTTGTGTACAAATACTCTCCGGTGTTAGACGAGAATGGAGTGATGCGAATGGAGAGCAGGCTCATCAACAATCGCGACCTTCCATTCGACCAACGGTATCCGATCATTCTGGCGAGACAACACGAAATAACGAAAAGGATCGTGCAACACTATCATGAGTCGTTTGGTCATGCTAACAGTGAGACTGTGCTAAACGAGATGCGACAACGGTTTAAGATCCCGAAACATCGAGCTGCCATCAAGGAGGTACGTCGTCAGTGCACTTGGTGTAGAGTCTACAAGTGTAAACCTTTTACTCCGAGAATGGCGCCGCTACCAGTTGAAAGATCGACACCCAGTCTTCGTCCATTCAGCGCAGTGGGGATCGATTATCTCGGTCCATTAGAAGTCACCGTGGGGCGTCGTAAAGAAAAGCGGTGGGTGGCAGTTTTCACTTGTCTTACCATAAGAGCGGTACATCTCGAAGTCGTTCATACTCTATCAACCCAGTCGTGTCTGATGGCGATTAGGCGGTTCGAGAGCAAATTCGGGAAGGCGGATGACATCTTTTCTGACAACGCCACATGTTTTAGAGGTGCGGATAACGAACTACAACGGATTGACCGGATATTCTACGAGTGTGCCGAAAAGGTTATCTCGGCCTCAACATCGTGGCACTTCACTCCACCGGGAACTCCACACATGGGCGGCGTGTGGGAGAGGATGGTGCGATCGGTGAAGGAAGCGATGCGGGTGCTGGGGGACAACAGGGTACTAACGGATGAAATCCTGCTCACCACGTTGGCAGAAGCATGTGAAATGATTAACTCTCGTCCCTTAACGTATTTGCCGGAAGACTCGTTAGAACCAAAATCACTAACCCCTAATCAATTCTTGAGAGCGCCAGGATCATGTACTGCGGTTTGCAAATCTTATAGTTTAACAGAGAGCCTTAGGAATCAATTCAAACGCTCGCAATACTTAGCTGATAGGATGTGGGAACGATGGACAAAGGAATATTTGTCGTCCATAAACCAGAGGAGCAAATGGTTCGAAGATCAAAAGGAACTAAAAATCGGTGATCTAGTGTTCGTTGTCGATGGTAAGAATAGAGCCGAGTGGTTGAGAGGTAGAGTGGTCGAAACGATAAAGGGAAAGGACAATAGAGTGAGACAGGCAGATGTAAAGCTAGCAAATAACAAGATCATAAGACGAGCGGTTATACATCTAGCAGCTTTAGAGATTCAGTAAGTCCTTCGTTAGGACACGAGGGACGTTACGGGTGGGGGTGTTGACGCTGCTAGCGATATGGAACATGTATCGGTAGATTGTGAGCTAATTGAATCCTCGAACGAAAAGACATAAACAGGTCAGATCACATGACAACGTGTAAACGGGGACTGAGAAAGCGGACAGAAAGTCAGTAGCGAGAGAGGCATTGAAAGCAAAGGACGCTAAGGCCACTATTTTTGAATTTTTTCCTTTATTGTGCTACGTATTAGTTAAATAAATGGATTTAGTATTAAAAAACTTCAAAAACGGCTCGCGTTTGTTGCATACGCAACAGATGGCATAGTGCGTGTAGTGACACTACGTACGTATTCGTATCATTCGGAATTCAAGCAATTTAAAAAGAAGTTCCTTCTTTGGTGGCCGGAATGTTAGGATTTGCATGAAATATCGATTTGCATGAAATATCAAATTGCATGAAAGCTAATTACATGAAGGATTAGTAATTTAGGTGGACTAGTTATTATAAACAAACCATAGTAGGGAATAAGAATTGAATTATAATTGACCAAGCATAAACAGTTGAAACTGAACCTTCGGCGGGACAACACTACACGTTTCACGAAAGAAAGTGCGATTATCGAACAAGTACTTGCTATTAAACATTTTCGTTATTTCCTCGAAGGTAGGTCATTTACAATTTTTACTGACCACAAGCCCCTAACAACAGCTCTAACGTCCAAAACAGAGAAATCTCCTCGGCAAAATCGACACCTAGATTTTATTTCACAGTTCACTGCCGACATTCAGTACATTTCCGGTGATAGTAATGTAGTCGCTGATACGTTATCCAGAATCGCTGAAACAGATTCAATAACCCAAGTAGATCGTAAGGAATTCCGGAAACAACAAGACTGTTATAAACAACTTGAACAGTTACTTAAACTTTCCAAACAGGATAGTAACTCAAAATATCAACTTCAAAAAATCAAAGTAGATAACACTGAATAAGTGTACGAAACATCTACTGGTAACAATAGGTTAAACGTCCCGGAAAGTTTAAGAAAAATCACATTTGATAATATCCATCAACTATCACATCCCGGAATAATAACATCAAAAAAACTAGTTTCGGAAAAAAAAATTCTGGCCATCCATGAATAAAGATATAACTAAGTGGACCAAAGCTTGCATAAATTGCCAAAAATCGAAAGTAGTACGACATACTCGCTCTTCCCTCGACACTATTCCGATACCGAAAGGACGATTTGACCTTATCCACATGGACATTGTGGTTCCTTTGCCCCCGTCCGATGAAAAACTATCTATTGACTATCGTAGATCGTTTCACGCGGTGGCCTGAGTGTTTTCCTATATCCGACATTTCTGCAATAACCATAGCTAAAGTATTCGTTGAACATTACATTTCACGATTTGGTTGCCCGGCCACAGTGACGACAGATCGAGGGAAACAATTTGAATCAAAATTATTTAAAGAACTTACACAGCTTTTGGGATCCCATCACATCAAAACCACAGCCTACCATCCTCAGTCCAACAGTATGGTAGAACGTTTTCACAGATACCTGAAAGGTGCATTAAAGGCCTGTGATGATCCCGTCCACTGGTCAAAATACTTACCGATAATTTTATTGAGCATCCGAGTATCATTCAAAACCGATTTAAAAGGCTCTCCAGCAGAAATGGTGTACGGTCAAAACCTTCGACTGCCATACGAATTTTTTACCACACCAAATAGAAACCCCACTGATGAAGATATTTCTGATTTTATCCAAAATTTAAAAAAAGTTTTTCAACATATGCAACCATCACCTCCTAAATGGACCGATCCTTCCAAACCTTACATTCCGAAAGATCTCGAACACTGCAAGCAAGTGTACGTACGTGTCGACAGGGTTAGGACAGGATTACAGCCTCCCTACGAAAGTCCCTATGACATTGTACGCAGATGTAGAAAATTTTATATACTGTTGATGCCATAAAGGCGTCTTTGAAGTACTGAATCACAATATTATAAACAGCTTGCTAAAGAAAGTTTTCACTTGACATTTATATTCAAGCAAATCACGAACTCCAATAAAAAGAAGAAGAATTGTGACAACTACGAAGGTCGAGTCTCGTGTTTTTATAACCGGAGAAGAAAAACCGCAGATTTTAACCATTTTTGCCTGTTATTATCATTTTATGGTCCTTCGAACCGGATCTGCGGACGAATCCATCGATCATTGACGCAAAGAACAACACGGCGATATTGCATCAACAAGAATGACGCCGAAGAAAGCCACGCCGAACCAAGTGAAGATGATGCGCGTCACCTCACAATTCCATAACCTAGAAAACTACATGAACTCGTACACCGCTGAGCAAGCGTCTCAATGCGATGTCAGATTGCAAACGTTGGAAAATTGTTGGAAGACTTATGATAAGATTCAAACAGCCCTCGAAGATTCGGAAGAAGCGGAAGAGGAACTGACACGCTTGCTCAAGGAAAGGAATGATATGTACGATCGATACTGTCTCATCAAGGGTTTTCTTACATCCAACGTTCAAGACATGAACAGCACAGTGATTGAAACTAAGCCAAATACGACCATCCCTGTCGCTGCTTCACCGCATGTACGTCTACCTAAGATAAATCTGCCCACATTTGATGGAAAGATCACGGAATGGCTCAGCTTTAAGGATCGGTTCACCGCTATGATTGCATCATCTACTGAGATTCCTGATGTTATGAAGTTAGAGTATCTTCTAGCATCGCTAAAGGGTGAAGTTGCCAAGCGCTTTGAGTATGTAAGCATTGCTGCCGAAAACTATCACACCACCTGGAAGGAGCTATTAGATAGATATGATAATGTCCGAGCCCTCAAGCGTGAGTATTTTAAAGCAATTTTTTCGGTAGCACCTATGAAGGACGATTCCATAGAAGAGTTACGTCGCGTAACTGATGAGTTCACACGTCTCACCCAAGGAGCAAGTAAATTAAATGAACCTATCGATCACTGGGATACACCCCTTGCAAATTTGCTGCTCTATAAGTTGGATCGTGACACCGTTTTGGAATGGGAAAAATTTTCAGCTAGTGATGATGCCGATAAATTTCCCAAATTGGTTGAGTTCCTGCAAACTAGAATCAAAATTCTAGCAGCACCAGCCCAAGTTTCGTTGATCACTCCCAAACCAAGTACATCGAAGGTGGCCGGCAACAAGCAAACAAGGAGCTTGGCGAATGCCAGCGTAGCTTCTACATCCAATCGCTGCCACGCTTGTGATCAATCACACCTACTCTACCAATGTGAAGTTTTTAAAGCAATGAACGTTTGTGATCGACGAAAGCTGGTTAGCTCCAATAACCTTTGTTTCAACTGCTTCAGGAATGGTCATGCTGCAAAGAGCTGTAGATCTCAATACAAGTGTTATAAATGCAAACGCAATCACCATACATTGCTGCACCTAGAAGAACCTGCAATGAATAACGAGGGACGACCCATGATTCAACAAGTCGATTCGATATCTCATATTTGCACCAACGACTTTACCGTACTTTTACAGACTGCAATTGTTCAAGTGATCGATGATGATGGAAAATCTCATCAAGCAAGAGCGTTACTCGACTCTGGTTCAATGTCGAATTTCATGTCGACCGCATTGGCCAAGCGACTATCCAACAAAATGACAGACGCAAACATATGTATCGCAGGAATCGGTCAACGGGAAAGTAATATTAACCGCTCTGTCGAAGCAATCGTATCATCCAGTGTTCAACAATTTAGTATGAAGTTGCATTTCTTAGTCATCGATTCTCCAACAGCTGAGTTACCAACAGTTAAGGTTGATACCAAGAAGTGGAATATCAACAACATTGTACTAGCGGATCCATCATTCCATACACCTGGTCCTATCGACATTTTACTTGGTTGTGAAGCATACTGGTTGGTACATTGTCCAGAAAGGCTTTCTATTGCGCCAAATCATCCATCACTGATTAACACCAAATTCGGTTGGACAATAGCTGGCGCGGTTCCTATAAACCTGTTGACAATCGACAATCATCAAATGTGGCAACGCATCCAAACACGTTAGAAGCAAGCGTTCAACGATTTTGGGAACTGGATACGGTTCCTACCTCAAGTGTGCATCCCGAAGATCATGATCCGTGCGAGCAGTTATTTAAGACAACAACAGTTCGTAATGAACAGGGCAGATTCATCGTGAAGCTACCTAAATCGTCAGATCCTGCTGAAACTCTCGGTGAGTCTAGAAAAATAGCTGAGCGCAGATTCTACAATACAGAACGACGTCTGCAACGTAACCCCGTAATATATGAGCAGTACCGTCAATTCATGAAATCGTACGAGACATTGGGACACATGGCATTGGTACCAGAACCAGTAAATGACGCGATCGCTCATTGTTATCTGCCCCATCACCCAATTTTGAAGGATTCAAGTACTACAACGAAACTTCGAGTGGTCTTCGACGCGTCATGTCTTACTGAATCGGGTTATTCTCTCAACAACATCTTAAGGGTAGGTCCTACTGTACAACCAGACCTATTTTCTATCATCCTTCGGTTTAGAAGCTATGCAGTCGCCCTATCAGCAGACATAGAAAAAATGTACCGCCAGGTGTTGATTGACTCCGAAGACCAACCGCTTCAACGGATCCTATGGCGACCAAATGCAAATCAACCATTACGTTGTTACGAACTAAAAACAGTTACATATGGGACTGCTTCGGCACCGTTTTTAGCTACACGTGCACTAAACCAAATCGCTCTTGACTTATCATCGTCGCAACCTACCATCTCCGATGTTATTCAAAACAATTTTTATGTGGATGATTTTATGGCCGGTGCTCAAAATGAACAATCTGCTAGTACACTACAACAGACAATAACGTCAGTATTGAAAGAATACGGATTCATCTTGAGAAAATGGGCATCTAATTCGAACAACGTTCTAAACAACATAGCTGACGAAGATTTAGCCATACGAGAAAGTCATGACCTACTAGCAGAGGCCACTGTGACTACGCTAGGTGTTACATGGTATCCTCGAGAAGATGTCTTCAGCTACAAAAGTTTAAACCCACTGCCACCACCTGTTATGAACCGACGAAAGCTTCTCTCTTGTGTTGCTCAAATTTTCGATCCGTTGGGCCTGGTAGGTCCTGTGGTGTGTAAGGCGAAACTTATGATGCAACAAGCATGGTCTATTACGGATGAAAACGGGAAGCAGTACGAATGGGACAAACCATTACCATTGAAGCTACAGAACGCGTGGAAACAATTTCATCAAAACATCCATTTATTGAAAGAGCTGAAAATCCCACGTTACATCTTTGGAACGAATGTTGAGGAATATGAGCTGCATTTTTTCGGTGACGCATCGGAGAGGGCATATGGAGCGTGTTGTTATGTAAGAGTCGTAGCCAACAACATCATTCGTTCCAACTTATTGGTATCCAAGTCTAAAGTGTCTCCAATATCCACTCATCACACTATAGCCCGATTAGAACTATGTGCTGCTCTTCTATGTGTCCGACTTCTACCAAAGGTTCTAACAGCAGTAAAGGGTAATCCAACAAGAGTAATGTTCTGGACAGATTCAACAACAGTTCTTCAGTGGCTTCAAGCAACACCTTCAAGATGGAAAACGTTTGTTGCAAACAGAACATCACAGATTTTGGAAGCATCTGATGTTAGTCAGTGGCATCACGTTCCTGGGACGGACAATCCAGCTGACGAGCTGTCGAGAGGTTTGGATCCGACCGAACTCTCACACTCTTCCCGTTGGTGGTTTGGGCCATCTTGGCTGTCAGATACAAGCGACAAATGGCCTAGTACTTGTATTCCTAACACTGACATGTCTGTGGTCAATGAAGAATGTCGAAACTCAACAATTGTTGCCATGACCGCAGTTGCTAGTTCGTTTTATGAGAAGCTCTTCAACAGATATTCGAAGTTTTCGAAACTTGTTCGTGCTGTAGCCTATTATCGACGCTTCATTATCTACTTGCAACATCACCAATACAATAAGAAGACAGGTTCTCACCAGAAGCAAGTATTTTCGACATGGCTGACTACAGAGGAGCTTAAGACTGCAGAGAAATGCCTATGTTTGCTCCACCAGCAACAGATGTATCCTGAGGAACTACATGCCCTAAAGTCCAACCGGTCTTTACCTCGTTCCTCACCATTGAGATGGGTCAACCCGATACTGCAAGATGATGGGCTCATCCATGTTGGTGGACGATTGCGAAACGCCAATGTTCCTGCTGAAACGAAACATCCGATCATACTAGCGTCGAAACACCCACTTACATTGTTGTTGGTCAGAGATTGTCATGCCAAACTCCTACATGCGGGACCGCAACTTATGTTAGCTACACTACGACAAAGGTATTGGATACTCGGGGCAAGAAATCTCATCCGAAATACGTACCACCGATGCATCACGTGTTTTAAGAAGAGACCACCGTTTATCACTCAGCCAATTGCAGACCTACCATCAAGCCGTGTACAGCCAACAAGACCATTTGCAGCTTCAGGTGTTGATTACTGTGGGCCGTTCTTCGTAAGGTTTAACACCAGGCGCTCAGTTCCACGCAAAGTGTACATAGCCATTTTTGTATGCTTCTCTACCCGTGCTGTACACATCGAAGTTGTTAGTGATTTATCCACAGCAGCTTTCATCGCGGCTTTGCAGAGATTTATCTCACGACGAGGGAAGGTGGATCAACTCCATTCTGACAACGGCACAGCCTTTAAAGGTGCTTCACATCAGCTACATGAGCTTTATACCATGCTCAAGGCGAATCCGAAGGCGAGAGAGAGCATCTTCAGCTGGTGTGCGGTAAATGAAATCACCTGGAAGTTTATTCCACCAAGAGCACCACATTTTGGAGGACTGTGGGAGGCTGCGGTCAAATCAGCAAAGACACACTTGGTAAAGGAACTTGGGACAACGCCTATCATCTACGAGGATTTTGTGACCTTATGTACACAAATAGAAATGTGTCTCAACTCGCGTCCTTTGACACCAATTCCAACGGATACAGAAGACATCGAGGTGTTGACGCCTGGACATTTTTTGGTTGGTTCAAACTTCCAAATGGTTCCCGAAGCTGATTTGACCAAGATTCCTGACAACCGCTTAACTCATTGGAAACACACTCAAAAGATGTTGCAGTCGATCTGGTCACGGTGGTACCCTGAGTATCTTCAGCAATTGCAAGGACGAACAATCAACAAGCGCCATCCTATCGTCAACATAGAAGTAGGAAGAGTTGTTGTCTTGAAAGAAGACAACATTCCTCCAGCCCAATGGCCACTTGGTGTCATTACAACTCTACATCCTGGCAAGGACAATGTTGTTCGTGTGGTTTCTCTACGAACACCTCGAGGAAGGATCATTACAAGGCCAGTCACTCGGATTGCCTTACTACCCATCAATGATGAGTTGAAATAAGTACCTTATTTCAAGGTGGCCGGAATGTTGATGCCATAAAGGCGTCTTTGAAGTACTGAATCACAATATTATAAACAGCTTGCTAAAGAAAGTTTTCACTTGACATTTATATTCAAGCAAATCACGAACTCCAATAAAAAGAAGAAGAATTGTGACAACTACGAAGGTCGAGTCTCGTGTTTTTATAACCGGAGAAGAAAAACCGCAGATTTTAACCATTTTTGTCTGTTATTATCATATACTCAAAATCAAAAATAGGAATGAATCCGTAGCAATAGACAGGCTTAAACCAGCATTTCAAACAACTTCCATAGAACAAAATACTTCGTTGAAAAAAATGTTCATTTTTGTTCGTGACTCCGTCACTGGGGGGGGGGGGGGGGGTCCTGTGGTGATCTAGCATAAAATCTGCTATAAAATAAATCAGTACTCCGAAGCGATTGCCCATCACCACAGAAGCCCGGAACGAAACAAGTCAGTAGAAGTAGGCCCACACTAGGCGTAGAACATAAAATAAAAAGAAGAAGCGCGATTAGACGCGAGGATAGTTAGGGCACAGAACGCGAGCGCGACACACCGTTCAAGCACACACCGTCAATAAAGACAATAAAGTGGAAGTCAGAAGAACTTCACACGCTAAAACTCTCAATAGAGTAGGACCAACGAATTGTAACTGGATCGTACTGCTTAAATTTCTGTTTATCGACAAGTTTATGTTTCATCAAATTACAACAGTAACGCTTACAAGTTCCATCATTGTAATGGACGAACCTTGGAAAGGCGACGAACATAATGTTGTAAAATTATTATTACGCAGCACAACATGTTACATGACACCGACATGACAACTCACAGGAAAGTGTTGCTACGAACGTTCGGCATCAGAAACTAAGTCAGAGATTTTTCAGCTCAACAGGAAAGAAAAGATTTGCTATACATCCGAAACACAGAACTTGTGAAATATTCCGTGCATCTGACACTTTTGGCCTTGAAACATTCTTTATACCGGAAGCAAGTTAGGGACTAGCTAGATCACAACAGAATCAAGCAAATATCAGGAACAAAACAATGAGGTGAACTACCATAGCAAGATTGATATCCGGTATTTGGAACAATGTGATCAGAGAGCCTTTTTCTTATGAATTAGCTTGGACCTATCTGTGAACCAGTAGACTGTTTCAGAAACAAACTAATATTTTTTTATATTTTCCACAGAGAATGTCAACAAGAACCAAATGGCATGATGTGAAGGAGACCGATTATAAACCTGGACGCTGAGTGCGAAATAAAAACATTGAGTGCGAAACAATAGGCTGAGGGCGAGATTAGAACGCTGAGGACGAAATTAGAACGCTGAGGGCGAGATTAGAACGCTGAGTGCGAAAAGCTGAATGCAGATATTGAATCGAAGTGAAAGCGTGAACAATCCTAGGAAATGGTATAAGCATGTCGGCACAGTACAAAAATGAATAAACGGTAACATGCATCAAAGTGCGAAAATAACTCCATTCGAGGCTCTTTTCGGAGTAAAAATGCGAAACAAAGAAGATTTTAATAAGATTGCAAGGTTAGAGATGCAGCTAGTGCAAGTATTGAGGAGGCATAAGTAGAAAAAACACACTGTTACGATCTAAGAGCCAGAAAGGCATGTAAATATCAAAACGGGGATATTGTATTGATTCAAAAAACACAGTTCAATCCAGGCAAGAAATGTGCCACAAAGTTTTTAGGTACATATAAAGTTATGGAAGGTATGCCAAACGATCGGTATCGAGTAAAAAAAACAGGTGAAGTACCCAATATAACAACGACCGCGGCAAGTTACATGAAACGTTACCACGTAGACGAAGAGAGCCTGTGAATCCTTTCGAGAAGAAAGTGGAAGTCAGGAGAGCATGTGTGGTAGTGTTTAGGGCGATGAGAGAGTCAAGGAGCGATGCAAGAGCGGTGAGAGGGAACAACGGAAAGAGAGAACGAAAGAGAGGCGAAAACTTATAAAAAGAGGGAAGAGCGGTCCGGAGGATAGTCGCACACGGAAATTATAAGAATAAACAAATAATTTGTGCCATCAATTCTTTACATGTTTGTTATGTATCAAGTGAGCTTGTTTGCTCTTTTTTATGGAAACAACCTACTACTAGTAGAGATAGACGAAACCATTTAAAAACAAAATATTTAAATAAGAGCAAGTCCTTAACGACCAAGGAATATTCAGCGAATTCCCAAAAGAAACCTTACAGTTTGCAAACCTAAAATTGGAACAAGAGATCTTTTTTTATTCATAAGGAACGGCCTGGACGTATTGCTTAAAGCTAAATTACAAATATTAGTACAATTCTCAAGAGATCTTATTCTTATCTTGCTCTAGAAAACCTCAACTGATTCGAGCAAGGTCAGCGGAAAACCTCATCAGCTAATATCGGACCACGGGAATGCCCGACATATGAGGTGCACTGCTGATGTGGTGACAGGTTTGGCAACGAGGTTCTGTGATGTTGAGAACCCCTGGAACGTTTGACAACCGCGTTTGACGAAGATAGGGCGGGCAAATAAAGCGTCATTCGGAACAAAACAGTTAAATTGTCTAGACGTGTTTTCCAGAACCACAGGTTCAACGAGCACAAACCCGGTTACAGAAAACGCACGGTCGTCAGCAGCACTCTAGCCGATATCCAGAACATCGCCCGGATGCCGCAACGTATACTCCCCAACACTAACGTACGTATGTATCTTGGCGACTATTCGTCTATATTTTAGCATTTTTTTACATTTTTTCCATCGGACCCCCGAATCGGTTTAAGCTATGCCTAGCTAGAGGTGACGAGTAAATAGAGTATCAAACACATTAATAATATCTCTATAAACCATAACAAAATTTAGGAAAATCAGAAACACAAAGAGCATGAAGTATTAAACCAGTACAAACATCGATCTTTGATATTCACTGGTCTAGGAAGTATGTTGCGAATGCGGCAATACAAGAAAAAAAATAGAGGAAAGCAAGCATGCACGAGTAAAGGTAATCATTTCAAAATTATAACATTGTTAAGAAACGTGAGTATCGAATCAAACTCTGACGAAAGTCACAAACGTTCCATCGTTTCCGAACAAAATCTGACGGCAAAATTATAATATGTCAAAAATCCAACGCATGGAGGGCATAAGCATGCAAAAAGCACCTTAAAACATAAGCGCGGTACGCGGTCGCATGATCAACGAAGGTTTACATTACATCTTAGGGCCAACGCTATAGCATATGCGGCATGACGATAGATGTTTACTTTAAGGTATTAATTAATAAGTATAGATGTTTACACAAGTATCAGCAAAAGGTGCACGGCCGCAATGACAGATGATTCAGATTACAGGCGTAGCTCAAGCCAGTAACCCTTTGTATGAGTGGAAAGAACAGTAAGATCTCATCGACATAAAAGGCTACATCCTGCTTCGGCAAATAAAGATAGTAAGAAGAAGAAGCAATTGCTCAGAACAGTGTTAAACAAGAAATACACGCCATTACTTCTTTCCCTTCAAGTATTAAATTGTGACTCTCAGTCGACAGAATACTATTTGGTGCAAAAAAAAAGCGTACGGTGGAACTTTTATCTTTACGTATATACATTAACTCATATCTCGCTGTCTCTTTCTAGCTGTGCCTTACAGCGATTGAAATCCGTATAATGGAACAGTTGAAACACACAGAGAAATTTTAAACATGAATAATGGGAAATTTTAAGTTCGGTATAGAAAAAATTACACACTATTCCCTTAGTTGTTTTTCCAACCTAAGATATCGCAGAACGAAAGTGATGGCGTGGGTGGCTTCTAAAACTTGAGAAACCATTGTATCGAACCATTTTTATGTTTGGCAAAACTAACTATGTAACCCTAACCCCTAAGATGCCTTTCTATACAATGATGTCGCGGAAGGAATGTGATGTGATGAAATGTGAAGTAGCTGAAAAAGCATTTTTTTACCCGTCCAAATTTTTAACAAATTTCGTCAACAACTGCAGTGCCCGCAGCTATCGTGTACTGAAGCTATATGACCCAGTCTTTTTAAATTATGGAGACAGTATCACACTATTCTTCCCAACAATCTAATATAGGCAATATAGTAATGTCAGTGACAGTCATACAGAAACTTATTTTGCTAGTGGATTTCCCGTAACAGCATCCTCGCTCACTCGATCTTGAGTATTAGCATCCGACATATTCACTTTGGTATTGTTAAGCCCTTTGTTAAGCGTCATAAGGTCATCAATTTTATAAAACCTCAATGGCATAAAATTGATTTTTACTAAATCCGGCTCCGGTCGTTGATGAGAATCCTGCAGTCCTCGACTTGCAACACTGAGGCCGAATCTGTAACACCTACAGCATCTTTGCCGGAAGGTGAATTGTGGGTCGTGTAGACCGTTTCGGCACGATTAATAACGTCGCCTCCCTTACCTTTGTTCTCTTTGTCGCAAATTTCCATGTCCGGCTACACCACTTCCTCGGGTTTGGGGATTTCGGTAATCGATGGTGATGTTTCTTCGGTATCGAGCAACGATGGCGAACGCGCTGGACCAATATGCAAGGTACTCATTTTCTAGTCTCTTTTTTTTCTAGTCGCCACATGCAGCCATCCTTTACCGCATTTTCTCGCAATTCCATTGCTTCGCGTTGCTTGATATGGCAGCTACGCAACCTTGTATCCAATTTCTTTATCTGTTCTCTACATATATGCAGACGAGAAAAGAAAAAAGTTGTTATTTAATTAAATTAAATTATTATTAATTAACATTGCCATTGCTATTACTATAACAATTGCCTAACAAGTTTTATATGATCAGCACCCAAGTGTCTTGTAAGATGGGTATATATATATATATATATATATATATATATATATATATATATATATATATATATATATATATATATATATATATATATATATATATATATATATATACATACATCATCGGGCGAGTATCTTCAGTTAAGGACAGGTTGTAAAGTATATGAAAGTAATTTTGGATACCGCGACATAGTTACAAGAAATCCTCAAGTTAAAAGAAAAAATACAAGAAATAGAACTCCAAACTACAACCTAACCATGTACACATAGAATATAGTCCTATGCATTTGTTGAAACCTACAAAAATTTTAGTGTGATAATACCACCCGTAGCAACGAAACAAGGATGTAAGGATAGAATATTTACATAAACATCACGACATTGCATCGAAATCGATTCCACAGCGCAAGCAGAATCGTTCATCAAACGGCACATTGAACAAGACAA
Organism: Anopheles stephensi; assembly: GCF_013141755.1. Lineage (NCBI taxonomy): Eukaryota > Metazoa > Arthropoda > Insecta > Diptera > Culicidae > Anopheles > Anopheles stephensi. Next base: position 19,679,404 of record NC_050201.1, on the reverse strand, counting down.
ATCGTGAATGCATTAGTGTACACCCAGCACGACCAGCACGGAAATGCGACTCCGTTTGTAACTTCTATAATCTATGATATTGGTTTAAAAACTGCATGGATCACTATCATCTCATTTCACCTGTTTGACGATTAGAGATTGAAAAGCCGCTTGCGCTCCATTTAAATTGACTGGCAAACCTAGCCACCGATTTTTTTTTTTGTAGAAAAAAATCCATAAATTATATTCGAATAACATGCTATACACTTAACAAATCTTGTTTGTAGCCGATTGTAAAGCCTTTCGTTCACAGCCGACACTGGAGCCGTTGCTCTGTACCGGTGCGCCCATTACTAATGCTCCTTAGCGAAACAAATAATACATTATATAAAAATAGATGCTTTAGCAATACGGCCAGACCGTTCATCATGAATAAAAAATAAAAAAGATATTTTCATCACAGTGCAATATCAAAAACTCAAATAAAAATAAACTATTCTTCGTGTTCAACCCAGTTAGAATGTTACTATCCGTATAAAAATTAAAGTTACTAGTACAAAAAAAAATAATGAGGATAAAAATGAAAAATAAGCGTTGACGATCGTCGAAAGTTACAAATTACACCATATAACTAATGAAAATTATATTCTTGAATACCGTAAATAATAATTTAAAGTAAAATCAAACCATCATTGCTCGTGCATTCGCGTTTCATTTATTTCTTAAAAAGAATGAAGGTCTATGATACTGTTACTAATTAAATATAATTGCAAAATTGCTAACTTACTTGTAATATGACACCAGCTTGTTCACCCACTCTGCGCTTTTGGAAGCCATCTCATTTTCCAAATAGCGAATACGACACAATGCTTTATCGACCTATTCATGTAGCTCGCCGTTTTGCTCCTTAAGCATAATCACACGGTCATACTCGATCAAATTAATGCACTGTCGGTACAGCCTTTCGGATTGCTGGCTCATATAGCGCAACTGCTGTATCTGTCTCGGACAATTCGCGTGCTCTAACTTCAGTTTATTGTAAGACGTTTTCATCTTCGAAAGTATCGTCAGTAGTTTATTGCGCTGGTCGGCAACCTCACCGAACAGGGAATTTCCTTTGGTGTCTGTGTAAATCAAAACAATAACCAGCAATATGAATATGCAGGTGCCTTTGCGTTGGCGAAAAACTTCGCAAACTTACTTCTTTGTCAGAGCCGGCTCGTATTCCTGCGAGCTAAGCGGAAAGCAATGCATTCTCTTGCGGGGCAGTTTCAAGCAACGCGCGCAACTCATTGGTTTCTTCTCTATTTGTTAGCAGTTCCGTCTTCTTGCATTCCAAGTGTTCCTTCAGCATTTGGAGTTCCTCGGTAATTTCGTCGATTTTCCACTTTGTGAGAAGTCATTCGTAGCACATGAGTTTGTGCTGGAGCGTTTCCAGTTCGGTCTGATATTGTTTTTCCTCGTTTTCCCAGTTCTGTTTTATTCTTGTCAAATCCTGTTCGTCGAACATAATCGGTGCGTTGGAAACAGACAGTTCGACCTGCATGTTGCTCGTGTACGTCTGCTTTAATTTTTTCAATTATTGATTCTTGAATTTTAAGCTGATTCTCGTTCTTTTGGTGAATTTGTACCTTTTTCCTAGCAGATTTTGTCACCACTTGTTCCAGCTCTTCAGACAAATCTATGATCATGTTGCTAGCTACCTCAAACTTGCTCTTCACGGCGTGCAACTCTAGGTGAAGCTCGTCATTTTCCGCTCGTAGTTATTCCATGGAAAAAGACTTCTCCATTGCGGATCACTGATTAGCAGTTCAACACTTACACGCGTTGTAAATAATAGTTCACACTGAGCACAAACCTTCTGCCACACTAGCCGTAGTCTAACTTCAATGCGCACCTAGATCACCTAAACCGGGAGCGTTTCTAGAATCGTTGATAATCACGCATTATCCGAAATAAAACAAATTTGACAGCGCCCCATTGACAGTATCTTAACAAAATAGATTAAGCACTGTTTACACGTAGCGAAGGTTTAATTCACATAATGTCAAGGTGTATGTAGTTAGAAGGTGGATTTTTATCGATTTGACAGGGCGACATTTTAGTCGAGTTATGTCAGAGTTTGTTTACAAAAACATATGGTATGGGGCAACAAACATGAACAAACAGCCTCGATTCTCAATCCCTTGAGCAATTTCGCTAATTTATGGGTCATCTTCGCATATTAAGTGTTGTCCCACAGACGATTGACGATATTTGGTTGCATTTTTCGTCAAAAAATCGCAAGCGATAACACCACCGGCGCCGCCTCCGACGCTGCCATCACTCTTCTCAATACCCTTCTCCTTGATCACCAAGGAACTGTTATGTCAGGTCGAGAAATGTCAATTTGCGCTAAACAACTCTACCTTCTATATCTACATACCTTGATATCCATGCGAAATCCTTTTGACACTTCACCGAGATCATCAAAATTGAAATTGAGAAAAAGAAGAAGAAGGAATAAACCCAAACAAAACAAACCGACAAAGCCGGCAAAGCAACGGTATGGTATTAAAAATCTTTAATTTTACATGTTATTTCGAAAATAACTTTCTTGTTTTATGTTTTGAGAATATATTTGAAAATGTAAATAAATACCGCAAAGTAATTACCCAAGTTATCTGTTCTCCCTGTTTTCGTAAATGTTTTGGTAAATATATTCGTTAACGAATTATCCTCGAAAAGATTTACGAGATTCCAAATTATTTCGAGGATAATTTGTTTTTGTTTTGATTCTGTTTGTTTACATTTTGAATGAACCCTGTCATAAAATGAACCGGAACCATGTTCATCGAATGTAAATAAACAAAAGTTCACTATCCTCGAAAAATCTATGTTTCGATAAAATTTTCGAGGATAGCCATGCATAATGTAAACTAATATGGGAGGATAAGTTTTTGTCAATGTATTGTGTCTTGTCGTGTCTCGTCATGTGTGTTCGGGGGTTCCTCTATTCTTGTATTTGCTCTTTTTTCTCCTGATTTTGCTTTGCTTCTCTTCATGTCCGTAGACTCTTCGCGTTGTGTGGTGGTATTATGTTTGTGTGTAACAACGGAACTTTCGCTGTAAGGTTGGAGGGAGGGGGTGGGCGTCGAGTGTGTTGTTTATCAGCTGTGATCTGTGCGTGTGAAACTTTTTCGGTGTGCTGAAACGGGTGAGTGAGAGTAAGATTATAAACAGAATGCCGTGTGCATGTATACCACAGCCTGAAGACTGAACCACCAGACTTGCTCAGAGCAGGAATGATGTACACGTAATATAAATTGGAGCGTGGTACGCTTGCGCGTCATGGTGTAGTTAAGAAGAAAAAAAGAAGCAGTGCTACAGTCGTACTAGACTCTGGAATGACTTGTATTGGTTGAACTTTTCTTATTTTTCAGATTCAAAAATCGGTAAAAAGGTAAAATAGAGTCCCAAACAAAGATTTGACAGTTCGAAAATGGTCAGGTCTATTGCACACGCGATGCGTGTTTTGTCAATCGGAGGGGGGATGTTTGTTTACATTTTGCATTTGGATTGTTTTCGTGCAGGGAAGTGATCGTTTATTTTCCTCGACCTTTTTTAAGATTTTTGACTAATGAAGCGCCTATATTGGTTGCTGTTTTAAATTGTTTCAGTTATATTCTACGATACGTCAATGATACGTCGCATACATTTAGTGAAAACGTGTTTGGGCTGCGTGTAGATACTTTGCTGCTTTGCTGCGGACCGGTTCAACTGCCGGTCGGATGTTTGTTACCGGAGGATGCAGAGGTGGCTGTTTAAAGCAACAGTGGCCGCACCGTAACCAGCGCTAGCATCTATGACGATGCGCCTTAACAGCCGGCAATTCTATCAGTATGCGTTTCATACTGGTGTTCTTGTGGTACAATGTGCAACTGATTTTTTTTCCGCCGCCGGAAGTAGCAGCATCCCGTTAAATGTTTGCTGCCGGATTATGGAGCAGAATATGTTACCTCCTGGATGTTGCTAACCTTTGGCTAAACCGGAGAAGAGCCCCTGTTCTTGTATGATTGTGTACACCATTGTATGATTGTGCACTTGCACGCAGACAATATTTTTGTTGATAAATCCCGTGATAAATTATGTGTGATTAATCTGTAATAAAAGATGTGATCGTACACCTAACGCGAACGTGTTTTAAACATATTTTAGTGTGACACATCCGAAACCGTTTTGGTATTAAGGCTCTAGTGGAGCCGGGTGTGTTGTATTCTTTAACTTTTTAACGGATGTAACGTTATGCAATCACCGGAAAGGATCGGCGGAAGGCTATCATACAGAAAATTACGTACGATATTCATATATCTGTCCTGCTTTACAAGCCGTCTACCATGCTGATCGATTTCCTTGCAAGCTGGGCAGGTCATTCTATTTTAACATTACAGGATCGCAGTCTAACACATGGCGGTAGGTACCGGCTGCGTTAAGGTAAAAGGTTCGTGCCCTCGTCTCTGATTCTACTGGAATTTCGAACCGTTTAGCAGTTCGTACGTTAATTAAACGGACCGGCTAGCTTACTGGCTCAACAACTGGCGCCTAACAGTGGACCTTGTGCTTGCTGATCATTATTTCAAAGTTGAATAAGACGGACAGCCTGTCTTTATTCAACAGACTCCTAATAATTTCTTTCCATCCATCCGAAGAAAAAGTAAAAATTTTATCAAAAATTGAATATACAAGTCGTTTCTGAATTCTGAAAAATATTTTTTTCATGCTCACCTTCCTTATCGAGTTACCAAATTCCGTACCTAGGCACCACCTCTTGGAATAAAGACAAACGATGCCACTTCATACATTTATCAGATTTTTTTCAATATCCACCAATGCAGTGTAGTCATGAAAACTGATGAGACTCTATAATGAAATGAAATGATAAAATAAGGTTTTATTCGAACACAAAAGTGTTACCAAACTGAAATGAAACTTTGGATTGGTCTATTGAATTGAACTTTGTTTTTTCTAGTTCTCGGATTAAATTGAAAGTCTATCTATTTACCACGGTTTAATGTAATGGTTGCTTGTTTAAAAAAGAAGCAAACAATTGAACTTCAATTGAATGCAGACGTATAACATTAAATAGAAGCGCATAAATGATCCCTGCTGTATTTCTTTAATTTTTCGAACCTCACTAGCATTTATTCCCAATCTGCTCGTTAAAGGATCTTGCTACACGTGCCGGCTTCTATTAAATTCCGGCACTATGTTAAATCGTTCAATGCTTTTTTTTGGTTTATTGCACAAAAAACTACTCGAGTGCTCAATACATTAACATTATTCCAATGCGTTGATGATCTACATTCATATGCCAACTGTTGATCAAAGAGTCAAAAATATCACCCAGTATGTAAAATAAATTGTAAGATATTTAAGTAACAAAACTTGTTTTTATATTCATGTACAACGGCCCCGCCGTAATGCTACAAAACGATAATCTTATCTAGTAAAAATAAAATTAGCAATACTTCACTGGCAACTCATGGTTTCATAATATAGCAGAGGTTAATTATGTCAAACCCGATGTTGGTTTAATTTTCATTTTACAGATACAATTTCTTTATTACTTAATTAATCCTGATTTAGATACCGAATCACAATACAGGGCTCATGCTGTTCCTAAGTTACATCAACGCTCTCACCATCATCCCATCCCACCAATGGGATGTACAGCCGAAAGTGACGCCAGTTGTGTCCGACCAAATACCAAGTTATAAATTTTTATTAAAGCATGAAACTTCGGCCTGAATAACTAAATCATTTACATTTTATGAAACATTATGTTTCATAAATGTATAAAGCAAAAGAAAAACTATTCCAAGTAATTTTTGTTCTAATTTTTGTGAAACCAAATCTACACATATGTACGCTCCAAAAAGTGGAATGCGAATGGTCTGATGTTTCTAACATATGAAATGTCATGAAAGATTTTTATCCAAAGCCTTCTCAGTTGTGTTTATTCGTCGCGTATCATTCAGCCACGTGTTTACTGAGAATTTTCTGAAAGTATTTTCATACTAAATGTTAATGGCTAATCCACCCTTTTCTTCTTGCGGCAAAAGGCGCTGCCGGGTGATGTGAAAGATATTCATTAACAAATTCTACTTTTTCAAACATTTACTGCTAGGTGTGTTGTAGCTCTGTTATTCTTAATTCTTGGGTATAGCTTGGTTGCAATTCATTATGGCTATGAGACGAATTTTTTAAATGAGTCTCTATAAAATGTAAATCTTGTTAAAGAAACAATAAATTTAATTCAAAATCAATAATCTCGCATTGTTTATTGCTACACTTTGCCAAAACCATTTGAATTTAATTTTTTCTGCGTATATGGTAGGTATGAGAATAAGATTTATAGTAGTTTTTATGCCGATAGGTGATCTATAAGTCGGATCATACTGTGCTACCTTATGCTCCGCTATTGAAGACTATATTACAATCAAATGAAAAAATAAATAAAAAAACACACACGTAAGGTTATTTGAAATATTTATTATACTAACAATTTAAGTTGAATCGATACAATTTTGAAAAATTAAAATGCATTTTTTTCATTTGGTAATCATGTACTTCAGGACATCAAGGAGACAAAAATTTCGTGAATGCAGCAGAAAAGTTGATATTCATCAAGCATATCTGTGTGCACCAGTTTTGAATTTGTCTCATTTTTTTTTTTTTGAGAAACGCTTTCAACCATCTTCATAAGCTATTATTTATTTTTTTATGCATGAGAAGCTTTTATTTATTTGCCTGTGTACAAATATAAGTTATACACGCTTGAGATGAGAAAGACAATGGGGTGGTTAAATTACCATGCAAATACACAATTATGTGTTAGGTTATTATTTCGGTTGTAGTATCCATCTCCAAACATGTAAATATTATTTACAAGGGACAGATAAGTGGTTCAGATATGGCCTCACCAGAGTTATACTAACACCTGTTTGTTCTAAAATAAATCAATAAAAAGTTTTGAAAAATCATAAAACATTTTATTTTTAAATACACCTGTTATACTTACGTCACAATTCTACACACAGTTTAATTATTCCTTTTTTGCACTATTAAAATGTATCAAAAATAAAATTGATGGAGACCAAAGATTTTTTTTGGATGAATACATAAGCGTAGAGATCATTTGACATTTTAAAAATATAGATTTCCACGAGTACCTTTCGGAATCGGAAACCTACCATATAAGAGCAAAAACAATTTTCAGAAAGCTAAACCTATAGAAAGTAAAGTATAATACAGCAATAAAGTTTCAGGAATTCATCAAAATTAACAGCTTTTAAAACACAACTAACTTACACGAGCTTAAGGGTTTTTTATTTTGCTTCTAGAAAAGACTCAAATATTGAAAGAGTGAAGTGCCTAGCTCGCTTTGATTGACTGATTATTTTGCTCTATTTTAATCAGTAAATTATTTTTAAGTATTTCTATAAAAGTCTCCCGTACGTAAGGCTGACTACCTTTTCTACGGGTAAAATTAAGTCACAGAAAGCCAGAAATGGTAGGCCGAGACCTCTCGAGGTTGTAGTGCAAAAGAAGAAGACTATAAAAGTGTATTGTGTTATTTTCACACTAGAATCTTGATTTGAGCAATTCATGTAAACCGATTATTTGCGCCTTATAGGCAACCCGCATGCCATTCCCGAAGGCGGCCACGATCGAATGAATTAATGGAATGCATGCTATGGGTCTAGAATATGAATAAAGATCCCTCAAAAAAGAACAATCAAGCAGTGCACACGTTTCTTACAACACCTCTTAAGACATTATTCTTAGATTTCTCCACGGCTCTCCCCCGAAGTATATTGATAAGATAATTTTATAAATTATTCCATATTTTTCCAACTTTTTGAGCATCTTCCATGCCACATCCAATTTTGAAAATATATAAGGAAGGCCTTATAAAAAAATGGAATGAGTGTTGAATAAAAATTAATGTAGTATTATAAATTAAAAAAAAAAGAAATCGTCGATCGTAAAAACTTAAACCCAAATTCACAATTTCTAACACGTCTATTTGGCCTTCTATAGCTTTCTATGATTTTTGTTACCGGTAACTGGATGATAGTCAGTCTTGCACACCCCCGGACCGCACCAATAGCATAATAGCATGCCAAAAAAGCACGATACGTCATTATTACATTTAGCTATCACATCAAGCTTTTGTTTTATTCCCAAAATCAGATGCTTGTTTAGTTTGATTAGTTAGATGAAACATATCGTAGACATGAGCTCTATTTAAAAATTAATTTACTAGATGGATAGAATTTACTAGATAGAATTCAATATTTATAATTACAACAACCCGTAAAGACAAGCTTCGCGTGTATGGTACGACATTTTGTGAATGATTCTGTGAAAAACCAGTCAGTAAATAATCAGTTGACATTTGATAACTTACATCAAAATTTATTATAATTTCTATTTCATTTTCAAGGCATATGTTCGAGGTTGAAACCATGTTTTCAACCACTTACCAGTTCATGTAAATAATATTTAAATATTTAGAGATGGATTCTACAACCTGACCGAATGCCTAAATAATAATGAACTCGAGGGTTTTTTGGTATTTGCATGGTAGTATTAACCACTCCATTGCCTTTCTGCGTCCATGTAATTATAACAAGCATTTGTATATACGCTAAAAAATAATAGCTTATGGAGAGGGTTGAATGCATTTCTCAAAAAATAAGAGACAATACAGAAAAATCTCAAATACATATACAAGAAGAATATCAATGTTTCTGCTGTAATGAGGACACTTGTGTCTCCTTCTTACCCTGAGAATCATGTATAGAATGCAAAAAAAAAGTTCCCCAGTATCTCGTCTAGTAATATGGTACATAGAGAAGCACAGCAAACATACGGAACATTTAGCGGCATAATAAATACAGCAAACATTATTATCATTCTTACCATAGGTGTACTTTAAATTAAATTGAAATCGGTAGAACTATTATCGAGGAATTTTGAAATAGACACTTCGACAGTATAAATTTTAAATTACTGACTAAATTCCTTAATACTTGCTGAAAACATAGTCTTTAATGAACAACCTCGATTCCCATCACGAAATGCCACCAACCTATAGGAGCCAAGCATAGAGTCGGATTTAGAATAACACAACTAAGAGTAAATGATTGGGAAACTTGGATTTGTTAATGAATATCTTTCACATTACCCGGAAGCGCTTTTTTCCGGAAGAAGAAAAGGTTGGATTAGCCATTAACATTTAGTATGAAAATACTTTCAGAAAATTCTCTGTAAACACGTGGCTGAATGATACGCGACGAATAAACACGACTGAGAAGGCTTTGGATAAAAATCTTTCAGGACATTTCATATGTTAGAAACATCAGACCATTCGCATTCCACTTTTTGGAGCGTATATATGTGTTGATTTGGTTTCGCAAAAATGGAACAAAAATTACTTGGAATAGTTTTTCTTTTGCTTTATACATTTGTGACACGCAATGTTTCATAAAATGTAAATGATTTAGTTATTCAGGACGATGTTTCATGCTTTAATAAAAATTTATAACTTGGTTTTTGATCGGACCCAACTGGCGTCACTTTCGGCTGTACATCCCATTGGTAGAATGATGGTGAGAGCGTTGATGTAACTTAGGAACAGCATGAGCCCTGTATTGTGATTCGGTATCTAAAGCAGGATTAATTCATTAATAAAGAAATTGTATCTGTAAAATGAAAATTAAACAAACATCGGGTTTGACATAATTAACCTCTGCTATATTATGAAACCATGAGTTGCCAGTGAAGTATTGCTAATTTTATTTTTACTAGATAAGATTAACGTTTTGTAGCAATACGGCCAGGCCGTTCTACATTAATTAAACACACAAGTTTTGTTACTTAAATATCTTACAATTTATTTTACATACTGGGTAATATTTTGGACTCTATGATCAACAGTTGGCATATGTATGTAGAACATCAATGCATTGGAATAATGTTAATGTATTGAGCACTCGAGTAGCTTTTTGTGCCGGCACGTGTAGCAAGATCCTTAAACGAGCAGATTGGGAATAAATGCTAGTGAGGTTCGAAAAATAAAAGAAATACAGCAGGGATCATTTATGCGCTTCTATTTAATGTTAAACGTCTGCATTCAATTAAAGTTCAATTGTTTGCTTCTTTTTTAAACAAGCAATCATTACAATAAACCGTGGTAAATAGATAGACTTTCAATTTAAATCGAGAACTAGAAAAACCAAAGTTCAATTCAATAGACCAATCCAAAGTTTCATTTCAGTTTGGTAACACTTATGTGTTCGAATAAAACCTTATTTTATCATTTCATTTCATTATAGTCTCAACAGTTTTCATGACTACACTGCATTGGTGGATATTGAAAAAATCTGATAAACGTATGAAGTGGCATCGTTTGTCTTTATTCCAAGAGGTGCTGCCTAGGTACTAGGCTACTTCCAAGAGGAAGTTGGTTACTAGATCAGGAAGGTGAGCATGAAAAAAATATTTTTGAAAGTTCGGAAACGACTTCTATATTCAATTTTTGATAAAATTTTTACTTTTTCTTCGGATGGATGGAAAGAAATTATTACGAGTCTGATGTATAAAGACAGGCTGTCCGTCTTATTCAACTATGAGCTACTTTTCAGCAAGCACAAGATCCACTGTTAGGCGCTAGTTGTTGAGCCAATAAGGTAACCAGTCCGTTTAATTAACGTACGAACTGCTCAACGGTTCGAAATTCCAGTAGAATCAGAGACGAAGGCGCGAACCTTTTACCTTAACGCAGCCGGTACCTACCGCCATGTGTTAGACTGCGATCCTGTAATATTAAAATAGAATGACCTGCCCAGCTTGCAAGGAAATCGATCAGCATGGTAGACGGCTTGTAAAGCAGGACAGATATATGAATATCGTACGTAATTTTCTGTATGATAGCCTTCCGCCGATCCTTTCCGGTGATTGCATAACGTTACATCCGTTAAAAAGTTAAAGAATACAACACACCCGGCTCCACTAGAGCCTTAATACCAAAACGGTTTCGGATGTGTCACACTAAAATATGTTTAAAACACGTTCGCGTTAGGTGTACGATCACATCTTTTATTACAGATTAATCACACATAATTTATCACGGGATTTATCAACACATATTTTGTCTGCATGCAAGTGCAAAATCATACAATGATATGATATGGTGCACATGCCGGCAGCACACCGATTCCTTTTAATAAAGAACAGGGGCTCTTCTCCGGTTTAGCCAAAGGTTAGCAACACCCAGGAGCTAACATATACTGCTCCATAATCCGGGGACAAGCATCCAACGGGATCCTGCTGCTTCCGGCGGTGGAAAGAATTCGGTTGCACATTGTACCACCACCAGTACACCAGTATGAAACGCATACTGATAGAATTGCTGTAAGAAACATCTAGGCTGTTAAGGCGCATCGTCATAGATGCTAGCGCTGGTTACGGTGCGGCCACTGTTGCTTTAAACAGCCACCTCTGCATCCTCCGGTAACAAACATCCGACCGGCAGTTGAACCGGTCCGCAGCAAAGCAGCAAAGTATCTACACGCAGCCCAAACACGTTTTCACTAAATGTATGCGACGTATCATTGACGTATCGTAGAATATAACTGAAACAATTTAAAACAGCAACCAATATAGGCGCTTCATTAGTCAAAAATCTTAAAAAAGGTCGAGGAAAATAAACGATCACTTCCCTGCACGAAAACAATCCAAATGCAAAATGTAAACAAACATCCCCCCTCCGATTGACAAAACACGCATCGCGTGTGCAATAGACCTGACCATTTTCGAACTGTCAAATCTTTGTTTGGGACTCTATTTTACCTTTTTACCGTTATCTGTTCTCCCTGTTTTCGTAAATGTTTTGGTAAATACATTCGTTAACGAATTATCCTCGAAAAGATTTACGAGATTCCAAATTATTTCGAGGATAATTTGTTTTTGTTTTGATTCTGTTTGTTTACATTTTGAATGAACCCTGTCATAAAATGAACCGGAACCATGTTCATCGAATGTAAATAAACAAAAGTTCACTATCCTCGAAAAATCTATGTTTCGATAAAATTTTCGAGGATAGCCATGCATAATGTAAACTAATATGGGAGGATAAGTTTTTGTCAATGTATTGTGTCTTGTCGTGTCTCGTCATGTGTGTTCGGGGGTTCCTCTATTCTTGTATTTGCTCTTTTCTCTCCTGATGTTGCTTTGCTTCTCTTCATGTCCGTAGACTCTTCGCGTTGTGTGGTGGTATGTTTGTGTGTAACAACGGAACTTTCGCTGCAAGGTTGGAGGGGGTGGGCGTCGAGTGTGTTGTTTATCAGCTGTGATCTGTGCGTGTGAAACTTTTTCGGTGTGCTGAAACGGGTGAGTAAGAGTAAGATTAGAAACAGAATGCCGTGTGCATTCTTGTATCGGTTGAAATGCTTGTATCGGTTGAAATTTTCTTATTTTTCAGATTCAAAAATCTGTTTGCTCTACAAAGTCGATGAGTGCATCTAATCAGGTAAATATAATTATATGCTTTTATCCCAGTTATCTGGCTTATAGTTTTTTTGCCTTTTAGTTCTGCAGCGCCATGGTGAACGTTGAGAGGTGTTAGCACGGAAGACAGAGCGGGAAAACGTTCACGACAACTATGCGGTGAGGAGGATATCAACGGATTGTGCATTTACAGTTAGTGGGTGAGCACACGCTGTACCTCGTAGGAGAACCTGGCCATGGGTATCGGAGAATGCATATCGTATGCCGGAATCGTGCTTGGCCTTGAACACTGACTCTGCTCGATCACGGGTTCCAAATTGGTCATTACGTTACCGGCGGCTTGCCAGCAATCAGCATTGGGTGTTCTTTTTCCGTTCAGTTCTTCCTACCGTCCTGCTGTGTATAAAGTGCCTTCCATTAACAGTAAGTTTGATCAATCATCATTCTACACAAATTTGTTTGCTTTTATTTAAGATCAATTTTGCATCTTTTAGTCTCCCGACAGCAATGGTTGCTGCTAGCACGGATTATGATGGTGCTGTTGCTGAAGAGGAATGTTGTGTTGCCTGGTTGCACTGGACAGGATGGTTCACACAGTGTAGTCGATCTCCTGTTGGTGTCGATTGTTCCCTTCGAGCCGGAGGCCCATCCCGACCGCTCAGTGCGATAGTGTTAGGTGCTAGAAATACAAGATGTAAATATAAAATGATTACTTTACATGTTAATACAGAAGAGGTGATTATATAGGTTATAGAATTACGGCTTTTACTTACTAATAAAAACATGAACGAGCGAAATGCATCACGTACATATTGCGCAGCTGAACCAGGCAAAGAAATGCTCCAGTGTCGTCCCCATTTTTGTCCGGAACATGGTCGTCGTGAAGGTTAATGTAGTAACGGTATTTGAAGGCATATCCTGAGCCGATCCCTGTGACGATCGAAAGATTCGCAGCATCCTTTCTTATTGACGAAATCATTGCCTGCATAAATTGCTCAAAACAAATCGCACGACTTGAAACCTAATAAAATTTTCCGCAACATTTATTGGCGGAAAAGAGATTTGGATCAACAATCACACAGTGAATAGAACGAAGACGATCGGCTTCGTTAACCTCTCCCTCTCTTCTAATCAAATCACGCATGAACTCTTACCCCTTCTCCATGAGCAGCCAGACCAAAAATCAGCGATCAAAGATACAGGGCTCGCCTATTCACTTTGCGATGCGAACGGCATATTTTGTACAAAGTGTTTCAATTTGTTATATACATTTTTTCGACAAAACCTACCGTCTTGACAAAAAATCATATCGAAAACCATGTGAAAGAGATCGATGAACTAAAAACACTCTGGGATTAAATGAAAATACTCAAACGAACTGTAAAAACAATAATGACGGTATAATATATACCGATCGTATCGTAAAGTAACGAGACTAACCCTGTACGAGTGCACACATGCCCATACACATATTCACCCAAACAAGGTGAATAGGCGTAAACGAGATGGGTATAATAATAAAAGGAGAGCAAAATGTAAACATTTAGGTCATCATGAACCAAACTCGAGTGTGTGACACATCATCCATGAGTGCGAACGGAAGAGGTGTATAAATAGAAAGAGAGGGGGATATTTATCCTCGAGAATTTCCCCTTGGGCTGCTGGGTGTGCGCTTTGTTGCCCTAAACGCGGCTATATGAACCGAAATGTTTTTGACGTAAAAATTTCGCTTATCCCCGCTTTATGCGAAATCTATTTGAAATCTCGCATCATGTAGCCTGGCCTTGAGAGCTGAACAGTGAGAGAAGCAAAGAAAGGTTCTGACATTATATTCAATTGGAAATACAACAATTAAATTAAACAATCGGGACATATGGCCTTAGTTGCCGGTCTCTTTTTTAGTGGTTTAGTCTTACGGATTACCTTGTGAAGGCCCAGGAAGCTGGATTCATCAGGTTGAGCAGAGTATAACCACACAGACGAAGAAGAAGAAGAAGAAGAAGAAGGGAAGTGATCGTTTATTTTCCTCACCTTTTTTAAGATTTGTGACTAATTATGCGCCTTTATTGGTTGCTGTTTGGAATTATTTCAGTTATATTCTACGATACGTTAATGATACGTCGCATACATTTAGTGAAAACGTGTTTGGGCTGCGCGTGGACACTTTGCTGCTTTGCTGTGGACCGGTTCAACTCCCGGTCGGATGTTTGTTACCGGAGGATGCAGAGGTGGCTGTTTATAGCAACAGTGGCCGCACCGTAACCAGCGCTAGCGTCTATGACGATGCGCCTTAACAGCAGGCAATTCTATCAGTATGCGTTTCATACTGGTGTACTGGTGGTACAATGTGCAACCGAATTCTTTCCACCGCCGGAAACAGCAGCATCCCGTTGGATGTTTGCTGCCGGATTATGGAGCAGAGTAGGTTAGCTCCTAGATGTTGCTATCCTTTGGCTAAACCGAAGAGCCCCTGTTCTTTATTAAAAGGAATCGGTGTGCAGCCAGCATGTGCACCATATGACACCAATGTATGATTGTGCACTTGCATGCAGACAAAATATGTGTGTATAAAACCGGTGATAAATTATGTGTGATTAATCAGTAATAAAAGATGTGATCGTACACCTAAGGCGATCGTGTTTTAAAAATCTTTTAGTGTGACACATGCGAAACCGTTTATCGTATTTTACTGGTATTTAAAGTTGAGTAAGTATTTCACAGGATTCACATTTGCGATTAAATAATTTCTACTCCGTTTCTGTGTAAACTGTATTGCGATTGCTGTACGTACCTATACAGTATTGTGGTTGAATACAGCGCTCTAGTGGATCCGGGTGTGTTGTATTCTTTAACTTTTTAACGGATGTAACGTTATGCAATCACCGGAAAGGATCGGCGGAAGGCTATCATACAGAAAATTACGTACGATATTCATATATCTGTCCTGCTTTACAAGCCGTCTACCATGCTGATCGATTTCCTTGCAAGCGGGGCAGGTCATTCTATTTTAACATTACAGGATCGCAGTCTAACACATGGCGGTAGGTACCGGCTGCGTTAAGGTAAAAGGTTCGCGCCTTCGTCTCTGATTCTACTGGAATTTCGAACCGTTGAGCAGTTCGTACGTTAATTAAACGGACTGGTTACCTTATTGGCTCAACAACTAGCGCCTAACAGTGGATCTTGTGCTTGCTGAAAAGTAGCTCATAGTTGAATAAGACGGACAGCCTGTCTTTATACATCAGACTCGTAATAATTTCTTTCCATCCATCCGAAGAAAAAGTAAAAATTTTATCAAAAATTGAATATATAAGTCGTTTCTGAACTTTCAAAAATATTTTTTTCATGCTCACCTTCCTGATCTAGTAACCAACTTCCGTACCTAGGCAGCACCTCTTGGAATAAAGACAAACGATGCCACTTCATACGTTTATCAGATTTTTTCAATATCCACCAATGCAGTGTAGTCATGAAAACTGATGAGACTCTATAATGAAATGAAATGATAAAATAAGGTTTTATTCGAACACATAAGTGTTAGCAAACTGAAATGAAACTTTGGATTGGTCTATTGAATTGAACTTTGGTTTTCTAGTTCTCGATTTAAATTGAAAGTCTATCTATTTACCACGGTTTATTGTAATGGTTGCTTGTTTAAAAAAGAAGCAAACAATTGAACTTTAATTGAATGCAGACGTATAACATTAAATAGAAGCGCATAAAATGATCCCTGCTGTATTTCTTTTATTTTTCGAACCTCACTAGCATTTATTCCCAATCTGCTCGTTAAAGGATCTTGCTACACGTGCCGGCATCTATTAAATTCCGGCACTATGTTAAATCATTCAATGTTTTTTTTTGGTTTATTGCACAAAAAACTACTCGAGTGCTCAATACATTAACATTATTACAATGCGTTGATGCTCTACATTCATATGCCAACTGTTGATCAAAGAGTCCAAAATATTACCCAGTATGTAAAATAAATTGTAAGATATTTAAATAACAAAACTTGTTATTTTAATTCATGTAGAACGGCCTGGCCGTATTGCTACAAAACGTTAATCATATCTAGTAAAAATAAAATTAGCAATACTTCACTGGCAACTCATGGTTTCATAATATAGCATAGGTTAATTATGTCAAATCCGATGTTTGTTTAATTTTTGTTTTACAGATACAATATCTTTATTAATTAATTTATCCTGATTTAGAACCAGAGTCACAATAGAGGGCTCATGCTGTTCCTAAGTTACATCAACGCTCTCACCATCATTCTACCAATGGGATGTACAGCCGAAAGTGACGCCAGTTGTGTCCGACCAAAAACCAAGTTATAAATTTTTATTAAAGCATGAAACTTCGTCCTGAATAACTAACATTACGTTTCAAAAAAGTATAAAGCAAAAGAAAAACTATTCAAAGTAATTTTTGTTCCAATTTTTGCGAAACCAAATCAACACATATTATTATTCATTAACAAATCCTAGTTTTTCTAACATTTACTGCTAGGTGTGTTGTAGCTCTGTTATTCTAAATCCGACTCTATGGTTGGCACCGATAAGTTGGTGGCATTTCGTAATGGGAATCGAGGTTGTTCATTAAAGACTATGTTTTCAGCAAGTATTAAGGAATTCAGTCAGTAATTTAAAATTTATACTGTCGAAGTGTCTATTTCAAAATTCCTCGATAATAGTTCTACCGATTTCAATTTAATTTAAAGTACACCTATGGTAAGAATGAGAATAATGTTTGCTGTATTTATTATGCCGCTAAATGTTCCGTATGTTTGCTGTGCTTCTCTATGTACCATATTACTAGACGAGATACTGGGGAACTTATTTTTTGCATTCTATACATGATTCTCAGGGTAAGAAGGAGACACAAGTGTTCTCATTACAGCAGAAACATTGATATTCTTCTTGTATATGTATTTGAGATTTTCTGTATTGTCTCTTATTTTTTGAGAAATGCATTCAACCCTCTCCATAAGCTATTATTTCTTAGCGTATATACAAATGCTTGTTATAATTACATGGACGCAGAAAGGCAATGGAGTGGTTAATACTACCATGCAAATACCAAAAAACCCTCGAGTTCATTATTATTTAGGCATTCGGTCAGGTTGTAGTATCCATCTTTAAATATTTAAATATTATTTACATGAACTGGTAAGTGGTTGAATACATGGTTTCAACCTCGAACATATGCCTTGAAAATGAAATAGAAATTATAATAAATTTTGATGTAAGTTATGCCTCTTTCAAATGTCAACTGATTATTTACTTACTGGTTTTTCACAGAATCATTCACAAAATGTCGTACCATACACGCGAAGCTTGTCTTTACGGGTTGTTGTAATTATAAATATTGAATTCTATCTAGTAAATTCTATCTATCTAGTAAATTAATTTTTAAATAGAGCTCATGTCTACGATACGTTTCATCTAACTAATCAAACTAAACAAGCATCTGATTTTGGGAATAAAACAAAAGCTTGATGTGATAGCTAAATGTAATAATGACGTATCGTGCTTTTTTGGCATGCTATTATGCTATTGGTGCGGTCCGGGGGTGTGCAAGACTATCATCCAGTTACCGGTAACAAAAATCATAGAAAGCTATAGAAGGCCAAATAGACGAGTTAGAAATTGTGAATTTGGGTTTAAGTTTTTACGATCGACGATTTCTTTTTTTTTTAATTTATAATATTACATTAATTTTTATTCAACATTCATTCCATTTTTTTATAAGGCCTTCCTTATATATTTTCAAAATTGGATGTGGCATGGAAGATGCTCAAAAAGTTGGAAAAATATGGAATAATTTATTAAATTATCTTATCAATATATTTCGGGGGTGAGTCGCGGAGAAATCTAAGAATAATGTCTTAAGAGGTGTTGTAAGAAACGTGTGCACTGCTTGATTGTTCGTTTTTGAGGGATCTTTATTCCTATTCTAGACCCATAGCATGCATTCCAATAATTCATTCGATCGTGACCGCCTTCGGGAATGGCATGCGGGTTGCCTATAAGGCGCAAATAATCGGTTTACCTGAATAGCTCAAATCAAGATTCTAGTGTGAAAATAACACAATACACTTTTATAGTCTTCTTCTTTGGCACTACAACCTCGAGAGGTCTCGGCCTACCATTTCTGGCTTTCTGTGACTTAATTTTACCCGTAGAAAAGGTAGTCAGCCTTATGTACGGGAGACTTTTATAGAAATACTTAAAAATAATTTATTTATTTATTTATTTATAATTCCAGTATTACGGCATGACGCCGTATTGTCAACACCGCATGTGTTGACGATTACAAATTCACAAATATTAACAAGGCATTTCCTCCCTGTTATTCTGCCTTATCCCGGGCATGCTCGGTTGTCGGTATGTGGAGATTGCAGTGTGGTTGTTCATGTCTATTGTGGAGGTTGTGTTGATGGTTTGGTCCGGGTCTATTGCTTTCTGTTACTGTGTTGGTGGTAGTGTGGTGTGTGGAACGGAACATCCTTCCGTGTAGCGGATCTAGACTGTTACAAAACAAAAAGAAAACAGTAATCGGGACATTACAAACATTTGCCTGCGTACAGTGTTCCTCAAACTGCCCAGCAGTGATAGCCCAAGCTCGATCAAGCCAGCACCGAACTCAAAAGCTATCGGCGAGTTCCATCCCGTAACAGCAGGGTCTCTGCTAATTACGGGGTTGAACCCGCCGACCACCTCGGGAACCCAACGCCAGCCACGCCGGGCTCGCCCCATCAAGGCTAGACAGAGATGAAGAACACTGTTACAGAAAATTCTGCCTCCCTTCTTACGACAGTGCCGACTTTGACCCCGGATGCTGTTGCTTTGTCAACGGATCACCCGTGGCACTACAAAAACAAAAAAAAAAACGGATAATGGGGATGCGGAATCAAAGGATAAGGCCGTTGTCTCTGGCGAATTGGAAGATGAGCCTCATGTATGCGAGGTCTCTGGTCGCCAGCACTTCTCTAATTTCTATGCCCGGTCGTCTGCCGATGCTCTCGACTGCGCCCAACAAGGAGGGTCTTGCGGTTTCAAACTCCACGCAGGACCACTTAAAAATAATATACTGATTAAAATAGAGCAAAATAATCAGTCAATCAAAGCGAGCTAGGCACTTCACTCCTTCAATATTTGAGTCTTTTCTAGAAGCAAAACAAAAAACCCTTAAGCTCGTGTAAGTTAGTTGTGTTTTAAAAGCTGTTAATTTTGATGAATTCCTGAAACTTTATTGCTGTATTATACTTTACTTTCTATAGGTTTAGCTTTCTGAAAATTGTTTTTGCTCTTATATGGTAGGTTTCCGATTCCGAAAGGTACTCGTGGAAATCTATATTTTAAAAATGTCAAATGATCTCTACGCTTATGTATTCATCAAAAAAAAATCTTTGGTTTCCATCAATTTTAGATTGGATAAATTTTAATAGTGCAAAAAAGGAATAATTAAACTGTGTGTAGAATTGTGACGTAAGTATAACAGGTGTATTTAAAAATAAAATGTTTTATGATTTTTCAAAACTTTTTATTGATTTATTTTAGAACAAACAGGTGTTAGTATAACTCTGGTGAGGCCATATCTGAACCACTTATCTGTCCCTTGTAAATAATATTTACATGTTTGGAGATGAATACTACAACCGAAATAATAACCTAACACATAATTGTGTATTTGCATGGTAATTTAACCACCCCATTGTCTTTCTCAACTCAAGCGTGTATAACTTATATTTGTACACAGACAAATAAATAAAAGCTTCTCATGCATAAAAAAATAAATAATAGCTTATGAAGATGGTTGAAAGCGTTTCTCAAAAAAAAAATGAGACAAATTCAAAACTGGTGCACACAGATATGCTTGATGAATATCAACTTTTCTGCTGCATTCACGAAATTTTTGTCTCCTTGATGTCCTGAAGTACATGATTACCAAATGAAAAAAATGCATTTTAATTTTTCAAAATTGTATCGATTCAACTTAAATTGTTAGTAAAATAAATATTTCAAATAACCTTACGTGTGTGTTTTATTTATTTATTTTTTCATTTGATTGTAATATAGTCTTCAATAGCGGAGCATAAGGTAGCACAGTATGATCCGACTTATCCGACCTATCGGCATAAAAACTACTATAAATCTTATTCTCATACCTACCATATACGCAGAAAAATTTAAATTCAAATCGGTACAATGGTTTTGGCAAAGTGTAGCAATAAACAATGCGAGAGTATTGATTTTGAATTAAATTTATTGTTTCGTTAAAAAGATTTACATTTTATAGAGACTCATTTAAAAAAATCGTCTCATAGCCATAATGCATTGCAACCAAGCTATACCCAAGAATTAAGAATAACAGAGCTACAACACACCTAGCAGTAAATGTTTGAAAAAGTAGAATTTGTTAATGAATATCTTTCACATCACCCGGAAGCGCCTTTTGCCGCAAGAAGAAAAGGTTGGATTAGCCATTAACATTTAGTATGAAAATACTTTCAGAAAATTCTCAGTAAACACGTGGCTGAATGATACGCGACGAATAAACACGACTGAGAAGGCTTTGGATAAAAATCTTTCAGGACATTTCACATGTTAGAAACATCAGACCATTCGCATTCCACTTTTTGGAGCGTACATATGTGTTGATTTGGTTTCACAAAAATTGGAACAAAAATTACTTGGAATAGTTTTTCTTTTGCTTTAAACATTTATGAAACATAATGTTTCATAAAATGTAAATGATTTAGTTATTCAGGCCGAAGTTTCATGCTTTAATAAAAATTTATAACTTGGTATTTGGTCGGACACAACTGGCGTCACTTTCGGCTGTACATCCCATTGGTGGGATGGGATGATGGTGAGAGCGTTGATGTAACTTAGGAACAGCATGAGCCCTGTATTGTGATTCGGTATCTAAAGCAGGATTAATTAATTAATAAAGAAATTGTATCTGTAAAATGAAAATTAAACAAACATCGGGTTTGACATAATTAACCTCTGCTATATTATGAAACCATGAGTTGCCAGTGAAGTATTGCTAATTTTATTTTTACTAGATAAGATTAACGTTTTGTAGCAATACGGCCAGGCCGTTCTACATGAATTAAAATAACAAGTTTTGTTATTTAAATATCTTACAATTTATTTTACATACTGGGTAATATTTTGGACTCTTTGATCAACAGTTGGCATATGAATGTAGAGCATCAACGCATTGTAATAATGTTAATGTATTGAGCACTCGAGTAGTTTTTTGTGCAATAAACCAAAAAAAAGCATTGAATGATTTAACATAGTGCCGGAATTTAATAGAAGCCGGCACGTGTAGCAAGATCCTTTAACGAGCAGATTGGGAATAAATGCTAGTGAGGTTCGAAAAATAAAAGAAATACAGCAGGGATCATTTTATGCGCTTCTATTTAATGTTATACGTCTGCATTCAATTAAAGTTCAATTGTTTGCTTCTTTTTTAAACAAGCAACCATTACAATAAACCGTGGTAAATAGATAGACTTTCAATTTAAATCGAGAACTAGAAAACCAAAGTTCAATTCAATAGACCAATCCAAAGTTTCATTTCAGTTTGCTAACACTTATGTGTTCGAATAAAATCTTATTTTATCATTTCATTTCATTATAGTCTCAACAGTTTTCATGACTACACTGCATTGGTGGATATTGAAAAAATCTGATAAACGTATGAAGTGGCATCGTTTGTCTTTATTCCAAGAGGTGGTGCCTAGGTACGGAAGTTGGTTACTAGATCAGGAAGGTGAGCATGAAAAAAATATTTTGGAATGTTCAGAAACGACTTCTATATTCAATTTTTGATAAAAATTTTACTTTTTCTTCAGATGAATGGAAATAAATGATTACGAGTCTGATGTATAAAGACAGGCTGTCCGTCTTATTCAACTATGAGCTACTGTTCAGCAAGCACAAGGTCCACTGTTAGGCGCTAGTTAGGCTCAGCAGCCAGTAAGCTAGCCAGTCCGTTTAATTAACGTACGAACTGCTCAACGGTTCGAAATTCCAGTAGAATCAGAGACGAAGGCGCGAACCTTTTACCTTAACGCAGCCGGTACCTACCGCCATGTGTTAGACTGCGATCCTGTAATATTAAAATAGAATGACCTGCCCAGCTTGCAAGGAAATCGATCAGCATGGTAGACGGCTTGTAAAGCAGGACAGATATATGAATATCGTACGTAATTTTCTGTATGATAGCCTTCCGCCGATCCTTTCCGGTGATTGCATAACGTTACATCCGTTAAAAAGTTAAAGAATACAACACACCCGGATCCACTAGAGCGCTGTATTCAACCACAATACTGTATAGGTACGTACAGCAATCGCAATACAGTTTACACAAAAACGGAGTAGAAATTATTTAATCGCAAATGTGAATCCTGTGAAATACTTACTCAACTTTAAATACCAGTAAAATACGATAAACGGTTTCGCATGTTTCACACTAAAAGATTTTTAAAACACGATCGCCTTAGGTTCGTGTGATAAAAAAATCACATCTTTTATTACTGATTAATCACACATAATTTATCACCGGTTTTATACACACATATTTTGTCTGCATGCAAGTGCACAATCATACATTGGTGTCATATGGTGCACATGCTGGCTGCACACCGATTCCTTTTAATAAAGAACAGGGGTTCTTCGGTTTAGCCAAAGGTAAGCAACATCTAGGAGCTAACCTACTCTGCTCCATAATCCGGCAGCAAACATCCAACGGGATGCTGCTGTTTCCGGCGGTGGAAAGAATTCGGTTGCACATTGTACCACCAGTACACCAGTATGAAACGCATACTGATAGAATTGACGGCTGTTAAGGCGCATCGTCATAGATGCTAGCGCTGGTTACGGTGCGGCCACTGTTGCTATAATCAGCCACCTCTGCATCCTCTGGTAACAAACATCCGACCGGGAGTTGAACCGGTCCACAGCAAAGCAGCAAAGTGTCCACGCGCAGCCCAAACACGTTTTCACTAAATGTATGCGACGTATCATTAACGTATCGTAGAATAAACCTGAAACAATTTAAAACAGCAACCAATATAGGCGCATAATTAGTGACAAATCTTAAAAAAGGTCGAGGAAAATAGACGATCACTTCCCTGCACAATAACAATCCAAATGCAAATTGTAAACAAACATCCCCCCTCCGATTGACAAAACACGATTCGCGTGTGCAATAGACCTGACCATTTTCGAACTGTCAAATCTTTGTTTGAGACCAAGGTATGTACCCAAGGGGAAATTCTCGAGGATAAATATCCCCCTCTCTTTCTATTTATACACCTCTTCCGTTCGCACTCATGGATGATTTGTCACACACTCGAGTTTGGTTCATGATGACCTTAATGTTTACATTTTGCTCTCCTTTTATTATTATACCCATCTCGTTTACGCCTATAGATTCACCTTGTTTGGGTGAATATGTGTATGGGCATGTGTGCACTCGTACAGGGTTTGTCTCGTTACTTTACGATACGAACGGTATATATTATACCGTCATTATTGTTTTTACAGTTCGTTTGAGTATTTTCATTCAATCCCAGAGTGTTTTTAGTTCTTCAATTTCTTTCACATGGTTTTCGATATGATTTTATTGTCAAGACGGTAGGTTTTGTCGAAAAAATGTATATAACAAATTGAAACACTTTGTACAAAATATGCCGTTCGCATCGCAAAGTGAATAGGCGAGCCCTGTATCTTTGATCGCTGATTTTTGGTCGGGCTGCTCATGGAGAAGGGGTAAGAGTTCATGCGTGATTTGATTAGAAGAGAGGGAGAGGTTAACGAAGCCGATCGTCTTCGTTCTATTCACTGTGTGATTGTTGATCCAAATCTCTTTTCCGCCAATAAATGTTGCGGAAAATTTTATTAGGTTTCAAGTCGTGCGATTTGTTTTGAGCAATTTGTGCAGGAAATGTTTTCGTCAATAAGAAAGGATGCTGCGGATCTTTCGATCGTCATAGGGATCGGCTCAGGATATGCCTTCAAATACCGTTACTACATTAACCTTCACGACGACCATGTCCCGGACAAAAATGGGGACGACACTGGAGCTTTTCTTTGCCTGGTTCAGCTGCGCAATATGTACGTGATGCATTTCGCTCGTTCATGTTTTTGTTAGTAAGTAAAAGCCGTAATTCTATAACCTATATAATCACCTCTTCTGTATTAACATTTAAAGTAACCATTTTATATTTACATCTTGTATTTCTAGCACCTAACACTATCGCACTGAGCGGCCGGGATGGGCCTCCGGCTCGAAGGGAACAATCGACACCAACAGGAGATTGACTACACTGTGTCAACCATCCTGTCCAGTGCAACCAGGCAACACAACATTCCTCTTCAGCAACAGCACCATCATAATCCGTGCTAGAAGCAACCATTGCTGTCGGGAGACTAAAAGATGCAAAATTGATCTTAAATAAAAGCAAACAAATTTGTGTAGAATGATGATTGATTAAACTTACTGTTAATGGAAGGCACTTTATACACAGAAGGACGGTAGGAAGAACTGAACGGAAAAAGAACACCCAATGCTGATTGCTGGCAAGCCGCCGGTAACGTAATGACCAATTTGGAACCCGTGATCGAGCAGAGTCAGTGTTCAAGGCCAAGCACGATTCCGGCATATAGCCGATATGCCATTATATAGCCGATAGCCGATATATAGCACGATATGCATTCTCCGATACCCATGGCCAGGTTCTCCTACGAGGTACAGCGTGTGCTCACCCGCTAACTGTAAATGCACAATCCGTTGATATCCTCCTCACCGCATAGTTGTCGTGAACCTTTTCCCGCTCCGTCTTCCGTGCCAACACCTCCCAACGTTCACCATGGCGCTGCAGAACTAAAAGGCAAAAAAAAACTATAAGCCAGATATCTGGGATAAAAGCATATAATTATATTTACCTGAAAAGATGCACTCATCGACTTTGTAGAGCAAACAGATTTTTTAATCTGAAAAATAAGAAAAGTTCAACCGATACAACCCATTCCAGAGTCTAGTACGACTGTAGCACTGCTTCTTTTTTTCTTCTTAACCACACCATGATCTGCTACGCGCAAGCGTACCACGCTCCAATTTATATTACGTGTATTTCATTCCTGCTCTGAGCAAGTCTGGTGGTTCAGTCTTCAGGCTGAGGTATACATGCACACGGCATTCTGTTTCTAATCTTACTCTTACTCACCCGTTTCAGCACACCGAAAAAGTTTCACACGCACAGATCACAGCTGATAAACAACACACTCGACGCCCACCCCCTCCTCCAACCTTGCAGCGAAAGTTCCGTTGTTACACACAAACATACCACCACACAACGCGAAGAGTCTACGGACATGAAGAGAAGCAAAGCAAAATCAGGAGAGAAAAGAGCAAATACAAGAATAGAGGAACTCCCGAACACACATGACGAGACACAACAAGACACAATACATTGACAAAAACTTATCCTCGAAAATTTGTTTACATTTTGCATGGCTATCCTCGAAAATTTTAACGAAGCATAAAGTTTTCGAGGATAGTGAAGTTTTGTTTGTTTACATTCGATGAACATGGTTCCGGTTCATTTTATGAGCAGAGGGTTCATTCAAAATGTAAACAAACAGAATCAAAACAAAAACAAATTATCCTCGAAATAATTTGGAATCTCGTAAATCTTTTCGAGGATAATTCGTTAACGAATGTATTTACCAAAACATTTACGAAAACAGGGGGAACAGACAACTTGGGTAGATATAGAAGGTAGAGTTGTTTAGAGCAAATTGACATTTCTCGACCTGACATAACAGTTCCTTGGTGATCAACCCAAGTTATCTGTTCTCCCTGTTTTCGTAAATGTTTTGGTAAATACATTCGTTAACGAATTATCCTCGAAAAGATTTACGAGATTCCAAATTATTTCGAGGATAATTTGTTTTTGTTTTGATTCTGTTTGTTTACATTTTGAATGAACCCTGTCATAAAATGAACCGGAACCATGTTCATCGAATGTAAATAAACAAAAGTTCACTATCCTCGAAAAATCTATGTTTCGATAAAATTTTCGAGGATAGCCATGCATAATGTAAACTAATATGGGAGGATAAGTTTTTGTCAATGTATTGTGTCTTGTCGTGTCTCGTCATGTGTGTTCGGGGGTTCCTCTATTCTTGTATTTGCTCTTTTCTCTCCTGATGTTGCTTTGCTTCTCTTCATGTCCGTAGACTCTTCGCGTTGTGTGGTGGTATGTTTGTGTGTAACAACGGAACTTTCGCTGCAAGGTTGGAGGGGGTGGGCGTCGAGTGTGTTGTTTATCAGCTGTGATCTGTGCGTGTGAAACTTTTTCGGTGTGCTGAAACGGGTGAGTAAGAGTAAGATTAGAAACAGAATGCCGTGTGCATTCTTGTATCGGTTGAAATGCTTGTATCGGTTGAAATTTTCTTATTTTTCAGATTCAAAAATCTGTTTGCTCTACAAAGTCGATGAGTGCATCTAATCAGGTAAATATAATTATATGCTTTTATCCCAGTTATCTGGCTTATAGTTTTTTTGCCTTTTAGTTCTGCAGCGCCATGGTGAACGTTGAGAGGTGTTAGCACGGAAGACAGAGCGGGAAAAGGTTCACGACAACTATGCGGTGAGGAGGATATCAACGGATTGTGCATTTACAGTTAGTGGGTGAGCACACGCTGTACCTCGTAGGAGAACCTGGCCATGGGTATCGGAGAATGCATATCGTATGCCGGAATCGTGCTTGGCCTTGAACACTGACTCTGCTCGATCACGGGTTCCAAATTGGTCATTACGTTACCGGCGGCTTGCCAGCAATCAGCATTGGGTGTTCTTTTTCCGTTCAGTTCTTCCTACCGTCCTGCTGTGTATAAAGTGCCTTCCATTAACAATAAGTTTGATCAATCATCATTCTACACAAATTTGTTTGCTTTTATTTAAGATCAATTTTGCATCTTTTAGTCTCCCGACAGCAATGGTTGCTGCTAGCACGGATTATGATGGTGCTGTTGCTGAAGAGGAATGTTGTGTTGCCTGGTTGCACTGGACAGGATGGTTCACACAGTGTAGTCAATCTCCTGTTGGTGTCGATTGTTCCCTTCGAGCCGGTGGCCCATCCCGGCCGCTCAGTGCGATAGTGTTAGATGCTAGAAATACAAGATGTAAATATAAAATGGTTACTTTACATGTTAATACAGAAGAGGCGATTATATAGGTTATAGAATTGTGACTTTTACTTACCAATAAAAACATGAACGAGCGCAATGCATCACGTACATATTGCCCAGCTGAACCAGGCAAAGAAATGCTCCAGTGTCGTCCCCATTTATGTCCGGAACATGGTCGTCGTGAAGGTTAATGTAGTAACGGTATTTGAAGGCATATCCTGAGCCGATCCCTGTGACGATCGAAAGAACCGCAGCATCCTTTCTTATTGACGAAATCATTACCTGCACAAATTGCTCAAAACAAATCGCACG
Source organism: Anopheles stephensi (assembly GCF_013141755.1). Lineage (NCBI taxonomy): Eukaryota > Metazoa > Arthropoda > Insecta > Diptera > Culicidae > Anopheles > Anopheles stephensi. The sequence continues at coordinate 19,651,337 of NC_050201.1, read as the reverse complement.
ACTTGAAACCTAATAAAATTTTCCGCAACATTTATTGGCGGAGAAGATAGAACGAAGACGATCGGGTTTGTCAACCTCTCCCTCTCTTCTAATCAAATCACGCATTAACTCTTACCCCTTCTCCATGAGCAGCCAGACCAAAAATCAGCGATCAAAGATACAGGGCTCGCCTATTCACTTTGCGATGCGAACGGCATATTTTGTACAAAGTGTTTCAATTTGTTATATACATTTTTTCGACAAAACCTACCGTCTTGACAATAAAATCATATCGAAAACCATGTGAAAGAAATTGAAGAACTAAAAACACTTCGGGATTGAATGAAAATACTCGAACGAATTGAAAAAACAATAATGACGGTATAATATATGCCGTTCATATCGTAAAGTAACGAGACTAACCCTGTACGAGTGCACACATGCCCATACACATATTCACCCAAACAAGGTGAATCTATAGGCGTAAGCGAGATGGGTATAATAATAAAAGGAGAGCAAAATGTAAACATTTAGGTCATCATGAACCAAACTCGAGTGTGTGACAAATCATCCATGAGTGCGAGCGGAAGAGGTGTATAAATAGAAAGAGAGGGAGATATTTATCCTCTAAAATTTCCCCTTGGGATGGGAAGGGGAAAGGTATTGAGAAGAGTGACGGCAGCGTCGGAGGAGGCGCCGGTGGTGTTATCGCTTGCGATTTTTTGACGAAAAATGCAACCAAATATCGTCAATCTTCTGTGGAACAACATTTGATATGCGAAGATGACCCAGAAACTAGCGAAATTGCTCAAGGGATTGAGAATCGAGGCTGTTTGTTCATGTTTGTTGCCCCATACCATATGTTTTTGTAAAACAACTCTGACATAACTCGACTAAAATGTCGCCCTGTCAAATCGATAAAAATCCACCTTCTAAATACATACACCTTGCTTTTTACCCATATACCTTGGTCCTATATAGACTTTGGTCGAATCTTAGCAAATGTCATGTCCAAGGTATGTAGATATAGAAGGTAGAGTTGTTTAGAGCAAATTGACATTTCTTGACCTGACATAACAGTTCTTTGGTGATCGAGGGGAAGGGTCAAAGTGAGTTGAGAGGAGGTGCCGTAAAAAGCCCGTTTTGACACATGGAAAAAAGTACAAGACCAGGACCAGTTTGATGTTTACTTGACCGCATCGAATCAGCTGGTTATATGTGTTGTTTATTATTCTCGAAGCAATAACATCATTATATGATTTGTTTTCTTCCATTCTGCTGTTCAATATCGTTCGGAAAGCTTAGATCAAGTGAAGAAATCAGGATATTGTATATTTATAACTGTTTTTGGTGGTAACGATTCTGCGCCTATATGGACAGGGCAGCTGACTGTATCGGCGTCACAGGCGGAGCCGGTTTGCATCCCCGAACTATTGGTAGATCCGAGATATAGGATCGTTCCACTTTTTTGCCGATCTGCAAGCAAAAATTCATCAAGAGCACAGCAGATCGAGCCTAATAAATGTATGCTAGAGATCGCTTGCTTGACCAACAAAGAATGCTTGACCGCAGTTTGTTTACATTTCAGTTAAGTAAATTTTTTTTCAAGATGTCCGACCAAGAAATCGCTATTCCGACACCTCCTCTCAACTCACTTTGGGAAGGGTATTGAGAAGAGTGATGGCAGCGTCGGAGGAGGCGCCGGTGGTGGTATCGCTTGCGATTTTTTGACGAAAAATGCAACCAAATATCGTCAATCTTATGTGGAACAACATTTGATATGCGAAGATGACCCATAAATTAGCGAAATTGCTCAAGGGATTGAGAATCGAGGCTGTTTGTTCATGTTTGTTGCCCCATACCATATGTTTTTCCCACTGGTCCTGTCGAGCAGTTTCCGCACAAGGTCCTCAGCTTTGTACCCAATTTTGTGCTCGTGTGCAACATTCCATATTGCTATCCCTCTTTGCCAGTACGGCAATGATCGTCTGTGCTGCTCTGTCAATTCTTCCACAGCCTGTGTCGATGTGTATACGTGTCCCACTCGTCATACAAGTGCTCGAATCCGCATGCAACGTCCTAATTTTGTGTCACAAGCCCGCCGGCCCCCACTCGTCATACAAGTGCTCGAATCCGCATGCAACGTCCTAATTTTGTGTCACAAGCCCGCCGGCCATACAAAATTGAGGACGTTTTTACATGGGCTGAGGACATTCTGAGGACGTTCGGATTCGGGCTTATGGGGTGGTGTGCGTGAGCGTTTGCGCTCCAGGGGTATACATGTGTGTGTGATCACGCTGTTTGTATGTATTGTGATATGTGTTTTCTTTCGCCTTGCCACTATTTGCTTCACAAACAAAACAGCTCTTTTTTAAATCATTTATTAAAAGAGGCTTTGACCCTCCGAGACCTCATCCGCCTCTTTAAACACTCCGATAGTATCCGATGCCGGCTCCGAAACACATCCGGAAGCTTCCTACGCCGGCTCCGTAAGAGAGCCAAAGGCTTTCATTGCACTACGTTTTTCCCGCAAATTTTTAACACAATTGATTAATGCGACGGTCCCTCCGATACAGGAGCGATCTCGACGTGACGCGGATGTTTTGGCTGGCAAAGTTGCTTTGCCTAAACACAATTCTAATCGATAACAGCAACTGCGGCCAATGGTTTGTTTACGTGCCGGCACCGTACCTGTCAAGTCTACACCGACGCGACAGTACATACCAATACCGCGCGTTTACACGGTCGAGCAGTGGCATACACACGTATACACATGGACACAGGCTGTGGAAGAATTGACAGAGCAGCACAGACGATCATTGCCGTACTGGCAAAGAGGGATAGCAATATGGAATGTTGCACACGAGCACAAAATTGGGTACAAAGCTGAGGACCTTGTGCGGAAACTGCTCGACAGGACCAGTGGGTTGCACCCGTTTTTTGACGTTTAGATCGAAAACTGTTTACAAACAACAGAAGCAGCTGTATCGCACAATTAGGTTTTCACGGTGCGAAACGATAAATTTTATCTCAAAAAGTCTCAAAAAGACTTCAATGATCATCAAAATTTCACACACTAGCAGCTGGAGGTGCTCAAGGATCCGGTACAAACAGCAGCATCAGCTAAAACAGTAAACATCTCCTACCTAAACTTCCAGAACGTTCTCACCGCATTCTGTTAGTTTATATGGGATTCGTCGACCTCTGTCCTATACTGACTTCGATCAAAACAATCAACGATTCTACGAAACGGAAATAACGAACAAAAATTTTTTAAAGTGTGTGTTAATTTTAAGCTTAATTGGACTTGTGTATGCTAATTTGCTGGAATTATAACGGAAAAGCATGTGCTAATAAATATGAAGTGTGTGAATATGAAGTGTGTGGCCCATCGGCAGAATGATAGCTATAGCTAAAGGTTTCAGTTAAATTCTTGGCTAACTTGATTAACCCTTCCATTGTTGTTTTCATCAGGAATCTATGAAGTTTCAGCTTGCTAATCAGCTATAAATGCTGGAAACAATTTCTTACAGGAACAGGTGCCACTAACAGCTGAAATCGAAATGATTGTGACGTGTACGTGGGCATTTCGAGAATATTTAGCTAGATGTTGATCTAGAGTATTCCTAAGGCTTCTATGGTAAGTTTATTAAAGTGTGATCATACATAATTAAACATAACACGGCTTTGTCTTAAAACATGATTAATTGTCTTCCCTCCGATCAGTATACCAAGCAATAGGAGTTAAAGCAACGTAAAGCTATGGTGATGTGTCTGGGAAACGGAAACACGTGACGATATTTAAAGCAATGGTAGGTGAAGCAAAACCCAACCCGTTTTTGTAAAATCCAGTAAAATATGGATCTTCTTCTTCCTTCGCACTACAACCTCGAGAGGTCTTGGTCTTGGCCTGCCATTTCTGGCTTTCTGTGACTTGAGGCGGTCTGGATGGGCCCTGCCGTGTAAAGATCGGCAAGCGTACCGCCCCATTCATCCTCAAAAATATGGATACATGTAGGAAATATTCGGTTACATGGTAGTCCAAGTTGTCAATTATTATTATTGAAAACCCATGTAAAAGAAGGAAATTCTTCTACTCTGCCGCGACTCTACTAAGTCGTTAGGTCTTGGCATATTTTTGGCTTCTACATTTTGGGTTGAGCCTACTATTTCTGGCTACCACGACTTGACTGGTGCGGTCACCTTTGAAAACATCAGAGCAAAAAGTAGCTAAAAGTGGGATGTATAGGGATTTTCCGGCGAATGTCGAGTGGTATTATAATTGCTTTTAAACATATTTATAACGGCTATAACGTGCAGTTGCCTCGGTAAATCGCAATACTTGTTCAATGGACTTACTCTTCTTATCTTTCAAGAGGAATTCGCATAGAATTATATTCAAGAACATAAAACCATGCGAGAGGTATTGCGTTTTCTTTAAATACGGACTTCAAAATGTAAGCGATAATATCATAAAATAAATAGATACAAACTAGAACACGTGCTCTCATAGCTGATTGATTTCTAGACATGGATTTACAGTCAGCGAATTTGCGGTAAATGTATTGCATTCTGATCTGGGAGTACTTTCGCATAAGACCACTTGAACCGTTAGTGCGATTGAACATTTATCTAACAAGTGGCACTGGAAAAAATCACAAGAGGGCAATGTATACTTTCCTATGATTGAAGGTGGAAATGAATCCGAGTTTGCATTTGATCGATTATCATTCAACGTCGGTGAGCTATAGTGTTCGGATGTAAAAAGTGTTCTAAGCATGGCGACACAATACGATCCTCAAGCCTGCTGTTGGAGCGGTCCGTGCCGCCCTAGCGTTCTCAATCCAGCTGCCAACTTGGGTCCGGTGGTACTTAACGTACTCGAGCGAACACCACAAAAAACGGCGCAAGTGAATGTCGACACCGGTTACACTATGACCTGTGATGAATTACGGCGCCGTTCGGTGCGGCTCGCCAAGTTTCTGATAGCTTCGGAATATCGGGTGGGTGATGTGATTGTGCTAATTGCACGCAACTCGGACAACGTCGCTCCAGTCGTATTCGGATGCTTCCTTGCCGGTATAACGGTCAACACTCTCGATCCATCTTTCGGTTTGGAGGAGGTTGAGCACTTATTGCGGCTTACACGTCCCTTAGCCGTCATTGGTGATAGTGACGTTCTGGTACTCGTTGGTGAAGCTGCATCTCGGTTGGGGCTATGCTTCAACCACACTTTGTTCCTACTGCAGGAAGTCCATGGGCGTGATATTACGTTACACGAAAGTTGGATCTCTGTCGAGGCGTTGGTGCAAAGGAAGATTGAGAACGAGGATGGATTCGTTCCTGCGTACTGGGGTGACTCGAACCAGTTGATTGCTGCTATCGTGTGTTCATCGGGAACTACTGGTTTACCAAAAGCTGTTCGAATTTCACATGCCCAGCTCATCGCTCCTTATCAGCGCGTTAGCCAGCTGGACCAGGACGATACGCTGTTGTGCTTTAGCACCCTCTACTGGATATCCGGCTTGCAGATATTGATGAACGGTGTGCTCAACGGTATTCGGCGCATAATTACGACACAGCCTGCCACACCTGAACTTGCTATCCAGTTGTGCAAGCGACATCATGTAACAGTGATGCTTGTTACACCCACTATGGCTAGCGATATCGTTAGGACCATAGCTCCTACCAAACGGCTGGAATCTGTCAAGCTGTTCGCTATCGGGGGTAGCACAGTACCGAAGCGGTTACGTGACGAAATTAACCGACGAGTACTGGTAGCCGGTCGTGGGCGATCATTTGTTGGATACGGTACCAGTGAGACGGGCAATATCGCTTATGAGCTAGTGCCTAGAGAGGACTCTGTTGGTTTTCTGTTGCCGGGCGTCAGAGCAAAGGTAATTCTCCAACATTACGATCAATAAGAACCGCTTTGTCATTTCTTCACTTTTTATTTGTAGATTGTTGATGAATATGGGCAACCGATGGGTCCGAACGAAAATGGCGAGCTGCTTGTCCGTCCCGTTCACCCGTTCCTTGGGTACCATGGCGATGAATCGTCGAGTAAAGCTGCACTAGAAAATGGAACGGAAGGTTTTGTGCGTACAGGCGACATTGCTAGGTTTGATTCTGATGGGTTTCTCTATTTGATTGATCGCAAGAGAGAAATTTTCAAGTACGATGGTTTCCAGATCGCACCGACCGAACTGGAGGAGCTAATTGCTGAGCTCGAGGGAGTGCGAAACGTTGTTGTTGTCGGGCTGCCTGATCCCGACCGTTGCTATAATGATCTTGCTACAGCGCTTATTGTACGGGAATCGAACGAATCTGCGTCTTTGTCTAAAGCATTAACCGAGCAAGCGGTGATAGATCATTGCGCCCGTACTGCAGATGGTCGGGCTAGACCAAAACAGAAATGGTTACGAGGCGGAGTCATTTTCGTCGACCAGTTGCCCATGACCGCAAGCGGAAAAGTTATGCGGACTGCTGCAAAGCAACTGGCACGACAATGCAAATTGCAAAATTCAGCCCAATAAATAGATGCTTCGAAAAAAACAACACAAAAATCTTCGAAAGCAATCAACACAAACTGTGCTCCGGTGAAATATAATGTAACAGTTTTTGGTTCTTATGGGGTTATTACACAAGGGATTTTTTGGTTGGTGATTTTCTGTCAAATAGGGCGTTTGACAGAAAAAAACCCGCTGTCCGTGTAATAACACAATATGCTGCACAGATTTTTATTGCCATCATCCGAATTATTTTACATTTGAATTGTCCGTTATTCTAAAATGGGCGTGACATTAATACGTAACGTACCATGCCGGGCACCGACTGACGATGCCATTATGATAGGGATACTTTTTCGTGACCGACAGCGCTTTGGTCAGACAAACATTCGGTTAGAGATTTTTCGGTTCAAACTGGTCCCACATCACTTTCTAAGCATGATTGTTCAAATGTTTCAAAGAAAATATACGGAACAATACAGTCTGGCGTTGTTTTCGTGCTTGTTCCATTCTTTTCGGTCACCGCGCGCTGTTCCGCTGGTTACGAAGAATTGTGGGCCGAACAAAAAGCGAAATTGCTTTTTGAAAACGGAGGCACTGGTAGGAGCTGCCGCTGATGATAAATCTCAGTGTAGCACTGAGCCGCTCATGTGGTGACACAGCTGATCTCATAATCGTGTCTTCCTTCACGATCAGCGGTTTGACCTTCTCCAAAAGCCACATGTATGATTCCTCATCCATTCTGGCGTAATTTAGCCTATCCATCGGCTCCAGCCTCAGCTCTTCCATCATGTTGATATGCGATAGGGAACTTCTTTTTAAATACATGGTTTTTACCCATTTCGATCGCGGCTTACTTTCGCTTTGTGTAGCAAATAACCCTCCTAGCATTAGCAAAACATCGTCTTCAATATTCATGTTATTAAACTCATGTATCGCATGAACTAAACTGGAAAAAAATTGGAGGAAAATTGCGAGGCAAAACAACGCATCCAAAATGTAAAATGCTTGTCAAACGCCCTATTTGACAGAAAATCACCAACCAAAAAATCCCTCGTGTAATAACCCCATAATTGGTGATAGGAAGTTGGATTTTGTACCAGAACAAAAAGTGGCAAAAGTTTGATTTTTTAATAATATTTAAATGTTGTGATATTAACGATCGATTTAAATTGTGGTATATGAACAAGACGACAGTTGCGCGAAACAGCTGTGAAGCATCTGTCAAATCGAAATCCAAATAAACAGGTAAATAAACAAGCTAGGACCACACTTTGGCTCGATAGAAACAGTATAATATCTATTCCATTTACTTTAGACGCATAGAATATAATTTATCCAAAGGTTCGGTTTGATTGTATCGCTTTTATTGGTGTATCCAATTGTTCTGTGATTTTATGATTTCATTCTATTTTAACATTTCAATGAACTTATTTTTTTAGGATTGTAAAACAACATTTCCCCATGAAGTGTAACAGCATCACACACGGATCAATGTTATAACAGACGAATATACTGATTGTACAATGTTTCAAACATCCTTTAAATACTACAAGTCGAGGAATCCTCCACCTACGTTCGAGAATGTGCTACTTATCGGTACTGATCAACCTAATCTAAAGGTATGGTAGAGCAAGTAGACAAGGATAGTAAGAAAAAGATGAGTTATGTCTAAGATAGGAATCACACGATAGGAAATGATAAGTAGTTGAAAGTTTCGTTAATAATGCTCGTACTACACAGTGACAATTGCGTACATGAAGCGGTCCGGCAGCCGAGCTGATAGCAGCGTTGGTCTTCAAACTGTAGGGCCGGGTGTAATATAATCCCCGACACTTTTCATTTTCGAACGTATTTGTTCACGTTTGCAAGTGTCTTATCCGGCGGTACCATCGCTTCACGGTCTTGGCCTGCTGCAACAATCCTTGATACCGCTCACGGTCCAGTGCCTTCGTTTGCCAATCGGTTATTCCGGTCGATCTTGCGGAAGTATCAACGCCATCAATCCATCTCAGTTTGGGTTTACCACGCCTCCTCTGTCCGTGTGGACGGCCTATAAGGTCATTACGGTCTGGATCGTCCGGTGTTATTTTCATTACATGACCAGTCCTCCGGAGCCTGACGAGTCTAATTCGCTGCACGATGATCATCGTAGAGCTCGTCATCGTAGAGGCTCCTCCATTGACCTTCCACACATACCGGGCCAAACATCTTTCTGAACATGTTCCTCTCGAACACGGCTTAGAGGGTTTCGTCAGTTTTGGACAGAGTCCATATCTCAGAGGTGTTTGTGAGTACTGAGACTTTAAATGTTCTGTGGAGTCTCAACTTCGTCCGTCGTGACATAACGTCGCGTTTTTAAGTGAGGTTGTGATAAATTATGTTGACATATTCTAAGTTCTGTACATCCACCCATACACCCACAAGTTTGGAAGAGGTTGGATAGGGAGAGGAATTCGCAATGCTATTGAAATGAAAAAAAATGTTAAGATGGGATAGATGTTCTCTATTCCAGGCGGTTCGATGAATTTGCTTGCATAATCAATTCTTGTCCGTAGCGGTTCGGTGATCGAAGTGATGACTACACCGAGCGACACATGATAGGACCTCGAATCGGTGTCGCGTTGACCGTAGATGAGATTCATCCAGACTGCCTTCCAGTACGTAGGACGAAGATTTTTTCCAGTTATGGATAAGTTCAAAAAATTCAATCCAGGCAAAGAAAAACAATCAACTCTAGTCGGGCAAAAACTTCTACGCTCAATTTTTCTTAATTTCATATGCTCTTTTTTACTCCTTTTTTAACTTCGCTCCGCTATATTGGTTCTTGCTCAATCATTTATAAATTTTATCTAAAATATTTATGTGTTTTTGGTTAATCTGAATGAATACCCACATAACGACAAGAACAGATGGTTTTGGGTGCTGATTAGCCTCTTTACACTTCTAGATATTGTGTTCATTTATGCAAAACTACAAGTAAGCACTTGACGTAACGTTCGTACTTTTCCCACGTTTCGCATTGGTTTTTGTTTTCGCCCACATTTAGGCAGAGTTTTTAGACGCTGTCAGTTTTTTCCTTTAAATTATACGGTTGTCCTTGTGTAGATTACTTGTGCGTTGGTTGTTTATTAACAATATATATGCAATATATACGACAATATGCAATAAAACGCATATCATATTGCATTGCGTCGCTTGCCAGTCGAGTGCACCGATATTGTTCAATGTGTTGCGAAATCTGCTGTTTGTCTACTTGGTGAAATGTAGGGGACTTGGTTCCAACTTTTTTATTTAGTTTCAATGGTTGAGAGATAGTTTGGTTAGAAAGGGTTGCAGTCTGTAAATATCATGAATGGATGGAAATTTCAAATACAAAATACAAAATTAATGCATATGCAAGAGCTATAGACTTAAAAACTCAGTTCCTGTAACATCAATGAAAATCTAAGACATATAAAAAGCACTAGGAATAGCAATAGAACATTACTATAGAAAACCTATAATATATTCCGACAGCCAAGCGGCATGCTGATAATCTATAATCCAAAACAACAAAACTGGTATCGCGACAAAAAAAAAACAGTTGTTAGAAAAGTAAGCATAGTCGTTAGCAACTGACTACTTTACATCGAGCACAGACTACTTCGTTTTCTTGGCATCTCTCAATGCGGTTTCTTGGCGTTTCACTCAACGCAGTTTTAATGAAAAACCATATCGATTGGTCAAACAGGGGACATAAAAAATGTCCCTTTTTCACTGGGCTTTCCCTACCGCTCCAAAGTCTTTCTGTGTATGCCCCAAAGTCTCTCTGTGGGGCTCGGTGGCAGAGTATGTGGGACATAGATGATATGGATGATTTTTTTATTCGATCACTGCTTAAGTGTCCTTTAAGCCTAAGCGCTTTGGCGCGCATCTTAAGTGCATAGGACAGGTAGGCTCTAAAGTATGTGGCTGCTACCTCGGATAGCATGACATACATAATCTTTTAGATCTTCTATGAAGTACAAGGCTACACGATTCACATTTCTGAACGCAATTGAAAACATTAGAAAGTTGTCAAACTTCTCGTTGCGGAATCTCTATGATTTTGGTAGAGATTCTTAATTCCTGAGGCCCCCAAGATCCACAACAAGATTATGGAAAGATCAATCCCAATATAACTTTGCTAGATCCTTTGCCCAAGCATCTGCTTAGTATTCTTAGACTTTGAAGCGACTCTGAATGAAGAAAAAGTTAATTTTGGAACAATGGCAATTTACAATCGCAACTATTGTAGAAAACCGCAACGTGCGATTAAATTCTCTGTTTCTAACGACTGTGACAGGAGTTATTTCCGTAGAAAACATTACCACGTCCTACCCAAATAGAAACAGAGCGCATCAATGACCCTGATTAATTAGCTTGATTCGAGTTAAAACTGAACCAAGGATAGACACAAAAACTATTTTCTAAGAACCATCAAAGCATTTACTTTGTATAGCGCGATATTCAGCACAGACGAAAACATCTTTAATGCGTACGTTTTTTTTTCTGCTATTGTTGGTGAAAATTAAAAAAAAAGGAATATTAAAGAAGATTACATCGTCTATAAACTGCAACATTAGGTAGAAAGAAAACGTCGACTGCGTTGATGTTCGTCCCATTTATTAAAATACTTTGATTGAAATTCAACAAATGCCTTTATTGTTTAATTTTAACGACAGCTGTGGAAACGTTGTTAAAATAAATGATCGTTACAAGCGTATGCGATACAAAGTAACAGTCGTTTATGCAACTGCTTGAAATTTTTATAAGCGTTTGACATTTGTTTTAACGACTTGTCGCATCGTTAATTTAAACAGACATGAACACTACATGAATTTCATTTAACAAAAATGAACTTTTAAGGACTGTTCTCTCTCTGCTCTGTTTACTGCTTGGCAATACTGGCTAATAATATACGAATCGATCTACGATATATTGAAATAGGGTACCGAATTAAGGCAGATATTAGGTGGACACCACCTCACATTAATATTATGGTTAACGCTGTTAATTTTACGGAAAAGAAAACAATTGATAAAACTAAAATCTTTGAAGAAAAATTTGGATAAAGAACAAAATATTGAATCAAACAGTATGGGATCTTTCCCTGTGAGAAATGGAAAAGATCTACAACTTGGAATGACAAACATGGAAGGATAGTGACAAACTTCGAATAAGAAACATGGAAAGAAATGGCCAAATTTATGAATGCAAAAGGCATCACAATTTTAAAAATGATAAAAGCGTGGTTTCTTTATCAAGCTTGTAAACTCGTGCTATTAATGGCAAATATAATAACAATCAGAAATAATAACCACAGAGATATGTCTCTGTTGGATAGATTAAGTCAGATGAGGAAGCAAGCTTTTGAATATGCGAATTTAGATTAGAGCTAAAAAAGGATAGGCTGAGAAATCCCCCTGGACCGCCGCCACGTTCACTGGGCTGACTATTTAAAATACGGGTACGATCAAAAAGTAATGACAGTAATGCCAGGCTGTTTCTCAAGATTACTTATCCAGATTATAAGACAAAAATCACACTTTTCCCTTACTGTGATAGTATAAAACAGTGATTGCATTTTTGCATAACCTCAAACAAAATGTGACGGATGTAACTCGATTGTAAGTGTTTTATTTCTATGCCCATTTTTCTTACAGCCGGTGCAGTTGACTCATGACAATGAAAGCATTTTTTCTGGTCTATACCCACCGAACGACTGGAAAATATATGAACTATGTTCCAGGCCGGGATTGCTTCTGCTAGCCAATCCGTTCACGTGCGAGGGTCAACGGTACTGGATGAAGCGAAGCTTGGTAAACTATCCGATGCACCCGAACACTACCAACCAAAGCAACGCGAGCCAATCGACCCAGCAAGTTCAATGGTGGAAAATGGTTCAAAGTATCACGGATGCAACGGAACGTAAGAAGTTCGCCCAAAAACTTCGTTGGACCACATTAGGCTATCAGTATGATTGGACACATAAGATATACGACGAAACACGAAAGGAAAACTTCCCGTCTGAGCTACGCGCGCTAGTGCAATACGTGGCCACCGTGCTTGGTTACAATCGGTTTTCACCAGAAGCGGCGATAGTTAATTATTATCCCATCGGCTCAACGCTTGCTGGTCACACAGATCATTCAGAAGATGATCGTACAGCGCCATTGTTTTCCTTCAGGTACAAATATTTTAGTTCAGAAAGATAGTACCTATAAGCGGATAATTTTACTAGCGACTTTTTATTTTTGTTATAGCTTTGGACAGCCCGCTGTATTTCTAATCGGTGGCCTTAGTCGCGATGAGCAACCGGATGCTATCTTGCTACGAAGCGGTGACATTATCGTTATGACTGGTGAAAGTAGGCTGTGTTATCATGCGGTACCTCGTGTTTGTGCGGATTTGGAGCTTCCTGATAACATGGGAAACAGTGCCAAACGTTGGGATCCGAATGATGTCTCAGTAGAGCAGCACGACGATGAGATGTGGAATGATGTCGAGCAATACATTCAGTACAGCCGCATCAACATAAACGTAAGACAAGTTTTAAGGGAGAATCAACTCACATTACAACCGATTGGCGAGTGTCTTAAGCAAAGTCTATATAGGACAGAGGTCGACGCATCCCATACTAACTGACAAAAAGCTGTTCTGGAAGTTTAGGTAGGAAATGTTTACTGTTTTTTTAGCTGATGCTGCTGTTGGTACAGGATCCTTGAGCACCTCCAGCTGCTAGTGTGTGAAATTTTGATGATCCTTGAAGTCTTGTTAAGACTTTTTGAGATAAAATGTATTGTTTTGCACCGTGAAAACATCCGGGGATCCTTATTGTGCCATGCAGCTGCTTCTGTTGAATGTAAACAGTTTTCGATCTTAATGTCAAAAATCGGGTGCAAAATGCCGGGCATGACATTTGCTAAGATTTGACCTCTGTCCTATATAGTAGTAATGGGTTAAATTGAGAATCAAGCAGAACTGGTTCCGAAAGGGTCCAACAAAAATTGGAACCTGTTCCGAAGGGTAGGTGCAATCGAACCGTCCGGAACCGTCCGGAACCATCGGAACCGTCGGAACCGTCGAAACCGTCGGAACCATCGGAACCATCCGGAACCGTCAGAACCGTCGGAATCGTCTGAAACCGTTGGAACCATCGGAACCGTATGGAACCATCGGAACCGTCGGAACCATCGGAACCGTCTGGTACCGTCGAAACCGTCTGAACCATCGGAATCGTCGGAATCGTAGAAAACCGTATGAACAGAAACATTTTCTTTTTTTCTTTTTTCCGGGTTTCACTTTACGCGTCTCTTCGGATAACCGGATCGACGATCTGAAATATTTCTATGGGTAGATTATTTTGATAATGAACGCCGTTGACTTTGTTGGAAACGATGCAAAGCTGTTTTGCTTATGAAATTAATAGCTTATGAAGAATGAAAGAATGAAATATGTGTTTACCTCCTACCAGTGCGCTACATTACTTATTGATAAAATTTTTCAATACCGATGTTAAATTTTCATGAATAAACAGGAAATTATTACGCATTACACTTTGCAACACATTTACGCATTTTTCCTCAACATCGTTTAGAAGTGTTACTGAATGCAAAACTCAGATGTTGGTGATGTGATAGGATATGTAGTCACCCACCGTTTTCTGGTGTTCCCACATCCTACCACAGCCACCCCGATGTCCTTTATCTTTCATTTATATTCACACGAAAATTATAATTAAAATATTGTTCTAATTGCAATTTGCTAATGTTTCATAATATTGTACCATTAGCAATACGGCCAGGCCGTTCTTCATGAATAAAAAAAAAAAAATAATAATATTTTACCATTGTTAAAGTTAATAATTATGATTTAGCTGTTAAATTTAAAAAAGGATCTGGAAACCAAATCGAGGCCTCTTTGAATTGGTGCATTATTAAACTTTGAATATTTCCCAAAATTGTTTTTTTAGAATTTTCAAATTATTATCTAAGCTCCTTTTTATCTTTCCATAAAAATTAAATTATTGGTTGGCTATTTTTTATTTTGTCAATGTTATTCTACGAAACTAACATTTTGTTAGCTTAAACATTACGAAGTATTTATATCTTCACTTTCACTAATCTATACGTGTATTTTATTGTGATTATGTTTAATAAAAATTATTTCTTTTATTTTTTTGACTTCTACCTTTTTTTTCTGTTAATATAATACCTGCTTTAGAAAATATACGTTCACATGGAACAAAGGATGCAGGAATACTCAAATATTGTTTTGCAAACATTTAAAGTGTCGGGTACACGGCTTCTCTTTCCTTCCTCCAAATAAATGGATCACTTTTCACATGCAGATTTTGTTCCGAAATGTAACGATCCAGCTCAAGAGCCGAAAGAATTCTTGAGCTAGATACATTCTGTGTACGGTGAACTTTTTTAAGGGGTTGCCAAATATCATCATCACTATCGTTATCGTTAACTTTGTCATCTGATATCTCTGTTTCAATTTCACTTTGGAATGAAATCATCTTTTCAATAATTTTGTCGCACACTGGTACAGCGCGTCGCATCCTAAAAACCCATCCTTTTGAAATCTGGGGTCTAGCAAAATCGCATATGAAACTAGTTCAAGATTATTTGTTTTTTTGAACCTACTTTGAAGGCCAACTAAAAGCTCATCAACTAATTCTATCACCTTCGGATGTAATATTTACTCTTACGTAGACAAAAATCCCATTGTTGATATTGTCACAGATTTTTCTGCCATAATTTCTATTGTCACACATGAACAACTTCAGCATCTTAGTAGCCTGTTCGAAAATGTTCTATATGAAACTTTCAATGTAACAATTCAAGATGCTAACGGAATTCTGTTCTGTTTGAAGCGATCTAGCATTTCATACGTGGAATTCCATCGGGTAGGACAATCCTGTTTTATTTTTAGTTGTGGGTGATTTAAATTGGTTTGCATTTCAGACAACTTTAGGGCAGCTTTAGAACTTTTCTTGAAATGCATTACGATGCTTTTTACATTTTCCGTTGTAGATTTTATCTTTCGCAGGGCTTGTTGAACAACCAAATTCAAAGTGTGAGCGCCACACGGACGATGTGGCAGGTTTAAGATTGCTGCAGCTGACTTCATATTGGTGGCATTATCTGTCACCAAAGCTTGTTGTTGATTTTAAAGGCGTCGGTTATATTTGTTATCCAGTCAGCTACATTACTTCCCGTATGGTTTATAGAAAATTTCGAACATTGCAAAAAATACGAACACAGTTCTAATTTAATGTCCATAAAATCGGCCGTCATTGCAAAAAAAAAATCAAATTGTTAATGCTTGTCCAACAATCTGCTGTCACTGCAATATCTGAAGCCAGACGGTTCCGACGGTTCCAGACGGTTCCGATAGTTCCAGACAGTTCCGATGATTCCGGACGGTTCCGGACGATTCCGGATAGTTCGGATGGTCCCGACGGTTCCGAACGGTTCCGGACGGTTCCGGATGGTTCCAGGTGGAACCAACGATTCATTTCCTCGGAATTGGAACTGGAATGACACCGGCGGGAACCTCAAAGACCCAAAGCCTCTATAAATAAACGAAAAAAACACCGGTCGGAACCGGATCAGAATCGTGGGTCCGTTCCAGGGAACCCATCACTATTATATAGATTTTGGTCTTAAGCATGACAACGTGTGATGGGTGAACAGTTTTGTTCTGCTAGTCATTCGAGTAATAATTAATCTATTTTTGCGTTGTGCTTCAAAGTGTTGGTTTTTCAACGATCGGCACACACGCACGTCATCGACCTGCCGAAGTGGCAAACAAATGATGGCGTCCAAGATTGGTACTACGGGCGAATGACATGGGTTAGAAAGGTGTGAGTAATAATTAGATATTTGTACAAGAAATATGGTTTTATGCTGATTTTGTTATTTGCATGCAGGATGCAAGGATGCAGGAATACTCAAATATTGTTTTGCAATCATTTAAAGTGTCGGGTACACGGCTTCTCTTTCCTTCCTCCAAATAAATGGATCACTTTTCACATGCAGATTTTGTTCCGAAATGTAACGATCCAGCTCAAGAGCCGAAAGAATTCTTGAGCTAGATACATTCTGTGTACGGTGAACTTTTTTAAGGGGTTGCCAAATATCATCATCACTATCGTTATCGTTAACTTTGTCATCTGATATCTCTGTTTCAATTTCACTTTGGAATGAAATCATCTTTTCAATAATTTTGTCGCACACTGGTACAGCGCGTCGCATCCTAAAAACCCATCCTTTTGAAATCTGGGGTCTAGCAAAATCGCATATGAAACTAGTTCAAGATTATTTGTTTTTTTGAACCTACTTTGAAGGCCAACTAAAAGCTCATCAACTAATTCTATCACCTTCGGATGTAATATTTACTCTTACGTAGACAAAAATCCCATTGTTGATATTGTCACAGATTTTTCTGCCATAATTTCTATTGTCACACATGAACAACTTCAGCATCTTAGTAGCCTGTTCGAAAATGTTCTATATGAAACTTTCAATGTAACAATTCAAGATGCTAACGGAATTCTGTTCTGTTTGAAGCGATCTAGCATTTCATACGTGGAATTCCATCGGGTAGGACAATCCTGTTTTATTTTTAGTTGTGGGTGATTTAAATTGGTTTGCATTTCAGACAACTTTAGGGCAGCTTTAGAACTTTTCTTGAAATGCATTACGATGCTTTTTACATTTTCCGTTGTAGATTTTATCTTTCGCAGGGCTTGTTGAACAACCAAATTCAAAGTGTGAGCGCCACACGGACGATGTGGCAGGTTTAAGATTGCTGCAGCTGACTTCATATTGGTGGCATTATCTGTCACCAAAGCTTGTTGTTGATTTTAAAGGCGTCGGTTATATTTGTTATCCAGTCAGCTACATTACTTCCCGTATGGTTTATAGAAATTTCGAACATTGCAAAAAATACGAACACAGTTCTAATTTAATGTCCATAAAATCGGCCGTCATTGCAAAAAAAAATCAAATTGTTAATGCTTGTCCAACAATCTGCTGTCACTGCAATATCTGAAGCCAGACGGTTCCGACGGTTCCAGACGGTTCCGATAGTTCCAGACAGTTCCGATGATTCCGGACGGTTCCGGACGATTCCGGATAGTTCGGATGGTCCCGACGGTTCCGAACGGTTCCGGACGGTTCCGGATGGTTCCAGGTGGAACCAACGATTCATTTCCTCGGAATTGGAACTGGAATGACACCGGCGGGAACCTCAAAGACCCAAAGCCTCTATAAATAAACGAAAAAAACACCGGTCGGAACCGGATCAGAATCGTGGGTCCGTTCCAGGGAACCCATCACTATTATATAGATTTTGGTCTTAAGCATGACAACGTGTGATGGGTGAACAGTTTTGTTCTGCTAGTCATTCGAGTAATAATTAATCTATTTTTGCGTTGTGCTTCAAAGTGTTGGTTTTTCAACGATCGGCACACACGCACGTCATCGACCTGCCGAAGTGGCAAACAAATGATGGCGTCCAAGATTGGTACTACGGGCGAATGACATGGGTTAGAAAGGTGTGAGTAATAATTAGATATTTGTACAAGAAATATGGTTTTATGCTGATTTTGTTATTTAAAGTGTGTTACAGGGTTCACCGATAGATAGCATACGGCGAGCATACCTTAGCGGTTCGCGCAAACGTTTAAGACATCTGCGGCCATCGATAGCGATTCGCATGTACAATTAGCGAATGGCCCAAAATGGATAGCGATTCGCGTGCACACTTTAGTGAATGTCAGAATTCGGCGCGGTTTGAAAATATAGGTTTATATGACCCAGGACTCCTCAAGTCGAGATTGGAAAAAATCGTTTAAATTTCGTTTTTTATGTAATTGGAAAGTTGTTGCGCACAAAAGTGATGTGAAAATTAATGTTCATTATTATAAAGCATAAATTTATTGATTTTCAGCGTTGGTTAAAAAAATAATAACAAAACTTTGTGAAACATAAGAAGAACAGCCATGTGAAGAATTCAAACTTGGACGTATATACACGAATTCAAAATTGATGTGATCACGAAAAAAAATCCGTTCAGCCAATGAAAATATTTAGCATATTGGTCTAGCAACCGAAGCGTTCACAGTTTTACCAAGCGATTAAAAATCAGAGCATCATTGGCGGTTTAATTATACATTCCTTCGTTGTTTTTTGGTTTTGGCAATCATCCTTTTAAAGGTACGAATTTCAGCACAATTAAAAAGTGCTACAACTAGAATTCTCATTGAATTTGAGTGTTTTCTAGGTGTTTGGCTACGATAGGAGCTCTTGCTTGTTGAAGTGCGCCCCGAACATTTTTCTTGTCGGTAAATTTGTTTTATTAACGCACCGTGAAAGAATACAGTGAGTTTCAATAGCGGTATGTGCTGAAGCGAAACAACTGAGACACACATCGTTCTTTTTACTTTTTGCTTGCAGATATGAATTCCAGCCAAAGCTCTGTACAAGAGAAAAATGCAAGCAGCGCTATGCAAGCACCTCGCCGCCGAAAAACTACCAGCAACGAAGATAGAGAGCGCGTGGTAACGGCGTATGAAAACGGAGCCACTGCAGCTACGATTAGCGAAATGTTTAATTTGAAAAAACCGACTGTCCATGGCATCATCAAAAAATACCAAACCCAATGGCAAATCGAGGCAAAGAAGCGTGGTGGCAACAGATCTAAACTATTGTCGCAGCAAGCCGTAAATGATGTTCGGAACTGGATCGACGAGGACTGCACGGTGACGCTTAAAGCACTCGCAGGGAAAGTGTTCGAACAACACGGTGTTCGAGTTTCGTCGACAACCATAGCGAGGGAAATAAAACGATTCAACTACTCTCTGAAGATGGTCAAACTGTTACCGGAGCGACGCAACACACCAACGACTATGGAAAAAAGGAAACATTACGCCACACAATTTTATGAAATTGCGCGCGAAATTCCGGATAATGGTTTAATCTATTAAGACGAAGTAGGATTTAACGTCAGTATGCGTACGCTAAAAGGACGATCGCAGAGAGGAACACCGGCCACCATCACCGTTCCACAGTTAAGCACTAGGAACATCTCCATCATTTGTGCTATGCATTGGTACGGCGTGCTGCTTTACACCACACACACTCGATCCGTGAACCGTGAACGGTTTATACAGTTTATTGAAGAACTAAAGCAAACCCTGCGATCGAAGAACATTAACAGCAGCTACTTTATAATGGATAATGTAGCTTTCCATAAAACACCCGCAGTAAGAGTTGCAATCGGAAATGATAGCGACAAACCTTTATAACTACCACCCTACTCACCATTCCTTAATCCTATTGAAAATCTTTTCAGCCAGTGGAAGAGTTTTGTGAGGCGAAGCAATCCTTCGAATGATCAATTGATGGAAGCGATTCGGAGTGGATCCAGGCCAATAACCGGACAGGATTGCGATGGCTACATTTTGAATAAGTGGCAATACATGTCCCGTTGTTTGAGGGGCGAAGAAATTTTAGATGAAGTTATTTTATATATATATATATATATATATATATATATATATATATATATATATATATATACATATATATATATATATATATATATATATATATATATATATACATATATATATATATATATATATATATATATATATACAGGATTAGAAATTAAGATTTTAGTTTTAATGTGTATTATATTGTACTGACGATTCTTAAAAAGATGTAGTTTAAATAATGCTGCTGGACGAATTAAAATAACATTTCCGTTGGTTTCAATCACTATCTCATTCGAACATGCGATTTTGAGGTGATTAGTACGGCCAAGTCACAGTGATTATAATTAAAATGCCAATAATTTTTTTCTAACACATTTGGAACGATATTCGAATCGCATCTCGCATCGCATCGAATGAATCGCATCGATCATTCTAATGCATCCAGCACCTCATTTGCCACATTTTCGGAGAAAAAACATTGAAATTTCTCCAGCGCCTTAATATGCTCATCCGCAACGCGCTTCTTCAACAAGGCTGCCTTGCCTAAACATCCCATCCCGCCGTACGCGTTATGGTTCAAATGAACCTCTTCTTAGAGCGCTCTCGGACTTCAACAATTCGTATCATCTGTTCGACTACAATGTCCCTGTGTCCCGTTTTCGTTCTCGTCTACGTGAGTCCTCATTCTTGCGTCTACCTTAGTGTTTTGTGTACTTTGTTGACTTCCTACTGTTTCTTTTCCTTATATTACTTAGTTATTAAGTAAATTTGTGTAACCCTGTTAAATAAATAAATAAATAAATTAAGTTTAATCAATTAATGAAGTTTTCCCAAACGCTTTTGAATAATTCTGAATTCCCACTTATTTGCGTGAACATACTCACGGGCTGCAATGTTCGCTCCCACTTTTAGCTCTCGAATTATTGATTGAACTTCACTATGGTTCGTATCATTTGATGGAGTCATCAAATCAAGTCTGGATCGAATCTGGCGTCTTAAAACTAACATTGAGGGTGAAAATCCAGTTGCTGGATTTTTTTCGAATTGAATTATTTTTCGGTACGATATTAGGATGTTACAAAGTTCACTGTGAATTCCTGAGCGATCGCGTTGTAAGGATTTCAGTTAACATTTCATGGTCTGTATCAACCGTTCCGCTTGGCCATTAGTGGCTGGATGAAACGGTGCACTTAGTTTGTGGACTACTCCATTGAGTTTCAGAAATTGTGCAAAGTCCACTGAAGTAAATTGAAGACCATTGTGACTCACCAATACAGAAGGAAATCCATATGCACTGAAAAACTCTCTACATAAACGAATTGTTGTCTCAGATGTCATGTTCTTCACTAGGAACACTGAAGGCCATTTGGAATACGCATCAACTAAGATGAGCTAGTAAAACCCCATGAATGTACCGAAATAATCCACATGAATTCGTTGGAAAGGTTCTTTTGGTTCTTCCTAACAATGAAATGAAACCTTGGATGGATTTGCTTTTGCTGACTGACAGCAAATACAGTCATTGACCAGGTTTTCAATATCCCTGTCTATGCCTTCCCACCAGCAGTGGCTGCGAGCAAGAGATTTAATTCGTGATATGCCAAAATATGTTGAGTGAAGTTCACGAAAAACTTTTATTCTCAGCATAGGAGGTATGTATACTCGGCTACCACGCATCATGCAATCTTTTTGCAAACTAAATTGCTCTTGATCTACGCCAAATCTTAATTTTGCCTCGATTGGTTTCCCCGTTCATTTTCATTTTCATCTGCCAGAGTGGTTGAACTCAATTCACCTACTGTAAGTGGCAGTTTTGTATAGTGTTTACCTACTACGTCCGGTTCTTCAATTTCCGATTCAGGATCGGTAGAGGTAATGGGTAAGCGAGACATCGCATCAGCATTTTCATGCTCTAATCAAAAGCCTGCAAAAATGCCGCGTAATGCTGCATGCGCATCGCGGACATAGCAGGGAGTCCCTTAGATTCCGAAAATATTTGACTAATCGGCTTATTATTCGTCACCAAAGTAAATTTTCGAGCGTAGAGGTATTGGTGTAATTTACGAATACCAAAAGTAATAGAGTATACCTCTTTATCGATCTGGGAGTAGCGCTGTTGTATCCGAGATAGAGTTTGCGAAGCATACTGCAACGGTCGTTCTATTCCATCGAGGAACTGATGGCTTAGTACCGCTCCGACCCCATAGCGTGATACTTCAGTAGCTAAAACTACTGAAAGCGATGGATTGTAGTGCACCAAGAAACTATCCGATTGAATTTCCCGCTTTACAAATGCGAAGGACTTCTCACATTCTCTACTTCACTTAAAAGGAACTTCATCTGTAAGTAGATTATTTAATGGGTATAAAAGTGTACTGAGATTAAGAAAGAATCTACTATAGTAATTAATTAGTCGCACAAAAGAGCTTACTTGTTCCTTGTTTTGGGGAATGGGCATATTCTGTAAAGCGTCAATCTTTTCGCGTAGTTTATGGATTCCAAGTCTATCGACCATGTAACCGCAACGTTCAATTCTGCGTCTGGTCTTCTGGTCTGCGAAAAATTCGCACTTTTCTTTATTAACCCGCAACCCATACTTGGCTAATCTTTTTCATACTTCCTCGAGTCTGAGCAAATCTATCTTTGTATCAGGACCAGTTACCCGAATATCGCTTAACTTAACTTAACTATTAACTATTGTTTTGCATATTTTACAGAAAAATAAAAAAACATTGGAAAGCAAAAACAACATTACAAAAAAATTGTTTTTGAACATTGAAACATGCTCAAAGAGCAGCAAATAATAATTTTATAATTACATACGAGCTGCGTTGCAATTTAAGCGTTCTCTTCAACTAATATCATTTAAAAAAATTATTACAAATAATATGGTTTTTACCGGTCATTTTTTAAATATTTTTTATAAATTTATGGTTTATATAATATAAATTTATGGTTTTACCGGTCATTTTTTAAATATTTTTTAAAATCAAGCGTTACCCCAACCGTTTGCGAACGCTTCAGCAATCGTTTCAAATTTGACATTTCAGTTCAACCTGGCCATCGTCCACTTCAACCTAGCCTGTGTCTAGTTCAACTTGGCCATAGTCTAGAAAGGGTAACCGATCGCCAGTTCTACCTGGCAATTGTTTACTTCATCCTAGCCATTGCCCAGAAATGGCTCGCACATCGTTAGTTCTTCTCGGAAACCCTGTATGGTGATTTTGTAAGTCTAACCCTGCCTCCTGCTTTTTTCATCGGAATGACAGGAGTGGCCCATTCAGAGTGATCCTCGATGGTCGATCTCCTTGTCAACTGCACTGCGTATTGCAAACGCCACTAGCCTAGCTTTTATGTATATTGCAGTATACTGTATGTATACTGAAGCTTGTATCCTTTTAATTTTACCTACACGTTCATCGAAAACAACTGCAATTCTTTTTAATAAGGCATTTAGTTCACTAGCGGCAGAATGATCTCCACCGCTGCAGTTCGAAATTGTATGTGTACCGGGTTTAAATACACGATTGAAATCTAAGTTCAAAGCCAGTCGCGTTCTAACAATGGATGCCTACAGGAGTCCGCAACGTGTAAAGACAATGCGATCTCTTTACCGTCAGCAACAACTTTAACCATTATTTTCCCGAGTACATCAATGTCACTGTCACACCCACTGGTCCTGTCGAGCGGTTTCCGCACAAGGTCCTCAGCTTTGTACCCAATTTTGTGCTCGTGTGCAACATTCCATATTGCTATCCCTCTTTGCCAGTATGGCAATGATCGTCTGTGCTGCTCTGTCAATTCTTCCACAGCCTGTGTCGATGTGTATGCCTGTGTATGCCACTGCTCGACCGTGTAAACGCGCGGTATTGGTATGTATTGTCGCGTCGGTGTAGACTTGACAGGTACGGTGCCGGCACGTAAACAAACCATTGGCCGCAGTTGCTGTTATGGATTAGAATTGTGTTTAGGCAAAGCAAGTTTGCCAGCCAAAACATCCGCGTCACGTCGAGATCGCTCCTGTATCGGAGGGACCGTCGCATTAATCAATTGTGTTAAAAATTTGTGGGAAAAACGTAGTGCAATGAAAGTCTTTGGCTCTCTTTCGGAGCCGGCGTAGGAAGCTTCCGGATGTGTTTCGGAGCCGGCATCGGATACTATCGGAGTGTTTAAAGAGGCGGATGAGGTCTCTGAGGGCCAAAGCCTCTTTTAATAAATGGTTTAAAAAAAGAGCTGTTTTGTTTGTGAAGCAAATAGTGGCAAGGCGAAAGAAAACACATATCACAATACATACAAACAGCGTGATCACACACACATGTATACCCCTGGAGCGCAAACGCTCACGCACACCACCCCATAAGCCCGAATCCGAACGTCCTCAGAATGTCCTCAGCCCATGTAAAAACGTCCTCAATTTTGTATGGCCGGCGGGCTTGTGACACAAAATTAGGACGTTGCATGCGGATTCGAGCACTTGTATGACGAGTGGGCAGTAACTAACAAGCCGTAATTTCGTTGGGAGAATGTCTAAGCAGTCAAAGAATTGCCTTTTGTCACGTAAATAAATCAAAGATACAGGCGATCCGGTGTCAATCTCGAACGTCAGCTTTTTTTATTTGACCATCAGATTCAAACGAAACTTACCAGGCATACCACCCCAACTAGCCAAGTTTTTGACGTCACGTGTATTTTTTTATATGGGCACAATATCATCAAAACTCTCATCAAAATGCCAGCGATAGCAGCAGAAAATGATGATGTTTCTGTGACGTGTCGCGTGGCGTGTCGCGTCACATCCGATTTGTATCTCAACATTTTACCCGTATCTCGTACCCACACCACCACCTTTCGGATCGTTCGAAATGAAAACACGAAGGTTTACTCTTCACACTTTTCATTTATTGTACTCATCTTTGACTCACACTGATTTCGCTAGTCCCCCTAGTACCGCTGCCAGCTGATCGTCTCTTCCTCGCTTCGTTCGTGGCCGTCGATCTATCCTTCCATCGGTGTGCATTGGCCGTGCACGTTTAGCCGTCCGCCTTCCTCTCTCCGCTCCTACGTACTCTTTCTTCACAAGACCGGGCTTTCTTGGAGATTCGTTACTTGTTGTAGGCGGTGTCCGCTGAAATGATATTAGAAAAAAAAAACACATAAGAAGTAATAAGCACCAAACTAAAAATAACCACTAGTTGAAAGATGATCCCTTCTCGAGTCTTTTACCGCGATGGGTATAGCTTGCAACCGAGGCCGACTTTAGTTTGTGGAGGCGGTGTTGCGCGAGGGGCAGAAAAACGGCTTGAGAGGGGGTGAAACCGTGCAACTTTAGCGAAAAGTCGCATACTTGGCTCCCTAGGACCGGCCGTACTTAGATGGAAAACATCCTTGATGATGCAGGGTTGCTCCTCCAGGTGGTGTGTGCCATCCGTCTTCTTCTTCGTTTTGACCAGACACATTTTCTCCAGGTGTCCTATCTTCGAGCAGAACTTGCAGATCATCGTTTTATATGGACACCTGTCTGCGTAGTGACCAGGATCCCCGCAACGACCGTTTCCTTTGTTCTTCAGGGTTGCACGGTTGATGAAACGCACCTCGACTCGTACTTGCATTGTTTGACCGGTGACACATTTCCATTCCGTATGCGATTTCTTCAAATCGAAGCGTTAAATCGCGCACTTCCAGCAACCGGGATTGTATTATCCGATTTCGTATGCCAAAAATAAATTGGTTGCGTAGAGCCTTGTCCAAATAATCCCCGAAATTGCACGACTGGGCGAGCTTCTCCAAATTCATTAAGTAATCGTTAAGAGATTCGTGGCCTTGCTGTTTGCGACTAGCGAACTTGAAATATTCAAGGATTTCCTGAGGAGTAGGGCTGAAATGGTCTTTAAGCAGAGCGACAATTTCGCTGCATATTTTTGTGATCGGTTATGCATTCTTCAGCTTGTTGCACAGCACATCATATGTAGGGCCCCCCTTGTAATGTGGCAGGAAATCTGATCCCATGCAATGTAAATCGTCTTTTCGAACATGGTAGATCCGGAACGAAATTTGCAACCTATCCAACCATCGATCAAACTTTGATGTTGCAGGGTTGAACGGCTCGAACGAAAACGTAATCGGCGTTCCGGCAGCAGGAGCGTCAGTATTATGCTCGGTTGGGGGTGTCATGGAGTAAACACAATGGCAGCAATCAGCTAAACACAATGCAGGAACTTTTCTTTTGCTGCAGTTGAAAAATTGCGTAGTTTCGTACTCGTACTCGTCGCCAAAATTGTTGTATCTCGACTCGTAGTTTTATTTATGGCTGATTTGGCTGACAACTAGCATGCTTCTGCAGCGTCACGGCCCACTCGTCATACAAGTGCTCGAATCCGCATGCAACGTCCTAATTTTGTGTCACAAGCCCGCCGGCCATACAAAATTGAGGACGTTTTTACATGGGCTGAGGACATTCTGAGGACGTTCGGATTCGGGCTTATGGGGTGGTGTGCGTGAGCGTTTGCGCTCCAGGGGTATACATGTGTATGTGATCACGCTGTTTGTATGTATTGTGATATGTGTTTTCTTTCGCCTTGCCATTATTTGTTTCACAAACAAAACAGCTCTTTTCTTAAATCATTTATTAAAAGAGGCTTTGGCCCTCAGAGACCTCATTCGCCTCTTTAAACACTCCTATAGTCTCCGATGCCGGCTCCGAAACACATCCGGAAGCTTCCTACGCCGACATAGAGCTGAAGGCTTTCATTGCACTACGTTTTTCCCGCAAATTTTTAACACAATTAATTAATGCGAAGGTCCCTCCGATACAGGAGCGATCTCGACGTGACGCGTATGTTTTGGCTGGCAAATTTGCTTTGCCTAAACACAAATCTAATCCATAACAGCAACTGCGGCCAATGGTTTGTTTCCGTGCCGGCACCGTACCTGTCAAGTCTACACCGACGCGACAATACATACCAATACCGCGCGTTTACACGGTCGAGCAGTGCCATACACACGCATACACATCGACACAGGCTGTGGAAGACAGAGCAGCACAGACGATCATTGCCGTACTGGCAAAGAGGGATAGCAATATGGAATGTTGCACGCGAGCACAAAATTGGGTACAAAGCTGAGGACCTTGTGCGGAAACTGCTCGACAGGACCAGGGAGGATACTGCATGCATCCTCCTCATATTCGGTTTTGTTTTTCTTGCTATATTTGCAGACGAGTCAAACCATCATCGTATAGCGCGAGTGTGAGGCGTGTGCGTTTGCCATCTTCAAATTTACCGGCAGCGGTGTACGGAGCTGCATCTTCACTTAATGAATTATAAATTTTAATCCGATTATAGTCCATCGGCAACAGCAGTATGTTAAGTCCGCCGGTCGCGCCGTCACAGTAGTGACAATGTCGGTAGCGTTTGCTGTTTATTGCGGGGCAACAGTCGTGAACCGCGTGCCTACAAGAAGTATACCTGCTCTGTTTTTTGTCCACCCGTTGACGGCAAATATTTATGCATGAGCGTCTTGATCGGCTCGGCATTGTACGGAACGGAGCAGCTCAGCTTTTAAGCAGCTTTAACGGTCATAAACGAGCGGTAAAACGATGTTTTGATGTTTTATTCGCCGTTGATCCGTCATCCAGGGATGGGAATGTACCCGGTGAAGAATTTGCATAAGCCCCAGCCACCCCAATTCGGTAGGGATGCCTTCCGTACGCTTTACGATTTTAATATGCCATCGAAAAATGCACCATTAACCTCGGCATACTTCCGCACGCTCTCACGCTGACGTCACCAAGCGCCAAATATTGACATTCCAAGGAGGGCAATAAGAAGGATGGCTTAATTAGAAACAGAAAGGCACGAGCTGGTAGGTTTTGCGTACCGCACATTGATTAAAGCACATTCTTGAGCACCACTCGCACACCGGCGGCAAATGAAGCAATCTTTAATGTTGTCCTTTAAGTCGCATTAAAATCTCAAATATTCTTACCACGTCTCCATCATCATCACTTCTCTACACACAAGAAAGAAAAAAAAAAACCAAGAAAAGGATTGATTTATCGATCGCGCTTTGTTAGGGGGGTCGTTTAAAAACATATTACTTCCTTCGGGCTCAGCGTACTAAGCAGATAAGAGCCTTAGCAGCGGAACCCGACGCACAATCGCGGCTACTATAAATCGCTCCGGCGTGCCCTGATTAAACCGCCGATCTTCTGAATCGCCCATGCTAAGAGGGTTCCCGATTTCACCGCGATATTCTAATTTAGCGTGACTGCTCTCCTGACAACCAAAGGAACGAGTCGTTAATGTTTGTTTTTTTTTAACTTTTGTTTATGTTTTTCTTCATCAGCTGTCGTTAATTTTGTCGCTTTAAGGCTTGATCGCTTCGAGAAGAAGGTGAAGTTGAACGAGAAATCAGATCATAACCGTCGCAGTACGTATCGTACGAGATGAGCCACCGTTTGGGAAACTTTGATCGAAGAGGTGTGTCTGGTCGCTTACAAAATATGCGGGGAGACTCATTTATCATCAACGGCTAAGATTTATCCAACGGTATGCGGTAATCGTCAACGGTTATATTTCTATAAGTGTTACCAGAGAGAAGCATAAGAACGAACCGTGGACATCACATCACAACCTTTTACTATACCAGGGTTGAAGGCAGTGAATTTAGCCTGGAACGCTTGATAGAAATGTTGCCGTATGACAAGGGCGAACGTTGAGAAGCAACATTTTTCATTTTATTAAACATAATATTCACTCACTGTCTCTAGTTTCGCTTTCGGTGTTTCTCTTGGATAGAACGAATGATGAGGCTTTCCAATAGTGCTCCAATAGCTTGTATTCCGTCCGTATTGTCTCACTGTACGTAAGACTGACTATCGAGCTACGGTAAAAATAAAAATCAAAGGATGCCAGAAGTTAGCAGGACGAGACGTTTCGAGATTGTAGTGTCAAAGAAGAAGAACGGCTGATCAGATTATAATCTACGTAAATATGCTTTGTTATTACAGAATATCTTCTAATGCATATTATATAGACTGATTTTGGAGATTTTTGATGTGTAGTGTACTTTGTGTATTAGTTGTCTAGTCTATAACTTTTTATTCTTCTTTTATTGGTCCAGTTACTTGCATGTGGGCTATACACAATGGTCTATATAACTCTATTTTTATTTACCTTTTCTTCTTTTTCTTCCTTGGCACTACAACCTCGAGAGGTCTCGGCCTGCCATTTCTGGCTTTCTGTGACTCAATTTTACCCGAAGAAAAGTAGTCAGCCTTATTTACGGAGAGGCGGTCTGGATGGGATTTGAACCCCGGCCCTGCCGTGTGAAGACCGGCGCGGCTATCGCCTCGGCCACCGGACCGTCCCATTTTGATTTACCACGTGGCCTAAACATCATTTGTTGCTAAAGTGGAACGGTCCGTAAGGCATTGGATAAACGATCCGAACGCTTATAAGCCCAACGTTATTGCTACTAGACCTTGGTGCACCGGGCTAGGCTACCAATCCGATTTACCCAAACATCCAACTTTTTTTTCTGTCAGTACAAAGTTCCTGTCGAAGAAGTTGGATACAGTAAGGCCTATTCCAATCACTGGCCATAGCCGATTGTTTTTAAACTACTTATGTATTTTTTTATTTCGATTCTGCCGCTAGCTTCCGTGGCGATAAGACGTGTTTCGCTGTGGAGCGTCAAACGGATCATTTGCGTACGGCAGATAGTGGTCATTGTCCTCGTGTGCGATAGCGTAATCAACGTGATTACCCGTATCGCACTAATCGGTGTCTCCGCCTTTCTCCGGCTTTCGCTCGGAGTTTGTGTTTAACGATCGAGTGGCGCCTAGCCCCGATCAACGTGTGTTCTTAGTGTTGTGAGTGTGTGTATCTATCGATCGTTACGATAAGCAAGCGTATCGCTGCATCGTCGCATCGATCGTGAACTGTCCTGTGTGCGTGTGTGTGTGTTTGCTCGTGCGCGCGTGGTTGCTTATCGTGTATATCGGTAAGTTTGTCTATCCCTACTTCCCCCGTTGTCTCCGGTCCTTACATGGGGACCGACTTATCGGATTCGGAGAGAGAGATAGAACCGAATGTGAAGTGTAAGCCTGGTCGCCCTAATGCCGCTCCTGCTACTAAAAAGGTGGCATTGGGAGAGAGACCGTCTTCCTCGAAGGCATCGAGTGTCCCGCCGACAAATAGTTTTTGTGCCCCGCTGGCGAAAAATAATGATCAGCTATCTGAGCATCGAGCACGTGCTTACCCGTTGTCGTGGGAGGGTAAGCCATTGGTGTATTTTATGCCACGCACCAAGCAGCTCGACGTGAGGACGATCGCGGCATCGTTATTTAAGAAGTACCCGGGCGTTGCCGATGTGTTTCGGATGCGCCCTAATAAGATCAGGGTCACCGCAAAGGACCGGGCTCAAGCCAATGTCATTGCGGCTGATCCAGATTATACGGAGCACTACCGGGTTTATATTCCCGGTAGTCTGGTGGAAGTTACCGGCGTGATCGAAGACTTCGATTATCCGGAGGAGGAGGTGGTTAAATTCGGTGTAGGCGCATTTCATGCACCAGACACGCCGAAAGTAAAAGTCCTTGAGGCAAAAAAGCTTTTTAAGCTAGATGCCTCATCGAAAGATGAAAAGAAATATATCCCGACCACCTCCCTCCGGATCACGTTTGAGGGAACGGTACTTCCGCAGGCCCTCATTTTAGAAGGCGTCCGGATACCCATCGACCGGCCATACGTGCCAAGGGTGGCCACCTGTTCTAAGTGCAGCCGGATTGGACATGCCGATCCGTTTTGCACTCGTAAGATTTGCTGCGGAAAATGCAGAGGGGCTCACGCTACTGAGGACTGCGAAGCCCCGTACCAAAAAATGCTCGCATTGTCGGGAGGAGTGGCATGAGGTAGCCTTGTGCCCTGTGTACCGAAAACTTCAAAGAGAGCAGACCAAAACAGTAGCTGAGCGGGCACGCGGCTCATACAGCGATGCTCCAAAAGGAGCTAACGCAACGAACCCCTTTGCGGTTTTAGGTACAGCTGCAAATGGCGATGCCAACCCGCCTGCACTGGAACAGGTGCCATTGAGACCAGTAAAGAATGTGAGAATCCCGTACAAAAAAGTACAAAGGAAGGTCCTAAAGACGAAAAGTAAACCTTTGGCATCACAGCGCCACGCTAAAATTTCCCCAACCGTCACGAAACGCGACGCTGAACCCAAAACTCCCGCCCCACAAATTGCCAGGAAGCAGCGCAAGAAGAAGCGATCTCATCGGACCGAAGCTCCGGTGGAAAGCCTGGCTTTTCCGACGGAGCCCACGAGCTTCCCGAGAACTCCCACCCCGTCTCTTTCCGAGATCCTTGAGTCCCTTCTTTTGACCCTCAACCTCCCGCAGCATCTGCACATGATCGCAACTTGGGCCCTTCCTTTCCTGAAGGGGATGATCAAACAGTGGCTGGCTCAATGGCCATGCTTAAGTATGATGGCCCGTTTGGATGATTGATGGCTCCTACGTCTATTATCATACAGTGGAACTGTAGGAGTTTGCTTGGCAAGCTAAACTCTTTTAAAGCATTAGTGGGTGAACATAACTGTGATGTGTTTGCCCTCTGTGAAACATGGCTATCGGATGACATTAAATTAACCTTCCCGGGATATAATATAATCCGTGAAGATCGCGTTACTAGGGGTGGGGGGTACTGATTGGTGTTCGAAAGAGTCACACTTTCACCAGAATACCTACCCCAAGACAAGAAATGATAGAAACTGTCGCAGTTAAGGCAAAACTGGACGTTCTTCACGTGACAATTTATATTCGGGATCTCGTATTTATATCCCCCCGATAGCCAACAATGAAAAAGAAAAAAATGAAAAGTTCAAAGAGGATCTTGGAAATTTAGCAGTGGTCTTGATCTTTGATCCTGGGAGACTTTAACTCTCATGGAATCGACTGGGGGTGCGAAAAGGATGACATTCGTACTCCTATCATCCGAGATTTCTGCGACAGATTTGGTTTTTCCATTCTCAACTCAGGAGAGGCAACTAGGATGCAGACACCTCGAAGTAGGGCGAGTGCACTGGACCTGTCTCTATGTCCATCAGCAATGGTGCTGGATTTTAGTTGGAAGGTGATCCAGGACCCTATCGGCAGTGACCACTTGCCGATAGAAATTTCCTACATTAAGGGAGGATGTCCAGTAGAAGGAATCCCCGTTAAATGTGACTTAACGAGGAACATCGACTGGACGAGATACGGCGAATTAATAGCCGCTTCGCTTTCACTTGACTTGGAAGATTTGTCTCCTCTCAAGGAGTACGAAAAACTTGTTTCACTGATAAACAAGTGCGCCCTTGAGGCCCAAACAAGGCGCTCCCACCAAGCAAGGACATTTAAAAAACATCCCACTCCTTGACAAGGATTGCCAAGCGGCTTTCACCAAGAAGCGTGAGGCATTTAAAGCCTTCCGGGACACGGGCTCGAGGTCCTATATGAAAAATATAAAGGACTAGAGAGAACGTGCAAAAACCTGTTGAAGGTGAAGAAAAAGGGTTATTGGCGTAGATACGTCAATAATCTAGACCCTGCCACTTCACTGAATTCGCTTTGGAGAATGGCTAGAAGGAGCAACAACATCAATGAGAGCGAAAGCTTTTCTGGCGAGTGGCTATATGAATTTGCCCACAAGCTTTGTCCCGATTTCGTTCCTGCGCAAATCCATCCATGTTCGTTTTACACAACATGCGCCTGGTAGTGACCCTAGGATGGATTCACCGTTCACAATGGTAGAGCTGTCACTTGCTCTCCTATCAAGCAAAAATTTCCCCGCAGGTCTAGATCAGATTGGTAGCAAATTGCTTCAAAATCTTCCCGACGTAGGGAGGAAACGTCTGTTAAGCATATTCAACAATATGTTGGAGGTCAACAGCGTCCCGCAAGAGTGGAGAGAAGTGAAAGTTGTCACTATCTTGAAGTCTGGCAAACCGCCATCAAGAAACGATTCGTATCTGCCAATATCGTTACTGTCGTGTCTGAGGAAACTCCTTGAAAGGATGATTCTTTTCCGGATAGAAAAATGGTTGGAATCGAACAACCTTCTCTCGAATACCCAGTTTGGTTTTCGTAAAGCCAGGGGTACTAATGACTGCTTAGCCCTTCTGGTTACAGAAATAGAGATTGCTCGTGCACGCAAGCAGAACATGGGATCTATTTTCCTGGATATACAGGGGGCATTTGACTCAGTATCACCATACAAGCTGAGTCAAAAATTAGAAAATGTGGGGCTGGGTCCAAAGTTGAACAACTTTCTGTTCAACCTTTTGTCGGAAAAAGCTATGAGTTTCAACAATGGTCATGTGCAACTAAAGCGGACCAGTTTCCATGGACTAGCACAAGGGTCCTGCTTGAGCCCCCTGCTATATAACTTCTATGTCAGTGAAATAGATTCTTGCCTAGCTCCGAACTGCAGCATTAGACAATTGGCTGACCACGGCGTCATATCTTTTGCAATCAGGGACGCCGCCGAAATCCAACTGGCTTTACAAAGCACTTTGGACAACCTTGCCGAGTGGTCTGAAAACCTTGGTATCAAGTTCTCTGCAAAGAAAACTGAGATGGTAGTCTTTTCTCAAACAAAAAAGGTGTGTGGTTGCGGTGACGGATTTCACGATGTGGATCACCTTCTGTGGTCCTGCGTGGAGTTTGAAACCGCAAGACCCTCCTTGTTGGGCGTTGTCGAGACCATCGGCAGACGAACGGGTACAGAAATAAGAGAAGTGTTGGCGACTAGGAACCTCACCTACATGAGGCTCATCTACCGATTCGCCAGAGACAACGATCTTATCCTCAGTATCATACTGGCATATTTGGTCTAAATGGCCATACTTATCCCTGAAAATGCCCGGAACTACCATCGGGCGAAGATCATTCGGTATGGTCTTAATTTCCTCGTGCAACGAGGAATCTGTTGTTAAAAGGGAACTGTAGGTCTCAGGAAGGGTATCACGGTTTAATGCCTGTGGAGCGCTAGGATGCACTTGTAGGGCAACAAAATCTTCATAGATCTTCAAGATTTTGCTCTTAGAACCTGTCTCTAGAAGCGGTTTAAAATTTTCTTCGATCAAGAGATTTGAATCTGAAGAACGGACAAGAAGGCGAAGCGACAGCATTTCAAAACGTAGTTTTAGCGGCATCACTCCGGTCATCACTTCTAGCGACATGTTGTGTGTTGATTTCATGCTCCCTAGTGCGAGTCTAAGACAACGATACTGTAGCCTCTCTAGTTTGAGGATATGCGTGTTGGATGCCCAATGGAAGCATATGCTTCCATATTCCAATACGAATAGTACCGTTGTCTTATACAGTCGCAGGACGTCTGTTGGATGTGCGCCCCACCAGAATCCTGTGATTGTCCTTGAAATTTGATTCTTTTGCTGCATTTTTGCACCAGATGGGTGATGTGTGTACTCCAGTTTAGTCTTGAGTTGAATCAAACACCAATGTATCGAAAATTGTCGGTAGTTGATATCTTTTCACCGTACAAAAAAACATCAATTTCCGGATCAAATAGTCTTTTCTCCCTATTTTTCGTCGTGTCGCTAAAAGGAGAAAAGACTACCATCTCAGTTTTCGGTGCAGAGAACTTGATACCAAGGTTTTCAGACCACTCGGCAAGGTTGCCCAAAGTGGTTTGTAAAGCCAGTTGTATTTCGGCGGCGTCCCTGCTTGCAAAAGATATGACGCCGTCGTCTGCTAATTGTCTAATGCTGCAGTTCGGAGCTAGACAAGAATCTATTTCACTAACATAGAAGTTATATAGCAGGGGGCTCAAGCAGGACCCTTGTGCTAGTCCATGGAAACTGGTCCGCTTAAGCTGAACATGACCATTGTTGAAATATATAGCTTTCTCCGACAAAAGGTTGAATAAAAAGTTATTCAACTTTGGACCCAGCCCCACATTTTCTAATTTTTGACTCAGCTTGTATGGTGATACTGAGTCAAATGCCCCCTGTATATCCAGGAAAATAGATCCCATGTTCTGCTTGCGTGCACGAGCAATCTCTATTTCCGTAACTAGAAGGGCTAAGCAGTAATTAGTATCCCTGGCTTTACGAAAACCAAACTGGGTATTCGAGAGAAGGTTGTTTGATTCCAACCATTCTTCTAACCGGAAAAGAATCATCCTTTCAAGGAGTTTCCTCAGACACGACAGTAACGATATTGGCCGATACGAGTCGTGACTTGATGGCGGTTTGCCAGGCTTCAAGATAGTGACAACTTTCACTTCTCTCCACTCTTGCGGGACGCTGTTGACCTCCAACATATTGTTGAATATGCTTAACAGACGTTTCCTCCCTACGTCGGGAAGATTTTGAAGCAATTTGCTACTAATCTGATCCAGAGCCGGGGAGGAATTTTTGCTTGATAGGAGAGCAAGTGACAGCTCTACCATTGTGAACGGTGAATCCATCCTAGGGTCACTACCAGGCGCATGTTGTGTAAAACGAACATGGATGGATTTGCGCAGGAACGAAATCGGGACAAAGCTTATGGGCAAATTCATACAGCCACTCGCTAGAAAAGCTTTCGCTCTTATGATGTTGTAGCTGTTTCGCATCCTTCTAGTCATTCTCCAAAGCGAATTAAGTGAAGTGGCAGGGTCTAGATTATTGACGTATCTACGCCAATAACCCTTTTTCTTCGCCTTCAACAGGTTTTTGCACGTTCCCTCCAGTTGTTTATATTTTTCATATAAGGACCTCGAGCCCGTGTCCCGGGAGGCTTTAAATGCCTCACGCTTCTTGGTGAAAGCCGCTTCTCAATCCTTGTCCCACCAAGGAGTGGGAGGTTTTTTAAATGTCCTTGCTTGGTGGGAGCGCCTTGTTTGGGCCTCAAGGGCGCACTTGTTTATCAGTGAAACAAGTTTTTCGTACTCCTTGAGAGGA
Organism: Anopheles stephensi; assembly: GCF_013141755.1. NCBI lineage: Eukaryota > Metazoa > Arthropoda > Insecta > Diptera > Culicidae > Anopheles > Anopheles stephensi. Next base: position 19,615,364 of record NC_050201.1, on the reverse strand, counting down.
GACAAATCTTCCAAGTCAAGAGAAAGCGAAGCGACATTTAATTCGACACTTAAATAATTTAAAGTCACATTTAACGGGGATTCCTTCTACTGGACATCCTCCCTTGATGTAGGAAATTTCTATCGGCAAGTGGTCACTGCCGATAGGGTCCTGGATCACCTTCCAACTAAAATCCAGCACCATTGCTGATGGACATAGAGACAGGTCCAGTGCACTCGCCCTACTTCGAGGTGTCTGCATCCTAGTTGCCTCTCCAGAGTTGAGAATGGAAAATCCAAATCTGTTGCAGATATCTCGGATGATAGGAGTGCGAATGTCATCCTTATCGAAGCCCCAGTCGATTTCATGGGAGTTAAAGTCTCCCAGAATAAAAAGCGGTCCAGGCAATACCACTGCTAAATTTCCTTTTCATTGTTTCCTTTTCATTATTGGCTATCGGGGGGATATAAACGGGTGCAATTGTCACGTGAATAACGCCCAGTTATGCCTTAACTGCGACAGTTTCTATTATTTCTTGTCTTGGGGTAGGTATTCTGGCAGAAGTGTGACTCTTTCGAACACCAATTAGTACCCCCTACCCCAAGTACACACACACACACACAAACACACACAAACACACACACACCCACAAACACACACACACATACACACACACACACACACACACACACACACATCGGTGGTCCTAACAGTCGTGCCAAACGACTACACGCCTGCGTAGCTACCTCTGTGCTGAGATACGGAGCCCCAGCGTGGTGCAGAAACAGCACCAAGCTGCTGTCAACACAGTGCATAGGATGTTGGCTAAGCGTGTCACCAGCGCATATAGGACGATCTCCTATGAAGCAGCGTGTGATAACCGGCCGGCATGGTGCCTATCTGCATCGCATTGGCAGAAGATCTGGAGAGCTTCTGGAATGCACGTACGGGGGAACCTAACGCCGGTAACGCAAGGAAAACCGCGAAAAGGAACTCGACGAGGAAGTGGCAAGCTGAGTGGGACAGTTCCGCGAAGGGACGGTGGACGCATCGCTTGATCCCTAGCGTGGCAGACTGGGTTGGGAGGAAGCACGGAGAGGTCGACTTCTATGTTACGCAGTTTCTATCCGGCCACGGCTGCTTCCGAGCCTATCTTCACCGGTTTCGGCACGCTTCATCGTCTCGTTGCCCGACGTGCGTTGACGAGGATGAGACAGCAGGGCATGTGCTGTTTGAGTGTCCGAAGTTTACGGAAGAGCGACAGCAGCTAAGCAGCAAGTGTGGCAGAGAAGTTTCCAGTGCAAATCTGGAGGAGTCGATGCTGCAAAGCGCTGACCTGTGGGAAGCTGTGGCAACCATGATGCGGCAAATCGGGACGAGTCTCCAACGACGGTGGAAGGAAGACCAACGTGTTGGTCCCTCATAAGTGTATCTGTGCTCCGTGAATAGTGTTGTGTTCGTGTAATGTATTGTTACCAACTTTGGAATGTGCAGTTTTCCGTGTGTATATTGACTAAGTCCATTGCAGAGCTCCACTCATGAAGTAATACCGCGAGGTGATTCCGTGAGTGGTGGCAGCGACACTGCGTGGCCAAGGAGATTTTTTTACATGGGTAAAAATCCCATGTCGCCCGCAGGGTGTCTAAGAAGATTTTAAACTCCTTGTCAAAAAAAAAAAAAAACACACACACACACACTCACACACACGATGGTCGATGGTGAAGTGGCGCCAATACGGAGCAGCGTCTACGATGCGCGAGTTAACTTTTTCGAAAGATTTACTTTCGGGTTACGACGTTCGAACGTGATTTTGCGGAGCAGAGAACTATGACCGTTTCAGTTGGCGGTTAGACGTAGAGTGGTTTATTTTCTCAGATTTTACAAAATATTTTGGGTCGGGAAGGAAGGATGTGGAAGGAACGAAAAACAACAAGAACAGGTAAGCGAAGGATCGTTGATGGTCCGAGGGTCGACGGCGATAACGGTTTTATCTCGGAATATGAATAATTATTTGTTTAGGACGGCGGAAGTGAAGGATCGCTTGAACGTGATCGTACTTGTTTTGAACGTTTGTTAACTTGCCCCTCCTTAGATATGAGGCTCCGTACGAAAAACTTCCATCATTGTGGGCGGTTGAAAGTTTGGACTTATCTGGGCGTTTGGCTCGTTCTCTTCGCAAGTGTTATCGTTGTCGTTGTTTGAGTTCGGTGATATGGCCGGTTTCTGTCCGTTTATGTTGATCACTGTTTTCGTTTTCTGGGTCTTCACAATGTAGTAAATACATGCGGCAATAATCAGCATTACAGGTGTGCTCACAACGCTTGTTATGGACCAATTGTTCCATGTGAAGCTCTTGGCTTCTAGCCGTATTTGATGCATTTCGCTTCTTTAATCCATATGCATTGTGTGTAGATGTTCTAGAGTAAGGTTCAGCATGTGGTTCTTCGATGTGACGTTTATACCATAAATCGGAAGATTCAACGGCGATCCGTGAAGCTCAGTTTGGCTGCTGGAAATCTCTTCGTCATTAACGAATATGTAACATGATTGGTAGGATAGGAGAAAAGAGCCTGTCAAGTTTCTCTTCTTAATACCACATGTTGTTTTAATAGTGAATTCTGCCGCTGAGTTGATCAGAATGTGTGTCCTATCGAGTTGGAGAATTTCCATCGCTGCTGGGTTTGTTATGAAGTCACATGTTGCTTGTTGTCCTCTGAGTATAGCTGGTACGCATTTTCCGTTATCTTCTTGTAGTTGTTCTAAGTCGTAAATGTTCTTGTTAAAGTTCGGGACGATGAAAAGTTGTGATTTTAAGGATAGGTAAAATTGGTTGGGAAGATGAACTTTCTTATCTTTATGCGTTATACCGTACAATTCAATTTTCTTATATATATCGTTCGTCAGCTTCGGGCAGCTAAGTATAAATAACAGTTCATTGTTATTTGTTGCTATTTTAGTAGTCACACATGATAGCGCTTCTGAAACTGTTTGAAACGGAATATTCTGTTTTTGTAAATCGTTCATTAAAAAATCTATTTCACTTCGGTTTAATATACGAGGATTTACTATACCTATCTGCTACCAAACTAAATTTATCGACCAAGTATTTGAGAATAAGGAGGGAAAAGAATTCTATTGAAGAATCTCGTGACAGTCTAAGCGCATCTTTGATTGTTTTCAATGTTTCTGTTAGCTGAAGCGTTAAATCCTTATTTATTTTCACTTGAACGTTATTATTCGTAATCAACCCGTTCAATGTAGTATTTATCAGGCGTAAATCATTTGCATCAGGACTTCCTGCAATGAATTTTCAAACAGTTCCTATTGTGTCCCATCTTTTGGCTCTATGAATCGGTATCGTATTTTTTAACATTTCATATACATTTGAAAACTCTTGCTCTATCATGCTTGAAAATTGGGTTTCTTCAAGGGATTTGAACTCAATAGATAATACCTCAATTTCGCGTTGAATGTCCGATATATTAAAATGATGAATGTAATAATTATTACCTATCGCTAATCTAGCATCGCCTCTGTTAAATGCTATTATCGGATTTTTTTCCATACTGGATATTGTGATGTTTTGGGCCTGACACTGCTGTACGCATCTGGAAAAGAACAGTTTTGTTTCATTTAATCTTTAGATCTGTTTTATGTATTCTTTTTCCTTTTTTAGTAGTTACAATAGTTCGGTTGATTTTATCTATTTCTATCTTTTTATATGGTTTCGCCTGTTTAAGTCTTCGTTTTGTTTTCATAAATGCATTCGATTAGTTGGACATCTTTCTGTCCTTTCGAGATTTGTTGTGAAATTTTAAATCTTTTTCCTGTTTTTTGTTAAGATTAATTTTTACTTTATTTATAATGGATGGTGTTTCGTTAGAAGGTGTAATAATTTCTATAGGAGTGAACGATGTACTAGAATGTTTAGATTTATTATACTTGTGCACAGACATAACTATTAGATCTGAGAGTTGTACGTGAGGATGTTCTGATTTATGAATTCGATAAATTTCGAGTAAAGTAGAATGGAATCTCTCTACAATACCATTCATTTCCCTTCTTCCTGTAGCGGTCACATAGGGAGTGATATGCTCTAAATTAAAAAAGTCAGTAACTTCCCTGGAGTTAAATGACTTCTCTCCATCTATTACTACTATGTCTGGTGGTTTATGTTTTAATACAATCTCCTTTAATGCTGGGAAAACATTGATGATGCCCCTGGACTCAATCCTTACCACTTGTGCATACTTGGAAAATTTATCAACACATGTAAGAAAATAATTGTTCTCTAGGAACATTATATCAAAATGCATAATTTCGAAGGGTGCTTTTGGCACAGGTGTTTTTTTGCATCGGTGGATTGGGTGGGTTTCTGTCGTATTTGCACTCGTTACAGACACGACAGTTCCGTATAAAATATTTTATTTGTGCATTCATCTTAGGAAAATAATATTTTTTAAATATTTGTGGTTTATTTTCCTCTATTCCCCGATGTGCTCTGTTATGTTCCTTTTGAATAACATCTATTTGATCGTTGGTGTTTGGTACGTCTTCCAATATCCTTTGAGTATATCGGATTTTTAACATATTTTGTCTTCCAAAGTTTTTATTGTATACCTCTTGTAGTTTCCCCATTATAGATTCGCTGGTTAATAAACCATTAAGTTTCGAAGGATCGAAATTAGTTTTTAAGACATTGAGTAATGTTTGTTCGCTTTTATTTGAAATCATCATTTTGATTCGTTTGAAGTTCGGGAATGGTTCAGTTGTCTGAATATCTCCAATTCCCTCTTCAAGGATAACTTGATGCCTGAATACATTCAAAGGCGCTTCAGTTGATGGAATGAAGAAATCATCGCTGTCATTAGCTGAATGTTGCGTTGCTGTCATGGAGTATACCATTCGACTTAAGGCATCCGCGACTACATTAGTTTTCCCTGGCTTGTATAAAATCTCGTAATCGTGTTCTTCTAGATATGCTTTCCATCGTTTTAACTTGGCATTAGTATTTCTTTGAGAAAGTGTAAATGTGAGCGGTTGATGGTCTGTCAGTATCTTAAATTTAGCTCCATACAGATAATTTCTAAATGTTTTCAGTGCCCATATAATGGCAAGCATTTCCTTTTCAGGAAAAGAGTACGATTCTTCGGCTCTGGTTAAAGATCGTGATCAGAAATGAATAGGTCTATCTTTTCCTAATTCTCCTTGCGATAAAACCGCTCCAATGGCGTAATCAGAAGCATCCGTTGTTAAAATGAATGGTTCACTGTAATCTGGATATATCAAAACATCAGAAGAGGATAAAATATTTTTCATTTTTTCAAAACATACGATCTGCGCTGGTACAAGCGATATTCTTTTACTGGAATACATTTTCTCACCTCTTAACATATTAGTAAGTGGTTTGGCAATTTTCGCAAAATCCTTAATAAATCTCCTATAGTAGCCCATTAATCCCAAAAAAGATCTTAGCTCTTTAACAGTTTTGGGAATTGGAAACAGTTTGATGGCTTCTATTTTCTTGGTATTAGGTCTTATTCCATCACATGATATGATGTGGCCTAGAAATTTTATTTCTTTGTGGAGGAATTCTGATTTGTCTAACTGAACCTTAAGATTAGCAGAATCTAAAATTTTCAATTTTTTTTCTAAATTCAGTAGATGTTCTTCTACCGACTTACCAAATACGATTACATCATCCATGTATATATAACATATTTTTCCAATATGTTCTCTAAGAACATCGTCTATAGCACGCTGAAATATAGCTGGTGCGTTTTTCAAACCAAATGGCATTCTTACGAACTCGTATTTACCATTATTTATAGAAAATGCAGTTTTTTCAATGTCATCTTCATTCATTTTTATTTGATGGAATCCTGAGGCAAGATCCAGAGTTGAAAAATACTTTTGCCCTTTCATTTTTTCTAGGACATATGTTATTCCGGGCATAGGGTAACGATCGCTAATAGTTTTTTCATTTATCTTTCTATAATCAATTATCATTCTAAATTTTTTCTGACCTGACGCATCCTCCTTTTTTGGTACTATCCAGACTGGGGATGTCCAAGCTGATCGGGATGGTCTAATTATACCCGTTTCTAAAAGAGTTTTTATTTGTTTGTTTACCTCGCTTGTGTATGCCGCAGGATAAGGATACACTTTTTGATGGACGGGAATACTGTCGGTGGTGTTTATTGTACATTCGTAGTGCAGGTTAATGCTAAATCTGGTTCATGAAAAACGTGCTTATTCCTATACAGCACATCTGTCAGCATTTTCCTGTTAGTTTCATTTAAATGATTGGTACGAAAATCAAGTAAATGATTTTCCTTTTTATTTTCATAGGTAAGCAACGGTATTTTGAAAGGATAACCTTCATCCGTTATTATTGTAAGAACATCTGTTGGTTCAAAAAATGCTATGTCAATTGCTGAGGTTACTTTAAAATTTCCATTAGCAATTTTAATGGTACCACTAGAATAATCATACGGTTTAGATTTTTTGTAGGCTAAAGCTAATTTGGGTGAAATTAAATTGATATTTGATCCACAGTCTATTAAAAAGGGAAATTCTCCTTGTGTTGTCCGCAATGTGATGTAGGAGAGAAATGGTTTCACCACAGTACGGACCAATCTAAAAAATTAGTTTCTGGTTCGTTCCTGACAGCAGGGGTTACACTTGTTAGATTTGTTTCATTTAATGGTGGTGCCGTTTGGACATATTCAAGCGGAGCATCCACTGAATAGGTTTGCTTTTGCTGCCAAGGAGAAGATTGAGCTCCTTTTTGGTCATATACCGGTCGATTGGCATAATTAATAGCATTCGATCGTAGGGATGGATCGACTTCCATCGGTTGAGGATAGTTAATTTTCTGTTGCGGTTTAAGATTCTGTTTTGGAAGATTGTATCGAGGTTGACTTGGACCAGGTTGATTATAGGTAGTTGTAGGAAAATGATTCCTCTGTTGATGATGGTTTCCTTGGAAGTTTCGATATCTTGGGTGTCGTGGTGGTGTTTGATGCACATTATTGTTATGGTAACTGTGCCGCTGGGGAGATGGTACGTGTAGATCTCTTGGTCTAGGTATTTGATTCGAACGAGTCTCACCCTTAAATGGTGCCGATCTCATGTTCATATTGCAGTATTCTAGGCAATAATTGAAAGTTTATACCCAATAATTTAAGTTGGGTGGACTATTATTTTTTAATAAAAAGCAAAGAGGACTTTCTAGACCTCTAATGAAGCAATCTAACGCTTTCTCTCTAAAGTAAGAAGTGTGTGCTTCAGCATTGATAGAGTACTTCGGGTCGGTGTATATTTGAGTTATAATTGCACTTTGCGAATCGTTAACACGACTGAAGTAGCTGCTTAATGGCTCTGTTGCTTTTTTACTGATCCCAGTAAGTTCGTGATCAAGTGTTTTCAGTTCTCTTTTGTCTTTATAGTAGAGCAAAAGAGTGCTTTTAATGGATGACCAATCACCAGCTATTCCATTGGTATTAATAACTTCGGCTGCTTCGCCTTTAATTTTTCTTCTTATTGTTCCTTCGATTATATGAAAAAAGGTGGAATCTCGTGGGACTCTAGCATTCATATGTAGAACCTTTTCTACTTCCATGACCCACGCCATTAATTCATTCGCCTTCCCTTCAAAGGTTGGAAGATCTCGTACATAGTCGGGAATTTTCCCAATGCTAACAAACTCGTCATAGCTTATAGTACTAGAAGGTGCAGAAGTTGTCATTCTATTTTTTCGAAACAATTAAACCATCTATCTTTCCTATCGTTCACCATATGACTATAATATTAATTTTTGTTCCCTTTTCACTTTTTTCACTGATCTAAACACTGATTATAACTCTTAACTGATTTCTATCAAATTTAACTTTCACTTTAATTTCCTCACTTATGAATAATAATTTGTGACTCACAATACGATCAACAATGCTGCGCCAATGTTGAATCTCATGCTGCGTCCGATGACCGATGCTCGATGCTCTGGGTTGATCCAGTTTGGCACTGCCTACTGAGGACCCTTCGGCGCCTGTTCGGGAGACTTGTCCACGAATTGCTGGTCACGATGACGTCTTCCTCGTTGTCGTCGTGCAGGTTTTTTATAACTTTATATCACCTCACTTTTAGACTTGGAGGTCCCTATTCGGGCGCCAGTTAACTTTTTCGTAAGATTTTCTTTCGGGTTACGACGTTCGGACGTGATTTTGCGGAGCAGAGAACTATGACCGTTTCAGTTGGCGGTTAGACGTAGAGTGGTTTATTTTCTCAGATTTTACAAAATATTTTGGGTCGGGAAGGAAGGATGTGGAAGGAACGAAAAACAACAAGAACAGGTAAGCGAAGGATCGTTGATGGTCCGAGGGTCGACGGCGATAACGGTTTTATCTCGGAATATGAATAATTATTTGTTTAGGACGGCGGAAGTGAAGGATCGCTTGAACGTGATCGTACTTGTTTTGAACGTTTGTTAACTCGCGCAAGTGATAGAAATTGTGGATTATATATCTACAAAAGAGCAATGTCTGCCACGTCCCAAATTCCACGTGAACGCAAAACATAGATTGCATGATCGGCAATAATAATTGAATATCACAAGCAAACAGGGTAGATAGCGCCTCACGCATATCATTTTCGACGTCTTTATACTCATCATCACCAACATCATCATCATCATCATCAACAAGAGCTGCTAGAATAAAGTGTCGAAGCCAATCGCGAACCGTTTGTTCCATGGTGAGTGAAGCGACCGGCGCCCGGAGCCCTCTAATCTAATCATTTGCCAGGTTCATCACCGGCGAAGGTGAATGGTGTGCACTTGTATGCAACTCAGCTTGGGAGCGATCGAGTAGGAAAAGAGAGAAAAGAGGTCAGTTTTCGGACGCTTTCGTTGTATTATAATTAAATTGAAAGCTTCGTTTCGATTGAAACCTACACTTAGAGTGGGCTTCCGTCGAGCAGCGTGTCGGAGGCTGTCCCGAAGACCGCCTCGGATTTATGTTCGTGTGTATGAGGTTTTCCCTTGCTGAACGGTGGATACCTAGCAGCCCGGCAACGATTTTCAAAATTAGTGCGCTAGATGTAGACACAAACCGTTTATTAATTTGTGTCGATTTATCACAACACTTCCTTTCGGGGCCGTGAGCGAGCGAAAGATGACGATGGGGATGGTGGTAAGACGCAAATGGAAGGGATTTATTAGCCGTTTAATAGGATTTCATAGGATTGCCAAGAGCGTTACTATGTATTGAATATTGCACGCTCTCGGCTAATTGCTTAGAGGGACCGTTGGGTTCTACCGAATATCGTAAACCGAACAATATTGCTGCTGTAATCGTGGATGGATAGGCATAGTAGAAGTTTATTTAACTACGCTCGTTGTGATTTTAATGTAATGCATTCAAATGTAAATATTCGAACGAATATTAAGATAGATAAGATGTAGTGTTCGGACCGCGTTTAAATCTGCTTAAATGTTGCCTGTAATTAGCAATACTTGGAATAACTTACACTTTTGCATTCTGGGAAAACTCGAATGCATTGTTAACTAAGTATATGCTTTTAAGTTTTAATTAGTTCATTCTTATACAGTTTTTATGCTTGCTTGCTTTATTGTTTAAACTGACACACTAAAGAATCTCTAAAATCATATGGTCTGCTGCAAAATGTTCAGCACACGGTTTCAGCTCTTTTCCACCATTCTAGTACTCTTTCGGCGAAAGCTTTAACGCCTTCACTTTATTTCATTTTAGTCCAAGCACGCCATATCTGTACATAAGTGTGGCTTAATAATAATTTACGGGCTGAGTCGTTCGGTGCCATTCTCAAGACATGACCGGTATATCGGGGCCTTGAAATCTCTGGGTACTAGAACTATAAATATTCTTCGCAGGCTAAGCCTCAACTATCTCCGTTTATACTAAAAAAAAAGATTGTCCCACCTCAACGCTCATTAGCGCTAGTTTAAAGAGAAGATAGACAAACCCAACCCATTTTTTTAGATTTCAAAAGAGCTTAGGCGCCGATCTGGATATGACACGACAAAAGATCGAATTCCATCTGGACCGTTCTCCCATAGCGAGGGCTGACTATCCAACTATGTAGTATCATTAAATTTGGTAAACCATTAGACAGGCAATCTGACGTAGTAGATTGTTAAGCCATAATGAAGAAGTAGAAGAGTCGTTGTACTATAGTAATGAAAGTTATTTATTTATTTATTAATTTAGAGTATGACGGCTCGACGCCGTCAAATCAAATAGTAAGTCAAATAGTGACGAAACTATAATTATTATTAATTATCGGACATGCTTGTTTAGCCTATAGACTAGGGATGGGCAGATCTGACCATTTGCCGGATCGGTATATGCAAAATCATATGAAATTTTTGCCATATGAAGAATGGCACCGCAAACCGGTGGCAAGAAACATAATGATCGAAGTTATATTACAGCTGAAAATGCACCATTACCGAAGGTAAGACTCTATTGCTTGCATTACCAAATCGGAAAAATCATTATCTGCCCATGTTTTCACCTCTTCACTATAAATCAGTATCACATATGAAGTATCAATTTAAAAAAGAATCAAGAAACAAGTTAATTCCAGCATCAAAATAAACTCTGGATTCGTTTTCGATTCCGGACTCGTTTTGGTTCCGAAACCGTTTTCGATTCCGGACTCGTTTTCGATTCCGGACCCGTTATCGATTCCGGACTCATTTTTGATTTCGGACTCGTTTTTGATTCCGCGCTCCGGATTCCCGTTTTGCTGCAAATGTATGTCGTACACATTATTCTGCGTTATCTCCTCTCTTCTTTGTCCTTGCCAGCCGGTTGCTTGGTGGTATAATTTACGGGTAGAATTTTGGCGCGTTGCTAGTCTGTCAGAAATGACAGATGCTGATGTCAGCCCTGCAATGGTGAAAATAGCATAGCACATCTGTTGCTATCACAACACTCCTCCTCAGTGGATCCGGATACTGCATATCATATCCTTACTGCAGTCCCAAAATTTCCGAAAACTTTCGCTGCTTCGTAGCGTAAAGGTTTCGTGAGAATATCGGATGCCATGTCTTCCGTTGGACAATACTCCAAAATCATAACTCCGCGATTACACAGGTCCTTGACGAAATGCCCGCGAGTTTCAATATGTTTGGAGCGACAACTGGATCGCTCAGAACTCACAAACTTCATGCAACTCTGGTTGTCTTCCACCATTCGGGTGGGCTCATCCTGACGGTTGTCCATCTCTTCCAGCAAACTTCGCAGCCAAACCAGCTCTTGGTCGCTTCGCTCAAAGCCACGTACTCTGCTTCCATCGATGATAGCGTCACACAAGTTTGCTTCCGGCTAGCCCAGGAGATTGCCCCTCCTCCATATCATACACTTACCCAGAAGTAGATTTCCGTGTACTAACGTCCCCAGCCCAGTCAGCATCTGTGTAACCGATTAGACCGCTGTCAGCTTTCCCGTACACTATCTTCCAATAGTGTCGATTTCAAATATCTAATGACTCGTTTCGCCGCCACGTAGTCCGCCTGAGTTGGAGCTTGAACCTTCCGACGCAATATAGTTGCACTCACTGCAATATCTGGCCGCGCACACACAGCTATAAAGGAGTACACCCACTAGACTTCTGTACTTGAATCCTTCGGGTAGAGATTAACTTTGCACCGGATCTTTGATGAATCCTGCATCCATGGGCGTTTAAGCTCTTTTAGCATTTCGAAGGCCGAACTTCTCTGCAACTTGATCAATGTAGCCGCTAAGGCTGAGGCTGTAACAGTTTTCACAGCTGATTTCCATACCCAAGAAGTAACTCAGGTTGCCTAAGTTGGTCATGTCTAACTTCTTCTTTAGCAAGTCGTACACTTCATCGATGATCTTTGCATTTTTTGCGCCAACCATGACGATAATTTTTCCTACAAACTGTCGAAGATATATTTTTAATTCTCTATTGGCACGTTCGACTAGGTTAGTTTGTGGGTGATATGCGGACGTATTAATCTTTTGATTTTTAAAAGCTTGGAAGTCTCTTTCATTATTTTACTCATAAAATTAGTCCCTTGGTCTGTTACCACTTCTGTTACCACCACCTCGACAAATGCTTTGGCTACGGTTGTTGTTTTTTGGTTTTCCATGGGTATAACCACGAGGTATCTCGTAAGACCGTCCTGTATTACAAGTCCATACTTGTTCCCATTATCAGATTCAGGAAGAACCACGATATCCATGTATACTTTTTCAAATGGATATGTTGAGGTGGTTGTAATTTGCATAGGAATTCTGTTATATCTTCCTATTTTGTTTAATTGGCATGATTTGTATCCTCTTACGTGCCTCTGTATATCCCTATCCATATATTTCCAGAAAAACAACTCTTTTATTCTTTTTTCATTCGCCGCACTCCCACATGACCTCCCAAGGGAGCATCGTGAAATTCTTTTAGAACCGTTTCCATTTCATTCTTCTCCATGTGTATCCTGTCGGAATCATTCGTGAATTTTTTGAATTCAGTTTTGTCTATTTGCTTCATTTTGTTTAAACGTTCCTTCCTTCTTATTTCCTGCTCAGTCGTTTCTTTTCCCACATTCATTTTCAATAATTTCTCCCAATGATTATCCTTTTCTTCGTCGGAAACATTTTTGATTATCGTGTTGTTTTGCTGATTCTGTTTTGTTTCCGAAACTTTATGTTGTTGCCGTGTTATGACTGCAACAGTATCATCAGTTCAACTCTTCTATCTCTCTACTCTTCACCCCAGGAAGCCTTAACAAAAAATCTGCGACTTTCCCATTTTCTTTCCCTTTTTTATATCTGATTTCGCACTCTAGTCCCTGTAGTCTGAGTCTCTATCTTTTTAGGACAGCAGAATTTTCTTTAAGGTGCCAAATAGAGACTAAAGGTCTGTGGCCTGTATATATGATAAATTTCTGGCCGTAAATGTAATGCTTGAAGTGTTCCACTGCCCAAACAATTGCTAGTAACTCTTTTTCGATTGGATGATACCGATTTTCTGTTCCAACCAGAGTTCTACTCGCATAAGCGATTGGCTTTTCTTATGTGTTTTCATTTGATAAGACAGCCCCAAGCGCATAATCACTAGCGTCTGTGGTGATTACGAAAGTGTCTTTGTGATTTGGTCATACTAATATGGGCTTCGAAATCAAAAATCTTTAAGCTGCTCTTTAAGTGTCTGCGGTGTTTGCATGTTTGCAATAGCTCCTACATTTGATTTTGTTGGTTTGATTCCCTCTTGGTTAATGTATGGCCTAGATAAGTAAGTTCTGTATGCAAAAGCTTACATTTTGTTGGCTCTATTTTGAGATTGTATTTCTTTAGTCCTACCAATACTTTAATTAAATTCAAGTTAAGCTCTTCTATTGCTTCCCCAAACACAACAATATCATCTAGATATACCAATGCTTTGACAGGTTGGATCGTGTAGATGACCGTGTTCATTAAATTCTGGAGAGGGACTATTTTTCAGGCCCATGGGCATTCTAGTAAAACCGTATTGCCCTTTTTGTGTGGAAAATGCGGTTTTGGACGCATCTCTAGGGTTAATCGGTATTTAGAAAAACCCCGATTTAAAATCGATGGTTGAAAAATATTTACTATTGCCTATGCTGTCCATTATATCATATATCCTCGGGATGGGATAGATGAAGGGCTTCGTTATTTCGTTTAGTGCCCGAAAATCTACAACAAATCGGATTTTTTTTCTTCCTCAGCGTTTGCCTCTTTTGGTATGCACATAACGGGTGCGTTCCAAGGACTTTTGCTTGGTCTTATAATATTCTGCCTAAGCATTTCTTATATTTGATCTTCCATTATTTTGTTCAATGCTGCTGGGAATCTATATTGCCTGTTATATATTGGAATGTTTGAGATTGTTTCAATTTCATGTGATGCAGCTTGAGTATAAGTCAGCTGATCACCTGGTAGGTAGAAAATATCGTTGAACACTCGAATAATTTTTCCTACACACTCTTCTGTACACTCTTCTAGGTGGTGAAGATTAATTGTATTCATTAACTGTTCGTGTCTCTCTACTCCAACTACTTCTTTCTGATTTTTAATTGCCAACAAATCGCAATCCATGTCCTCTAACTCAGGAAGCCACTCATCGTTTTCTTCCTTGATTTGTTGCTTTTGCATGATCTCTGCTTCAGAATTACTAATTTTTTCCGCCTTTCTAATTTCCTCTTCTTCATGAGGCTTCTCTAAGTTAATAGTTTTAAAATTTCTCCCTATGTTTACGGTGTACCTTCGTAAAAATTCTGAATTGATTATTTCCGAGACCCCAAGTTGTTTTACTATTAAAAAAAATTACTAGAATTTTGTTCTATACTATCATCTGCCAATGACCAAATTTAAAAACATAGAACCTACGGTTTCCGATATCGTACCTTCGAAGCTGGATAGTTTTAAAATATCTGAATGATCGATGTATGAAGCCCCAAACAGTTTGGCTGAATCCCAGCTCAAAGCATTAAAGCAAGCTCCAGTATCTATCAAATAATTCATTTCTTTTTTTTTTTTCATACCCTCCGATAAAACGTTAACCATCGGTTTCCCTTTGTTTGTAAACTGCACATCCAGTGTTTCGTATGTCCCAGTGTTTTCTTTATGTTCTTCTATTCTAAAATGATAAAGATTTTTAATCGTGGGATCACTAGCATTTGTATTTCGATCTACCAGTGACCCTTTACCTAGTTTTTTTTTTTAATTTGGTACTGTTGCGCCGCTTGCGTTGTTTGGTTCTGATTTGCTTGCGGTTGCAGATAATAAATGCTACTGTAAGGAGCAAAATATTTCGAGGGCCGGGAAAAGCCATTGATATTGGAAGTGTTTGGGTTAATTGTTGTGCTATTTAATTGCGGATTTCCAAAATCGTTAGTGCTTGTGTTATGTGTGTTCCATGATCTGTTATATCTGTACGGAGGATGGGTTGCGTTGAACCTTGGGGTAGAAATACCCTTTTCTAAACTAGTGTTTTTGGACTCTTCTGGTTCATCGTTTTTTGATAGAGTCAATCTTTCTTCAATCTTCCGCATTTGTTCGAGCTGAACTATTTCTTCTTCTAAAAATTCCAACAGTTCTTCAAAGTCAAGATGCTTATGCATTCTTGCTTGAATTTTAAGATTTTTGTCCTTTAATCCAGCTAGAAAATGTATGCGCAAATTCTTTACTGCATAACAATCCTCATCATCATTCTGCCTCCAGCTTCCGTGGCGATAAGACGTGTTTCGCTGTGGAGCGCCAAACGGATCATTTGCGTACGGCAGATAGTGGTCATTGTCCTCGTGTGCGATAGCGTAATCAACGTGATTACCCGTATCGCACTAATCGGTGTCTCCGCCTTTCTCCGGATTTCGCTCGGAGTTTGTGTTTAACGATCGAGTGGCGCCTAGCCCCGATCAACGTGTGTTCTTAGTGTTGTGAGTGTGTGTATCTATCGATCGTTACGATAAGCAAGCGTATCGCTGCATCGTCGCATCGATCGTGAACTGTCCTGTGTGCGTGTGTTTGCTCGTGCGCGCGTGGTTGCTTATCGTGTATATCGGTAAGTTTGTCTATCCCTACTTCCCCCGTTGTCTCCGGTCCTTACATGGGGACCGACTTATCGGATTCGGAGAGAGAGATAGAGCCGAATGTGAAGCGTAAACCTGGTCGCCCTAAGGCCGCTCCTGCCACCAAAAAGGTTGCATTGGAAGAGAGGCCTTCTTCCTCGAAGGCATCGAGTGTCCCGCCGACAAATAGTTTTTGTGCCCCGCTGGCGAAAAATAATGATCAGCAATCTGAGCATCGAGCTCGTGCTTACCCGGTGTCGTGGGAGGGTAAGCCATTGGTGTATTTTATGCCACGCACCAAGCAGCTCGACGTGAGGACGATCGCGGCATCGTTATTTAAGAAGTACCCGGGCGTTGCCGATGTGTTTCGGATGCGCCCTAATAAGATCAGGGTCACCGCAAAGGACCGGGCTCAAGCCAATGTCATTGCGGCTGATCCAGATTATACGGAGCACTACCTGGATTTATATTCCCGGTAGTCTGGTGGAAGTTACCGGCGTGATCGAAGACTTCGATTATCCGGAGGAGGAGGTGGTTAAATTCGGTGTAGGAGCATTTCATGCACCAGACACGCCGAAAGTAAAAGTCCTTGAGGCAAAAAAGCTTTTTAAGCTAGATGCCTCATCGAAAGATGAAAAGAAATATATCCCGACCACCTCCCTCCGGATCACGTTTGAGGGAACGGTACTTCCGCAGGCCCTCATTTTAGAAGGCGTCCGGATACCCATCGACCGGCCATACGTGCCAAGGGTGGCCACCTGTTCTAAGTGCAGCCGGATTGGACATGCCGATCCGTTTTGCACTCGTAAGATTTGCTGCGGAAAATGCAGAGGGGCTCACGCTACTGAGGACTGCGAAGCCCCGTACCAAAAAATGCTCGCATTGTCGGGAGGAGTGGCATGAGGTAGCCTTGTGCCCTGTGTACCGAAAAAAGAGAGCAGAGCAAAACCGTGGCAGAGCGGGCACGCGGCTCTTACAGCGACGCTTTAAAAGGAGCGATCGCGTCGAACCCAAGGTATGTAGATATAGAAGGTAGAGTTTTTTAGAGCAAATTGACATTTCTCGACCTGACATAACAGTTTCGTGGTGATCAAGGGGAAGGGTATTGAGAAGAGTGACGGCAGCGTCGGAGGAGGCGCCGGTGGTGGTATCGCTTGCGATTTTTTGACGAAAAATGCAACCAAATATCGTCAATCGTCTGTGGGACAACACTTAATATGCGAAGATGACCCATAATTTAGCGAAATTGCTCAAAGGACTGAGAATCGAGGCTGTTTGTTCATGTTGGTAGCCCCATACCATATGTTTTTGTAAACAAATTCTGACAAAACTCGACTAAAATGGCGCCCTGTCAAATCGATAAAAATCCACCTTCTAAATACATACACCTTGGTCGAACCCCTTTGCGGTCTTAGGTATAGCTGCAAATGGCGATGCCAACCCGGTTGCACTCGAACAGGTGCCATTGAGACCAGTAAAGACAGCGAGAATACCGTACAAAAAAGTACAACGGAAGGTATTAAAAACCAAGAATAAACCTTTGGCACCACAGCGCCACGCTAAAGTTTCTTCCCCCGGTCCAAAACGGGACGCTGATCCCGTCCCACAAATTGCTCCCGCCCCACAAATTGCCAGGAAGCAGCTCAAGAAGAAGCGATCTTCTCGGACCGAAGCTCCGGTGGAAAGCCTGGCTTTTCCGACGGAGCCCGCGCCTTCCCGAGAACTCCCACCCCGTCTCTTTCCGAGGTCCTTGAGTCCCTCCTCATGACCCTTAATCTCTCGCAGCATCTGCACATGATCGCTACTTGGGCGCTTTCCTTCCTGAAAGGAATGATCAAATAGTGGCTGGCACAATGGCCATGCTTAAGTATGATGGTCCGTTTGGATGATTGATGGCTCCTACGTCTATTATCATACAATGGAACTGTAGGAGTTTGCTTGGCAAGCTATACTCTTTTAAAGCATTAGTGGGTGAACATAACTGTGATTTGTTTGCCCTCTGTGAAACATGGCTATCGGATGACATTAAATTAACCTTCCCGGGATATAATATAATCCGTGAAGATCGCGTTACTAGGGGTGGGGGGTACTGATTGGTGTTCGAAAGAGTCACACTTTCACCAGAATACCTACCCCAAGACAAGAAATAATAGAAACTGTCGCAGTTAAGGCAAAACTGGGCGTTCTTCACGTGACAATTGCATCCGTTTATATCCCCCCGATAGCCAATAATGAAAAGGAAAAAATGAAAAGGAAATTTAGCAGTGGTCTTGCCTGGACCGCTTTTGATTCTGGGAGACTTTAACTCCCATGAAATCGACTGGGGCTGCGATAAGGATGACATTCGCGCTCCCATCATCCGAGATTTCTGCGACAGATTTGGTTTTTCCATTCTCAACTCAGGAGAGGCAACTAGGATGCAGACACTTCGAAGTAGGGCGACTGCACTGGACCTGTCTCTATGTCCATCAGCAATGGTCCTGGATTTTAGTTGGAAGGTGATCCAGGACCCTATCGGCAGTGACCACTAGCCGATAGAAATTTCCTACATCAAGCGAGGATGTCCAGTAGAAGGAATCCCCGTTAAATGTGACTTAACGAGGAACATCGACTGGACGAGATACGGCGAATTAGTAGTCGCTTCGCTTTTTCTTGACTTGGAAGATTTGTCTCCTGTCAAGCAGTACGAAAAACTTGTTTCACTGATAAACAAGTGCGCCCTTGAGGCCCAAACAAGGCGCTCCCATCAAGCAAGGACATTTAAAAAACCTCCCACTCCTTGGTGGGACAAGGATTGCCAAGTGGCTTTTACCAAGAAGCGTGAGGCATTTAAAGCCTTCCGGGAACTGGCTCGAGGTCCTATATGAAAAATATAAACAACTGGAGGGAACGTGCAAAAACCTGTTGAAGGTGAAGAAAAAGGGTTATTGGCGTAAAAACGTCAATAATCTAGACCCTGCCACTTCACTTAATTCGCTTTTGAGAATGGCTAGAAGGATGCGAAACAGCAACAACATCAATGAGAGCGAAAGCTTTTCTGGCGAGTGGCTGTATGAATTTGCCCACAAGCTTTGTCCCGATTTCGTTCCTGCGCAAAGCTTTACACAACATGCGCCTGGTAGTGACCCTAGGATGGACTCACCGTTCACAATGGTAGAGCTATCACTTGCTCTCCTATCAAGCAAAAAAGTTCCCCAGGTCTGGATCAGATTTGTAGCAAATTGCTTCAAAATCTTCCCGACGTAGGGAGGAAACGTCTGTTAAGCATCTTCAACAATATGTTGGAGGTCAACAGCGTCCCGCAAGAGTGGAGAGAAGTGAAAGTTGTCACTATCTTGAAGTCTGGCAAACCGCCATCAAGACACGACTCGTATCGGCTGATATCGTTACTATCGTGTCTGAGGAAACTCCTTGAAAGGATGATTCTTTTCCAGCTAGAAGAATGGTTGGAATCAAACCACCTTCTCTCAAATACCCAGTTTGGTTTTTGTAAAGCCAGAGGTACTAATGACAGCTTAGCCCTTCTGGTTACAGAAATAGAGCTTGCTCGTGCACGCAAGCAGAACATGGGGTTTATTTTTCTGGATATACAGGGGGCATTTGACTCAGTTTCACCGTATAAGTTGTGCAAAAAATTAGAAAATGTGGGACTCTCTGTTCAACCTCTTGTCGGAAAAAGCTATGAGTTTCAACAATGGTCATGTGCAGCTAAAGCGGACCAGTTTCCATGGACTAGCTCAAGGGTCCTGCTTGACCCCCCTGCTATATAACTTCTATGTCAGTGAAATAGATTCTTGCCTAGCACCAAACTGCAGCATTAGACAATTGGCTGACCACGGCGTCATATCTTTTGCAAGCAGGGACGCCGCCGAAATACAACTGGCTTTACAAACCACTTTGGAAAACCTTGCCGGATCGTCTGAAAACCTTGGTATCAAGTTCTCTGCAACGAAAAATGAGATGGTAGTCTTTTCTCCTTTTAGCGACACGACGAAAAATAGGGAGAAAAGACTATTTGATCCGGAAATTGATGTTTTTTTGTACGGTGAAAAGATATCAACTACCGACAATTTTCGGTACCTTGGTGTTTGGTTCAATTCAAGGCTAAACTGGTGTACACACATCACCCATCTGGTGCAAAAATGCAGTAAAAGAATCAACTTTCTAAGGACAGTCACAGGATTCTGGTGGGGCGCACATCCATCAGACGTCCTGCGACTGTATAAGACAACGGTACTATTCGTATTGGAATATGGAAGCATATGCTTTCATTGGGCATCCAACACGCATATCCTCAAACTAGAGAGGCTACAGTATCGTTGTCTTAGACTCGCACTAGGGAGCATGAAATCAACACACAACATGTCCCTAGAAGTGATGACCGGAGTGATGCCGCTGAAACTACGTTTTGAAACGCTGTCGCTTCGCCTTCTAGTCCGTTCTTCAGTATCAAATCCCTTGATCGAAGAAAATTTTAAAGCGCTTCTAGAGACAGGTTCTAAGAGCAAGATCTCGAAAATCTACGAAGATTTTGTTGCCCTACAAGTGCATCCTAGCGCTCCACAGGTATTAAACCGTGCTGCCCTTCCTGAGACCTACAGTTCCCTTTTAACAACAGATTCCTCGTTGCACGAGGAAATTAAGACCATACCGAATGATCTTCGCCTGATGGTAGTTCCGGGCATTTTCAGGGATAAGTATGGCCATTTAGACCAAAGTAGCCAGTATTATACTGATGGATCATCCTCTAAGAAAGGCACCGGCTTCGGCGTTTTTAGTGAGTCTGCGGAAGTATTTTTCAAATTGCGGGAACCGTGTAGTGTTTGCACCGCAGAACTAGCCGCAATCTTGTACGCACTATTTATGATAGCAGCGAGACCTTCGAATCAGTACTTCATCTTTACAGATAGCCTTAGCGCTAGTTAAAACTCAAAACGTTTTGGGGATGATCCGCTTTATTCGCCTCTTGTTTGCTGGAGGGTCCGATTAAGACTAACTTAATAATTATTTTTATGTTTACAAGTTTACAGTTATGGATATAGGAGTGGTATGGAAGGGGAGGAGGTCTGGGTCACACCAAGGAGTTGGTTCGGCCACGTGACGTTAGGAATGTTCCGGCGTCGGGTTGCTGGTCTCAAGGTCGGAGCAGCGTTGTCCGGCCGGAATGCTGAGGTGTCGAAATGTTGATCGTCCCATGGTCGAGGCGGTGTTGGATTACATCGTCGTCGAGTACCGCTGATGATGTTATATGTTGCCGATGTTGAATACGGTAACTCGCCCCGTCCTTAATTTGAGGCTCCGTACGAAACAGTTATTGCATCGTGATCGGCTTGAACTCCGATGCTAACATCATCCTACTTGTCGACGACGTCTCCGATCCGTTATTTTGTGGAGTCTGAGTATCTGGCATCGCGTTGATTTGTATCTTGACGTTACTTTTCTTTTTCGACAGGTACACATACACCGAAATTATTATCAGTACCAATAACGGGGTGCTAATGATACTGCTTACAGACCATTTCCAGGACCAGGATAAACTGTTGTTATCTAACTTTATCTGGTTCATATGCTTTCGCAAATCGTTGTGTAGATCGTGTAGATAATCGATGCTCAGGATTATCACTTTATTGCGAGGTGTAACCTCTATTCCAAATATCGGCAAATGGATCGGTGAACCGGGGATGTCTATTACTTGCGTCGAAACCATTGTTTTGTTAATCAAAATATTGCAAGAGTCGTACGATATTGATATTGATCCGGTAAGATTTCGCCCATGAATACCACATGTCGAATCTAGGATGTACCATTGGTCTGTGCTGATCACGATGTTGCCCGTGTTGACATTGATGACCTCTGATTTCGTAGGATTTGCCACATAATCACAGATTGCTGACTGACCTTTAATCAGATGCGGGATGCACGTTGAGTTGTCTTCCTCAATATTTTCTGCGAGGTAGATGTCGTCTTCTAATGTTGACACCGTGAACATTTGGGAATTTGATTGATAGGTAAATGGAATTGGGAACATGAACTTTCTTATTTCTATTCGTAATCGCATACACCTGTATTTTTCGATAAACTCTTGATTCCAGTTTAGGGACGCGTATCATTAATAAAAGTTCGTTCTTGTTAACAGCTACCTTAGTTGTTGTTTTTGACAAAGCTTCTATAGATGTATGTAACGGATACCTGCTATTTTTAAAATTCGCGATTATTAAATCTGTTTCCTTTTTACTTAGTAGGCGTGGGTTAGTAATAGATAATTTTGCCAACGTAATGCTTTCCACAATAATGCTTAGCTTCTCGGTTAAATATTTCAGGTTAACGTATATATTTAATGCGTAAAGTTCTACCGTCGAACTACTGAAAACACTCAAAGATTGTTTCACTTTCTCTAAACATTCTTTAACTCGCGTTGTTAAATCATTATTGATGATTATTTGTGCATTATTATTTGTAATTAAATCATTTAACGTTGAATTTATTAATCTCAGGTCGTTCGCGTCTGGCGTTCCTGCAATGAATTTCCAGATCGTTCCGAGTGTGTCCCAACGCTTCGTTCTAACCAATGTACTCGGTAAAATATTTCCTAATGTATCATAAGTGGTTTTGAACTCTTCTGAAATTATTGTTGTAAACTGTGTTTCTTCAATTGAATGAAACTCTTTCAACAAAACCTGAAGCTCATTCTGAATGGCTCCTATTTCGAAATGATGTACGTAAATTGTCATTCCCGTTGCTACTCTGGCTTCTCCTCTATCGAATGCAATTATCGGTGTGTTTTCCAGGCTACTGATTGTAACATTTTGTGCCATCACGCTGGGTATCAATCTGTGAATATAGTTTTTTTTTTACGATTTAATTTTAAGATCATTTTTAAGCACCTTCCTTCCTTCTTTTGTTGTGACTGTTGATCTATTTATATTTGCAATCTCAATTTTTTTAAATGACTTTGCATGTTTGATCCTTCTTTTTGTCTTCATAAAAGCTTTAGCTGTTTGTGGAATAACTTCCTCCTTTCTCTTTTTATTGTGCCAATCAATATCCTTATCTTGTTTCTTTTTTAAATTTTTATAGACTTGTTCAAGTATTGAGGTCGTGTCCTTTGAGGGAGTAATAATTTCAAATGGGCTAAATTTAGTACAAGAATGTATTGATTTGTTATATTTTAAAACTGAAAGGTTCACTAAATCCAAAAGTGTTTTTTGTGGATTTTCATGCTTGGTTATACGATACAACTCTAGCAATATGGAGTGAAAACGTTCAATAGCGCCGTTAATTTCACTACGACCCGTAGGTGTTATATATGGCTTAATGTTGTAGCTATTAAAAAAGCACATCATATCGCCTGAATTCAAAGACTTTTCGCCATCCATTACCAATGTATCTGGTGGTTTGTGTCTTAATACTATCTCCTTCAAAATGGGTAGAATGTCTACTGTTGCTCTTGAATTTATTTGCTTGACTTGAGCATACTTAGAGAATTTGTCAATACATGTTAAAAAATGATTATTCTCCAAAAACAGTATGTCAACGTGCATAATTTCAAATGGAGATTGAGGTATTGGAGTTCTTTGCAAAGGATATTTGATAGGATTTCTGTTATATTTGCACTCGTTGCAAATCATACAATCTTTTATATATCCTCTGATCTTAGATGTCATGTTTGAAAAATAATATTTTTTCATTATTTTCATCTTATTCTCCTCCAGACCTCTGTGAGCTAAGCTATGCTCTTTGTTTATTATTTCCATTTGATCACTAGGGCTTTCGATATCCTCTAATATTTTCTGGGAAAATCGTATTTTTAACATATTTTGTCGACCGTAGTGTTGCTTATACACATTTTTTATTTGACCCATAATTCCTTCACTAGTATGTAATCCATTTAATTTCGATGGATCAAAATGCGATCTTAGAAAATGCAATATCGTTTCATCGCTTAAATCCCAAATTTTTACGTTTACTCTTTTATATTTTTCAAAAGGGTACGTTACTATGACGCTGATTTTTCCTTTTTCCAAAAATACCTGGTGACGAAAAACATTTATTGGTGCTTCTGTGGCACGTATGAAAAATGTGTCTGATTATTCAGCTGAATGCTTCGTTGCCGTCATAGAGCATACAATTCTGCTCAATGAATCAGCGACTACACTTGTTTTTCCAGGTTTGTAGACTATTTCATAGTCATGTCCTTCGAGAAATGCTTTCCATCTTTTCAATTTGGCATTCGTATTTTTTTCGGACAATGTAAAGGTTAAAGGCTGATGATCGGTAACAATTTTAAATTTAGCACCGTAAAAATAATTTCGTAAAGTCTTTAAAGACCACATAATAGCAAGCATTTCTTTCTCTGCTACGGAATATGCTTCCTCTGCTTTTGACTAGGAGCGAGATGCAAAATGTATTGGACGATCTCTTCCAATTTCTCCTTGTGATAATACTGCTCCAATGGCAAAATCAGATGCATCTGTGGTTAGTATAAAGGGATTGTTGTGATCGGAGTAGATTAAGATATCCTTTGATGACAGTATGGCTTTCAATTTGTCAAAACATTCCATTTGATCTGAGGAAAATGAAACTTTTTTAGTTGAAGCCGAATTCTTAATTCCTCTCAATAGATTCGTAAGTGGTTTTACAATTTTAGCAAAATCACGAATGAATCTTCTATAGTAGATCATTAGACCAAGGAATGATCTAAGGCTTTTTATGTTCTTAGGTGCAGGGTATTCTTTGATAACTTGAATTTTCTGGGGATTTGGTTTCACTCCGTCGCATGATACAATGTGACCGAGGAATTCTATTTCTTGATGCATAAATTCTGATTTATCCATTTGAACCTTTAAATTTGCTATATTCAGTGTATTCAGGATTATATGTAAATTTGTTAGATGATCGTCTATTGTTTTTCCAAAAACAATAACGTCGTCCATGTATATATAACATATTCGTCCTATATGTTCACGAAGGATATCATCTAATGCTCGTTGAAAAATGGCCGGTGCATTTTTCAGTCCAAACGGCATCCTTGTGTATTCGTATTTGCCATTGTTTACGGCAAATGCTGTTTTCTCTATATCTTTAGGATTCATTGGTATCTGATGAAATCCTGAAGCGAGATCCAGCGTTGAGTAGTATTTCTGACCTCTGAGTTGGTCTAAAATGTACGTTATTTCCGGCATCGGATAACGTTCGCTAATTGTCTTTTCGTTTATTTTTCTATAATCCGTTACCATTCTAAATTTCTTTTCACCGGTTGGTCCACTTTTTTTCGGGACTATCCATACTGGTGATGTCCATGCAGATCTAGATGATCTTATAATTCCATCTTGAAGAAGTTTTCTAATTTGTAAATTTACTTCTTCCGTATATGCTGCAGGATATGGATATACTTTTTGATGTACTGGTCTTTCGTCCGTTGTATTTATCGAACATGTCACGTTTGTGACGCATGTTAATTTTTTGTTTGGCTCATAAAATACTTCCTTTACATCTTCTAAAACATTTGAAAGTTTATCCTTCGTTTCCTTGTCGAGATGATTCAATCGACAATCTATCAGGAAATTTTGTTTGTCCTTGACATATTCTTTTAATGGTACGACGAAACAATCTTTAGTACCAGTTAAAACTGAAATACATTTATATTTCATGCTTATATCTATATTTATTTCCTTCATTATACCTGTTCCTATAATTCCAGCGAAAAATGGGTGGAATTCGTGAATAAGGAATTGAAATTTCCTCATTGACTTCGGTTCAAAAAATGCTATATCAATAGCTAAATCAGCATTAAAACAACCAGCTGCACTATTGATTTTGTTTGTGACATGCTTGTACGGTTTGGAAGAATTATAAGCATATGCTAACTTCGGTGATATCAAATTAATATTTGCACCAGTGTCAATTAAAAATGGGTATTCCCCTGATGTAGTACGCAAAAGAATGTAGGGGAGAAATGGAGCTACCATTTTGCGGTCCATCCTAAAAAATTAGTTGTTCCAGCTTCTTTTTCTAATGACTTATGTTTTTCCACTTGTTCAAGTGTACCATCTATAGGGTACGCTTGACTGGGATGCCTTTGCTGGGACGAACCTGGTCGGGGTCTTTTGCTTAGCGTTTGTTTGTAACCACTCGGATTATATTTGTACCCGTTACTATTATTATTCCTGTGTTGATATTGAAAACTGTTGTTCATTTGTGGCTGAACAGGAGGAGGTACGTACAAACCTTTCGGCACAGGAACTGTATTAGGAGCTCTTTCGTTCCTAAAAGGTGCTGACCTTATATTAGCATTGCCATACTCCAGACAATAATTGTAGGCTGCATTCAAATTTGGTGGGTTGTAATTTTTTAATAAAAAGCAAAGAGGTTTCTCAAGCCCTCTTATAAAACTATCTAGAGTTTTTTCTCTAAAGTAGTTTATGTGTCATTAGAGATACCGGCGCCGGTCTTCACACGGCAGGACCGGGGTTCAAATCCCATCCAGACCGCCTCCCCGTACGTAGGGCTGACTACTTTTTTTTTTTTTTTTTTATTCATAAAGAACGGCCTGGCCGTATTGCTTGGGCTGACTACTTTACTACGGGTTAAATTAAGTCACAGAAAGCCAGCAATGGCAGGCCGAGACCTCACGAGGTTGTAGTGCCAAGGAAGAAGAAGTTTATGTGTACATGAGCATTCCTATTATATTTGCTATCTGCATGTACCTGCGTAATAATTGCAGTTTGCAATTCGTTTACCCTGCTGAAATAACTGCTAAGAGACTCATTTTGTCTCTTATAAATCAGCGTCAACTCATGATCTAATGTCTTTAGATCTCTTTTGTCTTTGTAGTACAGCAATAGAGTTTGCTTTATGGTTTCCCAAGAACCATCTATGCAATTTGAGTTAAGCACATCAGCAGCTTCTCCTTGAATTTTACGTCTAACAGTACCTTGAAGAATATGGTACTGTATTGTGTTCTTAGGCACACGTTCGTACATTTGAAACATTTCCTCAACTTCTATTATCCAACGCGTTAGATCACTGGCTTTTCCATTAAACACCGGTAAATCCCTAAAATAATCCGGAACACGGCCTATGTCCAATAATTCATTTGGTGCTAGATGCTGTTCCGACATCTGAGCAGCATGGGCTGGTTCATTGTTGGTTGTATTTGGAAACATTCTGTTTCTATCAAATACTGCAGTTCTTTTGAATTTACGAAAAATTTTGAATAATCAAATTTAAACAAAAAAAAAATTACACACAAAGGTCAATACTGAGAAAAAAAAATCACAATCAATACACACAGTGCTAAATTTTCCACAAACCGCAATGAAAAAAAAATGCAATTCACTCAAATTACACGTCCCTACACTTTACACTTTGGCACAAAACTTTTTGGTCACTTGTTTGTTGAGAGAGTAAGCAATTATTCCACTTATAATATTTTGTCAAAACCTGTTCGTAGCACTAATTTTATCCGATACTTTTCCTATCACAATTCATAGGTATTGTTCATTGCGCCAGTTAAAACTCAAAAATGTTTTTATGTTGGGGATGATCCGCTTTTTCGCCTCTTGTTTGCTGGACGGTCCGATTAAGACTGACTTAATAATTATTTTTATGTTTATAAGTTTACAGTTATGGATATAGGAGTGGTATGGAAGGGGAGGAGGTCACGGTCACACCAAGGAGTTGGTTTGGCCACGTGACGTTAGGAATGTTCCGGCGTCGGGTTGCTGGTCTCACGGTCGGAGCAGCGTTGGCCGGCCGGAATGCTGAGGCGTCAAAATGTTGATCGTCCCATGGTCGAGGCGGTGTTGGATTACATCGTCGTCGAGTACCGCTGATGATGTTGTATGTTGCCGATGTTGAATACGGTAACTCGCTATTGAAGCACTTGTTATGATATGCGGTTAGTAACGTTGTGTTTAGTGCAATACTTTATTACAGATAACGGAGAAAGAACGGCACAACAAGTTAGACGAGGGCTTTTATACTAATTCTACCTAGAATGTATGTGTGATAGAAGTGGAACGCTTACTACTACTAAGGCTTCTATTGCTAGCAATAGTTCAGTATATAACAGCACTAAGATCCCCGATGGCTGTTGAGAGTCAGGATTTCCTTACCATCAAAATCATAGAATGGCTTGGCTCCATGTTTGACAAGGCGTTCAGGATTTCGCTAATTTGGGTACCTTCTCATTGTGAGATTCCCGGCAACGAGAAGGCAGACTCACTAGTCAAAACAGGCGTCCAACAAGACGCATTTTACGACCGTCCGATCGCCCGAAAGTTTTTTCGACTACCACAGCAAATTTTCCTGTCTCGCTGGGAGAGCATGTGGGAGGCGGATGATCTCGGGCGATTCCTTTTCTCGATCTCTCCGCAAGTGTCCCTGCGGCCCTGGTTCGGTGGGCTCTCTGTGGACCGGGCATTCATATGCATGATGTCTCGACTTATGTCGAATCATTTCGCGTTGAATGCACATCTGCAGCGTGTAACTCTGGCTCAGACGAATGTGCGTGGCTACGGTGACGGATTTCACGATGTCGGATTCACCTTCTGTGGTCCTGCGTGGAGTTTGAAACTGCAAGACCCTGCTTGTTGGGCGCAGTCGAGGGCATCGGCGGAAGACGGGGTACAGAAATTAGGGAAGTGCTTTCGACCAGAGACCTCGCATACACGAGGCTTATCTTCCGATTCGCCAGAGACAACAGTCTTATCCTTTGATTCCGCATCCTCATTATCCTTCCAATCCATATCCGCCACTCCTTTTTCGTTATTCGTTGTGTTGTCTGTGTCTTAAATGTTTTTTTTTTTTTGTAGTGCCACGGGTGATCCGTTGACGAAGCAACAGTATCCGGGGTCAAAGTCGACACTGTCGTAAGAAGAGAGGCAGACTTTTCTGTAACAGTGTTCTTCATCTCTGTCTAGCCTTGATGGGGCGAGCCCGGCTTGGCTGGCGCTGGGTTCGGAGGTGGTCGGCGGGTTCAACCCCGTGATTAGCAGAGACCCTGCTGTTACGGAATGGAACTTGCCGATAGCTTCTGAGTTCGATGCTGGTTTGATCGAGCTTTGGCTATCACTGCTGGGCAGTTTGAGGAACACTGTGCGCAGGCAAATGTTTGTACTGTCACAATTCTTATTTTCTTTTTGTATTGTTACAGTCCAGATCCGCTACACGGAAGCAAGTTCCGCTTCACACACTAATCTACCACCAACAAACCAATAGAAAGCAATAGACCCGGACCAACCTGACACAACCAACATCAACACAACCTCCACATTGGACGTGGACAACTGTACTGCAATCATCACATACCCACATCCGAGCATGCCCGGGATGAGGCAAAATAACAGGGAGGAAATGCCTTGTTAATTTAAATGTACTTGCAATCGTCAACACACGCGGTGTTGTCAATACGGCGTCAGGCCGTATAACTCAAAATATAAATAAATAAATAAACAATCCTCATTCGCATTATGGTCATGAGTTATAATGTCATCTCGTAATTTCAGGGCCCTATCTTTATATTTTATATACGTTTCATCTTTTTCTTGTTTGAGTGTTTCCACCTCGAAAAATATTTCCTCCAAACTTAATTTTTCGTCAAATAGCTTGATAAGATTTGCCTTTACCTCCTCCCATGTTTCTGCATGAATTCTATGAATAAATGAAGCAGCTTTTCCCTTCATGTTCATCATTATAATTTGTATTATTGGTTCATGAAATTCACCTGTTGGATTTTTCCCACAACAATCTGCTTGATATAAAAATTCATCCAATTCAGCAGCAACCCCTGCATATTCTGGTATGCACTTAATGGCCATGTTTATCGGGAATTCGTACACCATTTTGAATATAGTGCTGTTCAAGGCTTTTTCGATTTCCAAGCTTTGATCTAAAAGCTCTGTTCTTACTCTATTAAGGCGTTCTTGGCAGCTACCTTCTGCGTATTCTGGTTTTTGGTCAGAACTTGTATCACAATTTGTTGTAATTTCGGAAAAAGCTCTGACGAAAAACACTCTGCTGGTTTATGCGTACAATCGGAACTGCCTTTTATTGGACCTTTTCTATGGAGAGTTTTGGCGCGACTGAAACTAACACATACCGCAAAATGACATTCCAAACGTCAAACGCAACGTAATGGCAGTGCTGCCAGAAAACCCTAAAAGAGATGGTATGGATTCGTCTGTAATCCAACACAATTCGACTTTGCTGAATTAGAAGTGCTACAATACGGCTTAAGTGATTTAAGCAGGTTTTCTTCAGAGTTAACTTTAATATTTCGACTCCTCAGTTCTACCACACGTTCATACATTCCCCACCTATACTACTCTAAGGTTTCACAAAATATCACCAACTAATTCGTTGTTATATTTGTTTTTGTGTATGACTTTTTAACTAATATTAGATGATACAATAAAAATGAAATGAAATTAACCCACCACCAGTATTAATATAAATTATTTAATCGTAATTTTTGACAATACATTTAAATTATTCGATATTTTATTTTAGTAACTTCTACCAAATTGAGAAAGTAATTATTTATCCGTAAGTATTTTATTTAAGATTTTTTTTTTTTGGGAGGAATGTGTTTCACCACAGAAACCTATATCGCACCACCAAATTACTCACCAACCTTATACCATAAAAATTATACATATATGTTTTATTTTTCACCCCTTTTTAAACTTTCACCAATTATTAGCAATTTTTTTTTTCGCTACCAGTCAGAAATGGTTTCTGAGCAAATTGCTTTTTTTCCGCTGTCACCATATGAAACTACCAATGTTAAATTATCTGTTAACTACAGTACATCTGTTTATTCTCTTGATCCACACGATCCGCACATTAAGGCCGTCACCAGCTAAGAGAAGGCGCGATCCTTTTTTCGATCCTTCGATCCCCCCGAAAATCTTCGTATCGTTCTCTTCGTAGATTGTCGTGTCTTTGGCTTCTCGTCTCCGCTGTCGTTAGCCGCCGTACAAACTCGCCGCCGGACAAATAGCCGCCGCTCGATCGTTGTCGGCCCAGCCAAGGTATTTCTACTGGTTCTACTACTTTGGTATTTCCCACACCGGCCGAATCGATAGACTATCCATTCGCTAATGTAATCGTAGATCTTTTCGATTTATCAATCTCATCCAGAATGGACCCATCGTTAGTCATGTGTGCAGTCGCACCTGAATCGAAACACCACAAACTTTTATCTCTTACCAGTGTCTTACCTGTGAACAAACACAAATTTTCATTATTGACGGCAACACTCGTTTTGGTTAGATACGGCACTCGCGTTGTTCTTCGACAATCGGCCGCCAATTTTCGACAATCTTTTCGGATATGCCCATTCATCTTCCAGTAGTGACATCGTTTTCCCTTTGCTTGTCAATTTTGGTTTTGTCACCTCCGGATAGAAAAAGCGCTTTTTCTTCTTCGGCACCATCCGCACGACGACTTCCGTCACCCAGCAGCTTTCCCTCAACGAAATCCAGAGTAAGGTCAGCATCCGGTCTACTCTCCAACGCGACGATGAGCCCGTCGTACGATCTAGGCAGGCTGGATAGCATCAATGCAACAAAGGAAGAATCCTTCATTTCCTCACCCAGTGCGATTAGTCGGAGCCTTAATGACGACAATTCTTTAATGTGCTCATCTATGTTTCCACCTTCCGGCATCTTGGTGGCAAACATTTTTCGCATCACATGAATTTTACTCGAAAGGGACGATCGCTTGTGGTAACTTTTCAGCTCATCCCACATCTCTTTAGATGTATTTGTCTGCATGACATGGATGAGCTGACTGTCGTTCAAGGACAGGCCAATCAGTACCCTCGCCTTCTCGTCGTTCGCAAGCCATGCGTTATCCGGCACCTCTGGCTTCGGTTCGGTGACCACTACCTTCACCTTTTCCTGTGACAACAGAAGTTCCATTTTGACTTCCATATCGCATAGTTTTTTTCACTTAGTTTTTCAACAGATACGTGCGATTCCGCCATCGTGATTTCTCCAAAAAACACGCTCAAGACAGACAAATCGGTTCACTACACTCGCCAATTTTTCACTGTTCTTTATGCAGGCAAAACTTATCACAATTGTGCCATTCCCTGGGCCCATAACCTGTTGGGCAGAGTAATATGCACAAATAACTAAGCAATAAGTTCAGCAGAACAACAGAAAAATAGTTTTATTTAGCTAGACCTATTAGCGCACGCTTTATATAGTTCACTCAAATAGAAGGAAAAAAGGGTCAATCAAAGACGCTCGGTTGTATGCGCGTGATGGCGCGTTCCTAGTCTATCAGAAATGGCAGATGCTGTTGTCAGCCCTGCAATGGTGAAAATAGCATAGCGCATCTGTTACTATCACAACAATACTACCGATAATTTTTGAATATTCTACATATAAATTTGTTCCTCTTACGCTATTGTTGGTGTTGGACAGAGAATTGATAACCATAATCATTATTAAACTTGAGTCCACATCTTACAGTTGACACGAGCGGACGTGTTTTCTCTTAGTGCGTAAACTACAATCCATCTTACTACTACAAAGATTATAAATACCATCGTACATTGTGCTGTGCTGTAGTGCGTCATTCCCCCAAGAATGACGAAACGTGGGCGAAAGAAAAAGAGAGAAGACACCACCAGTACATCTGTGGTAAGCACGCTATCAGCAACGGCTGATCTTCGTGATAAGCATGAGAAGTTCTCCTCTCCCAGCAATGTTAATTTAGAGGATGATTTCGACGACGATGATTTCATCGAAGTACGCTCCCAAAAGAGTGATCGTACCAAAACGGCTAGCAAAATAACACCTGCTGCACCAACTGCTATCCCAGTACCGTCCCAACCAGCTTCTCCCGACCCGTACCCCAAGCCCACAAGCCGACCGGCACGCATACCACCAATCGTGGTCAACGCACCATTCCACCAGCTTCGTGCTGAGCTCAACGACATACCTGGCATTGTCTACAAATTTGCAGGTGCGTACGTTAATCTCATGATAAACTAGGTCGAAACGCGTGAACGCGTTTTACAGAAACTGAAGGCTGCTCGATATGAGCATTTCACGCATGAAATGCGTTCATAGAAACCCTTCAAGGCAGTGATCCGTGGGCTCCCGGTTATCCCAGAGGAGGATATTTTGCCTTCCTTACGTGACCAGTCGCTGGAACCCCTAGCGGTTTACAAAATTTCTAATCGACAAGAAGAGCAACAGTACAGGCAGGCATGCCTCTATCTTGTCCATTTCGTAAGAGGCACCATCACATTGGCTGCCCTTAAATGCATTCGCACTGTCGACTGCATTCGTGTTTCCTGGGAGGCGTATCGAGGTGGAAAAGGCAGAATCGTCCAGTGCCATCGTTGCCAAGCCTTCGGTCATGTCACTAAAAATTGCTCAATGCGGCAGCGCTGTGAAAACTGTTCGCAAGAACATGACACCAACACATGTTCGATCACACCACCAGAAGCTCCCAATTGCGCAAATTGCTCTGGTAACCATCGTAGTAATGATCCTGACTGTCCTAGTCAACAACTCTACCAGCAAATTCGCCAAAAAGCAGCATCCAGCCAACAACGTCAGTCCATGCCGTTGCGTCTCTCTCGGAGAACAGAGCATCCCGCTCCGACCCTTACGGATTCGGGTTTTCCGTCGCTCAGACGGACCGGTTACACTGCCCCCACTACTGTTGCTAATGCTACTCATGCCACAGCTTATGCTTCAGTTGTCTCCGCTCCTACCATCTCAGTAGTTTCTCCATCAACTGGAAATAGAACTGATCCTGTACCTGATCCCCGTTATCAAACAACGCGTACTCCCGTCATGTAAGCATCAGTCATGCTTGCAAATAACACACTAAACTGCAATCTTCCAACTGCTATGTCGACAGGAGACGACAACGACGATATCAGTATTGAAGAATGTGTTTCGTAGCTCAACCAATTTCGGATCGCTCTTCACAATGTTGACTGCTCTGGTGGGGTTTCACTCTAAGACTAATTACAATATATTCAGGTACTTCATACAATTACTGCTTACCAATACTAATGTGCCCTAACTGCTATAAAATGTTCTAATTCATCGCAATACATGCCTTCTTATTGCCTACTCATAGGCACATTCCCAAACAGAATGGGTGGAAATACTTCGAGTCATGACTCAGCGGTTCCGCCTTTGTCGCACTCGTCAAGAAAAATTCGCCGTCATTGCGGAACTAGCAATTCGTTATGGCTGCTAAGCTTCGTATTGCAAATTGGAATGCGCGTTCGATCAGCGCGAAGAAAATCCCTCTTGGAGAGTTCCTGAACCCAAGAGGAATTGATGTGGCACTCATAACTGAAACACACCTTCAACCGAATATGAATGTTTCCATGACGGAGTACTGTTTCTTCCGTCTGGACCGTCGAGGTACCATCACCAGAGGGGGAGGAGTAGCCATCATGGTACGCAACGGTATAAATTTCACTCAATTGCCTCATCTTAACACCACGGTGATTGAAGCAATAGGCATGGAAGTTCAATTTTCAGTTGGCAAACTGAAGATAATTGTTGCTTCTTGTCCGGTTGCTTATTCGCACGCGACCTCATAATAATGCCTAGAAGGCAAAACCAGCTCATTTTGTAAAACGTTTTCGTTGGTCTTTATGTAACATTAATTATGTATGTATGTATAGATTATGCTCCAAACTATATCTTCAATAAACTTTATATAAATATTATTAAACTTATGCTCAAATTAGTGGTATGTGTACCGGAAAAGAGTAAAAAACAACCAGCATGTGAACGATTGTGAAAATGTTGTCGATATGCCCACTCACTAGCTTTGTCTCTTGCCAATACTTTGACCGGATAGGTTCGGTTACTGTAGCATTTAGAGAAGAAAACAACAAACAAAAAAGCATAATATGTCACCCCAATGTCTGTCGAGATACGGGGGTTCTGAGGTTGGTTCTAGCGTGATACGGGGGTTCTGAGGTTGGTGTGGCAAAAAGTCGAACCGTTACAAACAACGTCGAACAGCATCCAGGACCGTTCCGGGACGTGGGCTGATTCGATGTTGATTCCCGGTACATCCGTACTGAGTGGTTGTGTGATTAATTGGTTTTGACACACGCCTAACTTTTTTGGTTGTCCCTGAGCTAAACTTGCCGAAAGGATATTGTCCTTTCTCATGTCCGACAGAGTCTGTCGCCGTTGCGAGTTGTCTGTGGTGCCTGCTTCATTTGGAGCCCGTACTCGGGAGCCTTTAATTTAGAGAAACTTCAAGTAATGCGTTCCAAACCTCGACGGTACGATGTTACGATAAATAAACTCGATGAGGACGATCCAATGCCCAGTTGGAACGGCTTGCATCTTCCGAGGACATAAACATATCCGTTCAAATCAACCTATAACATAAACACAATTGCGGATGTGGGTCAGTTCGGCGATATGTGGGTTCTATTTGGTTTCCGGACTGAAGTTTTAGTTTGTATGTGTGGGAGATGTCGGTGTCGATGGGATGCTCACTACGAAATTGGTGAATTCGGTTGTAGTTCAAGAGGAGGAAAGCTTTGCGGTACAAATACTACTAATTGGTACCGGTCCAGATGGAACCAGACAGTGCCAAACGTAAGTGCCCGGTATGCTGGGGAGGAGTTACGATTTTTTTGTGCGAAATATTGACTACATAAATATTGGTGTTAATGTTGAAACCCATAACCGACTGGTTCGTTGTGGGATTCGAGGGTTGTTGATAACACTTGGGCTATTGATGTCTACTTTAAAGTGTGCTCTTGTCCCTGTGCCGTGGATCCTATGGACTGTCGGATTTGAGCATAAACTAAAGGAGTTCCGGAATCATTCTGCGGGCCGAATAGCCGTACCTAGTTACGCTTACACATTCATTCTACCTGCAAATTCAATTTCTCTTCTTCTTCTTTTTCCTTGGCACTTCAACCTCGAGAGGTCTCGGCCTGCCATTTCTGGCGTTTTGTGACTTATTTTTTCCCGTAGTAAAGTATTTAGCCCTACGTACGAGGCTGCTCTTTATGTTCGAAATACTCAAAATAGCCTAACATAGATAACTTTAAACGGTGGAAATGTGAAAATGAGGCTCCTATTTTACTTCGGACTTCACAGTTAGCGATTTTCAATTTTTCGATCGGGTCGTGAAGGTTGAAAACTGACATGAACTATTTGAACTTGTAACGTACGTCATGTGAAAGTATTCTACATTAAGAAAAGTCTCAGATGAAGTGAGTGTTTTTCTAAATATCTTTTTCATCAGTCATTGTTTGGTAATTGGTAAGACCCGTTTGTCTAGCTACATCAAAGCCATACTTCTTTTTTTTATTCTTGAAAGACGGTATGGCAGTTTTACTATTTCCTGTTGTATTATCGATACGATTATCGATCAACGATATTATCATTTTTGTCTTTTAGTCCTCTAGCATGAAGTATTTTTTGTTAGCTTTCCTTTATGTTTCGTAAAACTGATTCCATTGGATTTATGCAATATGGACGAAGTCCGAATCATATTATCTTTCCGGGACGTCAATAGATCGGGTAAACCTATCGTACGATGTTTTCTATAAGCATTATTGATACTAGTGATATATTAGTATAGAATGTATCTATGATATCCGTTCTTCATTATATTACGTACGGTTCCGAAAGTTTTAGAACGGCATACTCGTTTAGTGGACATTTATTCAGAAACCATTCTTTAAAATAAGATCGGAGGTTTACCCAGGTCCTGCCGTGTGAAGCCTCTATCGCCTCGGTTACCGGAACGCTCAGTGTTCACGCTGTCAAAACGTACACTAGCTTTGTATTTGGTATCAATGCTAGAGATAATAAATAAAGAAGTAAATTATATTGTGTAATTGTTGTTTATTGCGTCTTCTTCGAATATTTGATTAGGTGTACTTAATTATTACGTAGTCTTTGTGATCTGTTGCACTTTTCATTTTGTCCTTTAATTGTTAATAGAAAGGTTTCTCTAATAGAGATTTGTGTCATTATTGCTGTCGGTCGAATATGACGGTGCTAATGTGGAATCTCATGTCTGTCAACTTTTAGTTACTTTTAGACAGACTTGAGTTTGTCAGACTTGTCAACTCTCAAAACGACTTTTTAGTTTGATAAAAAAAAAAACAGTGAACGGATTCGGTGACGATGATAAATAAAAAATTGGGCACGAGTACTGTTGCATCCTGATTAGAACGTAGCCTAACCGTGCGCTCTATGCCGTCTGGGAAATGACAGCATCCGATGTGTAGCGGATATGGCTGTCTCGCTCTAGCGACGATCGGGGATGCGCTTTAAGAGCGTAGAAGTTTCGTGAGTAAGGATCATGCGGATCCTAAAAGACTCTCTGCTCATCACGGTTCCGGGATAGACGTGGCTCGCGCGCGGCCTCGTATTTTACGTTTGTTTTTAATGTTAGATTATTTTTGTTTTACATGAATAAAAATAAGTACCAGTGCACAAACACAAAAAGTACGAAGAGTTTTAGCTACTCTAAACCCAACAGTGTATAGGGCACGCCAGCAACACTGAGCTCGAACGACCAAACGAATTACCTATGGCAAAACAAATGAGAGTCTTCTAGATCTACACTACCTTAGCTATAGTCCCATTGCTAGAAGGGTACAAAATAACTATACCATTTTCGACGAGTGGACTCGGGAGACAAACAGATCATTCAGTAACATATAGTTAGATTTGTTTTGTTCACATAAAACGGCCTGGCCGTATTGATTTAGTCTAATATACGTATGGATCGCATAACCCTGTATATTAGTCACATTTCTCCCTGCGAAAGGGCATCTTATCTCGGGTGTTCTGAGTTGTTTTGTTGCGTGGTGTTCCGTCATTCTAAGCCAAAGGGCGCAAGGTCCTGTTCCTAGCAAGAGTATATATCGTGAGGGGACACCATATTCCGGGTGTATTCAGACGCTTCGTTGCCACGTGTTCTATAATCCATGTGCGATGTCCTGTTCATATGGAGGATCTGGTGGCCTCCATATTGCTTCTTGTTACTTTGTCTGGTAGGTGATTCAATCGGCACAACCAACCATTCAGATTATATGTTCGAAAAATTTAAAAAAATGGGTGCTTTCATTCGCTGCTTACATGTTCCTTTTTCGTCATTATAATCAAATAATTGCCGCATGAGTCAGCATAGCATTTGCACCTATATCGATAAATAAATAAATAAAACATTACCTCACACGAATATTTTCCGGTTTTTTATACTATTACTGGGGAACAAAAATTATTACCGGAGTTAGAACGCAATGCTGTCTGGATACATTCTGTCGTGCATTTATAAAAAAATGTTTCAATCCATAACACCGGAACAACAAAGGGGAACAAATAATTTAATAATTTTGTAATAAGCAGAACAACACCCGGTAACCGGTTGCAATCGATACTCTCCCTTATTCAGGTATGCACCTTTATTAAATGTTCTTACATCAATATCGCTAAAAGTTAAAGGAATAGTACTTAAACAGGGGTAGAAGAGTTGCTCGTTCGTGTCAAACGCTCTTGACATCCGATGGAGTGTGAATTGACAGCCGAGGGACAGGATAATTCCATAATTTTTCAATTATAATTTGTACGGGGGCAACCAAAAGGGCAAAAGGAAACCTTTTGTACATTTCAATCGCACAGCGTTTTGGGTTTTGGTTGTTAGACTAGTGCACCTGTACACGCATATCCGTGGTAAGGTGGGTGCATTAGTACGATGTAGCACGCAAATTCGCAAAGCTAAGATCGTGAGTAAGGCTCCATAATGACGCAACAGTGTGTGGCAAAAAAAAATGCAATTGTGAGGTGATTGATTTAATTAGAATATTTGAACAGTTGCAAATGCAACTGTTCGTAACTCTTTATGCATTTAAGCAATTGATTAGAGATATTTGTTGGAGTGAGAATTCATTGCTTTATTACTCACCGTGTTCAATTATAAAAAAAAAACATTTCTCACCATGCCCCAATTGACAACATATATGATTTTAGCTGAATAGCAACTATACCTGTGTTTGTTTGATGTAGAAATAAATTTGAAGGGATTTTTTTGGGTCCTCGTATTAAGAGCCTCGATTAAGGGGCCGCGTCTAAAGGTACCCCGTGACAGTAGCCTGGTCTAAAGAATTTGAAAGGATCGCCCTAAGGTATGTGAAAAATATGGCCGAATGAGATTGTGTAAAATATCTTGGAGACGGTGGTAGTCGCGTCATCGGTCGTGAAAACTCCCAACTGGCCTTATTTGTGATGGCTTACCTGAATCGGAGAACCTTTTTAATTCATTTGGTAGGAAAGACGGAGTAGTAACTGATCGTCAAGGACCAGACAATGTTGAACAAAGCAATTATTTGTACTTTGATTATATGTGCGACTCCAATGTTTAAGGTATTAGTGCCATAAGATTTCCCCGAAAAGGCAATACTTTTCCGAATCCTTTTTGGACGTAGAATTCAAGTACAGTATAATAATTAGATGCAGTTATACGGCCAGGCCGTTCCTTATGAATAAAAAAAAAAAAAATTAGATGCATCAGTTCTGATTATCAGTTATCAGTTTTATTTGCATTACTATTTACATTTTTTTTTTGTAGTTCATACGCGAGTAACAAATATTTTTTATAACCCTGTCTTTCGTGGAAACATGCGATCTTCACAGACCATCGTTTACCGAAAGTGGCTAATGCTGATGTAAACAAGCTATAAATAAATGACTGCTGATTGATTGATTTGTACTTGCCTTCAGCACGATAATTCACGTTGCCAGATCTGTGGTAGAAGCGTATCGATAACGATCTATTTCTTTACCAATTGGTTGAACAAGGTTATTCCTTTTAGGATTATGGGTCATGTACTCAGTTTCGTCTGTTTCACTGGAAACCTCTTACTGCACATGCATGATAATTTGAAATACAAGTGCCGCATCAAGCGGATATAATTCGACGTTAGCAAATGAAATGCATCTAGGTGTTGAAGCATAGCCGAGGCTATCTCCAGTACGAAGGAAATATACGAACTTGATGCCCGTCTTGAAGCATGCTTTCAGCATCGTATCGTATCGTAAGTGATAGACGTTCATCACTTCGACTCGTACGAAGCCAGATAGGCATGTGATTGAGATAGGCGATAGCTCCACCCGGTGGATATGATGGCTAAGTCTGCTGGCTCTTGCTCGATTTACTTCCGATGAGCCGGTGAATTGAAGTGCGATTGAAAAATACGGTACTGCTTTCTGAAGCATCTTTTGGTCATTGACATTTGAAACAGCGGGAACCTAGGGGTTGAGGTGCTGCACAGTGATCATTCTGCTCGATAAACAATTGAACGTTTCTCTTGGGCCAAAGAAGCTATCGCGTTGGACAAAGGATGCAGAAATCAATTTTGATTTGATCAGACCAGCGTGTGTGAGAAAGGAGTGAGTGTGATGTTGATATTTAATCTACGCGACTCAAAAGTAGAAAATTACTGAAGCTACGTTTTGTTGTCGCGTAGCATTGTATCGTTTCATTTATCGATATCAGGTGCACCTACTTTATCACTAAGTACTAGGTAGAATCATTCACTTCACTTACATACGATAGTTGTTTTCCTCCGGCTTCAGATACTGGAGTAGCTTAAAAAAGTTGATTTTTATCCGGTGCCGATCCTTCCTAATGGTACGAGTCGTATAACATCAAACTTGGGATGATTCAAAACCTGCACGTCCATTAGTCCCAAGTGGTAGGAGAATGGTAAAGTTTTGCACAAGAATCTGCACGATAGACGAGTGTAAGATTGCCAATGTAAATCAAGCAACGTAACCTCAATTCTCGATTGGCCACATCTATATCTTACCAACACACAACGAATAAGAGCAACACATTTGAGACGACGTGCATACTGCGAGCGGATGGCAAAGTGCTCTAGTCGTACAAGTTTTACAAGTGGATTATTAAACTGAGTATCCAGATAGCCAACTCCGAGTGCCTTCAGATAAAGTTGTTCAGTATTAGTTTAGTCTTTCATCAGGCGAGCGTCTTGGATCGATGGAAGGCTGGAATAAGAGAACAAGCGGTAGCTAGGGGGAATGAGGGATGCAAAGGGCTTGTGTTTAAGCCGGCCAAGTTTCGAGTGTTAACCGTGGCAAGACAAGGTTGGACAAGGTTGTGGAAGATAGGCGTAACATAATATCTAGCCTGGTTGTTTCATCATGTTTCAGGGTTCACGCTGTACACTGGCTGTTGCGGATGATGTTTCGCGAAAAAAGGGATGCGAACGATACGGGACAAAAAACGGGTGACACAAGAAAAGGTTAATTATAAGAGTGTGGATCCTTTTGCCTTCGCCCTAATTCCTGTGTCTAGCGAAAGTCCCATAGATCCCATAAATTGGTGCCCAATCGGTTGCCTTCGTTTAACGCATCATTAGGAAGTTCGACTTGCTGTGGTCGTTAATTAATGAACCCACGTCGTGGTTTGTATGGGTTGTAAGTGTTTTGTAGATCCTTTTGTGCGATTGAACTACAGAGACGTCAACGAACACTTTGGTGTTCGTGGGTTGTACGTTAGGTTAAAGTTAACATCCCTCAATCTATAGCAAATTGATATCGATAGGCGATTCTATCTTTCACATTCGTAATTATAGGGTATCATAGGGTATTATAGGGTATTGCCCTTGCCCCTTAAGTTATTGCCTGGTTTCTGATTTTTCTATTTTATAATGGTTCAAAAACATCGTAAAAACAACCATTGACTCTGAACTATGAATGAAATCCACGAGTCTTGGAATGTTAAGTTACAAGACGTATGTTCACTTTATGTATCTAGTAAATATTCTAAGCCTAAGCTAAGGCATATGAAGATAGTTTCACAATGACAAGTTTTTTTACACTTAGGTCATGCTTGTCATTTCAGGTTTACTGGAGTTATTGATAACACGTAGTTGGATAGTAAGTTCTCACTACCACTCACTAGCTACGTTCGAAAGAAGGATGTTTAGAAGGATTTAAGTGTAAAAGGATTGTGGACGAGTCACTGCAACGATGAAATTCATAAGCTATGAGATAATCTCACTAGTGAATTAAATTCGCCAGGCTTCAGAGGACATGTCACGTCATGAGAATGGTACCCAAAATTCTAAATCTAGTCTTGTTAGATTGTTTTTATGGCCAGAGTAGACAAAGTCGGCTCAAATTGAGATTAAGTGATGGCGTTGGTGGTTATACCAGAGAGGCCCGGGTATAAGATTGACTGACGATGGTGCTAGACTGTGTGCGGTATCGAGGATTGCAAAACTACAAAGAGCATATTTCTTAACATATTCTCTTAAAGATTCTAAAAATACGGAGCTTTTTTGAGCCTTTATTTTAAAATTACCACAATTTCGACATAGATATAACTAAACAGCAGTAACGAGTTATAACATTTTATTTGGACGGTGAACGTAATGTTCACCAATTTAAAACAAAAATTCTTTCAATGCCCTGACTAGGCATACAAATATTTTGGTTTTTTCACAATTCATTACACATGCCGTAACACTTAACCCGTACGTAAAGTATTGTTGATAAATATTTATGTAACTAATTATGGCTAATTTTGCAGTTGTTATTTGCTGCGGTGGTAATATATGTATTCCGGGTTTTATTACCCTTCTTTAAACTCGTATTACGATTCAAATAAATGTGGTTTAGTACGCAAAGGGGCAGGAGAGTGTCATTTTCAAATGAAACCGCAACGGGCAGTTATGGGTTTTATGAAAACCACTGATTACGTTTTTATATACGTGCGAAATATGGCACAACAATTATGTTTCTCGTTGGATACCGTTGGGGAAATTGGCATGTTCTTAATCTGATTAGGATACGTTTCACTTAGGTGACACAGTTGACAGACAGTTGGAGGTTCGTCTTTTTTTTTACACATAACATGTATTGTTGCGCTAGTTAGCGAACTACAAACGTATTGTTTATGATGTTTTCCTTGTTGTAACGTTGCTGATGCTGTTTCGTTGCTTACCATTTCTCTTCGGTTTGCTATTCGAAATATATCAAATGTATGTTATGTGTGACACTAGGTTTTTTGTTTGTGTGTTCCTTCCAAGCGAGCTGTATTGGTGACGCGTTTTATTTTTTACTGTTGTTATCCTGCATTTGTTCTACATGAATTTTCACACATGCCTATGCTACTGAATGAAATGTTGATCGCATTTTATATGTTTTATCATTTTTAATGAAATTCTCTTTCGGCCGTGTGAGATTTTTATTTCTTTTTTACGCTCAATGCAGTTGTTTTTTACGTTGTTGCTCTATTTTGTTTTGTTTTATGGTACTTTTTTTTGTTGAAGTGTTTTATTGCTCTCTGGCCGATGTTTTATACTGGATGTTCGCTATTCGATTTGGTCCACGCAGCTACCACTCACTTTGCACGCTTCATTCCCGTGTGACACTTCATTTGCACGCTGCATTGCTTTAGTGCTGCCGTGAGCCATTATTGGATCTGCCAATCGTTCCATTTTATTACTTCCGTTTGTTTCTTCCGTTCATCGAAGCTATCCCATTTTCTCTCGCTCATGTCGTTTTGGGTTTTTATCAAATTTTGTGTGAGCGCTGGTAGGTTTTTGTTAGTGCACGTTTGTCGACTGCACATTCTCTGTCTGCAGAGGCATGAAAAATATACATCGACTGTATAATTATGTTTTGCCTGCAATTCTGACACACTCGCACAAAGATGGTTAACCTTTTTCGAAACATATTGAGTTTATAAAACTATCAAAACTAAAAATGATATTGCAGCAGTTTGGTGCTTCAGTCGAAACGGTTCTGGTGCATTATATAGCAGGGTCGGGTATCAGATCACATCCACATTCATCTCATCTTCAGCGTATAACTCTGGCTCAGACGAAGGTGTGTGGCTGCGGTGACGGATTTCACGATGTGGATCACCTTCTGTGGTCCTGCGTGGAGTTTGAAACCGCAAGACCCTCCTTGATGGGCGCAGTCGAGGGCATCGGCAGACGATCGGGTATAGAAATAAGAGAAGTGTTGGCGACCAGAGACCTCGCATACATCTTCCGAGTCGCTAGAGACAACGGTCTTATCCTTTGATTCCGCATCCCCTTTATTCTTCCAATCCATATCCGCCATTCCTTTTTCGTTATTCGTTGTGTTGTCTTTGTCGTAAGTGTTAAGTGTTTTTTTTTTTAGTGCCACGGGTGATCCGTTGACGGAGCAAGAGCATCCGGGGTCAAAGTCGACACTGTCGTAAGAAGAGAGGCAGAATTTTTCTGTAACAGTGTCCTTCATCTCTGTCTAGCCGTGGTAGGACGAGTGCGGCCTTGCTGGCGTTGGGTTCGGAGGTTGCGACGGGTTCAACCCTGTGATTAGCAGAGACCCTGCTCTTACGG
Source organism: Anopheles stephensi (assembly GCF_013141755.1). Lineage (NCBI taxonomy): Eukaryota > Metazoa > Arthropoda > Insecta > Diptera > Culicidae > Anopheles > Anopheles stephensi. The sequence goes on along the minus strand of NC_050201.1, from coordinate 19,571,394 downwards.
GATGGAACTCGCCGATAGCTTCTGAATTCGGTGCTGGCTTGATCGAGCTCGGGCTATCACTGCTGGGCAGATTGAGGTCCACTGTTCACAGGCAAATGTTTGTGCTGTCACAATTGTTGTTTTCCTTCTGTTTTGTTTCAGTCCAGATCCGTTACACGGAAGGATGGAGTTCCGTGTTAATATATCTTGACCACCAACACACTCAACACAGCAATAGACTCGGACCAACAACAGAAATGGACAAACACACCACAACCTCCACACATCTACAACCGAGCACGCCCGGGATAAGGCGAAATATCAGGGAGGAAATGCCTTGGTAATTTTTTGTGTCTTCTAATTTTGTATTTCGTCAGCACATGCGGTACTGACCATACGGCGTCAAGCCGTCATAATCGAAAATAAATAAATAAGATTGAAATTACTACTAAATTTGTTTTTATAGCCTAACTTAACCATGCTACATTTTGAATATTTTAGATTTATACTATAATTTTTGAAATTGTAACATTGCATAACTCATAGATTCATAAAGCGGTATCATAAAGTCTAGTAAGCCAGAAATGGCAGGCATGACCTAAGATAGGACGTTAGGCCAAGAAGAGAGTGAGAGAGACGGGGAGAGAGAGATAGAGAGAGAGAGAGAGAGAGAGTTCCTTTAAAACAAAATAATTCTTGGTTCCATTCTCAAATAAGGGCTAGGCATAACATCATAGCCAGGCTACTAATTCATTTCCAAAAAAAGTGCTTCAAGATTCCTAGCAATACGACCAGGTCGTCCTTCATGATTTTTTTATTCAAGTGGTTGCTTCATCCCGTACACGGCTCCGACAGGTTCGGTTGCATTTAAATCAACCAAAATGCTTGTAAGGCTTCTCCTAGTATTCCTGCCATGATTCTCACGCCCTCATCACAGTTAGCGCATTCACGGACTTTAGAAACCATGATATTTGCTTCACCAAACATTCCATTCCATATATTTGCTTTATACTACTTCACAAAACGGTTTATTGGCATTTTATCGAAAATAATTTATCCTATTAAATCAGGGGTTGGTCCAACGACAACGACAATGAACTTTAGATGACTGAACCGGGGTTAAAATCCCACCCAGACCATTCTCCACACTGTCACAGAACGGGAAAGTTTCAGCCTTGAAAGTTATTTACAAAATATTAACGTATATGTAATTCATTTTGGAATATATAGCATGCCCTTGAGCAGTTATGGCTAAGAACCGTTGAAATAAGTAAAAGAAGTCGAATGAAAGTTAAATAACAACACCTTCTATTCTGTAATAAAATAAAAATAAAAAAAAAAAAATAAAAATAATAAAAAAAATCAAAAAAGGCACCTGAACAACTAATATGAAGTTTTTGTGCTTTTCTCCATCCATATGCTGAGTTACAACGTAAGGTTTTGGTTTGATTGTATTTTGCGTGCCAGTAAGAACTGTTTCATCAGTCAGAGGTTGCGCTCTGTTTGATGGCGCTCACCATTACACTTGGACATGTCTTGCTGTGCCTTATTCCCTCGCCGCAACTGCATACAGTGGCGGCAGTATCCGTAACACATCGCTGGCCATTTAAGGCACATCCATTTCCGGCCGGTGTTTCAATTTCCGTTGCTCGTTGGGTGCAATGTGGTGGAAGATTATGATCCGTACCTCGATGAGTGCGTGTGTGCGTGTTATTTCCGTAAATGCTTACACTGGTAACGCTCAGGCAAGTCTCATACTACTCGCGTGTATAGGATACGTCCGTGTTGCAAGGTAAGCGCATACACAGCAATGAATTGTGTCCGGAAAATTCTTTCCACTGGAAACGACCAGTGGCTAGTGGGAAAGTTTGAAAGGACATTCGCGCCATCCTTGCAAAGACTATCTCCGGTATGGATCGATACAACATCACAGATACAATTCCTCCCACTCAGCATAGTGCTCAGCGGCAGTGTGATGTTATGATGGGCAGGATTTCCGCACGGAATGAATGCACGGAAAACTGACAATCCTCTCGCTTTGTCCGGTGCTGTTGCTGGTCTCTTGATGAAGGCTTACACCAGAATAGATAACGCTTGTGTACGCTCCATAACTTTCTCGTCCACTGTGCAGCCACGAAGCCACCGGTTCCATTCTATTGGGCAGGAAAGCACCAAGTTAATTAATTTATAATTCACACAATAAATGAAACTCAAACCTTTTTTTTCTTTCACGCCGCATGCATTCGTTCCACCATTGTCGTTTTTTGGTAGCCACACTGCCATACCAAAATAGTGTTTGCTCTGTGTTTTGTTAGTACGCAGTACTATAATATCATCAACTTGCCTCCGCATTTCAAACTTTGGAAAGAGGTCGTGATAAGAAAGCTACAACACAACCGGACTACTGTATGTACTTAAAACAAAAAGGAAATAAGCGAAGTAAATCCTTAATACCAAATTCCTTCCATTATTCGTTTGAAGCTCGTAGTTATTTGATGCTTTCTTCAGCATTTTCCATTTCCCTGGGCGAGTTTTCTGGCGAGGCGTCGAAACGCTCTGGTTCCAGGGAATTTTTCCGAAAACATCCCTAGTGGGACGGTTGGAACATTCGGACGGTGTGGGATTTCACCATTTCGCCATCTTTTTTAATGCTTTCCGTTTTATGTAATGCTTCAAAAGCGTACTGCGAATTTCCCGCACTATCGGATAACAATCGGGCGTAACGATCGGGAGAAGAAGTCACGGAGCGATAACGTTAATTAAGAAGTTTGCTCCATAACTGGGCGGAATCGGGTGGTTTTTGTTGTTGTTGTTGTTGGGCTTTCCATTGAGGTGGAATGCCATCTCCGGGCGTGGGCGCATGTTTCGCAGTTGACGCAAGGTATGCCATTCCCACCTTTGGCTGCGGAATGTTAGAATGCTGAAAATATGAATTCAACTTCAGCCACATCAAAGCGGGCATCGCTCTTGCGCCGCCTGCACGAAGGATGCGATGCTTTGTACTAAGTATGTTTTGCCCACGCCGAGAAGTTTGGAGTTTTGGTGTTCGGGAGTTGCTGCTGTTTTATCGACTGTTTGTCGCTGCGGAAAAAGTACTGTGCGAGCCAACCACAACAATGTGGCGCCGCCTTTGATAGCCAATTAGAGATATTCTTAGCGTGCTTCACCCAGCGAAAGAATCAATGTTAAGTCTATGCAGTACGGTAATCCTTGCGTGAAGCGGAAACAATTGCATTTCGAGTGTGATCAAGCGTGTTTGCAGTGTTTTTGTAGTCGTTGTTGTTGTTGTTGTGTTTTTTTTTCTTGCTGTCTAAACTATAGAAGATTTTGGAAAAGTGATAACAAAAGGACAAAATCCGAGATACCGACATTTCAACCTTAAACAAGATGCCCAAAGAAGGATAACCGAATGTAACCGTCACTTGTGCTTTATTTTTCGTCGCTTGTTCTGCTAGCTTCGCTTATGGTGTTGTAAGTTGAAGTGGCTAGGAAATTTGAAACCTAAGTGTACTTCTGCTTTTGACTGAAACATTCTTCTTCACTTAAAGAGCTATCTAGGGAGAGTGTTTTGTATCGCGTTCCATGGTTTTCGGTGGTGGCTTGCTGTTTACGTTTTTTTCTTTCTTTTAAACGCTGTCAACAGCTTTACTTGCGAGTTGGAACACACAACAGGGGCCTCTCGATGGGAAGTTGATTTTTTTTTTTTGGGAAATTAAGATGCAGAGTTTGTACCAAGATACCTGAGGTCCCTTTTTTGGTAACGTTGTCTCAAATCATTACTCTGTGTTGTACTCTGTGCACTCTTATCTGTGCGGGCACATCAACAAGTGCAAAAAATCACTGTCGACGGCTAACGAATGGAATGTAGGAGTGGTGAGAAAATAATCGTCCTGTCGAATTGATGAATTTGGCTGCGCCGTCTGGAGAGAGTTTCGGAATTGTCAGCATTCTCGTTCGGATGAGTTTAGGCACATGATGACCCATCAGTGTAAGGGTGTAATTAAAAGATTTAAACAACTGGCACTGGACCTGCTTGACCCATTCTGCAGACCTCACACGGTGGAACGCAATTTTTACCTACACGTTTGCGCTACCATACAGCACGACAAGGAGTAACGAGCAGGTGAACTAGAATGTAAACACATCTAGTGTGCGACCTCGTTTGAGGTGCGCTATCCACACCATCCCGACGGTCCATAATGAGATTGTTATCAAATGTAGCCTAGATTTTACGAACGAGTTTACACTCGACACACAATGGGCCCCTGTCACATTCTGACACGTCTTTTGCCATCATGGCCTTGTGTAAACCCCGTGCTCGAGCGAGTCGGGATACTTGTGAATGTTTGAACTGCCAGCATCACGTGGTGCTTTCAGCTTGCTGCTGCACCCTTCGCCCTATTCTTATCGCTGGGAGAAAAACTTTTGTTGTGTTTTCTGTGTCGCGTGATTCAACGCTTTAAAACTTTACCAACGGCGCACATTTCACCCATTCTCAGCATGGAATTATGGTACTACTTCAACTTATCTTACTACTACTACTAATACTACTAGTAACACTACTACTGCTACTATCATTGCAACAACAACTACCACATCCGCGTGGAATATTTTTTAGTACGAGATGCTCCTGCCACTGATCAGCTTGTCGGATAAGCCGCATCCGGTTGATGAGATTTCTCTTTGCGAGATGATGGGATATTGTTTCTTATTCATGGTAAGGTTGTTTCCTTTTCAGCACGTCAATGCCTTTTTTCTGTTCAATTCTTCTGAGGCTTTCCTGTTTCGGTTTAAAAATTCTAAAATCTTTTCTGCTGATGAGCACTACTACGCTAGCATTTCCGTAAAGAATTTGGTGTGTATGTGTTTTTTTTCTCTTCCTCTACGTGAAGAAGAGAACCTTCTCCAGGATATAATCTGGGTCATGGATGATTGTTATCTTGATAACAAGAAGCCACTGCCCCGGTGAGTGAGTGTTTTTGCTTTTCAAATTTGTGACTTGTTCTTGCCTGTTGCGATATAAATATAGCACGCTTGAAATTTGTACACCAAGACTAGGACATTCTGCGCCTGAAATACAGCTGAACAACGACAGCAGTGCACTCGTTACATCGCAATAGTGCTATTTAATAATCATCAGCATCGTTTTCTGCTTGCCTTCACCCTTAAAATTTGATGGAAACATTTTTCCTCTAATTACCAACGAGTGCGCTTAATTAGTGTGGTACCTCTGTGTGGAATCTCTTCATTAGTTCGGTGTGGTTTACCGTACTCTTAGTGTCATCTCCGGTAATATCGCGCGTGGTAGAGCGCTAACGCACTCATTTACTTCATCCTTCATCCTATGACCACACTCATTCCAAAACCCATTTCGTTCATTTGCTCACGCAGCGAGCGGAAATGAATGAATCTTTCAGACAACGCCTTTGTCACGATTGCTTGTCTTTCGTCGCGATTGCATTGTTTTTCCTTTTCATACAGCCAAAACAACCACGCACCATAGCATCAGTGTTCCTTGTTTTGGGGAGAGATACATACTTTGTACCCTGTGGACATCTCTTGTGCCATTCCATTGAATTACTGGTTGGTTTTATGTTTTCTCTTTTCTCCACGTGTCATTATTTCTTAACTTTTCCTGGGTTTGGTACGATTGGCACAACAACCTCGAGAGGTCTCGACCTGCCATTTCTGGCTTTCTGTGACGTAATTTTACCCTTAGTAAAGAAGTAAGCCTTACGTACGGAGAGATGGTCTGAACGGGATTAGAACCCCGGCCCTACCCCGTATGAAGACCGGCGCCGTTGTCGCCACGGCCGGTCCGGTGGCCCCTTATGGCCCATTATGGTTCATATGATGTACTCCGTACTCCCGGACTTGTACTTTTTTCGGGTACCATGTCCCGAATAATTTGCTCAACTGTGCATTTGGGGCCTTCTTATGCACTGCACCCATAGGGTGTCTCCACATTACCATCTTTCAATATTGTCCGTGTTGCAGATTTGTTCCCAACACCTACCAGGTTTTATATGTACATCGAGGGGTTCATATGATGTACTCCGTATTCCCGATTTTTTTCGGTTCCAAGTCCCGAAAAATATGCTCAACTGGCCCCAAATACGCCTTATTATGGAATGCATTCATTAGGTGTCTCCACTAACGAACGCCGTACGAACGTAACGAAAACCTGGTTCCTATGGACATAAGACATAAGATGACATGCATTTTAGCACGATTTTTTGTGCAATTTTAAAAGTGAATGCGAAAAATCCTCAAAGTTTTCACACTCGGGAACGAAAACCCATTAATTATTTATTTATTTATATATGAATGATGACGGACTGATGTCATATTGTCAGCACCGCATGTGGTGAATGCGAATGAAATTCACCAAAAAGAAACAATTAAACATAATTAACTAGGCATTTCCCCCTAGTTATTTGCCATATCCCGGGCATGCTGGATTGTGCAGTGAAGATGGGTGGTTGTTGTCCATTTCTCTATTGTAGAATCGGGTCTTGACTGAAACAAACAAGCACAGTTATTTGGACAAACATGATTTTTTCTGTGTGCAATGATCTCCAAGTAGCCCAACCATGACAAAGCATATGATCGATCAAGTCAACATCAAATTCAAAGGAGATCGGTGACTTCCATCTCACAACAGCTGGAGTGGCTCCACTGATTACGAGGCTGTACCCGCCGACCACTCTCGGACTCAACGCCAACACAGTATGGACATCGCTCTCGAATTATATAGCTCCGTCAATGCATCACCCGTTGCACTACATAAAACACTTACCACAAACACAAGACAACATATAACACAAGGAATGGCGGATATGCATTCGAAGGATAATAGGGATGCGGATTCAAAGGATAATACCGTTGTCTCTGGCGAATCGGAAGATGTATGCGAGGTCTCTGGTCGCCAACACTTCTCTTATTTCTACACCCGGTCGTCTGCCAATGCTCTCGACTGCGCCCATCAAGGAGGGTCTTGCGGTTTCAAACTCCACGCAGGACCACAGAAGGTGATCCACATCGTGAAATCCGTCACCGCAGCCACACACATTCGTCTGAGCCAGAGTTACACGCTGCAGATGAGCATTCAACGCGAAATGATTCGACATAAGTCGAGACATCATGCGTATGAATGCCCGGTCCACAGAGAGCCCACCGAACCAGGGCCGCAGGGGCACTTGTGGAGAGATCGAGAAAAGGAATCGCCCGAGATCATCCGCCTCCCACATGCTCTCCCAGCGAGACAGGAAAAGTTGCTGTGGTAGTCGAAAAAACTTTCGGGCGATCGGACGGTCGTAAAATGCGTTTTGTTGGACGCCTGTTTTGACTAGTGAGTCTGCCTTCTCGTTGCCGGGAATCTCACAATGAGAAGGTACCCAAATTAGCGAAATCCTGAACGACTTGTCAAACATGGAGCCAAGCCATTCTATGATTTTGATGGTAAGGAAATCCTGACTCTCAACAGCCATCGGGGATCTTAGTGCTGTTATATACTGAACTATTGCTAACAATAGAAGCCTTAGTAGTAGTAAGCGTTCCACTTCTATCACACATACATTCTAGGTAGAATTAGTATAAAAGCCCTCGTCTAACTTGTTGTGCCGTTCTTTCTCCGTTATCTGTAATAAAGTATTGCACTAAACACAACGTTACTAACCGCATATCATAACAAGTGCTTCAATAGCGCTAAGGCTTTCTGTAAAGATGAAGTACTGATCCGAAGATCTCGCTGCTATCATAAATAGTACGTACAAGATTGCGGCTAGTTCTGCGGTGTAGACACTACACGGATACCGCAATTTGAAAAATACTTCGGCGGACTCACTTTAAACACCGAAGCCGGTGCCTTTCTTAGAGGATGATCCATCAGTATAATACTGGCTACTTTGGTCTAAATGGCCATACTTATCCCTGAAAATGCCCGGAACTACCATCAGGCGAAGATCATTCGGTATGGTCTTAATTTCCTCGTGCAACGAGGAATCTGTTGTTAAAAGGGAACTGTAAGTCTCAGGAAGGGCTCATGGTTTAATGCCTGTGGAGCGCTAGGATGCACTTGTAGGGCAACAAAATCTTCGTAGATTTTCAAGATTTTGCTCTTAGAACCTTTCTCTAGAAGCGCTTTAAAATTTTCTTCGATCAGGGGATTTGATACTGAAGAACGGACTAGAAGGCGAAGCGACAGCGTTTCAAAACGTAGTTTCAGCGGCATCACTCCGGTCATCACTTCTAGGGACATGTTGTGTGTTGATTTCATGCTCCCTAGTGCGAGTCTAAGACAACGATACTGTAGCCTCTCCAGTTTGAGGATATGCGTGTTGGATGCCCAATGGAAACATATGCTTCCATATTCCAATACGAATAGTACCGTTGTCTTATACAGTCGCAGGACGTCTGTTGGATGTGCGCCCCACCAGAATCCTGTGACTGTCCTTAGAAAGTTGATTCTTTTGCTGCATTTTTGCACCAGATGGGTGATATGTGTACTCAAGTTTAGCCTTGAGTTGAATCAAACACCAAGGTATCGAAAATTGTCGGTAGTTGATATCTTTTCACCGTACAAAAAGACATCAATTTTCGGGTCAAATAGTCTTTTCTCCCTGTTTTTCGTCGTGTCGCTGAAAGGGAAAAAGACTACCATCTCTGTTTTCGTTGCAGAGAACTTGATACCAAGGTTTTCAGACGACTCGGCAAGGTTTTCCAAAGTGATTTGTAAAGCCAGTTGTATTTCGGCGGCGTCCCTGATTGCAAAAGATATGACGCCGTGGTCAGCCAATTGTCTAATGCTGCAGTTCGGAGCTAGGCAAGAATCTATTTCACTAACATAGAAGTTATATAGCAGGGGGCTCAAGCAGGACCCTTGTGCTAGTCCATGGAAACTGGTCCGCTTAAGCTGAACATGACCATTGTTGAAATACATAGCTTTCTCCGACAAAAGGTTAAACAGAAATTTATTCAACTTTGGACCCAGCCCCACATTTTCTAGTTTTTGACTCAGCTTGTATGGTGAAACTGAGTCAAATGCCCCCTGTATATCCAGGAAAATAGATCCCATGTTCTGCTTGCGTGCACGAGCAAGCTCTATTTCCGTAACCAGAAGGGCTAAGCAGTCATTAGTACCTCTGGCTTTACGAAAACCAAACTGGGTATTTGAGAGAAGGTTGTTCGATTCCAACCATTCTAGCTGGAAAAGAATCATCCTTTCAAGGAGTTTCCTCAGACACGACGGTAACGATATTGGCCGATACGAGTCGTGTCTTGATGGCGGTTTGCCAGGCTTCAAGATAGTGACAACTTTAAGTTTCCGGGAGTCTGTGTCCCGGAAGGCTTTAAATGCCTCACGCTTCTTAGTAAGAGCCGCTTGGCAATCCTTGTCCCACCAAGAAGTGGGAGGTTTTGTATATGTCCTTGCTTGGTGGGAGTGCCTTGTTCGGGCCTCAAGGACGCACTTGTTTATAATTGAAACAAGTTTTTCGTACTCCTTGACAGGAGACAAATCTTCCAAGTCAAGTGAAAGCGAAGCGGCTATTAATTCGCCGTATCTCGTCCAGTCGATGTTCCTCGTTAAGTCACTTTTAACAAGGATGTTCCATCTACTGGGCATCCTCCCTTGATGTAGGAAATTTCTATCGACAAGTGGTCACTGCCGATAGGGTCCTGGATCACCTTCCAACTAAAATCCAGGGCCATTGCTGATGGACATAGAGACAGGTCCAGTGCAGTCGCCCTACTTCGAGGTGTCTGCATCCTAGTTGCCTCTCCTGAGTTGAGAATGGAAAAACCAAATCTGTCGCAGATATCTCGGAAGATAGGAGCGGGAATGTCATCCTTATCGCACCCCCAGTCGATTCCATGGGAGTTAAAGTCTCCCAGAATCAAAAGCGGTCCAGGCAAGACCGCTGCTAAATTTCCTTTTCATTTTTTCCTTTTCATTATTGGCTATCGGGGAGATATAAACGGATGCAATTGTCACGTGAAGAACGCCCAGTTTTGCCTTAACTGCGAGAGTTTCTATTATTTCTTGTCTTGGGGTAGGTATTCTGGTGAAAGTGTGACTCTTTCGAACACCAATCAGTACCCCCCACCCATAGTAACGCGATCTTCACGGATTATATTATACCCACTAATGCTTTAAAAGAGTTTAGCTTGCCAAGCAAACTCCTACAGTTCCACTGTATGATAGTAGCCGTAGGAGCCATCAATCATCCAAACGGACCATCATACTTAAGCATGGCCATTGAGCCAGCCACTGTTTGATCATCCCCTTCAGGAAAGGAAGGGCCCAAGTTGCGATCATGTGCAGATGCTGCGGGAGGTTAAGGGTCAAGAGGAGGGTGTCAATGAACTTGGAAAGGGACGGAGTAGGGATCCTCGGGAAGCCGTTGGGCTCAGTCGGAAAAGCTAGGTTTTCTAATGGAGCTTCGGCCCGAGGTGATCGCTTCTTCTTGGGCTGCTTCCTGGCAATTTGGGGGGCAAAATGGGAGTTGAGGGATCAGCGTCACGTTTTGGGACGGGAAGAGAAACTTTAGCATGGCGCTGTGGTGCCAAAGGTTTGGTTTTTTACTTTAGTACCTTCCTTTGTACCTTTTTGTAAGGAACTCTCAGTACTATTACCAATCTCAATGGCACCTATTCCAGTGCAGTCGGATTGGCCTTGCCATTTGCAGCTGTGTTATCCAGCACTGCAAAGGGGTTCGATGCGTTTGCTCCCTTGAGAGCGTCGCTGTATGAGCCGCGTGCCCGCTCGGCTACTGTTTTGGTCTGTTCCCTTTGCAGCTTCCGGTACACAGGACACAATGCAACCTCATGCCACTCCTCCCGATAATGCGAGCATTTCTGTGACGGGGCTTTGCACTCCTCGGTAGCGTGAGCTCCTCTTCATGTTCCGCAGCAAATCTTGCGAGTGCAAAACGGATCGGCATATCCAATCCGGCTGCACTTAGAACAGGTGGCCACCCTTGGCACGTATGGCCGGTCGATGGGTATCCGGAGGCCTCTTAAAATGAGGACCTGCGAAAGTTCCGTTCCCTCAAACGTGATCCGGAGGGAGGTGGTCGGGATATATTTCTTTTCATCTTTCGATGAGGCATCTAGCTTAAAAAGCTTTTTTGCCTCAAGGACTTTTACTTTCGGCGTGTCTGGTGCATGAAATGCGCCTACACCGAATTTAACCACCTCCTCCTCCGGATAATCGAAGTCTTCGATCACGCCGGTAACTTTCACCAGACTACCGGGAATATAAACCCGGTAGTGCTCCGTAAAATCTGGATCAGCCGCAATGACGTTGGCTTGAGCCCGGTCCTTTGCGGTAACCTTGATCTTGTTCGGGCGCATCCGTAACACATCGGCAACGCCCGGGTATTTTTTAAACAGCTGTGCCGCGATCGTCCTTACATCGAGCTGTTTTTCTCGCGGCGTGAAAAAAACAAACGGCTTTCCCTCCCATGACGGCGGGTAAGCACGTGCTCGGTGCTCCGATAGTGGCTCGTTATTAATGGCCAGCGGGGCAGTGTTTGTCGGCGGGGCACTACTCGAGGCCTTCGATGTTGAAGGCCTCTCTTCCAGGGCCTCTTATTTCGTGGCTGAGGCGGCCCAAGGGTGTCCTGGCATACGTTTGACCTACCTACTATGACCAACATCCCGATCCGACTCGGACTCTTCCTGCTCTACCCCCATGGTAGAGCCGGACACAACGGATGCTTTACGAAGAGGGGAAAAAACTCACCTTGGGAAACGATGCACAAATAAACACTCACACCTACACACACTCACTGGCTACCACCGTCGATCGATACTACCACGCTGCGTTGATACGCTTGCTTATCGCAACGGTCAACGGGTACACACACTCACAACACTAGACACAAGCGTCGATCAGGGCTTAGCGCCAGTCGATCGAACACACAAATTCCGAAAGAATACCGGAGAATGACGGAGACACCGATTAGCGCGCCACGAGTAATTACGTTGACTACGCAATCGCACTCGAGAGCAATGATCACTATCTGCCTTAAGATAAAAATTCGTAGGAGCGCCATTAAGAGATAAGCATCCTCTCGCTACGGAGGCTGGAGGCAAACTGAAAACCCATTAAAAAAATTTCAACAAAGAATGGTCAAGAAATACCATTTAACTTTATTATTACCATTGATTGATTATGGCAAAAGATGAATCAGTAAGAGGGAAAGGGAAATTATTGTCCTTGGCTGGGGACTGGGGCTTATGAGGGTACGGTGGGGCGCGCAAAAATGTTTGACACTCCTCAAGAACCTTGTGTGAATTTGTTTGCAGTTATTTACTTTATGTAAACCTTTCCTTCTGAAGTGCGAGACAGTTTCCTTTTTTCCAGATCCAGATTTTTCCATGCGTTTTTTCTGAGCCAAAACAAAATTTAATTACACCCCTTCGCTACTCGCAATATCACTTCGAATAAAGGTTTCATTACTCTTTCTGCATGTTTCTCGTTGTAATACCTGATCAATGAAATGATTGTTTAGATGTTGTTAAATCATTGAAATATCCTGCCAAACATCGCCCTGATGCAAGTAGTGTACTTTAAAAGCACACCTCTACCACCATCGTATCAACAGACAGTAATAGACACGTACCAAAACATCACATTCAATAGAACCACCGCAATAGACCTGGACAACCACACCGCAATCTCCATAGCCGAGTATGCCCGGGTTAAGACAAAAAACAGGGAGGAAAAGCCTTGTTAATTGTTGTTTTTTGTCATTTTCTTGTGAATTTGTAATTTTTCAACACTTGCGGTATTGATGAAGCCGTCATACTTAAATTGTAAATAAGTAAACAAAAAAAAAACAAGTAATTTACTTCTTAATTGCATGCATTTTGCCAGGAACAAGTAACGATCCACCTTCCGTTACCGGGACATGTATTCGTTCTTCTTCTTCTTATTTCAGTGTGTGGTTTGTATCCTTCTATGGGACATCTATCCCATAATCAGAGGCGTACCACCTCTGGTGTGGTAGAGAGGACTGTTGCGTCCATTTCTCTTGAGTTTCAATTGTCATTTGTTGTTTTTCCTTTTTTTCTATTGGTTGTCACAGTGTTTATGTTGTGAGTTTTGTTTCTGTATTGTGTGTGTTTTGTTCAAAGGTATGGTTGGTATGATTTTTCCTTTTATTTTTTTTTGTTTTTTTTTGTCGATATGTGCATTTTTTTATGAGTTTGTGTTGTTTTTTTTCTTCTTTTTTTTCATTATTTTTTTTATTTGTGGGTTTGTATTACTATCCTGACTTCTATCTTTTTTTTATTATTATGTTTGTGCTGTTTTGTAGGTTAGAATGTGGGTTATCCTGCTTTGTGTTCTATTGTGCTTTGTGTAGATATTCTCTCCTATGTAGTATCTAGGCGTATTTTTGTTCGTCAAAAAAACGTCAGATTGCAGTATTGTACCTTGTTTTAATTCTGATTTTAGTATAGTCTCTCTTTTGTCCTTAAATTATAGTAGAGAGTCTTTACTTATGTTAGTGTTCGTGTTTTCGTGGTACGTTGCTTACTCGTTGTATTCGTTGCTTTCTCTGTTACACTTGTCAAACACGTCTTCTCTGTTCAAGGTATATGGATATAACAGGTAGAGTTGTTTAGAGCAAATTGACATTTCTCGACCTGACATAACAGTTCCGTGGTGATCGGGGGGAAGGGTATTGAGAAGAGTGATGGTAGCGTCGGAGGAGGCGCCGGTGGTGGTATCGCTTGCGATTTTTTTGACGAAAAATGCTATCAAATTCATTCCTCTGTGGGACAACTCTTAATATGCGAAGATGACCCATAAAGTAGCGAAATGGCTCAAGGGACTGAGAATCGAGGCTGTTTGTTCATGTTGGTAGCCTCATACCATATGTTTTTGTAAACAAACTCTGACATAACTCGACTAAAATGTCGCCCTGTCAAATCGATAAAAATCCACCTTCTAAATACATACACTTTGTCTCTGTTGCTCTCACGCGTTGTGCCAGGAACAAGTAACGATCCACGTTTTGTTACCGGAACATGCATTCGATGCTCTCTCTATTGCCCTTGTCCGAGGCATATGTGTCAAATACGTCTTCTCTGTTGCTCGCACGCGATTTGCCAAGAACAAGTAACGATCCATCTTTCGTTACCGGGTCATGTATTCGTTGCACTCTCTGTTACACTTGTGCGAGGCATATGTATCAATTACGTCTTCTCTGTTGCTCTCATGCGTTTTGCACGGTACACGTAATAATCCAGGTTTAAAGGCAAGTAAATTTGCCAGGTACAAGTAGGACGTCGCAAGTGAAATTGTGTTTGCAACATATCTAATTGATTTTTATTAAATGTAAAAAATAAAATGAAAAAAATTTAATTTGTCTAAAAAATTTTAAAACAATTTCCAAACTAATTCCAGGAATAGGAATAAATTTGTACCTATTTTATCCAGCTATTTTTCATGTTTGGACCGGGTCAGGTGCGTTACATTATTGTATTTGTTCCGAACCACCGGGTCCAACGGTACTTTCCCTTCACTAGTCTGTAAGGGTTTGTCTACGAGGGGTTAGTCGAAAACACACTTAGCAACCCGAAATGAGCCGAAGTCTACGCACAGTATCGTAAATCTGATTCCCCCTCCCCTTGCATTAAGCGCTGTGCGCTTGAATGCGACGGCTTAGCCGCTATGTCCCTTTGACCTATAGACGAATATAAAACATAAAACGGCACCAAAATAGAGATCGACCGTTTTCGGGAGTGTAGTTTTAAAAAATACGGATAGCAATCCAAACTTCCATTCCAAAAGCCTAATCCCTAGAGCCTTATGGTATTTTTTTCCTAGCCTGTCCTATCCTTAAACAGCTTACTACTAGTCTTGCTTGTTGATTGAAATAATCCCACGATAAATAATTAATTTTTATTTTTTACTTACTTATTTAAAATAACGATTTTATGCCATATTATCACCACCACGTGTGATAATTGTAGAATTTTAAATTCACGAGGAAAGCAAATTTAATAAAATTAACAAGGCATTTCCTCCTCGTTCTTTGCCTTATTCCGGACATGCTCAGTTGCGAACGGAAATTTGGTGGTTGGTTTCCAATTCTATTGCCGTTGTTTTGTTTGTTGTGGGTTTTTGGTCCGGTGCTATTGTTGCAGCTACGCAAAATAATTTAGGTATAGATATTTTTTTATGATGCCGGTGGTCAAGGCGACAGTGACACAGGTTACACGACAGGACCGCGTATCCAATCAAATCCGGACCGTTCCCTTGCAGCCAAGAAAGGATAACCCTTAAATGATATCATGTTGAAAATAGTCTTGGCAAGGTTTAAAATCGTTCGGCACTGATATTAATTGCATGAGACGATATTTGTTATCAATCAAATAGGACATACCTTCTTCTTCTTCCATGGCACTATAACCCAGACAGGTCTCGGCCTGCCATTTCTAACTCTCTGTAACATGATTTTATCGGTAGCAAATTAGTCCCAGGATGGGTTAAACAGCGTATCCAAAAAACCATCGATGCGTAGATAGTTTTGTAATAAAATAACTGTAAAATTTGTACATATGCTGCCGCAACGTTACGTCACTACACATTCACGTTATTTACTAAGTGGAACTACAACGACATGTAATATAAGTCATGTCGTTGTAATTAATGTGCCATACCGCGATAAAACGTTGTTGAGCGAATTGATCTGATTGAATTGATTGAAGCAGCAATCGTACCAGCCGCCTTCAAACTCTGTAATGGAAAGCGTGCGTTGGGCAATAATTTTTAAAGGATATCAAAGGGGTCCGCAAATAATTCACCAAATGCACCGCGAACCACGAGTAATAAGTTCAGAACCAATAGAAATTGAAAACTAAGCAAATGATAGCTCCTAATCATGTAAAGGAAATAAAAAGGTCCTACAATGTAGGACTTGTAGATCAATTACAATACTTATTCCTAAACTCGTCGAACTACTTTAATTGCGATAACTATAACCACGAAAGGGGAGGAGTTACCCATACATGTTAATTTTTGTTATACGCATCATAGCAACCCTTTCTGGTTTATGATCCTCCGTACTCTTCAGGAAATCATTATTTGTTTAAAACCTTGGGTGGTTCGGCAGACTGATGGTATTGTGAAGAGTTCGGAGCATTATGAACTTAAAAGGGATACAATGATGCTGTATACACAAAAATGAACATGTGCGAAATGCGACCGTGTTCTGGAACGGGAATCATTGATACTCCAAGATTGTATGAATGGGTATTGTAACCATAGTAATCAAATCAATCAAAAACTAAAACGGCCAGGCCTCTTGTTTTATATTGCTTGTTTGGGGATCTGTATTTTTTTATTTATCCATACCTAAACATTAATTTTCCTACAAAAAAAATGTGTTAATAAATTCTCAAAATATTTTCTATACATCATATTTCATATGCATGATTTCCTTTCTCAATCTCCATTCATAAAAATTCTTCATTCCTCACACACATGGTTTTGTTTCATTCTTTTTTATGAAATTACAAACTCTGAGCACACAAATATCACCATGGTATCACTCTTAAGATATCTCCAATACTTTACGAAATGCGTCGATCACAGGTAAATGAAATCTTAGGTGTTACCACCCGAAAAAAAAAACAACCGTGCTATTGCACGGCTTTACGACGTACAAAGCACCCCTTTTGGTAAAAATGTGCACAGACTCGGATCCCTCGTGTTCGTGTGTATTCAGTTATACCCTACTGACAAAAACTGAAGTTTCCATATCGACCTCTTGCTTTTTCGTCGCTTCCTCTCGCTTTAATAAAGTGAATTTTGCCTTCCGTCCCTGCGATGTGTGCCACCAGGGCTTGTTGTTGTTGGATTGCTCCGCCGAAGCAATTCGAATCAGGCATCGTAAAAATGTTTAATGCAATGAAGCTGGAAGAACTGAAAAAGAAAACATGTTCGACTGCACGATACCAACGAATGACAGGAAGAAAAAAATAAATGGAGAAAGAATATCGAACACGACGTGCACAACGCGATTTTCGTTTACTATTACGATCTAAAGAGGATTGGGGCAAAAAAGGGAGAAAAAAATGAGGCCTAACACTTTTGACACGCGACGGTACGTAAGCGTTTGCAGTTTAATTAAAAATACAATTTCAGTGGTTTTTAGAGGTGTTGTTCCAGTATTATTTATTTTTTATTTATTTATTGAGTATTACTGTCCGATGCCGTATTGTAGGTTGTTCCAGTAAGTGAGATTTTTTTTTTATTCATAAAGAACGGCCTGGCCGTATTGCTTAAGTGAGATTTAAAAGTTTTAAAATAGTGCTTCTTGTAGTTTCTACCCATCAAGGTGCCAAAAATTCCGCGAATGAATGGTCATTTTTACAAGAAATGCCAACGTGCATTTTCTGTGTCACTATGCCTGCAGGTTCAGTGTATCACACGGCAGGACTCAGGACTGAGTAAAATTGTGGTATTAAAATCGGCACGAGGCTTAATACCACGATTTTTAGCAAGGTGTATGTATTTTGAAGGTGAATTTTTGTCGATTTGACAGAGCTCCATTTTAGTCGAGATATGTCAGTTTTTGTTTACAAAAACATATGGTATGGGGCTACCAACATGAACAAACAGCCTCGATTCTCAGTCCATTGAACAATTTCGCTAGTTTATGGGTCATCTTCGCACATCAAATGTGGTCCCACAGAGGAATGAAGATATTTGGTAGCATTTTTCTTCAAATAATCGCTAGCGATACCACCACCAGCACCTCCAAAGTGAGTTGAGAGCAGGTGTCGTAAAAAGCTCGTTTTGACACATGGAAAAAAGTACAAGACCAGCATCAGTTTGACGTTTATCGAATCAGCTGGTTATATGTGTTGTTTATTATTCTCGATGCAATAACATTATTTTATGATTTGTTTTCTTCTATTTTGCTGTTCAATATCGTTCGGAAAGCTTAGATCAAGTGAATAAATCAGGATATTGTAGTGTGTCAGTGCTATCTGAGGTGATTCTGTATTATATTTATAACTGTTTAAGGTGGTAACGATTCTGCGCCTATATGGACAGGGCAGCCGACTGTATCGGCGTCACAGGCGGAGCCGGTTTGCATCCCCGAACTATTGGTTGATCCGAGATATAGGATCGTTCCACTTTTTTGCCGATCTGCAAGCAAAAATTCATCAAGAGCACAGCAGATCGAGCTTCATCAATGTAAGCTAGAGATCGCTTGCTTGACCAACAAAGAATGCTTGATTGCAGCTTGTTTACATTTCAGTCAAGTAAACGTCAAAAAAAAAATTCAAGATGTCCGACCGAGAAATCGCTATTCCGACACCTCCTCTCAACTCACTTTGACCCTTCCCCTCGACGACCTTGCAACTGTTATTTCAGGTTGAGAAATGTCAATTTGCTCTAAACAACTCTTCTTCCTTTATCCATATACCTTGCAGTGTACCTATTTTCGGCAGGTCGGCAAAAATAGCAACATTATGGGAAAAATCGCTAAAGAAATGATCTTTCAACTACTTTTAAAGGAAAACATAATTGTTTATTCTTTAAACACGAAGTTTTAAAAATAAAACGAAAAAAATCAGCATCAAAACAAACTCCGGACTCAGTTTTTGATTCCGGAATTGTTTTGACTCCGGACTTATTTTGGTTCCGGACTCGTTTTTGATTCCGCGCTTCGGATTCCCGTTTTGCTGCAAATGTATGTCGTGCACACTGTTCTGCGTTATCTCCTCTCTTCTTTGTCCTTACCAGCCGGTTGATTGGCGGTATAATTTACAGGTCGAATCTTGGAGGCGACGGAGATTTCCTCTTCTTTTTTTACTTTCGCTTACTGTGTTTCTTTGTCCTTTAACAGCGGCTGCTTACTCGTCGTTGGTTTTGAACAGCTTCTTTTTCTATTCTTGCTCGGTAAACGTTACAATTTTTAGTCCGGAATTAAAATTCGAGTCCGGAATCAAAATGATTCTGGAATCAAAACGATTCCAGAACTGGTCGGAATCATTCTTTCGGATCGGATCGGACTCATTTATATGCTGGATCGGATCGAAATCGTGATTCCGGACCGGAGCGCCCATCCCAACTACTCAGATCTAAAAAACCTTCAACAATACGGGATCGATATGAGAACTGTAGTCCAAAATTTTGTTTACAAAAGCTTCATTAACTTCAAATGGTCTCAATCTGCCATTTCTGGCTTCCTGTGACTTGATTTTAACCGTGGCTGGATAGTCAGTCCTGCCTACGGAAAAGCGGTCTGGATAGAATTGGCTATCGTGTTGGCCCCCGGATAATAGTCATTGGTTTCAATAACCATTGAAAATATAGGTAATGGGGTGGGTTCTCTATTTCTGTAATTTTCCTGATTTTTTTGTAGGATGTACTTTATGTATCATGCACAATATTAAGTTTATATTTTACTGCAAAATTCCATGAAAGCATGTGTTTGCTCTTAACGGTAGGCAACGTGTTAGCATGAATGTAGATAGAATTAGATTGATTGATAGAACACGACTAGTGTGGAATAAACGGTCAATCACCAATACTAATAGTAGGAATAAGTTACATGAATAAATTGTATTAGTCTCAGTCAAACCGCCGAACAGTAAACATCTTATAGAGCTAGAGAAACCGCATGATTCTAAAGGTCGAAGCCGACGCTTAGACAGAGAATAATTCACGATAAGTGTAGAACTTATTAATCTACCAAAATGAACCTAGTACAACGCAAACATTTTTAAAATAAATCTCAAAAACATGATCAATTATGCGACAACGATTTCTCGAAGCGATGTAGCATGCATATACACATTTCACATGTATAATCAAAATTCTAAACTCCTTCCTGCAGCATTCCCGGATTCCAAGTACCAGCGTGCAGTTTTCTATGTGTTTGTGGGTCTCTGTAAAAGAAACATAAACATATGAAGTATGTGCAGTGTATCCATCTTGCAAACGCACCTCAGAAAATCCGTTGCAACTGACTTACACAGTCATGTACCATGTGAAAGTGGGGATCCGTTGATGTACAGAGCCATATGTTTTTTTTCCATTCTGCCAAACCTCCCAGCCATTCAATTTGGCCACCGGTAGTCAAAAGGGGTGCCAGCTATGCATGCTATAAATACGTTGCATAAATAGAGAATCTTGAAATTAATTTCATGTTTCAAATTCTATACCGCCACGAACAGGCGCACGAGTTGCTGCAATGGGCATTTTATCCCTGGCGAGGAACGTGTGAAAAGCGAAGAAAAGGTGCACAACGTGTGAGCAGGGAGAGAGAGAGAGAGAGGGAGAGAAAAAAGGAAACAAGTGGAAAAGAATTTCCTCTGAATGAATTTAATTTAATGAATTGAAATGCGAACGCGTATGGTATGTTGCCTGGTTTTCGCGAGCAAATGTTTCTAAATTTATCCACCGTTTTTGTGTCGTTGTTTTGCTGCGCGTTGTGAGCCAATCAAGGTATTTTTTATGTTGCTTGTTTTTCGTTACTGATGCATTTGCACCACATGCGTTTGTGAAATGTGTGTGTTAATTTGCTTGCCAAGACCTTTCACAGACAGGGCGAAATGTTTAGCGCAAGTGCGTCGCGTGAGTTGGAAACGATTTCGTTCATGTGCATGGCAGAAAGGGAAAGGTGTGGCTATCGTTTAAATCATTTACTGCATAATTAGCGTGACGGTGAGTCAGATTGAATGTTTTGATTTATGTGTTGTGTAGTAATTGTATAACAAAATTTTTGTTATCGTTTGGAAACAAATTTGAACCACACACAGTAGAAAATATTTTACTGTGATGTTCGTGATAATTTGCCCAATGCTATACACATTTGTAAGATGATTTGATGATATTATTTGCTGGATTTATTTATTTTCATTTGAATCGATTTATGTGCTTAAAACTAATAGCTGCAAAAAACTCAACTGAAAACACCTCTTTTCTTCTTCTTTTTCGTGTCTCACTTTATAATTTTGAATGGTTTTGGTTTGCCATTACAGGCTTCCTTGGCTTATTTCACCCGTAACTGAATAGTTAGTCCTGCATACGTAGAGACGTTGTCCGCAAATAGAAAGTCATCTCGCTGTCCCACAATAAGAGGCATAGGCTTTAGCTGTAATGTAGTGTCTTGAAATTTATACACTTGATCGATTCGAGTAGTTTTATGCTTATCAAGATTCTCTGCTCTGTTCAAGTCAGCCGACAAATATTACCTTTTTAACACATCAATTTTTTTAGACCAGGAGATCCTGAGGACCTAAATGTTAAGACTGTAAGAGAAATCACAGATTAAGTAACTTACTTACGCTATTACGGATTCGCAGTCTTGGTTTGATCCAACAATCCTCGATACCGCTGACGGTATATCGCCGTCATCTGCCAAATCCCGGTAGTTTTGGCGGACACATCAACACTGTCACTCCATCTCAGATAGGGCATACCACGTCTCCTCTGCGACCTAAAAGGACTTTACGGGCTGGGTCGTCCGGTATAGTTGTCATGACAATACCAGGCTTACAGAGCCAGACGAGTCTAATTCGTTGCACGATGGTGAGATCTTCGAAGAGCTCATCATTGTAACGGCTGCTACATTGTCCTTTCTTTCATACGAGGATCACGGATTGAACATTACAATAATTGAATTAAAAAAACGACAGGGAACTTCGAAAAATTGCAAATAGAGCGGGTTTAAATAAAGTATGGACAAGTGAAGTAAAACATTTACCAAGATCAAATTCAAATCATAATGCGTTATAAATGTCCGTTATATGCGTAACTGATTCAATATGTTGTTTTTGTAAAACTTAGTTGAAGCACAAGCCTAGCTCTATTACTATCTGCTAATAATTACTATAGCTAATATGTTTAAGGAATATAGATAAGACGGTGCCGGGAATGTTCCCAGTTAAAGTCTTATGAGGAAATAGATTATAACATTTGTCATAAAATGCTACAACAATAGTCGCCTTATTGTGATAATGGCAATACGGTTATCATCATCAGAGGTTTTGAGCTCGATATCTGGACATATAATGGACGCATCTATCTATTGCTAGTTGTGGTTGCGTATACGAGAGTAGTCTAGCGAATTAATACTTGGGAAGATTTTTAACCGCAGGGATTAGTTAAAAAGTAAGGCCAAGGCTCTTGCAGAGCGTTTATAAGTAATTTTGAATCATTGAGCTGGAAATGTGGTCGGGATCTTATAAATTCACCTAGTTAATCGTTGGTGAATGTTAGATTCAGTAATTAATAGCAATGGGACAGAATCTTGCAGAAATTAAATGCCAACTTTGGTTTTTATAGTTGATGTAGAGCGATTTGTTTAGAGAAAGCCAAAATGTTTGACGAACGCACCACAAAAATCGCTAGAGTACGAACTATTATTCAGTTGCAAAGGGTTTATTTATTTATTTATTTATTTATTAAATATTCGTTCTTTTTGCCACACGGGCTATACAAAATAAAAATCCAAATCTGGTCTCAATAACTAATCTTAGATTCTAATCATCATGCTAGACTTTTTTATGCTTCGTAACCGGATAGTCAGTCCTCAATACGGCAGAACAGTCAAGATAGGATTTGAAGCGATGGAACATGCTAATAAAGGTTTGAAAGGACATAATTTTACATATTTTGCAGAAGCTGAAATTATCGCATTCTAATTGTTTTCATCAAACTTTTACGGATATAAAACGCGTGTCAGCAAGAAATGGGCTCAACACTGTTAGACTTTGAATAAAAAAATAGCTAAACGACAGTTAAATCATTTCTCTAGCCAAATGGCTAAAAAAAGATTTTTTATTTACCGTCAAGTCTAACGCTAAAGTTAGACTTCCTTAATTCGAAGCTTAATCGTAACTACCCTGTTCCCTACTTATCGTTTTTAGTGGGCCAGTTGGTCACGCTGTAGTTCCACGTGCGCCGGTGTCCAGTTGCTGCATCGTCAAGTGCGTGATGCAGTTCCCACGGTGGCGTGTCTGCGCGAGGCCGGTGCCATCTTTTTTCTGCTTGCTGGCGTGGCTGCGCGTGGCCGGTGTCATCTTCTGGCTTTGCTGGCATGTCTGCGCGTGGTTGGGTTGCGTTCTAACTCGACTTTGCAAAAATACTGTAATTATTTATTTATTTATTAATAAATGATGACGGACTGATGCCATACTGTCAAAAAAATACTGTAATGTGACAAAAAAAAAACACAGTTTGTCTTTATGCATCTGATGTTTAAAACATTCGGGAATTTGAAATAATTTGTTGACAAACGCCACGACCATAGCAAGGAGCCGAATAAGGGCAATTGAATCATTGACATTCTGGTCTATTTTTATGTTTCAGTTCTAATAATGAAAACTAATTTTACGAGCTTGGCAACAATTTTAAAGCTAATGGTTGGCTAAATGGGGCGGTTCGGTGGCCGCGGCGATAATGGCGCCGGTCTTAACACGGCAGGACCGGGCTCAAATCCCTTCTAGACCGCCACCCCGTAAGTAGGGCTGACTATTGTACTACGGGTATAATTAAGTCACAGAAAGCCAGAAATGGACCTCTCGAGGGAGTGCCAAGGAAGAAGAAGAAGAAGAATGGTTGTCAAAGACGAAACATATAAAACACTCAAACACAGCTCAAAACTTTGTGACACAGCAGAAAACGATAGTCATCAAACAAAAAGCTTTCCAATTCTGGAGTACGTACATCTTACATTTTGAAGAAATCTCGTATGGTGCTGCTAATATAAAATGGTAGATGTATGTTTTGTATATGTTACGAATAATCCATATCATTCCTTCAAACGTAAGGTATTTATCAATATTGTTCCTCGGCAACGGGAAACAGTGTGTAAGCACACAGTTCAAAGGAAAGTAATGTTGGTACCTCGTATCGCTGCATAAAACCATTCTGACAAGTCGTCTGGAAACTGCGGCAAGGCGCCTCAAGACCGTACAAAAACATTATTTGCAGAGAATGATCTATTGTGAACGATTGAAGCCATCACAAAGGGTAAATAAAACCGATCGTAAAGAACTTTGACATCGTGCCTTTGTTCACCCGGGGCGTACGTCGAGGAACGGGAAGGGATCCACACCGAAAGGGTGATCTGCAAATTCGACTGTATTAAGTGAGGGCTTTGTGAGAGATTGTAGGTGCGGCCTTTTCAGTGTTTGGACTCGATCACACCGCGAGAAGGCGGTCTGAGAGATGATACGGGTACGCGACACCTCCTGGAGAGCCAAATTCGAAGCCATAAACGATGCACGTGGGCTGGAAAGATACGATCGATGAAATGGGATTGGATGGTCGTAATGGATTCTTTTTAATAGATTATCTAGGGACGACGGAAGAAGGAATGTGAATGGTGAAACAACACGGATGCATTATAAGCTGCTCTGGTTGCTGAAGTATTTAAGAGTTTTTCGTTATTGAGTTTGTTTGTTATTTACTAGTTAAAGAAAAAACTTTGGTAGGAAGATATTTTCACCACAAGTTTGGAGCTCGAAATTTGGATTCATCATCTCATCATCTTTCATTGCAGTAACTTATACATTAATAAGTCTTTTTTCTTAGGAATTCGGTTAACATTTAAACTATATTCAGTAGGCTACATTTTCTGGACTTTTAAGGTCAATTGCTACTTTGTTTTGGATTCAGAATGATGGAATGAGGTGTTTCAATCGTTCAAAACATAATGTTACATTCGCTTGATGACAAAACCGCCGTCTCAAAGGTATTGGGCACACCCTCAGAACATGGACCACCGTCTCAGATATTGGTGGTGAGTTTTGTATATCAATTTTTGGAGTGATCAATCTGGTCCTGGATATTATAAACTTTTTAAACGAATACTGTAAGCCCTGTATGAAAGCTGCACAGCATTTTTCACATACTTATGACTTTTTGATTTTTTTCCTGGATCAAAGTTTGACAGCTTTATAACATGAAGCTATATCGGGGTGGATCTTGTGTCCTATTCATCTACGTGTACACTCAAGTCAAGGAAGCCAAAATGGTCGTGGCATGAGACTTTGAATATTTGTTTCGATAGCTCTTTACAAGTTGGCTTCTTTATTGCTACTAAAAAATCATTAAACAAATTTCATCTTTAGTTCACCTATCTCTCCAAAATTCTCCCAACTCCCAACTCACATTATTGCAAAACCCAGTTGGATTTCTAAACAATATCATCTGCCTTTCATACAAGATAAGCACATAATTTATACACGATTTGGGAAAACCTCTTCACTCAAAATACCTGTCGCGACGGACGAAGCTGGGATTGTACAGAACATTTATAGTCCCAGTACTCACATACATCTGTAAGACATGGACTCTTTCGAAAAGTGACGAAATCCTCTTAGCTGCGATGGAGAGGAAGATGCTCAGAATGATTTTTGACCCCATATGTGTGGAAGGACAATCGAGGAGTCACTACAATGACGAGCTTTATGAAGATCTCACCATCGTGCAGCGAATCAAAATCGCCAGGCTCCGGTGGGCTGGTCACGTCATGAGAATGGCACCGGACAACCCATCCCGTAAAGATCTTTTAGGTCGTAAACACGGACAGTGGAGGCGTTGTAGGTCAACATTAAGATGGAGTGATGGCATTGATGCGTCCGCTAGAATGACCGGGATAATGGATTGGCATACAACGGCGCTAAACCGTGAGCGGTATTGAGGATTGTTGCAGCAGGCTAAGATCGCAAAGCGGTTGTTGCGCCTGATAATTTGAGATAATTTAAGAAGAAGGCCAGGCCGTTCCTTACGAAAAAAAAGAACCAAAATATGAAACATTCTGTAGCTTGTTCGTTGTTCATTTGAAAACGAGTTTCTTGTTAGGATTGCTAGAAAACTCAAATCGAAGTGACCTACTGGTGACGATCCAGAATATTGCAGTTTATTAGAATTTCAAAAAAAAAATTCGGCCTATTTGTGGAAGACTCATCCTATTGATTATGATAACTTCTACTACATGACTTTGAGGCTGCTTCGAACGGAAGGTCTGATGTCTTAAGTGGAAATAGTCGGCAATATGATCTCCTTTGGTTATCAAAAGATTCATTTGGTTAAACTACAAGCAATAAGTTTGCAAAGAAAATGTGTATTTCCACGCTGTCTGTGATAAAAGTTACTTGCTGTCAGATATAATTATGATGAGCGTATTCATCATAGGATGGAGATAGTAATCTCTAAGACTGCAAATAAAGTTTACACCTTTGCAGGATATTTATGCATTTGTTGATGGATTATAGATATTGGAAAGATGGAATATCCCAGCTTAGTTCAAAAAGGAAATTAAACCAATAATATAGATCATGGCAAGGACTGTTTGAGGTAGAGCTCCAGCAAATAGACCATATAAACGTTTGCAGCCAACTCAAATGTATGTACAGTGGATGTTTCAAAACAAACCTTAAAAAGCGTTTTCAAAGACAACAGAAGATTTTTTCATATTCTTCCTGCAATCACTAGCAGAACCAACAAAAAAAAAAAAGTGCGAGACGAATCCTCCAGCCAGGCACAATCAGCTAGTTATAAATATTTAAACAACCCTAGAGCTCAAGTGTTCCATCAAATGTCGATGGTGCAGAACCTCGCTGTGGATGAGCGTTAACACCGGAAGCCATCCAAACGATTTGAGCCGCTAGTTACGAATGCTGGAAATAAACCGAATGCAACTGTTCGCCTACAGCTGATCCTTGCAAATCCCAATCCCTCGCGCCAGTCTCGTCCTCTCTTTCCGGTGTTGCTACCATCTTGCCAGCCACCCACAAATTGCATCATTTTGAGTATCCATACTATCCATCCTGCTTTAGTTGCGATTATCTGCCGGTCGTGTAGTGAAGTTGTCAGTGCAATGAGGTGCCGCGATCTGACGCTGTTTTCGAATAATTTACACGTGCTGCGGTTTAACGTCGAGACTCACCTCGACAAAAATATAAAATCAAACGGCTGGCAGGGTCGAGGTGGTTCGAGGAACTTCAAGGGAGGAGATGTGGAGCAACGCAAAACGTGAGATATTCAAATTTACATAAACGTCATGGTAGCTTAAAATTTATGCTTTATGAACACACCATAAAATAAAGTGATGGTCGCACCACCACACTACCATCTTCCCAATCCCTACGAATATTGCTACCCTTTCCTCGTACCGGGCGCCATTTCATCCTATTGCCGGTGCCGATGCTATTAAATAATGCAGTCGCGTGAGGAATGCATTTGAATACAAACAAAGCAATGGAAGAGAGAGGTCACACAAGTCACTCAAAAATGGAGAAAAAAGAGAAAACGTAACACGTTTGGTGCGTTAAAAAAAAAAAACACATCTGAAAACACGCACTCACAAGCCCATATGGCTCTATACGTATGCGGTTGGAAATTTAAAAATTCTGTTGGTTAAAAAAACCTCGTTAAAAAGCACAAAAGAGAACATGTACGGCGAAAAAGTTTGTCAAATATGTATTATATTTACTGCGATGTGTAAAAAATTCAGTACAAGAAAAATATGGCAGTAAAATCAGAGCAAAAGCAATATTATTTATTTCAACAGATGAGGCATTTTTATGTTTACCACTCGAGGCTATCGGTTGAATAATGTATAGTACTATTAAATATTAATATTTATAATTGCATATATAAAAAAGACTAGTCTGAAATTGTAATTTACAATATAAGTAATGATTATATTTCATCATTTTCTTTTTATACATATTCCAAACCGCTTTACTGTAGTCGGGAATTCCTTTATCAGTAATAGTATTTGTAGACGATCTTTTTAAGCTAAATATAACTGGTAGATGATCGGACGTGAGAGCAGTGATTGTTTCTAGTTGGGTAAACGATCTGAGATTATTAGTCAGTGTTAAATCAAGCGTGAACGGATTTCTATTTGAATCTTTTGGTATGTATGTTGATTTGTCAGGGTGATAAATAGAAAATTGTCTTTTTTTGTGATTCCTCAAAAAGAAGTTTTCCTGCAGAGTTCGATGAAAGGCAGTTCCATGACTTGACGAGCATTAAAATCGCCACAGATGAAAAAGCATTTCATTAGAAGCAGTAATTCGCTGAATATCCTGCTTGAAAATTGAAAAATTTGTGTTTTTCCCCGGGATATATGCTGCAACCAAATTCAAAGTACCTTGAACTGTAAATATTTTAATGCCAATGGTTTCTAAAATCGAAAGTTTTAGGTGTTTTGTTTGTTGATGTTTTAAATTGTTTTTACATAGTATAAGTACTTCTCCCTTTGGGCCTGTTGTTCTGTCTAATCTGTATGTTTTGTAACTAGGGATGGAAAATGTATTGACTGGTTTTAGAAATATTTCTACTATCAGTATGGCATGGATATCGTAGTGACTAAGGTAATGAGCCAAATCATATCGTTTATTGGCAATGCCATTGGCATTCCAGTAGGAAATTTTTAAGCTATCATTGCTAGTATCCATCATGGGAAACAGAATTTAGCTATTACTTCTATGATCACTGTGATCTGATCTTCTTTGGTTTTGCATTTTTTTAGTTTTTGAAAAACTACTCCTACGATTGGAACAATGTCCACTGCATTAAAAAGTTGCTGATCTCCAGGCGTGGTGTTTTGGGTTTCAGGATTTTCAAATCTTGTAGTTTTTGTGTTTATTTGCTTCCAACCTGGGATTGGAGCGGAAGGAGGAAGTGCTGGAAAGTTATTACTGGCCATGTTGAATCCACTTGATGGCTCAAATAGCGTTTTGGTAGTCTTAGGTGCAGGTCGCTTTGGACACCCGCTGTAACTGGCGGTATGGTTTCCACCACAGTAAGGTGCTTTGGTACTTTCCCGTCGCCTTTTCATGGCCCTGCGGTGAGAGGACATTGATTGGAGCTGTGTTCTTCCGCACACTTGTTACATCTGGCGATGCGATTGCAATTGTTTGCACCGTGGCCGTAAAGTTGGCATCGTTTGCATTGCATCGGACCTGACCTTTTGGAGAAAAAACTCCATTTCACTACACAGTGGTCCAGGGCCGGGATTGTTCGTAGTAGCTGCATGCTAGTGGTACCCGCACGAAAATGCACTAAATATACGGCTTGATCGTCGTATCGTTTTTGCTTTATAGCTAGTTTTCTTTACACTAGTTGGAGCTAGATTTTCTTGTTGAAGAATTTGCATTACGTCCTCAGTAGGAAGTTCATGTAGTCCGTATAACACGACTTTCTTTGATTTGTCTTCTTCTAACTGGAAGGTGTGGAACGCAATATTGTTTTGTTCTAAATGCTTTATCAATTTGCGGAAGTCATTTGTATTGGTTACTAGAACATAAGTACCGTTATTTGTCTGTTTCGTAGTATAACGCACTACGCCAGCTGCTGTTACACACTTGTGCACGAATTGCACCGATGAACTTTTCACTACTACTGGTGGAACATTGTTATTGCACGACGCACTGATATTAGTGGCATTGGAGGTTTTAGATTTGTTCGGGGCACTAGCCTGGAGTTTGGTAACATCTGCTTCGCAATCGCTCAGCAACGCAAAACTGTTTTCGGAGCGATCGGATCTGCATTGTTGATCGTCTGATGCGTCAGTCTGTGTACTCGTACTGTGAATCGTACCACTCGGCCTCTTGCCCCTGGGTCTTACTTTCCCTGCCATCGTGATGGCAGGCGTGTGTGCTATTTTCTACTGTTTCAGGTGTGTGTATTTGAATTTAACGATTTAAGAAATAAGCGAAATTACGTCTGTTCTTGATCAGGTCTGGATCTAGACTGTTTCGTAATCTGGACTAGCAGTAATTCTCACAGATACATCTGAAAGATGCCTACGGAAAAAGAAAAAAAGAGAAAAATTAACCGTTCAGGAAAAAATATTACTGTAGAGTTCTCTAGTAGCTTACAATACTATTTATTTATGAAATTATTCAAAATTTCCGTCTTCACTATCGATTACGGTTTCGATCCGGCTCCGGAACCTGGAGCAAGCCCTGGCAATCGAGTCTCTCTGAAGGGCTGCAAAATCGAATCTTATTTATATGGTTAGTACCGCTTTCCTGTAGCTGGATGTTCTATTAGAATCTCTTTTAAATTTACCAAGAAGTACATAGGTCAACGGTCTTAGGTTTGAGGAATTAGTAGGTCATTTCCTGAAAATTCGAAAGGAATACGTCGGTGAAACACAACCCGATAGTTTGCTGGGGTCCTTCTTTCTCAAAACTCCTGTAGCAGTTTTCATTCTCATTTTGATTTAATTTTACTGAGTTCAAGGCACAGTAACAGCTTCATGATCTATCGGTTCTACTTTTCGGCGTGGATTATCATGATGCATGATGATTTACGTACTGCTAGTTTTGATATATCACGGAAGTCAAGAAGTATTAACAGAACAAAAACTGTCAAATATGCCTTGACTCACCCTGTATACCCAAATTTATCTTATTAATATATCGGATAATATCTTTGTTTTCGTTGAGAAATCAGTGAATCATTGCGTAAGCATAAAAAACCTGAATAAAGTCTAAAGTTTTGACATACAAAAAAAAAGTCCACATTGCATAATAATCGAGCCACCTCGGGTTATGGTTTCAGGTTTACTGTGAAAATGCTCAATAGAACGAGATGGTCTTTATTGTATTATCTAATGAATTATCATTGATTTACTTGTCACAATAAAAAAGATTCCGATTTCCTGATTGCAACAATGATAACCTGATTTTCTTTAAAACTTCAAAATACTTACTTGATACAGAAAAAGAACTTTAATAATTCTATAAATGTTCACGTAAGTTAATTTACCCGCAGTGGATGAGGTCGGATAACCAAAGCGGTAAAGGCGCTGGTCTGCATACAATAGGAATGTCTACCCATACGCAGAACCTGTCCTGTTATCGGTAAAATTAAATCAAGAGAACCAGTAATAGCAGGTGAAGACCTCTCGAGGCATTCGAGCCAAGTAAGAAGTAGAATAATATTTAAGCTAGCAGTTAATACATTGTTTCTATTCAAAGGTGTAGCCGAAATGTTGGGAATTGCATTTGGAAAGATTGCCCTATTTTAAAAAAGAAAAAACTCACTCTTTCTTGTACACACCTCGCTTATTCTGCAAATATGTCTCCACTTTGATAAAAAACTGAAAAAGAAAATAAAAAAAATCTGTTTGCCTTTTTTTGTCTCTAACCCTTTAGAACATTACTCATCACTAAGAAGCCGTCGAGTATGTGTGATCATTGAACGATCCGTTCCATACCGAAATCGAAAATAGAGCATAATTGATGCAATTTTCATTTACTTCAGGCGTCTAGCCGCCTTACGCTACTTCACTATTGTGGACGGGCTTTTATTTCGCATCCCAAACTCTAAACGGTGCCAATGGTTAGAACCGGGTCTGCTTGGTGCGAAAATTGAACAACCTCATTATTTTTTTTTCTCCGTTGAATCAATTTAATCATTAGCTCACACTGATGGATGATGATCTAGAGAAGATTGCTGTCTTCGTTTTGGGCGCTGGTTTTGGAACCATATTCCAACAGAGGTAACCAGATTATTTGCAACAACTTGGTCAAGAAATGTTTTATATTTTTTATTAAAATTAAATTTTATTAAATTCATTCAAAAATTCACACACTGAAAAGGAAGAATTTAAACACAAAAATTTGAACACGTTCATTCCCGCCAGTTTTATATATGGATTAGCAAGGAACTCTGAAAAACTAGTCCTGTTTATCGGCACTATTCGAAGTTGGTGTTGTACGACACATTTTCGCGACATTTATGGTTTATTAGCCGTTTATTCGTATAAAAATACCGGTGAAATGATTCTTAATGGTAATGAACTATCCGGTCTATTCATAACACTAAATGTTTTATATAGGAGCATTCAATAATCCATGTGTATCGGCACGTGAAAGGAAAGAAACACAATCGTTAAAAAAATGGTGAAATGATGCGATGTTCATAAAGTGCTTCTCTGCTCGAAACGGAACATGTTCGTTGGATCTTGTGATTAAAAGGCGCTACGGAAAAGTAGCAAATATCTGTGAAAAACACGAAGAGACTATCAATATTAACTTAAAAAAGCAATACTGGCCTATTGCTATTGGGTTCTTGATGAATTTAAAAAAAATTAAAAAGCAATACGATCAGGCCCTATTGCTATTGGATTCCTATTTTTTAATTTATTATAACGGACAGAGGCCGTATTGTGCTATTGGGTTCTTGATAAATCAAAAATTGTATTAAAAAACACGGAACGGGAATAACTTCTACGTTATTGAAAATTATGAAAAAAAAAAATTAAGTTTAACTTAGGTAATTGCTTAGTAGATAATTTTGTGTAATATTTATTTTGTTGATACAGCTTTTGCTTGGATGACGTATGATTTAAATTTAAAAAAAATAAAAATTTGAAGAACCTTGACATAACCTCAAAGACTCGGTTCGGTTACGGATTTGAAACTTCTGGCATAGAACTTGTTTAGACGTTAACGCATAAAAGAAAAATAATCGTAACATAATCGACCGTTTCGACCGCACGATTGATGAACCGCTTTATACACTAATCGATGCTCCTTTTTCGGAGAACATTGGTATAAAATATCCCGGTTAATTTTTTTCCCATCGTTCTGTTAGTTTGGTATTGCACCTCTGAGGGTTTTGGAACTTTGAAGTTTTTTGCTTGAAGTTCCTTTTGTCTAATCATAGCTGCACGTCTGCATGATTGATTTATTTCACACGGAGCATCCGAGCAACGGTGTTCGTATCACCGCTTCAGTCAAGCCAGCCGCCAATAATTACAAATTGGGGCCAAGGCCTTTTGGCGAGATTTAGTAGATATTCGCAGAATTTGGAACAGCCGTTCGGTTGTCGTTTTAATGGAAAACTCTTCGCAGGTCTACAAGGTCTGTAAACGATGATGCACTCTACGATTCTATAGGTGTTGTTTGAACATTAAGGTTACATATCACAAGGACGTAAAACTTTTGTAAATAATACACGAGAAATAATACAATTCTAGATGGTAACATAACAGCAGAATATACCACCAATACGGCCATCTTTGATGAGTACAAAAAAAAAACGCAGAACATACTGTAGGATTCCACAATTCCAATTTGCCTTTTTTTTGGACTTCGGTCGTTGGTCCTTAGTGTGAATAATTGTGCATTTTTGCATATCTTCTTCTTCTTCTGTGGCACTACAACCTCGAGAGGTCTCGGCCTGCCATTTCTGGCTTTCTGTGACTTAATTTTACCCGTAGAAAAGTAGTCAGTCTTTCGTACGGGGAGGCGGTCTGGATGGGATTTGAACCCCGGCCCTGCCGTGTGAAGACCGGCGCCGCTGTCGCCTCGGCCACCGGACCGCCCCAATATTTTTGCATATACTACTGGTTAATTTTTCGGAACCCAAAACAATCAAGAAGACTCATAAAAAACCCAAAAGAAAGTTGTGGACAAAATATCATTGTAGTTACTCAATCCGACTCAAGGTAAACGTATTATACAGCTGAGGCAATACAATCATAATGGTAGTGGCACTTGGCAACTACGTTTGACAAAAAATTTTCGGTAATGAGTTTCCCTTTGTCGAACTAATTCAGTGTCCGGAAAAATTATTGACATTATCTCTATTCGCCCGACATTACCTGCACATACTCTAAACCTCCTCCTTCAAGAAAACTGAAAGCTTCTGTTCGCACCGAATGAGCTGCGACTTCCGGCAGACTGATTTCCACCTCATCCGAAATGGTGCCGAGGGCCGAGCCAATTTAGCTTTAATTGGACGTTGTTCGAACGATTTATTAGACGAATCTCGTTGCCTTTCCGACAATGGCAAATGGGCGCAGTGCGCTTAGAAGCGGTTAGAATCTATTTCTGGACGCATTCCTGTTCAACCTTCTGCCAGTCGCTCCCTTCCCGGTTCCTGGATGGATGCCGGTCCGGAGGGGGCTTGTAATCGATTCGGAAATGAGTCAGGCGATGGTGGAGTCTGCGTTGGATTAATTATGATCGCGCTTTGTAAGAGTTTTTTGTCCCTCTCCTGGTAGTTTGCTGCAGGCTGGCAAGCCTTCTCCTGCCTCACTGTGCGAACTGTGGCGCTAGTAATGATGATGCGCCGTGAAGCCGCCTTGGGGGTGACAGGAAGTCAGATCTCCTCAGAGACGCTTCTCGAGGAATCGGGAGCAGCTCTTTCAGGCAATGGCGGTCACCCTTAATTGCAATATAATGGTACGTTGCGAGGTGTCGGCTGCTGGAAGGATTAGGGTAGCGCGGGTCCACCTAATTGGCCGCTGGTCGTTGCTTTGCTTTTGTTCGCTACCACCAGACACGACGAACTCACTTGTTTGCTCACTTTGATTCTCTCCAATGGATATAAAAATGATGATGCTTTTAATGCACTTCATCGCGCCCTTGATCGTGATTCGGAAGAAGCTGATTATGATGTTGCACGCCAGAAAATGTACATTTCCGCTGGCATGGGGCAGGTTTATTTATCGGCATTTATTCGTGAGCGACCGAGAAGGGAAACGTTCATGGAGGACAAGTAAGAAACTCTGAAATGAAGCAAGACTGTACTTTGTAATTTGTTTGCAGTAATTGTGTAAATATTTTTCATTGAGAGATGAAAATCTTTTGTTTTTTTAAACTACTCTACTTTTAACTACTACTAATAGTGAGGATTACGAATAGCCGAAAAAAAAACGATGAATGGGTAAGATTATTTAACTGTAATCCAATTGTTCGACCTGGTACAAATGAATGAGCGTAAATAAAGCTGTCTCGTCAGAGGTGTCAAAGGTGCATTTAGTCTCAGCAGGACCACATGACGTCCATGTGAAAATACATTTCACATGGAAATCCAAGAATTCACGCATTTTTGAAAAGAGCTTTTTATCTCATAGTAGATCTTTAATTCACTTCACTACATAAAACATGATTTATAAAAAAATATTTCAGCTCTTTCTTGAGGTATTGAATGTTTGTTTTGTTCAAATCAGCAAGTTTTTTTTCTTCTTTGAATTTCATATTGGTATTACCTCAATCAAATGCTAACTCTGGTTTGAATGGAAAACCATCTAGATAAATGTTCCGTGGCTACGGGATGTACGACGACTGCACCAGCTCGGCATGTTTTTCAGCTACAACATACAGGAGGGTATGGGGCGTAAATAGCACGACAAAAATTAGCACGGATGTGAGGTCAAAGTGGACTAAAACTTGTTGCTCTTGTAATCACCATCACAGCGTTGCTAGTAAATCGCAGAGCAAGAGCGCCTCAAAGTCTGCCAGAATATCATTGCAATTTTGTCAGCACGTCATCAACGAATCAACAAAGTCAACGAATCATTATGCTGCGTAACAACTTCACTGACTACTGCTACATTGCATGCATATAGCCTGATAAGTCTGTTGCCAGATAGAAATTCTGGAAAACATATCTGATTTGAAATCTATCTTTAAGGTATCTAGTGCTTGAAGCATTCTGATACATGGAATAGAAGCTTAAAATATAATCATAACTTCCTTTCCTCATGCTACCCATTTTTTTGTAAATTACCCATACGTATGTTGGGCAACATAAGTTTTGTAATTGATGGCCTGAGTACTCCTACGTTCAATTATCACGTTTTTTATTAACACTAGGTGTTTGAAGTTATTTAAAATAAAAAAAGGAAGAATCAGCGCCTTAAGCTGCGAAAATGAATGAACTTGTTAAAAACTCATAAAAACAGTGTTTACCGGTACGCAGGGATGGATAGCCTTAAAGTAAATCAAGCCAAAGTAGTCAAGAATGGCCTTCCAAGATTCCTTAATGTTTGGAAAATGTTAGAGCAAAATAGGAAGAAGATTTTTTTTGTGAGACAATCAAGTGTGAATGTTAATTATATTTTTCATCTTAAAACCTTTTTCAAAATCGATTATTTTAGGCAGTCTATCTTCAAATAGGCCGTTGTTAAGAAATACTGTGAATATTTTTGTTTGTAAATAAGTTTTTTATGACGAAGGTTTTATGCCTTTGGATTGAAAAGATGGACCCGACTTTTTTTTTCGTTTATTTATAGAGGCTTTGGGTCTTTGAGACTTCATTCGCCTCTTTTAGATGGACCCGACTGCCGTTCAACCTTGACAATCTTATCCTAGTAAAGCCTTAAACGCCGTTTACTTCTTCACGTTCTCTTGATGTGAGTGTTGGGGTTTTCTTTTCCTATACTCGATCGAAGCGCGACCAATCGAAACCAATCGAGCATTAAGTTTAATTATAGCAGGTGCTGCGAAACGAACCTAAGCCGGCACTGTAAAAAATCAGCCACGGTTTCGTTTGTTTCTGCTCTGTTTTTTTTTTCGTTCGTCCACTGTGTCCGTTACTGGTAGCTGAAAAAGGTAACCGTCCAGGTCTTGGGGCGGAAATTGAGAAATTAGCCTTCCCATCCCAATAATAGCAAGTCAGTTAGCACTTTCCGAGGGAATAGAATTTCGGGTTTCGATTGTCCAGAGTTGTCCAGCTTCGTTCGGTTCTACATTCGGATGAACCGGATAAACGATTCAATCGTCTTGCGTTCTTGTGCTTGAGCAGAACGGGTATGCGTGGTGATAAACATAACTTAAAAAAAAAACAATTAATGCAATGACTTGGGGGGATTATTCTTTCATCGTTTCTTTGCTTCTCTACCCCAACATCACCTTTTACCGCGCTTTTTCTGGCATTTCACGAACAAGTTTTTGTACCGAAAGGCAAATGTTATTTGTCTAATAAAACCAACTCATAACCATAAAACATAGCCTCCCGTGCCTCACTCAGCATTCGCTACCCTTGTGTAGCCGTTTCTGGCGCCATCGTTGGGATTTAGAGCGAAGATATAAATCCTATCGGGACGACCTGTTCCACAGTTCTACATTCGGCCACGATCTTTGGGTTTGAAGTGCACACACATACACACACACGTAGCATACAAAGAAAGACATATAAAGAGAGAGGCAAAGCTGGAATGAAGGTGGAAGGTTTGTTTTTCGAAACCTCGGAGACCCCCTCCCTTACTTGCGGACCGAATCCCGGGTGCCGCCGATGTTTGCTCTGCAAGGGTCATCATTTACTCGCCACCTGACAGCCAGAGTCAGGGCTTTAAGTTTTATAGCCCCATCCTCTGAAGCAGGTTTTTGCTCGATCGTATGAGATGGGTACACCTGACTCTTGGCTGGTTTGGCTTTTCTTTTGATTGGTGAAGTGTAATTGATTTTAAAATTTGAGATATTTTTAGTGAGTAGCAGGGAAACGTTTATATCTGATTGTTTTAAATACTTCAAATGGGCTCGATGATGCCTGTGTTTAGACTTGAACATTTGTAGACCAAGTGGCAATGCAAAATTTAAGCCACGAAGGACACGTAAACAAAATATTGAGATCAGTGTACCTTGGTAGACAAGAAGCTCTAGCCTTCAAGAATTTGAAAATAAATGTTTTGTGCTTAGTTACTTCAAGTTTTTTTAATACTCATGACACAATTTCAAAATTACAGAATTCCTTACTGACGTTTTATTATATTTATCAAACGAAATTCTTGCATGATTGAAAAATCAAAAACATTTTTCAATAACTGTTACTGATACTTAAGTAATGCACTTTTGTTTGAAACGGAGGCAGTTCTTGTCTTTACGCAGATATCGAATCCAACCCATACCCAGTAGTAAAGATCCGGCTGCGTGGTTTCAATAAATCTAGCTAGTAAGCCAGAAATGGTCGGCATGACGTCGCAAGTTGTTAAGTCATGAATTAAAAATTTGGACCCGTTTTGTTTATTGACGACATTGCAATTCTAATACTCGAAGCCCAATCGATACGAGATATAATATAAGAAACGATCAATAAGTATTACGTTTACACAAAATCATTTATTAGACACAGAACTGAAGAGTGCTCGTACGCTTTCCTCTTGTTAGCCTGTTCACGAACGAATGACCGCTAGCTATTAGAATTGTCCTGTGGGTTGCCAATATCGCAGGTAATAACTCTTCTTCCCTCCGAAACAGATCGTTTTTTAAAGATACTTCTCTTGTAAGCACTCGGGTGGTTAAAGCTTCTGGTTGTTCATAGTTCTATTTCTATTAAGGTGTCACGGAACCTGAAAAGTCAGACAAATCTTTTGGGGGTTGACTCGTGCATGGTTGTTGCTCAATTACGCTAGGCGTATAATTATAGAGTAGACTTGAATTTTTTGTGACTATGTCATAATCTTGTATGATATCTTGCTCATCTGTTTCTTTGCTTTTGGCAAACATAGTTTTCTTCTTCAGTATTTAGTATATTGCTACTTGCAACAAATGCGTAAACCACATGTGAATACGTTAATCACACATTGTAACTTTCTCGATAATTTTTTTAAAGCACGCTCTGGGCGTTTTGCTTAAAAAATAGATTACACGAAAGAATACAACTCAAATCAATTTGATGACATTTCCTTCTTGAACCCGTGAAAGGGCACCTTATCCCGGGTGAGTTAGGCCCCTCTCGATATTTTTATAGTGTGAAATTCCTTATATGGAATTATATAAGGTCTGGTGGCCGAGGCGACAACGGCGCCGGTCTTAATACGGCAGGACCGGGGTTCGAATCCCATCCAGACAGTCTCCCCGTACGCAGGGCTGACTACTTTTCTACGGGTAAAATCAAGTCACAGAAAGCCAGAATGGCAGGCCCAGACCTTTCAAGATTGTAGTGCCATCGAAGAAGAAGAAGATATAAAAGCGAGAAGTACTGCAAGGAAATCAATAATGTTCAATTCCAAGAAAGAATTATCGCCCAACTTATGTGAAATGTATATCTCTCTCTTCTTAGCCTAACGACTTCTTACGTCATGCCTGCCATTTCTGGCTTACTAGACTTAACGATACCACTTAGTTGGATAGTCAGTCCTCACTACGTGGAAACGGTCTCGATGAGATTTGAAACCCGGTCCTGTCGTATGAAGACCGGTGGCGTTATCGTTTCTACCACTGGGCCGCCGCCCATGGGAAATAAATATTTTTTGTAAATTTGCTGTAAATACGAGCGGGTCATTCTTCATGCTTAAAACATAATGATGCAATTTGGGATATACTTTTCAGTCTATGGTAGGTTTACCAACTCTATAGAGCGGTCCGATGGTCAAAACGATGGTGAATTATTATAGATACCATATCAACGAGAGGAAGTCACAAAGTTTTGTTACAGGTGGTCGTATATTCACCAGAATGTTCGTCTGTTCTCACGGTAACTCCTCACTTGCGTAAACTCAAAATTTCCTAAAAAAAATCATCAATAAGCAGTCATAGAACTGAAGCGCTTTGTTTTTTTAATATTCTGCAGGTTTACAATGTCTCATATGTTTTATGTCTTTCCCTTACTGCCTTCTATGCTCACAGATACACAGTTTACAACGTAAGCATACGTAACACAGCAGTAAAGTGCTGCTCGCTTTGTCTTTTGGCTTCGAAAAACTGAAATATTTCAGTAGTTCTGTAGCGGCATCATAAATGAAGTGCCCTTCAACACTGGGAAGGTTTAAGAGGCGGGCAAGAATTTATGTCGTCATCGTGGCCCGCCTAAGGATTCGTTTTCTAATCCTCGTTTTTCCTAAGGATCGTTGTTTCGGAACAGTTTTCGATCCATCCTTTATCGCAGTGCCACTTTGAGTTCATTTTTCGAATTCAATTCTTAAACTTTTCGTAGTTGTTTTTGATGTTGTTTTTTCGCCTATCTGCCTCTCCTATTTTCCATTCCCATCCCTGCTTGTTCGACAGCTGGTGAAAGACCGAAACGAGAGAAGGGAAGATATAAACCATTCCAGGAACACACGAGCGAAAGACAGTGGGTGATAAGGAATCCGTACAGTCGTGCCTTTACCGCTACTGAAAAGCAACTGTGGTAAGAAAAGAACGAGAAAATTCGAAAGGACACGCCGTGAGTGTTACTTCTGAAAGGGTCCTGTGTTATTTTTTTATCGTTACCCGTAGTCTAGCCGGGACTGATGACTCGGATCCATTTGAAGGCGGGAAATTTATCGCCAACAGACGACGAAGTTTGACCGAGTCCCAACGTGAAGGTAGGTAGCCTAAATGGTGCGCTTAGCGTAATTATAGTTCGGTCGATAGTTCGTTTATAGGAGCGAAAAAGGGCAAAGAAGCTAAGGACAAGGAAAAGGTCAAGGAAGGGGGTCAAAAGGAAGGGGGATGCACCGAAAGTGCATCTCTTACCTGCCAGGGCGTCTATTCAGACGATTATATTTTTGAGGAAAACCTTTTTCTATTCTCTTGCCAATTCAGTTGATCCTTTTCTGACAGAAGAGAGGAAGGATGTCGGAAGAAGTGGTGGCAAAGAGCAGAAATGTGTGTTGCATCGCTTTTCATGGCGCTAGCAGTCGGTTGATGGCGGCTCGTCCCGATGACGAATCATTTATCGGAAGCGAAATGCTTGCCAATACCGCAACAGCATCTAGACGAATCGGCAATTGATGGTGCTTGAAACAGATGCGAGATAGAGGTTGTTACGCTAGACAGACAGCACAGTTGTAACGTGTATATTGAATATTGAATCTTTGAAGAAATTAAACAATTATGATTGGCCGAGACCTGTCGAGGTTTTAGTGCCAAGAAAGAAGAAGAAAAAGAAGAAGATGTGTTTATTATTGACTACAATAAAATAGAATTTAATCTCCTAAGCCAAGAAGAACTTTATAGCCCATTGGGATCTAAACTAACTTATAGTTAGTTTATTAGTAGTCTTTATGAATTTCTTGAAAAGATATAATAATGGTCATTCATTCTCATTCTTCATTCCCATCTTTGTCCCATCCTATCGATGTGCGAGCCATTTCTGGGCAATGGCTAGGATGAAGTACACAATTGCCAGGTATTTCTGGCGATCTGTTCCCCTTTCTGGACTATGGGCAAGTTGACCTTGACACAGGCTAGGTTGAAGTGGAGGATGGCCAGGTTGAACTGAAATGTCAGATTTGAAACAATTGCTGAAGCGTTCGCAAACGTTTGGGGTAACGCTTGAAAAATATTAAAAAAATAACTGTTAAAAAACATATTTTTTGTAATTAATTTTTTTAAAGGATATTAATTGAAAGAGAATGCTTAAATTGCAACGTAGCTAGTATGTAATTATAAAATTATTATTTACTGCGCTTTGAACATATTTCAATGCTCCAAAACATTTTTTTGTAATATTGTTTAAATGTTGCCTTTTGACAGAAGATGACAGTTGAAGTTAATGTTTATAGTCAATGACTCAAATTCTTTTAACTAATGTTTTGCATATTTTACAAAAAAAAAAAATCATTGGAAAGCAAAAACAACATTACAATAAAAAAATATTTCTTTTTGAGCATTGAAACATGTTCAAAGCCCAGTAAATAATGATTTTATTATTACATACATACGTATTATTATTACATACGTTGCAAGCAATCGTTTCAAATTTGACATTTCAATTCAACCTGGCCATCGTCCACTTCAACCTAGCCTGTGTCTAGTTCAGCTTTGCCATAGTCTAGAAAGGGTAACAGATCGCCAGATCTACCTGGCAATTGTTTACTTCATCCTAGCCATTGCTCAGAACTCGCTCGCACATCGTTAGTTCTTCTCGGAAACCCTGTATTCCGTCCCCTTATATTGCCTTCCTTGTCCTAATGTGTTTCGTTCCGTGCATGACGTTTTAGTTATATGTTTATTTTTTATTTTATTGTATCAGACGCTACTGGAAAGCACTCGAGGTAGCCAGTGTAAAATAAATAA
Source organism: Anopheles stephensi (assembly GCF_013141755.1). Taxonomy (NCBI): domain Eukaryota; kingdom Metazoa; phylum Arthropoda; class Insecta; order Diptera; family Culicidae; genus Anopheles; species Anopheles stephensi. Next base: position 19,529,667 of record NC_050201.1, on the reverse strand, counting down.
TAATTATAATAATTCTTATGCAACAAGGACTGATTTGAAGCAAGATACGAGGTATCTATCGTCGTTCAACCACGAAGAAGAAAGAGTCATTTTAAGTGCTGGAATGTTCATGGGGTGGTCCAGTGGCCCAGGGATAACGGCGCCGGTCTTCACACGGCAAGACCGAGGTTCAAATCCCATCCAGACTGCCTCCCCGTACTTAGGGCTGACTACTGTACGACGGGTAAAATTAAGGCCTCCCGAGGTTTTCGTGCCAAGGAAAAGAAATAAATATTTTGAACATGGTAGTTCAAAGAGTATTGTTCACGAAAGCAGTATTTGAAACAGGAATGTGTTTCTGCTTCCAACGGCACGGTCTAAAGTGTATATGTTCAGAATTTGTGATGGAAAGGGTGAGTTTATCTCGTTGTTCTCGATTTACTTTTTGCTGTGAATCTTCTACAGTCTAGCAGTGAAAAACCTGGCAAAATAGGTTGGAAATGTCCTAATGCAATATCGCGATGAAGCACTCGAACACAAAATTCGAAAAATTATTATTGAGGTACGGCATAATCAATCGATATCTTACGATTGGAATATTGGCATCATTTGTCCTATATAAATGACGGGAGATATGCTAAAATGCAGCGACGAGACGTGTATCATACTGTTGAATATAAGAATTGTATCCCTGGTGGTAGATGGTATATCAAAAGCAACCATTTCTTTATTGATTTTAAAGCCAGCATACTCAGGATAAAACTGCACAATGCTATGATTTTTGTTTCTGCAACTCTGATACACATTACAATACGGCATCGGACCGTAATACTCAATAAATAAAATAAAAATAAATAAACTCTGATACACACGTTTTGTTTGTTATAATGACAATGATCAACATCACGGTTTCTACCAGAGCCTGCGCTCTTCAATTTGGCGCTAGACAGGGCCATCCATGACTCGGAGGTGGAAATTTCGTGGATTATCTGCTATGAGCCTATTCAGATCCTGCAAACAATCGTGAAAAATCATTGGTTTAAAGCTCTCCTATGTAGCAGAAGCTCTCCAAAAATTCGAGTAGACGGCACAGATCCTCGGCATCAGTAAATTTCTTTGCTATCACCAACTATAGCGAAATACAAAGTTGGGACTGCGTAGAACATTTATAGTTCCAGTGCCCATACACAACTCTGAATCATTATTTTCCAAGAACTCTTAGAAGTCCAATGGAAGAGCCACTAAAATTTTAAAAAAATATGAGCTGCAATGATCTTTTCATCTTACAGTGAATTGAAATTGTCAGACTACTGTGGGCTGATCATGGCATGAGGATGACACCGGACGACCCAGTCCGGAATAACTTTCTAGCCCGCCGACATGGACACTAGATACGTGGTAGGTCTAAGATGAGATGGAGTGCTTCTCTGCCGTCAAACAGGCAGGGATATTGGTTTGGTAGACGATGTCTAGACAGTGAGGGGTGTCGAAGAATTTCTGCAGCTGGCTGATACTGTGAAGTCCGATCATGTCACCTTGGTGAGTAAGTAAGTAATATATCAATTATTTGCTGTGTCCACAAACGCTTGTTAGTTCGGTATGTTACAAAGGTCGTATAAAGAACCAATTTAAGTTCTGACATCGAATTGGACATTCAGTAGCAGAACATAGTTTGACGCATGAGGTTTGTAAGGTGCTTTGTGTGTTATAAAATATTATATTCTATCTTCCTTATCAATCACAGCTGTATATTTAATAGTTATGACAAGTAGCTTAGTTACAAAAATGATGTTAATTCTCGAATAACAAATAATGATTGTAAAGTGAGCAATTATACCAATATTGAATTATTTTTCCAATGGAATCATTTAGTACCTCATTGATTTTGATATACGCAGCCATTTACATTAATAGTTTCATATAAATCTTCACATTGTCCCTAAATAAAACACAACAACATTAGTTGAGCTGGCAAATAAATTATTCTTTTTCTCTTACGTCTTGCATGGCTTTCTTTCTGGTTGACTAGACTTAATGCTACCACGTAGTTGGATAGTCAGTACTCACTACGGGGGAACGCTCCTGGTGGGATTTGTACCCCGGTCCTGCCGTATGAAGACCGGCGCGGTTGTCCACGAGAGAAAATAAGTCATCAAAAAATACAGTAAATATTAATAATATAAATATAATAATAGTTAATCAATGATTAAATATAGCAAAACGACAGCTTAATCATCATTACATAATATTTGGAAAAAAAATAAATTCAGTCACTGGACGACATAAAAACATGCCCGATCTGCATTATAATCACGAGCAAGATCTATTCATGAATATTTCTTGTTTTTATTACCTTACCGAAAAAGACAGTAAATAATACTTTTGCACACAAAAAAGAGCATTGACACACATCACAGCGATCCATACTGTGGGTCTTACCATCTATAATTCAAATGAGAGCAAACCAACTACGCATCGATGCAAAAAAAAAGAAAATGCGCATCCAAATAGGAATGCCGGGTGTTCTACAGCAGTAATGCGACATCTGCTCTGATCCTGCTAGATGTTGTGTTCGGCCTGGAAATGACTCATCCGTACCGTGCTGTGCAAACATTGCACTACTTGTACCGATGGCTCGCAGAAATGTAGGCCACGGAATGGCGCACAGTTTTGCTATATTAAATCGAGTGTTGTGTTGGTAAAAGCGCAAGGACACGCAGGCCCTAACCGGACAGTCTGTCAACTCGTTTATCAACTTGCACACGCATCCAAGTGCATCGCCGCGTGGGCCACAGAGCTGTGGTGACTGTACATGGCGGTCGGTGTGTTTGTTACACGCGTGTTTGTTTTAGCATAAAAGTGTAACTATAAAAGCCTGCTACTGAAGCAGATCCTTGCTAAGAACGATTTTTGTTGTTGTTGTTGTTGTTGTTGTTTTTTTTTGGTTCTCCAGAGCAAAAACAGCAATTACAAGGTGGAAGGAAGCGACAAGTCATGTCAGCTGTTCTACCATTGCTGCATTCTAATTGCACCCGGACCATTTCTTTTATGGCAGGGGCTAAACAGGCGAGTTGCTCACTTTCATCCCTTTGCTCGTTGGAGTAATGGGGGTGGATCCGCGTGCCTGTGTTTGTACGAGTTTTTTATTTGTTTGGTATCCATTCAACTCAGGACAAGTGCTGTTTCGCTGCATTTGCTATTCTAAACACGCAAATAACCACAAATAAATGTTGCATTTATTTGCATTTTTTTGCCGCTTTGGCTTTGTTTTCGTCCGATCGCTTCGAAATGTTGAAATTTCCGTAAAGTGGGTGAAGGGTTGTTGCCTGCGGCATATATAAATACGCATACACATACACAAACACTCTCACATAAAAAAAGTAATACCACTCACAACTAACAACAACTGCGACGTAAATAAAGTTGAAAAGGAAATCTTTTAGGTTCGGTTAGCGATTGAAGTTGGTGACATTGCATGCGGTGTAACTGTATATCCTTTCTAGAGTGTTTGGAAGGGTGCCGGAGTGTGGGGAGATATGAACGATATGGGGTGATGCACGTCGTGGATGTAGTTCAAAGCGGCATAGAAATGTGGTCAAGGACGTGTAGTTTCTTATTCCGTAATGTTTAAGTAGCGAAAAAACCGGCATCAGCGACATGGAAACAAACACCCGCCTTTCTTGTTGCTTCTTGAAGAAATCATTTGAAATTTTAGTTCTGTACTGCCGTGTGAAGACCACTGTCACCTCGGCTACCGGGTCGCCCTTACTTAATCGTTCACCTTAACAATGTTAGGAAACAGATTAGCCAAAATGTAACGAGAATGTTACAAAATGTATATAGAGGTATAGAGCATCTTCATGTAAGGATAGACGAAAGAATTCGTCAAACTGTCAGAACTGACAAATATTTATCCGAGCTTAACGTCTTCTCTATTTAAGAGATTTGATAGTCCCCATGCCTACGGTAAGGCACCAATGACTCCAACATTCCTGTGAAGTGTAAATGGAAACTAGTTATGTCAGCATAACAGACCTTACCTCACTCGGGAATGTAAATGCGTGACATTATTACACATTTTTAATATTTCCGTTCCATACTTTGAACTACAACTCACTTCAAAACTTAGTTAGTAGGAGTATCATCACTGATTTTTGAAATATGTTGTCTTAACTCACTGTGTATAAAACCACAATAGGCATTCCTTATTAAACTCAGGTAACCGAGAAGCGATGGCATTCGTTGATTTTTTGTTAGAAAAATTGATTAAAAGACAACTGTTAGTTGAATGTTTCCTTTGTAGAATTTTGTTTCAGTAATTTTCAACCCGTCTTGAAGATGCCGCCGGCTCCAGCTGGTGGTGAGATATCCTCTCTGTCGTGGGAGTCTTTTGATACCTGTTATCGACAACTCTGCCGCTGTTTTAATAATTTGGTCCTTTGCTTTAGCTGTTCAATTATGTGCTCTTAAATCATTCCAAATTTTAATTCGTGCAAATGCTTTTTTAATTCTTTTGAAGCAAAACCTGGTCGGTTCGTAATTTAAGGAAAAGTAGTTCATTGGACATTATTAAATGTCACGGAAATACGGTGCACTGGTCTTTATTCTAGTATACATCTCTAATACATCTCATGAAAATATATATTTCATAAACACGTACGAAGGAACGGTAAATTGCACCACAACCTTATGCACCAACTTTTTAAACTCAAGTAACCTTTTCTCCACCAAGAACATAAGAACCGCATATTTAGCAGTTTGGAACAAACATCTGTTGCAATAAGAACATTAAAAACTGGCTAGCGCTCTCGACAATACGATACCAAAGCAACCTATGCACCAAACATCGCACGGTGTAGACAGTGATCAGCAATTAAACATAAATTCTATCCACATTGAACCATTGCAAACAAACAGAACAAAACAGAAAAAATATTTCATAAACGTATGCATACTTAGCGATCGATCGCACCGCGACCAAACAACACATCCATAGCTACACATTTCATGCAAGCGCAGCAATCGATCGCACCTCGCTCGATCGCCCCGAAACAAGCAAATCAATAAAAGATAATTTCAAATCAGCAGGTTAACGAATAGACAAACGGAAACGACTCAAACCAAAATTACGCTAAGAAAATTCCACACGTAGCTTGATTCTTTTGTTTACAACGAAACCCTATGCTCTTGCCGTCAACCAAAAAGTTGTATGCAATAAACCTGTATGAAAAATTGTGTTTTTTAAAAGTTTAACCTAATTTAAGGCGAATGGAATAACCATAAACTAAGAAATTTTTGGTTTAAATAAAGCTATCTTTCCCAACCAGTGAGAGATGGTTCTGGGTTTACACTTGATACAACTCAAATCCTGACGTCCAATTTCTTTCAAGAGGCCTCAAATCTCCAACAAGCCTGTAAGGGATATTCCCTATGGATATCCAAAGTCTCCTGGCCGACTCAATACGCCGGTGAGCATCGAGTGTCCCCCTACCAAAGGTATAGCCTCGATGTCTCCAACAATCCAGTAAGGAACGTTCCCTTCTAGAATCTTCACGATTGCCTGGAGAGTCGCAAAATGAAAGAATTGGTTTGCTTATGCGCTTGTTGTTTGTCGATATCGTCATGATCCAAAGGAACCCCGTAAGTACGGTGGGACACAAACTGCATATGCGCCACAAGTGCACAAAGCCCCGTCGCGCACCGCCGACCGTTCTTCCATATAGCATATAACACCAGATATTTTAGATCCTACTCCATTCTTTTCTTTTGATATTATTCCTTTTTGCATTGCAATTCTTCTAATGCAGCTACGAGGTCCTACTTATGGTGCACCTCAAGAAAGTGTTCTCGGTTTTTAAACCTAGTCTTTATATAATATTTTATATCATTTTTGTATTTCATGACCTAATGCAATAAAAGTAATAATAATGGAGTACAAAGTTCTTTTCAGGTTTATTTTTTTACCAAACAGGTTTGCTATTTCTTTTGATAAAATATTTGACTTATTCGACTAAGTCTTGTGTGCATAAGGCTTTAGTAATCTTGCGTTTTTAAATTGTGGAATTTAAGCCCGTTGATAACCTTTTGAACCCTTTTTAATTTTTAATGCTTTGCGTAAAGCAAGTACACTTCATGACTTTGTGCAGATAGTTTTTACTATTTCTGATTAAATCTGTATCAAATATTTTTTTGTAGCATATAGGATACCTAACACTTTGTTATTATTTTACATCTGATATAGTTTTTCCTTAATCTTCCTCAAAAAGATTGTTGCTTTCTGTTGGATGTTGGGTTAAATTGACTTTCCTAATAACAAAAAAATGTATAACAGCCCAAAAGCAAACCAATCCCAGCTGCTCTACACATAATCAAACGATATTCATTAGATATAAAATACCTTTTGTAAAACGTGTTCTACTTTGACAGTTTTAGAACACCATATTTTGTGTTTATTGAAGCCATTTTTAAACATAAAATTATCTTGTACATGAATAATAAGCAGTCTGCCTCCAGCTTCAGTAGTGAGAGCATGTGTTTCGCTCGGAAGCGTCCTTACGAATTATTTCTAAAGGCAGAGTAGTGATCATCGCTCTCGTGTGCTATTGCGTAGCCAGCGCAATACGAGTATTGCACACTAATCGGTGTTTCGTGTTCTCTCCGATATTCGCTCGGAGTTATGTTGTTAACTGTATCGATCAAGTCGTGATCGACGTTTGTTCTTAGTGTCGTGAGTGTGTGTACCTGTCTATCGTTGCGACAAACAAGCGTATTCGCGCAGCATGGTCGCATCGATCGACACTTGTACTCAGTGAGTGTGTGTGAGTGTGTGCGTTTATTTGTGCGTCGTGTGTCACGGTGAGTTATCCTTTTCACTCCTACCGTTGTAGCCGGCTCTACCATGGTGGTAGAGCAGGACACCCTAAGGCTGCTCCTGCGACCAGAAAAGTGGCCTTAGAAGAAAAGCCGTCCACTTTGAAGGCCTCGTGTAGTGTTCCGATGGCATCTATTGCCCGGCTGGCAAGCAATGCCTCGCTGACCCTGAATAGTGAGCCACTATCCGAACACCGCTCGCGTGCTTACCCGCCGTCATTGGCCGTCATTGGATCGCGGCATCATTGTTCCAAAACTACCCGGGCGTTGCCGATGTGTTCCGGATGCGCCCGAACAAGATCAGGGTTACCGCAAAGGACCGGGCTCAAGCCAACGTCATTGCGGCTGATCCAGATTTTACGGAGCACTATCGGGTTTATATCCCCGGTAGTCTGGTGGAAGTTACCGGCGTAATCGAGGACTTCGATTATCCGGAGGATGATGGTGTTAAATTCGGTGTGGGTGCATTTCATGCACCAGACACGCCGAAGGTAAAAGTCCTTGAGGCCAAAAAGCTTTTTAAGCTAGATGCCTCAACGAAAGAAGAAATGAAATACATCCCAACCACCTCCCTCCGGATTACGTTTGAGGGAACGGTACTTCCACAGGCCCTCATTCTAGAAGGCCTACGGATACCCATCGACCGAGCATACGTGCCAAGGGCGGCTACCTGCTCAAAGTGCAGCCGGATTGGACCCACCAATCCGTTCTGCACTCGCAAGATTTGCTGCGATAAATGCAGAGGAGCTCACGCTACCGAGGAGTGCAAAGCCTTGTCCCAAAAATGCTCGCATTGTCGGGAGGAGTGACATGAGGTACTATTGTTCCAAGTATATCGAAATCTCCAGAGGGAACAGACCAAAACGCAAGCCGAGAGGGCACGCGGCTCTTCCATCGACGCTTTAAAAGGAGCGATCGCATCGATGCCTTTTCCAGTGCTGAATAACACAGCTGCAAATGGCGAGGCCAATCCGACTGCACTCGAACAGGTGCCATTGAGATCGGTAAAAGTACTGCGAATGCCTTATAAAAAGGTACAACGAAAAGTCTTGAAGACAAAAACAAACCTTTGGCACCACAGCGCCACGCTAAAGTTTCTCCACCTGTCCCGAAACGCGACGCCAATCCCAAAACTCCCGCCTCACAAATCGCCAGGAGCCAGTCCAAGAACAAGCAATCTTCTCGAACCAAAGCTCCGGTGGAAAGCCTGGCTTTTCCGGCGGAGCCCAAGGGCTTCCAGATCGCTACTTGGGCCCTTCCTTTCCTGAAGGGGATGATCAAACAGTGGCTGGCTCAATGGCCATGCTTAAGTATGATGGTCCGTTTGGATGATTGGCTCCTACGGCTACTATCATACAGTGGAACTGTAGGAGTTTACTTGGATATAATATATATTATATCCCGGGATATAATATAATCCGTGAAGATCGCGTTACTATGGGTGGGGGGGTACTGATTGGTGTTCGAAAGAGTCACATTTTCACCAGAATACCCACCCCTAGACAGGAAATGATAGAAACTGTCGCAGTTAAGGCAAAACTGGGCGTTCTTCACGTGACAATTGCATCCGTTTATATCCCCCCGATAGCCAACAATGAAAAAGCAAAAATTGAAAAGTTCAAAGAGGATCTTGGAACAGGACCACTGTTGTCTGGACCGCTTTTGATTCTGGGAGACTTTAACTCCCATGAAATCGACTGGGGCTGCGATAAGGATGACATTCGCGCTCCCATCATCCGAGATTTCTGCGACAGATTTGGTTTTTCCATTCTCAACTCAGGAGAGGCAACTAGGATGCAGACACCTCTAAGTAGGGCGAGTGCACTGGACCTGTCTCTATGTCCATCAGCAATAGCCCTGGATTTTAGTTGGAAGGTGATCCAGGACCCTATCGGCAGTGACCACTTGTCGATAGAAATTTCCTACATCAAGGGAGGATGTCCAGTAGAAGGAATCCCCGTTAAATGTGACTTAACGAGGAACATCGACTGGACGAGATACGGCGAATTAAAAGCCGCTTCGCTTTCACTTGACTTGGAAGATTTGTCTCCTGTCAAGGAGTACGAAAAACTTGTTTCAATCATAAACAAGTGCGCTCTTGAGGCCCAAACAAGGCGCTCCCACCAAGCAAGGACATTTAAAAAAACCTCCCACTCCTTGGTGGGACAAGGATTGAGAAGCGGCTTTCACCAAGAAGCGTGAGGCATTTAAAGCCTTCCGGAACACGGGCTCGAGGTCCTATATGAAAAAAATAAACAACTGGAGGGAACGTGCAAAAACCTGTTGAAGGCGAAGAAAAAGGGTTATTGGCGTAGATACGTCAATAATCTAGACCCTACCACTTCACTTAATTCGCTTTTGAGAATGGCTAGAAGGATGCGAAACAGCAACAACATCAATGAGAGCGAAAGCTTTTCTGGCGAGTGGCTGTATGAATTTGCCCACAAGCTTTGTCCCGATTTCGTTCCTGCGCAAAGCTTTACACAACATGCGCCTGGTAGTGACCCTAGGATGGATTCACCGTTCACAATGGTAGAGCTATCACTTGCTCTCCTATCATGAAAAAGTTCCTCCCCAGGCATGAATCAGATTGGTAGAAAATTACTTCAAAATCTTCCCGACGTAGGGAGGAAATGTCTGTTAAGCATCTTCAACAATATGTTGGAGGTCTACAGCGTTCCGCAAGAGTGGAGAGAAGTGAAAGTTGTCACTATGTTGAAGCTTGGCAAACCGCCATCAAGACACGACTCGTATCGGCCAATATCGTTACTGTCGTGTCTGAGGAAACTCCTTAAAAGAATGATTCTTTTCCACCTTCACCTCAAATACCCAGTTTGTTTTCCGTAAAGCCAGGGATACTAATGACTGCTTAGCCCTTCTGGTTACGGAAATAGAGCTTGCTCGTGCACGCAAGCAGAACATGGGATCTATTTTTCTGGATATACAGGGGGCATTTGACTCAGTTTCACCATACAAGCTGAGTCAAAAATTAGAAAATGTGGGGCTGGGTCCAAAGTTGAATAACTTTCTGTTCAACCTTTTGTCGGAGAAAGCTATGAATTTCAACAATGATCATGTGCAGCTAAAGCGGACCAGTTTCCATGGACTAGCACAAGGGTCCTGCTTGAGCCCCCTGTTATACAACTTTTATGTTAGCGAAATAGATTCTTGTCTAGCTCCGAACTGCAGCATTAGACAATTAGCAGACGACGGCGTCATATCTTTTGCAAGCAGGGACGCCGCCGAAATACAACTGGCTTTACAAACCACTTTGGACAACCTTGCCGAGTGGTCTGAAAACCTTGGTATCAAGTTCTCTGCACCGAAAACTGAGATGGTAGTCTTTTTTCCTTTTAGCGACACGACGAAAAACAGGGAGAAAAGACTATTTGACTTGAAAATTGTGTCTTTTTGTACGGTGAAAAGATATCAACTACCGACAATTTTCGATACCTTGGTGTTTGATTCAACTCAAGGCTAAACTTGAGTACACATATCACCCATCTGGTGCAAAAATGCAGCAAAAGAATCAACTTTCTAAGGATTTCGTTAATTTGGGTGCCTTCTTCTCCCGGTATTTCCGGTGGTATTCCCGGTAACGAGAAGGCAGACTCACTGGCCAAATCAGGGGTCCAACAAGGAGCATTTTACGATCGTCCAATCTCGGCCCGAGAGTTGCTTCGCCTACCACAGCAACTTTTCTTGTCTCGCTGGCAGCACAGTATGCTAGGGTTTGTTGAATTATCATAATGTTACCACAAAGGACACAGTATAAAGGATCAGTTTTTTTTCCTTCAGTTATTTTGTGGATAAAAATGTCGTAAATGGGCATTAATGCATTTATTAAAGATTATATTCATGTTTTCATTTTTATGAACTATTTTGCCAGAAATGATGCGATAATAAATTGCTTCGAAATGAATAAATTTCGAGATCGAAAGAATCATTTTCATACATTTTCTACATCCTGTTATCCGATGCGCTTGTTCCGATTCTCCTTATCAATCTTAAAAGTTTTAATGTTTTGGAGATCCTTTGACCCAAATTGGTGGTCGAAAAAATCGCTGAGATACAAAATTTGAGAATCCAACGTGACAGTCATTATTATGTTGCGTATTGCGCATTAAAATTTATAAACAAAACAGTATAGAAATTAATAAACAGAACAGTATAGACATTTTAAACAATAAAAATAAATTGAATCAATCTTCCTAAAGTTCCAGTAAATGCTGTTTACTCATGATTGATTGCGTCGACGACAACGTCGTCTGTTGTTAGATTTCAACACATATTACTGTAGAAAAAAAAGCAAAAAAAGTTTATTGTAGTTTGTGAAAAACTTTCTTCTTCTTCTACCTTGGCACTACAACCTCGAGAGGTCTCTTCCTGCCATTTCTGGCTTTCTGTGACTTGATTTTACCCGTAGTAAAGTGAACCCCGGCCCTGCCGTGCGATGACCGGCGCCGCAGTCGCCTCGGTCACCGGACTGCCCTTTTAGTGAAACAAATTTCCGATCGAATAAAATTTAATACTACACAGCACAGTATTGTTACGGCAATGTAACGAAAACGATTCAATTTTGCTCATTTACAGCGTATAACTCTGGCTCAGACGAAGGCGTGTGGCTGCGGTGACGGATTTCACGATGTGGATCACCTTCTGTGGTCCTGCGTGGAGTTTGAAACCGCAAGACCCTGCTTGTTGGGCGCAGTCGAGAGCATCGGCAGACGACCGCGTATAGAAATTAGAGAAGTGTTGGCGGCTAGGGACCTCGTCTACATGAGGCTCATCTACCGATTCGCCAGAGACAACGGTCTCATCCTTTGATTCCGCATCCCTTTTATCCTTCCAATCCACATCCGCCATTCCTTTTGTTATATGCTGTCTTGTTTTTGTGGTAAGTGTTTATGTAGTGCAACGGGTGATGCGTTGACGGAGCTATATAATTCGAGGGCGATGTCCGTACTGCCGTTAAAAGGAGGCAGGCTTTTTCGTCTGTTGCAGTGTGCTCCATGTCAGTCCAGCTTTGGTACAGCGGGGTCGCCTGAGTTGTCGTTGGGCTCGGGAGTGGGCGGCGGGTACAGCCTCGTAAACAGTGGAGTCACTCCAGTTGTTACGAGATGGAATCTTCCGATCGCTTTTGAGTTCGATGTTGACTTGTTCGATCACGGGCTGTGCCACTGCTGGGCTACTTGGAGAGCATTGGACGCAGAAAAATTCATGCTTGTACTGTCCACATAACTGTTTTTGTTTTTTTTTCAGTCAAGACCCACAAAAGACAACCGGAATAAATCAACCCCCATCGAAGCCATAGCCAGAACAGTAGATCTGGACAAAAAAAAAACACACAACATGCATATTCACACCAAGGTATATGGATATAGGAGGTAGAGTTGTTTAGAGCCTGTGGTCAACGATGAGAAGAGTATTGAGAAGAGTGTTGCAAGCGTCGGAGGAGGCGCCGGTGGTGGTATCGCTAGCGATTTTTTGAAGAAAAATGCAGCCAAATGACTTCAATCCTCTGTGGGACAACATTTGATATTTGAAGATGACCCATAAATTAGCAAAATTGCTCAAGAGACTGAGAATCGAGGCTGTTTGTTCATGTTGGTAGCCCTGATGTTGCCTGATGTTCGCGTAACACGAAAACCTCGACCAGGTTTCGGCCCAGGAAACTAGGTCGCGTGAACGAAAGGGACATCCGCACGACGCAACCCGTTCAACCGGGTTGTCACTTCCACCGAAAAAACGGATTTTTAACTTTGCTTAGAACTATAAAGTCTGGTGATTGTTAACACGTGCAAAACGAGACTGATAGTTTATTATAAGTTATCAACACCTGATTAATTTTGTTTAATTTTTTTCTTGCGTGAATGTTATTCTCAATCATCATATGTGATGGTGACAATACGGCATCGGACGGTCATAATTGATAAATAAATGAATAAAAATAAATAAATAATAAACAGTCACCGGATGGTCCAACTCTTGATGTCCTCTTGGTTCTGACCAAGTTCGCCGTTCTGACTTTTAAACACCATTCACCAGAATCGGACGCGACGATCTTGATTGACATGATTAGAAGACAAGGTCCAGTGATCCATCACTGAGAGGGTAGGTGAACTACCGAGGTTCACGTCTTAATAGGGACATTTTTGGTGTGGTCCGTTTCCCTGCAAGACCCCGTGGCGTTTAATGTGGAGGGAGAAGCATTGCAAAATTGTAATAAACCACGGCCAACCCAGAAGCAAGGGCTACGCATTTTGATAACGTTATGCTGCGTCTGTTTCGCCTGGTTTAAGCCCATTTGAAGCACCAGGGAACTCGCGTGCATGTTAAGCCGCCGCGAGAATTCTAACGATGTAGCGTATGTGAATGTGTGTGTGTGTATTGTGTGGCAAGCAGAGCCTGGAAGGGAAAACGATGCGAAGTTCGAAAAGTACCGTAAAGTGCGAAAAAAACCAACATTAGAAAAGGTTAATCGTGCGCACCGTATAAAATTCACTCACGCACAACAATCAGAAACGTTACGCAGTGACGCAGCGGCAACTGACGTCTGGTGCTCGGTCAGCAACGGTACGGATAATTAATGAACTATCGTCGATGACCATAACCTAGTGCCCAGTGGTAAAATTCCGATCCAGTGGCCAGGGAGGGCACGGGGGTGGGTGAGGTAGGAAAATGAAACTAATCCATCAACGATCGAGATAAGATGAAACGGTGCCGAAAGCATCCGCCAACCGGACAGTTGATGTCTATCATGTTTTGCTCTTGATGAGATTTTTTATGCCCTAAACGATGCCAGAGCTCCGAGCTCTCGAGAACTCGTGAGATGGAGTTACATTGGCTTTGGAGTAGGGCTATGTTTCCGGAATTTATCTAACTGAATCCGAAACCGGGGCGCTCACGTTAAAGTTGGTAAGGACCGTGGGGTGAAGTAAAACAAGGGCTAGGGGTGTGTAGGAGAAATAATAAATTTAGGTAATACAGAACGGAAAACAGAAGAGGCATGGGGATGTGGTGGTTGGTAAGAAATGGTAGCAGAAGACTCTTTTCCCAAGTCGTAGCAGAAGCACAACAGAGCAAGCGAAGCACTGCGGCGTAGACACCTGGTGATGGATGAAGCAAAACGTTTCGCTGGACGTCCACCGTTTGGAGCGTTTCGGGCGTAATTGAAGATATGGTCGACCTATCGGGAATAAACTCAGCCGCGACCGTCGATATACCGACGGCCGTTGAGTTCCTTTTTAGCATTAGCAATTTTTCCTTCGTGGGAGAGAAAAGGTGTTTCGGGTTTCGCAGGCAACATATAGGACCCACAGAGAGCAGACCAGACACAAAGGCCGTAGCTGTTCGTGGTCTCGGGTTAGGCGTAGAGGGTGGTGGCAGTAAGCGGCAACCTGCAGGCAGGTGGGTTTGAGGCGATAGAAAAACCAAGCTAAGGCAAGTAACTATTAATAACAAAACAACAATAAAGAAAAAAAGCCACGCACCTAAAAACTGTGGAGCTCATCAATCATCCCAAAAGCAAACGCCGGCAAAGATCTTTGTGAGCGCGAACGTGGACGTGCTCAAGTAGGCAAGTTACGTTTTTCTATGCTTTTCCACTGCCCACTGGTTACCGGTAGGGTAAGGTTCCACGGGTATGGCCATCCATTGCAGTCGAGCGTCTCCGAGACGGAAAGCAATGGTAATATGCATAATTACCACCAATCGCTCGAAAGTCACGTACGGCTGACATAGAGACGCACTCTGGACGACCACTTCGGACCATGTTTGTCTACTGGATCTTGAGTAAAGCTTTCCCGAAAAGCAATGAGTAATGTTTACTCGTGCTTAACTGATCTGTTTGCGAACAGTTTAAGAAAAAGAACTCGCCAGAATTGTCCTGGGTCGGCTGGAATTCCAAGCTCGAAAGGTTAAGTTAAATGTATTGTTTTTGAGAACTCCTCTAAAGTCTAGATAATCCGAACGCTTTCGGTAATGATAATTTAACGATCGTTACGTTCACCATCAAACTTAAATTTTTAAGATAATTTTTTTTATAAAAAAGAAAAAAACAGACAAGCAAAATATAACACGGCACACTATTTCACTAAACCGTACCAAATGAAGTGCGTGTGGATGTGAAATTAGACAGCCTTCATCGTATTTAGCACTCGCACTCAGGGCATGCATCGCGCACAACTCGATCCAATGGTTCGGTTAATTGGATTATGAACGCCCTCACCTATCCGAATCGTAGAGTGCTTGGTTGGAATAATAGTCCAATCAAAGTGAACCCGGCTTCGATAATGATTGGATTTCATTAGAGGCGTTGTGTCCAAGATTAGGATGTCTATTTTCCTTGTCCATTCCAAATACGTGTTTGTGTTGCCTATTATATTGATCTGGCAGGAAGCCAACGGACGGCTGGCTTGCAGGCCAGACAAATCCACGAACTATGCAAGATGGCATATGTTGACAAAGTAATAGCTCCTAAACCTAAAAGCAGTATGCACTACGGCAGAGGCACATTGTCATCACAAAAAGATAGAGACCCATATTACGATGGCAAAAGCAATGAAAAAGGCCAAAAAAACAAAAAAAACACTTCGCATGCATATCGAGGCATCTTCAATTGGCTGATGCATCGTAGAATCGCATTTACAAAATTAGTTTTCCGGCACACGAGTAAGGCGTGCGATTTTTTTTCGCTACGCAAAAGGAGCGATATAGAGAGTAAGAATGAAGAAAACAAAAATGCGAAGGGCATATTTTTGCATTTTTGTTATTTCATCTCAAGGAGTATTGTCGGTTGTGGTTACTGCGACGAGAAAAGAAAGCAGTATATGTTTGTTTTTCACGATCTGCTTATCAAAGGCATACGATCGCAATAAGAAAATGTGGACCCTGACTAGTCCCCGAACCGTTTCTAGAGCATGAAGAAATTTCGCAATTGTTCCCGTAATTCTCCTTGAGCACAAGGATACTAGAACCTGGGTTAGGAGTTATGCAATTTTCAATGGAAGCAATGGAAAATTTAGTGAAAGGAAAGTACCGTTGGACCCAACCCGGTGGTTCGGAACAAATACAATAATGTAACGCATCTGATCCGGTCCAAAAATGAAAAATACTTAGATAAAACAGGTACAAATTTATTCCTATTCCTGGAAAGAGTTTGGAAATCATTTTCAAATTTTTTAAAAACGTTAAATTTTTTTTATTTTAGTTTTTACTTTTAATAAAAATTTCGGTCTATTTTAACTAGGTATTTTGGAAACAAAATTTCACTGAGGACGTCCAGTTACTAGTCCCTGTAACGAAAAAGTGGATCGTTACTTGTTCCAGGCACAACGCGTGAGAGCAACAGAGAAGACGTGTTTGACACATATGCCTCGCACAAGTGTAACAGAGAGAGCAACGAATACATGTCCCGGTAACGGAAGGTGGATCGTTACTTGTTCCTGGCAAAATGCATGCAATTAAGAAGTAAATTACTTGTTTTTTTTTGTTTACTTATTTACAATTTAAGTATGACGGCTTCATCAATACTGCAAGCGTTGAAAAATTACAAATTCACAAGAAAATGACAAAACACAACAATTAACAAGGCTTTTCCTCCCTGTTTTTTGTCTAAACCCGGGCATACTCGGTTATAGAGATTGCGGTGTGGTTATCCAGGTCTATTGCGGTGGTTCTATTGAAGTAATATTGGAGGATGTTCGATGTTTTGGTACGTGTCTATTACTGTCTGTTGATACGATGGTGGTAGAGGTGTGCTTTTAAAGTACACTACTTGCATCAGGGCGATGTTTGGCAGGATATTTCAATGATTTAACAACATCTAAACAATCATTTCATTGATCAGGTATTACAACGAGAAACATGCAGAAAGAGTAATGAAACCTTTATTCGAAGTGATATTGCGAGTAGCGAAGGGGTGTAATTAAATTTTGTTTTGGCTCAGAAAAAACGCATGGAAAAATCTGGATCTGGAAAAAAGGAAACTGTCTCGCACTTCAGAAGGAAAGGTTTACATAAAGTAAATAACTGCAAACAAATTCACACAAGGTTCTTGAGGAGTGTCAAACATTTTTGCGCGCCCCACCGTACCCTCATAAGCCCCAGTCCCCAGCCAAGGACAATAATTTCCCTTTCCCTCTTACTGATTTATCTTTTGCCATAATCAATCAATGGTAATAATAAAGTTAAATGGTATTTCTTGATCAACTGATAAAAAAATAAAAAAAGGTAAAAATAATGAATTGGTTTCCGATCCCGAGCGTAAAAACCTTGAGGATTTTTTGCATGCACCTTTTGAAATTGCCAAAAAACTCCTGCTAAAATGCATGTCATCTTATTAAACATTCAGATCCAAAGTAACCCGGTTTTCTTTACCGGTACTTTTTCTTGCAAAACAGGTACTGATCCTTCACTTATTTTCCTGCACTTTTCCCATCACTAGAAAAATGATACGATCGAGTAGATTTGGTCATAATAGTAGCACAGCGTTTGTAGGATTTAAGAATTCATTTCTTAATTCGTAAGCGGTGAATGGACACTTTTATTTTCTTGCAAGATATATAAGTAAATAGTTTTAAAAATACGACCGTATTGTTCTTCTACTCAATGAATGATTACTTAAGATATATATATATATATATATATATATATATATATATATATATATATATATATATATATATATATATATATATATATATATATATATATATGTTATATATATTATATATGTATACATATATATGTATATATATGTATATATATATATATATATATATATATATATATATATATATATATATATATATATATATATATATATATATATATATATATATATATATACGTCTTGACGTTTGCGACAGAAATGCTGCTCGCGCTCCGTGCAAATTGACAGGCATTATAACGTATCTCGATTAACATTCATTTTACTTTATTTAGCTTTATGGAGATACATTTTTATGCTTCCAAAAATGTAGTAAATTTAAAATGAATTAAGGAATCAAGCTATATCAAGTGTCAAATACTTCGGAATAATTTTACTTACATTGATTTAACTGCTGTATAATAACTTGAACGAATTTGCTAGTTGAAGTCAACATAAGACCTTAACACTGCGGGATGCAAATTAGTACGGGGAATCGCAACAACAAAACAAGAATCCATGCTATAAACAAGCTTATTATGCCATTTGCAAATCTTCTGCACAAATAAAGATGGTTGCGCAATTCAGGAGAAAAAACAAAGGTGGAAATTGAGATGGATCGCGTTACAAAACGGTATGACGCCGCCTCGAGAGCGCTCTTCAGAATACGGGACACGCACGCGTGCTTTGGGACAGGAATGGTCCTCCGTAAGCCCACTTATTCCTTCTTTTAACATGAGAATGGCGCAAGGGGGAAGGTGCTTAGGCATGATGCAGGTCGGCGTATATGCAAGCGCCGTTCCGTGCATTGTCGCCATCATTATCCTGATTGGCTCCAGTTTTTGCATTTATACTCTGCAGGATTTCGTCCCTCATCTCTATTATGTTGTTTTTCTCTCCTGGTCTCTCTTTCTCTTTCTCTCTCTCTCTCTCTACCTGGCTTTCTCTTCAAAACTGTTGTTTGTTTTCTCGGACTCCCCCTATCACGTGGTTAGAGGAACTGTACTGTACGCGCTTCTTTTCCCTGAAGTTCATCATAGCGATTGCTATTGTTGTGCATGTGTTGCATAAATGCATCCAAGAGACTGCACTCTAAAGTGCAGCCCACTGTAATGGAAAACCAAACAAAACTTATCCACCCTTTTTTTTGGTCCCAACGGCAATGTGTCCTCATACCGCAAAGGCGCCAGGATATCATAACACAATACCCTGCTAGGGTTTTTCTTTTCTTCCTCTGTTTCTTCCTCTTAAAAGAGCTGGGAATATGAATAACCAATGCAACAAATAAATCCCCACATCAACCATACATGCCCCTGGTGGGATTTTTATTTCCCAACTCATAATGGCGACCGAAACGGATCCTTCACGAATCATCCGTCGAGTGCATACTGCTAGATATTCAAACATTTTTTTGTGTCTGTATGGGTGTGTGTCTACCTCATTGTTTTGAAGTTTTCATTCTTGAGAGTTGACGCCATACTGTTTTCTTTCCAGGAATTCTTTGTTGTTTTTTCGCAAAACGGAGAACGCTTAGCCTGCTACTGAATACATTAGATGGTGGAATGCTGCCCTCGAATCCCTAGTGTGTCTTTGCGAAAAAAGACCTCGCGTAGAAAAGAGGTAGAATGTTGGGAGGCTGACTGGTTGCGCGAATCCTGAATGAACGAGTTAAAATGCAGTGAAGCGAAAATCCTAAGGGTTCGCTGCAAACTCCGCCTTTTTGAGTATATTTGTCATTTATTAGGAACTTTCTTAAGCAAATGTGTGTGTGTGTGTGTTTTACCCATGAAAAAATTTCCTTTGCCACGCACTGCTGTTGCCATCGCCCACGGAAACACCTCGCGCTACTACTTCATGATTGGGACTCTACAATGGACTTAGTCAATGCACACACACGGAAAAACTACACATTACAAAGTTGGTAACAATACATTACACGAATACAGCACTATTCACGAAGCACAGATACACAAGCGTGCCGAAACCGGTGTAGATAGGCTCGGAAGCAGCCGTAGCCGGAGAGAAACTGCGTAACATAGAAGTCGACCTCTCCGTGCTTCCTCCCAACCCAGTCTGCCACGCTAGGGATCAAGCGATGCGTCCACCGTCCCTTCTCGGAACTGTCCCACTCAGCTTGCCACTTCCTCGTCGAGTTCCTTTTCGCGGTTTTCCTTGCGTAACCGGCGTTAGGTTCCCTCGTACGTGCATCCCAGAAGCTCTCCAGATCATTTGCCAATGCGATGCAGATAGACACCATGCCGGCGATAACACACGCTGCTTCATAGGAGATCGTCCTATATGCGCTGGTGACGCGTTTAGCCAACAACCTATGCACTGTGTGGACAGCAGCTTGGTGCTGTTTCTGCACCAAGATGTGTGCCCACGCTGGGGCTCCGTATCTCAGCACAGAGGTAGCTACGCAGGCGTGTAGTCGTTTGGCACTACTGCTAGGTCCACCGATGTTGGGCATAAATGAAGCGAGTGTGTTTGCCGTCCTTGATGCCTTTACGCAGACCTGCTTCAGGTGCTCGTCGAACTTCAAGCGATCGTCAATGGTGACCCCTAAGAACGTGAGGTGTCTGACTGATTCAATGTACTCTGTTCCAACCATGACCGATGCCTTCTGGATCCGTTTATGACTGCTAATGACGATAAACTCAGTCTTCGCATGTGCTATCTGCAGTTTCACTGTCCTCATCCAAGAGTTGATACGTCCCACGGCGTCGGTCGCTAACATCTCGATCTCCGCGACGGATTCGCCGGTAATGGTGAGGGTGATGTCATCCGCGAAACCGATTACTTCCGCTCCTGGAGGTAACGCGAGGGTCAAGACATCGTCATACATTGTGTTCCACAAGGTGGGCCTAAGTACTGATCCCTGCGGTACGCCAGCCGTGATGCTAGCGGTCTTGATTCCCTCCGCTGTGTCGTACTGCAGCATGCGTCCATCGAGATAGCTCCTCAGCAGCCTGCACAGGTACGGGGGAACCTTCATTCGCTCCATTGCTGCCGCAATTGCCTTCCAGCTAGCACTGTTGAAGGCATTTTTCACGTCTATCGTGATGATTGCGCAAAAGCGTGCTCCACTCCTTTTCAGCTGGAACGCGGCATTGCCCTTTTCAAGCACTGCCAGCATCAAGGCGACTGTTGATCGCTTCCTCCGAAAACCGAACTGTCGTTCTGAGAGGCCGTATTGCCCTTCGGCACGGGCAGTCAGGCGGTCCAAGATTGGTATTTCCTGAACTTTGGCCAGGCCGTCTATGAGACCCAAGGGTCTTAGGGCCGACGGGTCACCCGGAGGTTTACCTGGTTTGAGTATCAGCACCAACTTCTGTATCTTCCATATCGACGGGAACTGACTAGAAGCTAGAGTGCTCTGCAGTATGGCCTGGAACACTTGTGGGTATGCCTTCATTGCTGTCTTGACTGCCTCGTTTGGGATCCCATTTGGTCCGGGGGCTTTCCCCAGTTTGAGGCGCTTGGCTATTTTCAGGACCTCGTCTATGGTTAAAGGTTCTGGTATGGGACTCAGGGGTACTGAAGGCAAAGCTCAGCTGCGAGGGTCCGTGTTCAGGGAATAATTGCGCGATGATTCCCTTCAGTTTCTCGGGGCATCTCTCAACGGGCGCCTTGCGAGTTTTGGTTTTTCGCATCACCGTCTTGTATGCGAATCCTCAGGGCTTCCGAGCGATTTCAGCACAGAGCTCGAGGAAGCATCGTCTTTTGTTGGCCTTAATTTCCCTCTTCAAATCCGACCTTGTCGTGACGTAGGTTGCCTTCAGTTGTTCTCTGTTCGCCAAGCACCTGTTCCGCTGTAGTCGCCTCCGAGCTGACATGCACTCGGTCCGGAGCCTCGCAATAGCAGCGGTCCACCAGTATACCGGTGGGCGCGTGTTTTTGGGGGACTTCCTTCTTAGCATCGTAGCGTCGCATGCTTTGGAGAGTGCATCTCTCAATTCTAACGCACTCGCAACGTTCTGGAACCCACCAGTGCGTAGCGCGCTTAAGAATATCTCCTCGTTATAGCATTGTGTTCTCCAGCCGCGAACTGATGCCCGAGGTGTCTGCAGTGGAGTGTGATCTCTGCCGATGGTTTACCGAAGCATGCGGTGGTCGCTGAAGCTATACGCCTCGCTCACTCGCCAATTCAGGTGTCGTGACAGCACTGGGCTGCAGAACGTGATGTCAATGACAGAAGTTCTGTCATTTCTGCTGAACGTGGGAGTGTTACCAACGTTGCCCAGCACCACATTGAGTTGGGAGAGGCTCTCGAGTACCGCTTCCCCTCTGCTGTTGGTACTCCGACTACCCCACTCAACCACCCAAGCGTTGAAGTCCCCGGCAACGACGACTGGGTTACACCCTAAAAGATCATCAAAGAGGTTATCCAACATTGTGTTAAATCTCTCCAGTTCCCAGCTGGGTGATGCGTAGCAGCTGCTGAAATAGACCCCGTTCACAATGGCGATGGTGAAACCCTCCGAGTCGTGCGAGACTACTTTCTGTATGGGGAATCTGCCCACCGCCCAGATAGCAGCCAGGCCTGTCCAGTCTGTTACACAGCAGCTGTTGTCTCTCGGGGTACGATACGGCTCGGAGATTAACGCGTCGTCGCCCTGTTCTTCCGCTATCGCCTGCCAGAGTAGGTCCTGCGCTGACTCACAATGGTTTATGTTGGCCTGCACTATCTCCATGATTGCGCTTTTGTCACCGCCGGGCAAAGGGGACCACTGATTTGGTGTGCATTTACGCCAGGGGCACAAAGTACACACTTCGAAGCGTTGTGGCAGCTGCGCGCCTGGTGGCCTTTCTCTCCACAACGGAGACAGAGATCGGTTCGATCAGGTCCCTTACAATCGCGGGAGATGTGGTCTGTTGCCCAATAGCGGAAACATCTCCTGTTAGGCGGTAAGATCCGTACCGGGCAGCTGAACCAGTCTACCTTCACCGTACCAGCACGTACCACCTTCGCTGCTAAATCCCCAGGCATCTTTATATATGCCGTCTGCGTACCGTTGTATGACGGTCTTGGAGCTTCGCCTCCAAGAGGGTGCTTCCACAATCGAATTGCTGCCTGAAGGCCGATACCACCTGTTCTGCCTTGGTCTCCAGGTCAACATCGCGGCACTCTACCGTTTCCGACCGGTTCAACACCCTCACTTGTCTGGTTGTGCCAACTGACTCCTCTATGAGGTTCTGAAAATCGGAAGCCTTCACTCCATCCTTTAGCTCGCAGATCAGATCGTCGAGCCGAGTGCGACGGATTCTTGCCACCTTCTCTCCAAAAGCCTTGAGCTTCGGGTTTTGTTTCATTTTTCGCAGCGTCTCCTCTTTTTCTTTAGCCGAAACGACGATGGCTTCAGGCAACTCCCGTTTCATGGGTGGTTTGGGCTTCTCGTGTTTTTGGCGCTCAACAGTTTCATTTCCCGTTTTTTGGGGTCGTTGCGGGCTCGTTTATCTCTTCCTGTTTGCCACAATTCTCCACTCTCCCTGTAGCGGTGGGTCGGACTCATCTTCATCTGATGTCTGTAGGATCGCAGTGCAAAAGTACTTGCAGCGTCTGCTGTGTCACTGTTTGCTACTTTACCCGTACCAGCATCGCTTTTTACTCGCTTCTGCTGCTCCTCAATTACTTCAGGGGAGCCGAAGTGTGTGTGTGTATATGTGTGTGTTTTTGGGTGTGTTTGTGTCTCCTACAATTCCGCAGCGGCATCGGTGCTTCATTTACGTCTTGTACGTCGAGATGAAGAGTGCAATAGAAAACGAAAGGCACCGGCACAAGACAAAAACTTCAATACACGTTAGAGTTAGTGTTGAGACAATGAGTGGAGACGCGATTCCGAGCACTGAGGTCTTTTGATTTCTCATTGCCACTGTTCACTGCTGCATTCTTCCATTTGAGCTGTCCAGTAGCAAAACTTGTAGTACGGGTTAGAGGGAATGACAGCTAGGCGAGGGGGGGTGAACGAGAGCATAGCCAGACCAAACCACAACTGTGTGTTGCTGGGCGATCATTCCTGCTTGACTGTCCGGGATTTTTCATTCGGTTTCTTAAGACTGTGGGAAGGAAATGGGGACAGAAAGAAAAGTAAGCCCGCAGTTCAGCCTGCTTTATCATACACACGTACGCACTTACACATATGGTCGTTTACGATCTATAACCGATGCTAATTTATTCGAAAGAGTGGTCATCCCATTGTGTGCGTTTTGTTACTCGTGAGACGGCTTTATAGCTTTTGGTTTTTTTCAGTGTATATGCTCTGCTTCTTCGCTTTCCATTTGTACTCGATCATCTTGGGGAACATGTTTTTTGCCAATTTTCCTAGTGCAAAGCATGGTGTAAAGTTACGGTACTTCGGGGTGTTTTGATGTACAACTGTCAAACCTTTTTTGAAATCTAAAATTAATACTAACCAAACTTTTAAAACGTTGGTCCAGGGGCACGATATGTTGAGGGTATGACGTTAATTTGGTTTTATTTAACCTTCCAGTAATCGCTTTTCAAATAGTTCCATCTGAGATGGTAAATCTGCAAGTATGAGCATGCCAGGTCACCCGCACTGCAAGCCACCAAAAATCGTGAGTAAGCTTGTAAAAGCTGTCCTATAGTTGTTAATTATGGTGCAAACAAAGACAAACAGTAACTTTTCCCTTTTGTTTTGGCCATGTGCATAAGCAAACGATTCAAGTTTGTAATTCAGCTCAAGTTCAGCTGGTTGGTATATCAAGAGGAAACTCGGACGAGGTCAAGAGCAGTATTTTCATGCTTGGTGAGCCCCACCGCCCCCCTCCCCACTCTCAAGAATGCGGACTTTGTGTGCGGGCAGGTAACTGTGAGTGTGTCGAAGGACTTTGAGATTCATCGCCGTCCATGGAATGTCTTTAGTAAACTGTGCTTGACAATCTGCACCGGATAATTGGTGGGGATGGCACCGAGAAGGACAACGGTACCTGAGCACGAGGACAAATAAATCGAAAATTTTAATAACACATCTGATTGGTGTGGGACACAGGATGTTGGATGATTTTTAAAGGATTGCTCGTGTCTATGTGAATGAGATAAGGACGTTTAGTTGTATGTTAGAATGAAACTGTTATGTCGCGAGATTAATTTCAGGATCAGTGGACGATAATTAAATCTCCATTGATAGTAGATTTTGTGGAATTTTGGTTCGAAAAAAGTTGCTCCTGAAGTTGGCCATTCATCCAATTAATGCCACGTTGATTAGTGGAAACCACACAGTTTTTGTTCTACGACTAGAAATCAATAATTCAAAAGAGAAACCGACGGACTAGCCAACTTCATCGAAATTATTCCACATTGAAAAGCTTTCTAAACATCGAACCGGTAACAATAGTTTCAGTTTCCATGCCTGCTCCTCATGCTTTCAATCTCGTCACGCGGAAATCGAATGCAAAGTACAACTTTTGAGGTTAGTTTTTACGACTCATTGCACCTTTCGGAGCGCGGCAATGCATGAAGCGCTAGCGAGAAATCAAGCTATGGTAACGGCAGCGATGCATTTTCATACGGGTGCTGTTACGACTCACTGCCAAGTTCAATCCACCGAGCGGAAGTCGCAAAACTGTCAGCCAATTGTATGTAAATTGTCTGTACGATGCGACTACTGTGTGTTGCTGGTCTCCAGCGTAAAAGTAAGCTAGGAAATCAACCAGTGACCCACAAAATAAGGGTTGAGTTGAGCAAGTGAAGTGGAGTATGCGGTATCCAGCGCCTTCTAGTGCAGTTGGGCGACCAAAACTGGAACCCGCCGGTCCGCGGTTGCCTGGCCAACATCAGCTCCGGAATCAGTTTCCCGTGTCGGTAGGAGACGGTACGGCTAACATTAATTAATATTCATTTGGCGTTTATGAAAGCGCCCAAAGGAGAGCTGGCTCTCATCTCGGTCTACTTAAATATGGTGAAATCATTTGTACACGCTAATGATGGTGCCATTTGTTAACTGAAGTGAGCAGAAGGTGTCCAGGTACTCTTCACTAGGGGGTCATCGTACACCGTATTGAAGCTGCTCACGGCTGTGGTGGCCTCCTTCTCCAACCATTTTGTTTTTGCAGATATCACGGGTGGTCACTGACGTTCGACTGAATCGAAGGCTTTCGTTCCAATAGACGATGCTCTGTAGCATGTTGATTGATTTACTTGCTGTGCAGCTTCCCACAACGTCCCCAAATACAAACATAACTCATAAGCTGCAGTTGCAAAGGTTGCTGCGTGGAAGCATTCTGCAAGGATTACGGTCGCTGTTGAACATATGGTTTATATGTTCTTGGTTTATAAAATTGAAGAAGCAAAAGAAAAACACGTGGTACACGTCTATTACGTAAAACAGTCAACCAAGGAGATAGTCAATTATCACTAATTATTGCATCGCACTGGACGGCCAAAGCAATCGCAATCTGTGCCCGGTGGTTCCTGGCGGGATTTGACGTTTGGATGTTCAGAAGTAGAACAGGCGTCAAAAGGTCAAACGATGTAATTATATAAAATTGTTAGGATTCTTGGAAATTTACAACGAGCAATATCAGTATAACTAGGGCAAATCCCACAAAAACTGTTTCAGCATCAGAACCTTAGAACACATCCGTCCGATAACAGCAAGGATACGGCGCATCTGGTGGTTGCGCGGTACACGGTACGTAATTGGAGTAATTTGGCGTCTAAAATAGTTGTACAGTAATTTCGTAAATTTTTTCACCGTGGGAGATGAGTTGATTAGTTTGCGGAAGCGCCCATATACTGTTCTTTCGCATCCTGCGCACCTAACTTTACCCACAAAACACATCTGCAGCTCATCTTGCGAAGTCTCGGCCAACCCGTTCAGTCAGTCGGGATTGGTTTGCTTTGTTTATTTACATAGTGGTGCGAAGTTTGATTTTCATGCTGCTTTTCGAACATTTGTGAGTTTTTGAAGGAGCGTTTGATTTATCTCCTTTTCACTGTTTCTTGATTGATAGTGCCGAAATTGGTGTAATGATTGAGATTAATTCGGTTAATTATAACCAACGTACGATTATTGAGTGGATCGGTAGTGAGTCGAGCACCACCAAGTCAGCTTCAGCTATCTCTGTGGAGTTCGTGTATTTCTTGCTCAATATTTTTCCATGGTGAAATATCATCACTAGCCAGGGTCAAAAAACTAGCAAGGTCGTCCCGTCAAAAACACAGCCAAATGATGAATCTTAACTAACAAGCGTTTACGAAACGCACCGAGTACAAGAATCAGTGGTATAAAAAATCACGGAGAAAAAATCCCCTAGAACCAAAGAATAAAAATCATGAGAACGTAACAGAGGAGATAACCGTTAAAGGAAACGCGAGAACAAAAACAAAAACTTATCGAGATTCAATCATTTACATAATTTATTACAATTTTATTCAATTATTATACGATTGTTTTTCTCTTCCTTCTCTACCGACTATTTCACTATTTATTTTTCTTAGTCCATACCCTCAACGCCAACAGAAGAAGAAGAAGAAAAAGAAGAAGATAAAGATTCCCTCCATCCTGCTAATGCTTGCTACAATTATCTTTCCATTTCTCTGCATGCTTCCACGCGCCATCACGCCAGTTCCTCTTGTCGGTCATCTATCTCTTGCACGGGGTTTGTTTGCTGTTTTTATTTAGCTGAGCTGAGGCTACCCTGAACAGGCAGAACGATGTGCTGAAGTATCAATCGATGATTACTGCTACTTTTGCCAGTCAGACAGTCGGATAACAGAAGTAGGAGTGTAAGAAGGATCTGTTTAGTTTTATTGTTGTTGTTGCTGAAGTCGAGTTCGTTTTCGTTGTTTCGTTTGTATCAGATTTGCCTTTTTCTAGCAGAGTATGGATTCCATACATTAATTTTTGACACAGATTTTTTTTATTGACACTGGAAGTAATGTTAAGTTCTTTTAAAGATCAATTAGGAATAGGATTCGCACGTTTGCTTTTTTCACTTACCCTTTAATAGGACTGAATTTAACTTAACAGTACTTGGCACGATATTCTCAAAAAATGATTTTCAACATCTTCTTCCTTCCTTTTTAAATGTTTATCTATATATACATGTCTGTATATATATATATATATATATATATATATATATATATATAAATTTAAATATATATATATATATATATATATATATATATATATATATATATATATATATATATATATATATATATATTCATATATGTATCTTTCTTTTTCAAACTTTTTTAAGGATTTATCTAAGCTTGGCGATAAGTTTTTAATGCAAATGTATACATTCGCACAGCAGGTGTTAATGAAGTGAAAAGGATGTTCGCTTTTTTGTTTTGGTTTTATATTAGGAATCATGTTTTTCCTTCTTGCTTATGAGTGTGAGAGCAAACAGCCATTTATTTTGCACGAAGTGATTTAAAACTACCGATCGAATGAAATGGGCCCTTTTCCATTGCAGACTCCTTCTCACGACTCTTTACGCCTCATTCCACTGTTCGTTGATAATGTTTTGTACTAGTGAATAATTTCGTTGTAACATTTATAAAGTAAGCTTGAGATGGTTAACACTAGCTGCCAGTCACACACCGTATCCAGCAATAATTAGAGTAATGTGTGTGTGTGTGTGTGTGTGTGTGTGTGTGTGTGTGTGTGTGTGTGTGTGTGTGTGTGTGTGTGTGTGTGTCCCGAATCACAATACCCCTCACAATCACAACAGGTTAGGGTTACATTAGCGGATCTTTTTGGAGAACTACAATACTATTGAAGTAATTTCAGGAAACTTTGCATCACCCTCATCCACGTTGCACTACGAATACTTATGGTATTTACTGAGAGATACGCATCACAGATTGAGATGTATGTCAGCTTATCCAGTTTAATTTCAGTGCTGGTCAATAGAACCACACAAACTAAATGCTAACAACCTACAAATTGAGGTTGTCATGCCGAATTTCAACGAATTTGCTTTGTTTATGTCTGTTACGGGTAGTTAAAGATGTTGTTCAAATGATCTTATCATTTGATCAGTCAGAAAATCATTTCATCGTCTACGTTTGCTCTGTAAGCAGGTTATAATCACTTTTTAATGTTGTTAAAACAATAACATTCATGGTTATTAGAACGATCGAGAGCAGTAGTATAAACCTGGCACATAGGCGTCGTTACAACGACGTGCTGTACGGTGATCTCACCTTTGTGCAGCGATTTAGGCTGGTCAGGCTTAGGTGGGCTGGTCGTGACTGAGAATGGCACTGGACGACTAAGTTCGTAAAGTCCTTTTAGGCCGTCCATATGTTCAGAGAAGGTGTGGTAAAACCAAACTGAGATAGAGCAATGGCGTTGGTGCGTCCGTCAGAAAGGGGATAATGGATTGGCAGACGACAGCACTAAATCTTGATCAGTATAATTAATTTAGTAGCTTAAAACAGGATATGAAGGTGTTTTTTTATTGCCTGACACTGAATATCTGCTTAGTTTCCTTTAGGTACAGCCAGGTTCTGTATTTCGTATGTTATTCCCTTCTGTCAATGTCGCTCTTCTTCCCGCACATTCGCTATTGGCAGCTGCTGTCAACCCAACCGCCACCGGGTTGTTCAAGTTGGAAGCGTTTGAGGTGTTCAAGGTTATGACAGGAGCAATAAACTATTTAAGTGCAAAACAAGGCCAACTTAAGGAATTCTAGTTTGAAACTTAATCCATCTCTGTATCAAAATGGGTTAAAGTAAGAGGGATACTAATGAAACTCAGCTGGCATTTTGAACTTTAATCAGAGGTATTAATCCACAAATGATATCCGTGCGAATTGAATGGAGAGGCTTATATAAGCCTCATCTGTTTGAAATATTTGAATGAGGCAAACACATGCCTTCTCATTGGCTTCTTAGCATAGCGTTGCTTTGTTTAACATTTTGCATTTGAGATTAGGGTTTCCATCCATTTCGGGGTTCTAGACTTATTCGTTGGTTTCGAATGTTTTAACCACTCGGTTTCCGTTTTTCTTCTGTCACGCTTCTCACTTGCGTTTGCTAATTCAAAAAATGATTCCGTAACTTATATCACCTTCATATTTAGCTAATCCGATCATCTCGCATGCAAAGGGCAAGATTCGGATTTGATTGTTGAATATTTACACAGTCTCCCACTGCGTTCGCATACTTGCCCTGACGACCGTTTTTAGACATGCAGGATCTCAAACATAGCATCGTTCTCAACCAATACGTCTTTCTCGAGCCGATCGGGTTCATCAGGACTGGGACGCCACTTGACCATTATCACGATGGTCAGTAGCACCAGCAAAAACAGCAGCATGGCGACAAACAGTGCTAGGATGGCGATTTCACTCTCGCTTTCGCGTGCAATTGGCCATGGGTGGAGTCGACCCGAGAGACGACTGCGATGTCCGTTTCTGTCCAACTCCTCGGAGGAATCCAGCGCACGCGCCAATGCCTCATCATCATCACCTTCGGCGATTTCGCTAAGTAGCTGGACGGTGGAAGCTGTTACGTCTGATATTATTGACTTTCGACTACTCTTCAGCATGATAGCTCTGGAGGTGCTGAGAACCAGCGGTGCTGACCGTTCCAGCGAGCTCGAGTGCTGCTACATAAGTTATAAGAAAAAAAAATCACAAACATAAGGTCTCATGATGCTGGCAGAAAGTGCTGGGAGTGCGCGTTCGTGTCGAGATAGTTGCTTACCTTACTGCGACAGGTGACCTGTATGCTATAGTTCGTGTCGGACCAGAGCGATAGCTGGACACTGGAGGACTCGGTCAGTAAATTGCCCATAAGTCCTCCGCCAGACACTTCCCACGTAACAAGACATTGGCTCGATCCTGGAAGTCTGAAGTTGGTGTCATTGCAGATGTCGGACACGGTTGCCGACCAGCTAACGTCTGCTGTGACGAGGGACTCGTTGCGTACCATTCGGTGGACGGTGAGCTCTAATTTACAACGCAGCGGAGAGGTTCTATGTGAAGATGGCATTGGCGATGAATCTCCTGGGTATGCACAGCTACTCAAACACTACGGAGGAAACAGAGAAAGACATGAAGAGAGTTATTAGATATGAATGGTTTTTATGTGTGTGAATTAAAATTCGATTTTCTTCTGAAGTTCTACGAACAATCAGAGACTCTCTCTTGTAAACTTACTGTTAAAGTTCCAGCCAAGGATAACTTTGACAGTTACTATATTATTCTCTTTAAACCCCTTTAAGGTGGTATGTGTTTTGCGTTAAGATTCATCGTCCAAAAATATGTATTTTGTAATACCAGTGGTGCTGCAAACTTAAGTAATTAAAAAAAATCCATCCTATCATATAAATTATCGAATTTCCAAACTACTCCAAGTAATAATGTCCGACAGTTTGAAAGAATCAACCTTGACAGAAACCCTCTCGTCCATCACCTCCAGGAACCAGGAAATCAACTTTAACGCCTCTAGACTCCCCACGTCAATGTCGGAGCTGGTGGAATAGTTTTCCAACTACTTTAAAGGAACAGTTTCCGTATTGGGAATAATCATTACAGACAAACAGAAAAAAGACGTAGATTCATCCATGGCTACAGTACAAGATGATCGAGCCATCGAGAAGACAGGATCACATCACCGGTTGGAGCAATTTATGTGACCATTGTTTCAGATAAAGAGTCATCCTCATTATCATGGGGCTCACCCGTTATTATTGTCATTATCGTAATCATTCTCATCATTATCATCATCATCATCGTCGTCGTTATTATCAGGGTCATCGTGATTGTTTACAGAGTGGTGCAGAATCGAAATACAGTGGTTTCGCGTTTCTCGTTCCGTTGCGTTTGGCTATAATGAGGATGAAGGGTTGTGTCCGGAACGAGGGTACTACCTGTCGAGTACAATGAACCTTTCCGTACTGGTGCGGGTATCGTCGTGCACTATAATGTAATTGAACTGGATCATGACGAATCATATTGGTTTGAGTAAGCATCACAAGGGAACAATCATTTCGGGAAGTAATCAACGACACAAAATGTCAACGTACAGTTTGCTTTTTGAAGGCTCCAAAACCAAAAAATATTTGAGGTAAATACCTATCATCAGAGTTTTGTTTTGGTGACAATGGTTAGGTCAAACAGACAAAATACCCTGGAGATATTTAAAACTTTCCCAGATATTTTTATTAATGTTAGTTCGCCTCAAGGTGTTTTGAATACACGTTCCCTCGTTTTATTTTTATATTTATTCCTTTTAATTCATAATGCAAATTTTATTTTATATTTAAGTTATGATGACTTATAACCGAGCATGCCCGAGATAAGGCTAAATATCACGGAGGAAATGCCTTGGTAATTTTTTGTGTGAATTTTTTTATTTGGATCGGGTTCCCTTCGATCCACTGTGCCTTGTAGGCGTGGCTTAGCAAGTTCCACTACTTGTGCAGAAAAGGACCTCCTGGCAGGCTCGGTATCGTTTCTCGACACTTATGCCATTCTATGTTCTGATATCTCGATGAACGGATGCCTATGACCCTGCAAAATCCGACGTGGGCCACAGAACATCACGAGAAAACTTCTATGCGCACAATACCTCTCGGAACGACAGACTATATAGAATTTTTATAGTGTCAGTACTCACATTTGCGTCTGAGATATGGACTCTGTCCATAGCTGACGAAACCCTCTTAGCCATATTGGAGAAGAAAATGCGTAGAAGGAGTTTCGGTCCTTTATGTATGAAAGTGGCGGTCTGGTTGTCGACGAGATAGCGGCTACGGTCTTCACATTGGGTCTTAGACTGGGTTGGGTGGGTTTATCATGTTACGAGAATGAAACCCTTTGACCTAACCCGTAAAATCATTTTAGACGGTTCTGGATATGGACAAGTCTGGATAATAGATTGGCAGACGACGGGACTGTGAACAATTCACACAGTATTAGTTTGTGTCCTAGTGTCCAAATATTAGTTTGTGTCCTAGTTCTGCCTGCATCTACATGCATTAATCAAAACTAAGATATAGATATTTATATTGGTTTCCACTTGATCGGAGAATCAAAAGTGTAGTTCCCTTCGCCGTTTTAACCTTACGTTACAAATCTTTATTTTTTCAAGCACATCTAAACCCCTTTTAACATTTACTAATCCAAGCTTTTGTCCGCCATCGTTGTGTTCCAGTTGCAGAAAAATGCTCGCGGTAATGATGCGCGGTAAATAATAGCCCACGTAATTAGAACAAATAAACATTATGAATTATGGCAAGTGTGCACGAAAGTTGTACGAGGTGATATTTCAAATCGCGAGCTCCTCGCGCAACGGGTTGCGCTCTGCAGCGTGGAATGACAAACTCCTTCCATTTCTAAAACTGCGGACATCATTATGCAACCGGCACATGTGTATAAGTCAGTTGCACATATGCACTGTTGCGCAACTGCAGCCGTTTGGGGTGAAGGTTCGTTCTCCGGGCCGTCGGGAACGTACGATACGAAATCGAAAGCTGCGAAATGCGACCTAAAACCCACACACACACGCGAGCAGACTTTTAACCGCACCGTACGTTTTGACGTGCGATGCAAGGAAAACGTGAACTGAGATGAAATTGGAACTCAAGACACGATTTGCCTGTTTTGCGCATACATTTATTGTTCTCCGTTTATTTCGCACGACATATGACCTTCTCGTTCGCTGTCGGTGAGCAAGTAACAGGGTTCTCGGGGCGTTTGTTTTTGCTTCCAATGACATTAGGTGCATGGTTCATTGTTTTAGACAGTGAAGTTTGACTTTCGGTTTTGCTTGTTTGAGTTGGTTGCGACAACAACTGCTTGACTACAAACGGTCGACCGTTTTGGAGCATGATTTGTTATTAAAAAAATCACTTTCGTAACATCATATGTTAAATTATTGTCAAAAAAGGGGATTATGGTGCGCTGTAAAAAAAATTGTATAAAAAGTTTATATCACTATGATACGCATTTCCTTCAGTAATGTAGATTTATATGGTTATTTCTGGATTTTTAAGCAAATTCATTCGAAAAAAAGTTGCAAGATAATGACAAATACTGCAAACGAATTGTCAAATTGCTATATGAAATGTGAGCGTTTGCTCGGGCATGGTTCTGCCTTCGTCTGTTCAACTGCTTGTTTTTTAATAGTTTATTTACGTTTGTTTAAGAACTTTAAAAGTCGCTATACTTTGGGTTTCTGAGTCCTCATTCGCCTCATCTTTAACTGCTAATGATTGGTTGACTTTTTCACTTTCTTTTTAGAGTTTCAGGTTTAGGTCATTCGAGACCCTAAAGTCTAGTTGAATATAACAACAATCAGGCGTATACATTTATTGTATTGTAGACACCACACGAAAGATCGGGTGTGGAATCAGATCCGAACAGTTCCCTGACAGCAATGACTGACTGCCAGGTCATGTGAGATCAAGAAGTTTAATAAGTCATTTAATGTTCACCTAGGAAGTCATTCAACCAGCAATAGATCTTTATTAAAAAAATCTTTGCATATTTAAATTTTCTACTTCTTCTTCTCCGTCTTTGGCACTACAACCTTGAAAGATCATCAGCCTGGCCCTTCTGCCATTTCTTGACTTGATTTTACCCTTAGCTGGATAGGCAGCTCTGCGTACTGTTCAATCCTATTCAATTTTATTACTTAAAATATATGTGATCGAAGGCGATACATCGATTTAAAAAAGCTGTTAACTTTTCGAACTATTTTTTTCATCCCTAAAATTTACTTCCTTACCTATTCACCAGAATATCTAGCAACTATTCTTTTGATTCCTGTCGATGTAACCCGTCAAAGAATTAGAAAGAAAGCGTAGAACTTGGATAACGATACTCTTACCTAGCATTTGACACTGTCAAAACGGCCCTCAACAGCCGTACCAGCTTTTCAAAGGTTCCGTATCGCATGTTCCTCAATATTACGGTACGATTTACAGTCGGAACCAGTCGCGGATGAAGCCCCTTGAAGACTTTTTTTATTAAATATACAAGTTTGAGGTCCTTAACTCATAGAATTTGCTGGCAGGACTGTCTGAGTGAAGATTTTATAGGGCTGTTTCGAAATGAAGTTCGAGGCTCCCTAAATTATCGAGGCTCCCAAAACTGCACAACCTGCTTATAGAAAGATACGTCTCTGTTTAAATGAACAAGCCACATTAAAAGCTCGTGTCCCAAACATCTATGTACCTTATTTGATTATACCATAATGCCATGGTCGGAGTTCTAAAAATAGCATCCAGTCCAGCCTGACTTTCACTTGTCCATTAGTTGTTCCCGTTCCCATATCCTACAATCATCCAACGCACAATAGCGGAAAGTCTCTAAGGCTCCATCTTGATCAATTCTGGTACCAGTTCACCGCATCGGTGCAAGCTGGCTTACATTTCAATTGTTTGTTGGCAATAATGACTTCATTCATTTCATCATTTTTTACAGACAGTCATTTTTTAAATATAAATTTACTGCAGATATAAGAGTTACATAACTACCTTTGGAACTGAGGCACTGGGAATGAGAAAGACATAGTGGTTTAGTCGAACCTTAGTCGAATATCATACTCATGCAAGACTGATTTGTAGCAGGTCTATATAATTAGATATTTTCCCGTTGCGAGTTTTCTTGGCGCGATCAACCGCAGTCGAATCAGAAACTCCATATTGCAATTAGACTAGTTCAGCTGTCATTTGTAAAAAAAATAAGAATGCGGTAGCCTGAAAGAAAAAAATATAATTTGTTTTATTCTCATGTTTCAGATTGTGGATATTATTTAACAATTTATTTATTGATTATTGTTGTCGTGGTAACGCATGCGCTTAGTTATTTTCGTTAGAAAGTGTATGAAATATTTGGTATGCTCTTGATTGTGCAACAGCAGAATAAACTGTGGCAGCCATACCTTTTTGTGTCCTGCAGTGTACCGTGCCGTGCCATGTTCGTATGTGTGTATTTCTAAACTTTCTACTATTTTATTCACACCATACTACACCACACTCGCACTACTACAATTATAATTTTAACGTTAGTATATAGTAATAAATACAGTAAGTCGAGTAAGTCGACCCACAACTTGAACCGATCAGGCTTAAACTTTTATTACCTCGGCTGAATAAGGCTGGTGGCACAGCTCCAACGTACGGTTTTTCAAATTTTGTATGGTACTTGACAGATGGCCTAGGCTTAAGATTTCCGTCGTACGATGGAAACAATTTTTTTTGTTTCCATCGTACGACGGCCAACTGTCAAATCCAATACAAAATTTGAAAAACCGTACGACGCAAAAACCGTACGATGGAGCTGTGCCACCAGCCTAAGGAAGGAACGCGCTAAGTGTCTGTTTACATTGCCCATTGGGTAACGGCCATACAATTGCCGGGATGAAAATCTGTTTCAGCTATAATTGAAATTTTTATCACTAAATATTACTAGGAA
Source organism: Anopheles stephensi (assembly GCF_013141755.1). Classification (NCBI taxonomy): domain Eukaryota; kingdom Metazoa; phylum Arthropoda; class Insecta; order Diptera; family Culicidae; genus Anopheles; species Anopheles stephensi. The sequence continues at coordinate 19,493,759 of NC_050201.1, read as the reverse complement.
TTGTGTAATTAAAGACTAATTTATTAGTTCTTTAACGTATTCTTCTTGTACTTAGCTTAACTCCTTGTTTGGTATGAAATGGCTTGCTAGGCTTATTGGTTGGAGTTGGATAGTCAGTGTTCACTATAGGAGAAAATTCCAGATAGGCTTTGCGGCGTGGACAGGTTGGCTCGTGATCCTTAACGTCAACTCCGTTGATTAGACGCACTTTGTTAGAGCTCCGTTTGCTGTCTTTTTTTTTCGGGTGTTATCGTTGATGTTTGTGCACAGTTTGTAGTTCTGCAGGCATAATAAACATTAGAGCAACCCTTTGTAACTGTTCAGACTCACCCAGTGCTTTCTGTTTCCTGTTTTATTGGCCTCTAAGCCTGCCCATACGCTGGTTTTTGCTTGTTTAAAGTGCTCCTAAGTACATTAGTGTTTGTGATCGCACTAACTATGGCTGTATCTTGTTCATCGTGTTCGTCACTTGTAAACGACGATGTGTATAATTGTGATGGAGTCTGCAACGCCGCATACCATGTCACTTGTATTGGAGTCAATAATGGTGCTTTGACGGAATTGTTATGGCCCGATTAGCAAAGTTTTTTATTGGGGCGCAGCTGTACGAACTTGCGATGCTCCAGCAAAGCGACGTCGCTGGATTTAATCTCGAAAACGATTGCCGATTTAAAGACGGAGCTTCTTCATGAGTTTGATAGCCGATTATCTCGTGCATTGGATGCTGTAAAGTTGGATGTGTTAAAGCTGTTTGATAGCGGAAACCAAAGTCTATATAGGACAGAGGTCGAATCTTAGCAAATGTAGTATCCGGCATTTTGCACCCGATTTTTGACGTTTAGATCGAAAACTGTTTACAAACAACAGAAGCAGCTGCATCGCACAATAAGGTTCCTCGGATGTTTTCACGGTGCAAAACGATAAATTTTATCTCAAAAAGTCTCAAAAAGACTACAAGGATCATCAAAATTTCACACACTAGCAGCTGGAGGTGCTCAAGGATCCGGTACCAACAGCAGCATCAGCTAAACAAAACAGTAAATATTTCCTACCTAAACTTCCAGAACGTTCCCACCGCATTCTGTCAGTTTGTATGGGATGCGTCGACCTCTGTCCTATACAGACTTTGGCGGAAACGTTTACTCACACTCAGTGCACCGCGGTCCTACACTAACACTGGCACCTACCAATACCTTGGCCGCTGTCAAACCTCTTGCTTGCGTTTAAGTGACATGGATCGTGCTTCGAAAAACGCTCCACAACGAAATGCGCCTAAACGTAGGCTCGTAGATTTCACCTCGCCTTCTCCACCGATATCTCGTTCGTCTCGGACCGTGTTGACTGTCCCGATTGTCGATTCAACGAAGCCAAATTTTGCTTATACCTGACTCGCAGCGCTCCGTGGGTATCGGAACAAGATATCCGCGAGATGGTCCGACAACAACTGGATACCGATGACTTCACCATTGTTAAGCTGCTGCCACGAGATCGCGACGAAAGCACGCTGATTTTTATCTCCTTTATGGGGTTATTACACGAGGGATTTTTTGGTTGGTGATTTTCTGTCAAATAGGGCGTTTGACAGAAAAAAAACCCGCTGTTCGTGTAATAACACAATATGCTGCACAGATTTTTATTGCCATCATCCGAATTATTTTACATTTGAATTGTCCGTTATTCTAAAATGGAATGAAATATTTAACATTAGCACGTAGCGTACCATGCCGGGCACCGACTGACGATGCCATTATGATAGGGATATTTTTTCGTGACCGACAGCACTTCGGTCAGACGAACATTCGGTTAGAGATTTTTCGGTTCAAACTGGTCCCAAATCGCTCTCTATGCATTAACAAAACATCGTCTTCAATATTCATCTTAAATCACACGAAATAAATTGGACAATAATATTCAATAAAAATTGCGAGGCAAAACAACGCATCCAAAATGTAAACAATCCACACTTTGACAGAAAAAAACCAAAGCGATCCAAATCTGCATTGAGCATGTCGAATTCATTTTTTCAGACCGGCATTTATCTGTCAAACGTGTTTTGACAGAAAATCACCGATGAAAAATTTCTCGTCTAATAACCCCATTAAAGTCGGTTTGTCGCTAGCACTAAGAGAGCAGGCACTTTCTGCATCCACTTGGCAAAAAGGCATCGTATACCGTGAATTTACCGATCGTCGAGCCCACACTGCACAACATTTTTGGCTCCCAGTTCACCACGACCCTCAGGATCAACGATCCTGCACGCATTGGATCGCGTGCCTACCACCAAACCAACGACCTAGAACATCAATCCACTTCCAACAACAACAACTATGCACGCATTGGATCGCGTGCCAACCACCCAACTTCCACCCGCAACCGAGATCTCCAATCCGCTTACAACAATAACAACAACAACCACAATAACGGCACCGTCACACCCGGTTTAATCACAAATAGCTCTTCCTTACCGTCGCTCCACAACGAAATCACAATATCCAGCCTGGACCCTCACCATCCAGCCCTGGAGCTCACAATCGCGAACATGCCACCTATAGCGCTTCCCGCCGTACGCCCGCGGCCGACCCGTTCCACTCCAGGTTTCAACTTCCGGAAGATGGACCACACTAAACTCATCGAGGCGCTATTCGACGTGGACTGGTCCTTCATCGAAGACGCCGACAACATCGATGATGCCATTTCCTCGTTCAACCATGAGATCGTCTCTACCTTTCCCCTTTGTTGTCTTTCCCTTAAACCTCCTCCTTGTCCCCCGTGGTCTAACCGTACTTTACGCGTTTTGAAGTCCGACAAAAATCGTGCGCTCCGTCGCCATCGCATGAATCGGAACCCTTTATCGTTACGCACTTAAAAATATGCAACCGACGCCTTCCGTGCGTATAATCGGTATCGGTATGCATCTTATGTAGTAAGATTGCAAGACCGTTTTCCCGCTGATCCCGTCTGGCGATTTATGAACTCGCGTCGCAATCTTAATGGCATCCCTTCTACCATATACTTGAATGATGAAACTGCCTCCTCTCCCTCCGAACAAATATGCCTTTTCGCTAAACACTTCTCCAGTGTCTTTGTTGATCCCAGTAGTCGTACATTGCCTCTGGTTGATGGTCTCTCTGACACTCTTCGTGGCGTCTTTTCCCTTAATCATGTGCCCGCTAATCATACCTTTCTAAACTCAAAATGCCCTACTCTCCTGGCCCTGACGGCATTCCATCGTCCATCCTAAAAAAGTGCGCTCCCTTCTTTGCCCCCATATTGTCCCGCATCTTTACCAGATCCATTGATGAAGGTTCCTTCCCGTCTATCTGGAAATGCGCCTGGCTGATCCCCATACACAAAAAGGGTGACCGCTCAGTATGTTCCAACTACCGTGGAATCTCATTGCTTTGTTCCCCTTCCAAGGTCCTAGAATTCTTAGTTCACTCCTCCATTCTTCCTGAAATAGTCCCCAACCTTTCCCCTCATCAACATGGCTTCATCCCTAAACGCACTTGACCATGTTATTGCTAAGTCCAACAAATCCTTGGGTCTAATTGTCAGACTTTCCTCCGAACACAGAGACCCCCTCTGCCTAAGGGCCTTGTATTGTTGCTGGGTTCGATCCACTGTGGACTATGCCACCGTTGTTTGGTCTCCCCCAGGCTCGACCGCTATGGCCAGACTGGAGAGTGTGCAGAGAAGATTTACCCGCGCAGCTATTCGTCGCTCCCTTACCGGGTTTCCAATGGCTCTCCCATCATACCATGTTTGCTGTCGGCTTCTTCGGTTTGAATCCATTGAAACTCGACATTCCCACTTCCGGTCATGCTTCATTGCCAACAATTCGTATCATCTGTTCAACTACAATGTCTCTGTGTTCCGCTTTCGTTCTCGTCTACGTGAGTCCTCGTCCTTGCGTCTGTGTTTCCTTAGTGTTTCGTGTACTTTGTTGATTTCCTACTATTTCTTTTTCTTATATTCCTTAGTTATAAAGTAAATTTGTGAAACCTTTGCGGTAGACAAATTGTATAAAATAAGTAAATAAATAAAAAAAATTGACAATACGGCATCGGACCGTCATATTTAATAAAAAATAAAATAAAAAAACCTCTACCACTGCCCAATCTCCCTACCCCATCTCCCTACCGGGTGATGGGTACCCGGGTGAAGACCAACGCCGCCCTCGTATCGCCCACCGGACCGCACCTACTTTAATTCATATGAGTAATAGAAGCTTAACAATTAGTTGGAAGTTTACCTTCATTTAAGGGACATTACAATAGTTTTCATTAAGTCTGAGAAACTGGTGAAAAATGAGGCGGTTCGGTGGAAGAAGCGACAGCTGGGCCGGTCGTCACATGGCAGGACTGGCGTTCAAATCCCATCCAGGCCGCCTACCCGAACGCAGGACTGACTATCCAGCTACGGGTAAAATTAAGTCACAGAAAGCCACAAATTGCAAGTGAAAACCTTTCAAAGTTCTCAACAGGTCTTGGCTTGTTATTTCTAGCTTTTAGTTTCTAGGATTTACCTAAAGCCGCACAGTTAGTTACGCATACACGGTGATATTTAACATATAAAGGAGATATTTAACGATTCCAAATTGTCTAAAATGTCCTCATAAGAATTACTTTCTTCGTCAATGTCACTTTCAACATCGTTTTGTCCCTTTTCAATTTTTCATACAATTATATGCGGAACAAACTTAGCACTTCGATCAGGCCGTTCTTTATGAATAAAAAAAAAACATGCGGAACAATCTTTCTTACTTCATCAGGATATTAATTTTTTTATGTTGTTTGCAAACGTTTCGCAAGTGAAGTAGAACTGATAAAGGGATCTGATGAATAAAGCATGTTCATGGATGGATCTGATGATTTTTTTCTTGCATGTTCTCTTCGATTGCGTTTATAAACTTTGTGGCGTCCTCCGGCAGCTTCTTCTCCTAGTGAGCCCATAGGTGCCAGGACTCGTAGGATTATTTCTCCAATATGTGCCAACACGCGATGTTCTGTATATGGCATCTTAAACCAACTATTGTTTTTTAAATAATATAGATATGTTTCTTTGCAATACACACTTGAGGCTTGACTATATGGCGTCGAGCCGTCATACTCTAAATAAATAAAACATGAGGCCTGTGAGTTTATTGGTTGTGAAAAATTGATGGCGATCTGTAGGTTTTTGTATTTTTGTATGCTGCTTTTTAGGAAAAGTTCAATATTTTTTGCAGTCGCGCATCGTCGCAGCCAATTTAAACGGAAAAACGTAGGAAAACTATTCGACTTTCAAATGATATCAACCTCCGGAGTTATCTCGAGCCCAAAACATATTTCATTCACTGTCAAAGTTAAATTATTAAAAATTTTAATAGAAGAATTCACTTATTTATATTTTTTAAATATAAAAATAATATATTTTGATCATTTTGAATTACAGGTTTAAAGTCCGCAAAAAAATCTGCCAAAAATGTTTTAATATCAAATGTAGGAGCTTTAGTTAGTTAAATACAGTAGTTTAAATGTTGTCAAACTTATTACAAATTCTGGTCAACAAAAATAAGAGTTAATAATTTAAAGGCTTATTTCTGAGAACATGTGTTATTGAAAGACGAGATATTGTGATTTTAGTTTAGTGTAAGCATCTAGTTTATTAAAATAAATTTGTTTTAAGCCAGTGATGCAGTCGGTATTTTCATTTTTACACAGGCATTTGCCCACTGTGCATTGGTGAGCAGATTTAAAAAAAGAATGCACCGTTTGGGATAATAAATGGCGGGAACAGCACTAACCGCCTGGATGCAGTGTTAAAATAAAAGATCGCTCAAACAAAGGACTTGGTTTAAAGCGACGAAACATTGCTGTATGAAAATACTGCAGTGTTCTTCGTTCAAGTGGCCTAGCATGTTAATTAAGATTTCTTACGTTAATTCTTGTTTCTTTAAAAAAAATCAAATACAATTTAAAGTTAAGTTTAATTTCTAAAAGACCCTTAATTAGCAATACGGCCAGGCCGTCCCTACGAATAAAAAAAGAACCCTAACTTCTCCTTAGGAAACAGTTTATTATAAAATGATTTTTTACCTCCTCGCTACTTATAGGTTTACATCAAAAACGTATCAAAAACCAATTAGTTTCTTTTTCTTGTTTTTTTTTTGCTTAGTCTATGCGCAAAAAAGCAAGCAAAAAGCCAAATGAATATTTAATGCGTTATAGCAAAAAGCTACGACGAAAAAAATGTATTTGATGGTTCGTATTGTACCAACCCTCAACCTTGGGGTCTCGTGTGCTTTAAGAATCCGGCACACTACACCTTCAGCCTTATCATCTAGCAGGTGATATAATGTATGAGCGCTGTCGGTTTTATGAATTGTTTTTCATTTCCTCCTGAAGAAGCTTCTCGGTTGGTTCGGTACGTTAAGAACCATTTCCGTACAGTGCACGGACGTACATAATAAATTAGCTTTTTTGAAACACCGCCAAAATAAAAAAAAAGGAAAAGAATACGACCGAACACCATACAATGCGATTCAACGCGAATTCACGACAAGTACGATGAAAAAGCAAGGAAAAAGATTTTGGGAGTATTGTGAATTGTGTGGTTGCGAACCTTGGTTCGAATATGAACGTTGTATATTTGAGCGTATGAAAGAATACTGATACACTGAAGCACAGTAGAAGCGACGAGGAGAGAGTAAATGGCATATAACGGGCTCTTGAATTTTTATTACCGCCCCAGATGCACTTCGTAATCGATATGATGGTTTAGTTAGAGCATTTTCCATCGTTTCAGAGTACAGTTCGTACGCCGCCGCGATACACCCGACACGGAATGAAGCGCTTGTGAGGCTAAAGATTCTTAATACGAAAGTCAACATGTATCGGAAACAATCAAGCCAGTGAAGACACTTAAAAAAACAAACATACGAGAGATTTGCCCAGGGATGTAGGAAAAGCGTAATGTAAAGCATTCCAACGCTTTACCACTTCTTGCTAGTTAACGAAAAAAGAGTATGTAGCTGTGTTTTTGGAGATATGTTTCCATTGCAGGGTTTTTCATTTTGGTTGGTTGCCTGCGTTACAGATTCGGCCAAGAGAAAATTTGTGAATTTTAGGAATAAAAATCTCATCCACAAATCGTCCAATGTTCCAATGTCCAGAGTTTTTGAGAGCAATTATATATTCAATGTGCTTTCCAACGAAATTACTGTGTCCTGCATTTTTCTCCAAATTCGCAAAACAATGTCTTAAGCTCAAATTCGTATTTCGACGCGTTGTCCTGCAACTTACCACCTGCCATTAATGATCGATCTCAGAGTCATGCAACTACAGAGAATGTTGATTTTTGGTCTTAATATAAGTTCAAACTGAATAATTTAGCAGGTTATCAGGTATGGACTTTCAGGAGGTTTGTTTCGGTAGATTCGAGATTCGGAAGCTCCAATCCCTAAAACGAATCGAATCGAATTTAATACAAAATTATGGAAGCGATTCCGATTAGGATTCGATATGGATTCGGTAGGGATTTGTTTCGCATGTGATCCGTTCACTCATAATGAGGACTGACTATAAAACTATGTGATATCAATAAGTCTAGTAAGCCACAAGTGGCATTACCTAAGAGGTCGTTAGACCAAGAAAGAAGAAGAGGCATAAGAATCCGATTGGGATTTTGTTGGGATTCCATTAGGATTCGATTAGGATAAGAAATCGAAAGTGACTGGATTGGAGTAGTACAGCACACCTCCATCTCCCTTGTCCCCGTCCTCACACTCCAACGAAACTGATTCGAAATCAGATTCTGACATTTACTAGGATTCATTATTACCTTCAATAAACCAGACATGTTAGGGACATTTTTGAGTGTTTTCTATCCGCATCTTGAGGTCCTGGTGCTTCAATCTGTTATAAGACAACGATTTGCTTCCGTTAGTTTAGTCAGTTAGTTCCGAGGAAGCTACGTGATTGTTAAAAATCACAATATACATTTTAACACCAGCGTCAATAAAAACAGGCATTATTATAAATTTTCCAATGGACATAAACTTCTATTAGAACTGCAGCTGAGGACATTTCTACGAAAGCATCGTTTTTTTCTTCTTGATGACACAATCATGTTGTAGCTCTTTGTAAGATCTAAGCAATTGATTAACCATCGTAAGGCTTGCAATAAATTGCTCATTCGTTACCATCTATTCCGTTAACACCAGGAGAGCAAAATCAGTCGCATCGGGGTCCGAAGGCGGTTGTATCGACCGTCGGAACGACTGCCTTCACAAAAATCTTCGGACCAATGTAACGTCATTTCAAAAAATTATTTGAAAAAAAAAATCAACTTGTGTGGACTTTCTCTTGGCTTCATCATCATCATCATCATCATTTTTTCTCATGTATGTTTTTTCGTCGGTTTTTGATTGGTTTTGATCATTGGCTGGAGTTGGTATCAAGGCACTATTTAAGCTATGACACTTTATTATCTATGTATCAATGGATGCTTATCATACCAATATAATAGTCTTTAGAGCTATCAATATATTCGAGTTTATTCATCGCAAGAAAATCATCAAACATCCTGTAGATGATTCTTCAAGTGCATTATTTCATCAACATACCAAAACATACCAAAACATGTAGTGTGTAAATAAGTGTTTATACAAGCATTGGTGAAGTACTGAAAGTGGAAAAAATGTTCCTTTAGTTTATTGTTTGGTATTGGAAGTGGTATCATAGTCATCAAACAGGCCCAATAATAGAGTCAAATGGTGGTTATAATTGTGTTTTTTTTCTCAAGGCATCTGCCGTCAGAACGCTCGGTCAGGCAGTAACAACCTCGGCGTCCACATGATACACCCGCAACAATCCAGTGGCCTTACCATCTCAAATGTCTTTGAAAGGAGGCTCAGTAGTACTGAAACAAAACTAGAAGATTCCTTATTTAAATGCCTCGGAAATTCCTTCTTCTTCTTCCTTTCCTCTACAACCTCGATAGGTCTCGGCCTGCCATTCCTGGCTTTCTATGACTTACTTTTACCCATAGCAAAGTAGTCAGCATTGCGTACGGGGAGGCGGTCTGGATGGGATTTGAACCCCGGTCCTGCCGTATGAAGCCCGGCTCCGTTATCGCCCTGGCCACCGGACCGCAATATATCGCAATGATTTCCTTGTATAATTTCGAGTAAATTGATGAAAAATACCACAGTTTATTGTTATTAAAAGTGATTGTTTTCATTTCGCAATGATTGTTGTTCTTCTTCTTACTGTTTTTTTCATGTTCCTTAAGAGAAAACCCGAAACTGACAAGACGCACTCACACACTCTCAAAACCTGGTGTTTCATACACTGTGACAGGCCATTTCGACTCGATTTCGACCAAAACGCGACCGGATTGTGCACTGAGCAATAGATGCTGCAGACATTACCGGTTATAGAATGTCTGCTTAACATAAACTTCTGGCTGTTGACTCCCAACAATAGCTTATGCAATAGAGGAACAGGGTTCAGATGGGATTCGATTCCCGGTTTTGTCGGTTTGAAAGATCATTGTCATTATCATTGCCTATTGATTTGAAATTATCATTTTAGGCACATTATGAGGTTGTGTTCTAAAACTTATTTTCTGTAGTTGAACATGTAACACGCCTTAGAAGGATATTACTTGCACTTATTTTTAATATTATTAATGAATAGAAATATATGATGTTATTAACGCAAACCCCTACAAAAATTAATAACAAACATGAAGAATGCAGAAAAAAGCAGCCAGAAATAAACACTGCCCTTATCGTGAAAAGAATATATCTCTAATTACACGCATTCATATCAAAAGGACACTAGCTATGCTAGAGAAACACAGGCATAAAAACAGAGGAGCACACTCACGAGAGTAACAAAAAAAAAACACAGACAGAGCCAGACTATACAAAATCCAACGATGATAAATGAGCGTTGTAACGGTGAAGTAATAAAGCGAAAGGTTGTGCTCTACCTCGTGAAGGTTGCATTATAATTATGAATAATGATTACATTTTTCTTCCGATCTGTGGCCACTGATATGAGGAATCGTTCGTTTATTAACAAGCGAGGAAGAATGCAAAAAGAAGAAAAATAAAAACAAACGAGCAAAATTAATCCTGAAAGCAAAAACAGAATAAGCAGGTTGAAAAAAGTTCTTAACATTAGCGATCCAATTGAGAAGCTGATAGAATTAGAATGGTGTGTGTGTGTGTGTGTGTGTGTGTGTGTGTGTGTGTGTGTGTGTGTGAGAGAAAACCCTCAGAGCCATTTGCTATCATCGAGGGCATGCGCCGTACAAATGGATTTGGCGGTCTTCTTTCCAACCTTGCAACTACTTCTTTGAAGTCATTCTAGTTCCTTGCATACAGAAAACACAAAGCCAACAAAGTTCTAAGTTCTGTACGGTTCTGAAGTTCTTCGAACTGCACGGTAACCTCACGTAGCGAATTTTACTCGTCAGGTAAGCTGGTCATTCGCATGTCACCGGACGACCCAGCAAATAAAATTTACCCACAAGCGCAGGAGGCTTGATAGGCACTAACTGAGATCTGTTTTCATTTACTTATAGAGGCTTTGCGACTCACAGACCTACCTTATTCGCCTCTCAGAACGTCATTGTAGCATCCGCTTGGGAAAGCTTGAATATTGTATTAGCAGTGGACGGTGTCAGACCGTCAGCGGTAACAAGCAGCCGGTCTTACAAGACTGCGATCGAGGGAGGCAATTTTAGGGTTTGAGAGTTAATAGCAAATTACTGATTCCTGCTCAAGGTTTGCTCTCCAATATCGAAACGTCTTAGCCTTAACAATTCTGGGTTCTTTCACTTGATTGCACCTATAGCTGGATAGTCATTTAATATATGTAATTATTTACTTTATAATTTCAATTTCCATATGAATTATCTGCATAAGTTTGGCAATATGTCCTTGTTCTCCATACAGCACGTTTCGTTGCTGTCAGAAAACACATTAATACCGGAAGGTTCAGTTTTAGCACGTTTTGGTTTAACGTTTCAACCGAGACAAACTGATCGCAATATTTATCATTGCAACCAGGTAACTGGTAAAAAAGTATATAAATCTTCCATTGCATCACTGTTAAAGTGAAGAAGGAAGGAAAGGATGGTTTATAGGGAGATTGGGACTGATGGAATTTCTTTCATTCATCCCTGTTGAGCTTGTGTGACGCTTCTTCGAAACTCGGTCCATTCGACTGGGTTGTTCGGCAGGCAAGATGATGAGATGAATATTGCATGAACAGTAGCTACGATAACTCTTTCTCTCAGAAACTTTGGATGGTTACCGTGGGATGGATTGAACTCAAACCCGCTTACATTGCTCGATGTGAACCAAATTTCAACTCTGGTTTGCTGGTTTTCCTGTTCTAATCTTAGCGATAAGCATTGACGAGCGGGATGCCTGGGGGAAGAGGGAGAGAAAAGGGTAGTGAGGGGAGTTGAATCGAAATTCAACTTGTGCGAAAATAAGGCAGGAAAACCGAAACTGGTTCATCCACCGGTGCATGCGTCCTTTGCGGTGAGTTCGGTACGTTTGATCCACTTACCGATGCCGAAATGCCGCCACTCTCTGGCTCATCTACCGTGCTCGATGAGACGCATTGAAGAGCACTAATATTTTTCCAAGTGGCTTTCGGGTTGGAATGTGCTCTTAATATGCTTAATATACGCACATACGTAAAGGAAGAAAGAGTAAAACGAATCCAAGAGCTGAGAAAGAAACAAAAACCAGAGGCTACCGAAGGAAGAAACACACAAAGATCCTAAGGGGCAGATAAATGGCGAGGAAAGTAGAAACCCAAAGGGGAAAAAAGAAAAAAACCTACATACACACTCGTGCCTGTCATCGAAATGCTTACGATAAGTTAAGCCGGCAATCGTTCGTTTGTTTTAGCTTCTAGGCGCGTCTTTCCACAGCTCGATTTCAACCTTGATGAACCGCGAGAATGAGGGACAGAGAGCGCGAGTTATAAAAGCAAAGTAAGTACGTAGCGTGGATGAATGGGAAGCGAGGGGCTGAGAGGGTCGGGAATAGATTATTAAAATGAAACGTTTCTCACCATTGCTCATGCATTATAATTTAAGTCAATTTAGATAGGATGAATCTGAACTATTCCTTTGATTTTTTCCGCCATGTTAAACCCGGGGTCCAGTGAGCTGATGTTTTTGGCTTCTTGCTATGCCAGCCATGGGATGGGCGAAGGAGCTTCCGACCAAATAATCAAGCTTTTTCACCGACCTGTCTGCGCCGGGGGCAAACGATTGGGAATGATTAATAGAAGGTAAACAGCTTGGGTGAGATTTATTCGTTATAGTTTATGTACTTGGCTAAAAACTTTCATGATGTAATTTCATTTACACCCGCTTTGATTTGTATGCCATCACCATCGAATGGGCGACACTTGGCTCGAATCACATGCCGTTACCATGGAATCACGTGCCGATGTACATGGATTTGTGTATGTCAGCACATTTCAAATACGCTGTTTCTCTCGAACAAAAAACCTGTTTACAGTTACAGTCGAATCGCTCACCGTTTGCTTAGACTCACGAACTGCTTGCTTTGATTTGCATGCCCTTACCAACGAATGCGTGACGATAACTGCACGCAAATCGAAGCAAGCAGCTTGTGAGTCGAAGCAAACGGTGAGCGATTCGACTGTATCTGTAAACAGGTGTATTAGAGTATGTTAGTTCAATCAAAAATATTCAAAGAGCATATTCGTAGTTCATGTTTCAAGGCGAATTTCAATTCATCAAACTAGAGCCTTGTTTTAAGTTCTAGGTAACTTGATTGGTAATGCTTAAAGGAAGGCTCACTGATGGAAGAAAAAGTCTTCAGTTTCTCTGAGAGCCTAAAAATCTCATTTATTCGGTTCTATCAGAAGAATTTTGAAGAAAACAGAAATTGAATCATTGGAGTAAAACCCTGTCAAGTTTCTAAGTACTTGTGTTATTTGTCACTATAAACATATGGTGGTCTATGGCTACAAAAACTTGCCACCACTCGTTTGCTTACCACTTTTTAAAGATTTTTATGTGCTACTGTTAAACAGGATAGCTATCACAGGAAGGAACTCATGAGGACTTCAGCTAAAAGAGACGACCTCATTTGCCAAAAGCCTCTATAAATAATCGAAAATAGGATCATTTTTTGGTATTTCTTTTAAATATTTCTAGGCATACAGTGGTCCATGTCTTCTTTTTCTCTTTCTTGGTTTAACGATTGTCTTGATCATGACGATAATTACTTACTTTACTTTTTGATACATTACACTCGGAGAGATAGTCTTTGACGTATATCACCATATAATTTCGAATCGCGGAACATTTCCTTGCCCGCAGAACTGATACGGGAACAATGAAATCAAAAATATTAGAAATCTAACATTTCTTGGGACAATCAATTCTAATTGGGAAAGACAACTGAAAAATAGCGACATTTGATTGAATAAATGTTAATGTGTTGAAGAAATGTGTCTCAAAGTGCAGTAGTTACGTTGAGATTGCACAACTCACGATGCTCGATTTAAAATCTAATTTTTTGTCATTCATCAATAATGCTTCAGATGCATCCGACAGTACTTGTGTGCACTGATACTGCAGTTTCTTTGGTACTGTGCTCCCTGAAAGCTCCATCCGGCAAGCTATCACTTATCTTGGTTGACCGTGCGGCTAGAGACGAAGTTAACGATACATGTGAACATGAGTATTGCTCTGCGGTGGGAACTTCCAGGAATTCTGAATCTACCATTGATGATAGAGTAGCCAAGGCTCCTCAATAACTTGTCGCCGCGACTAACCACAATCTCCAAACGCTACAGCCTGCCGTTATGTATAGTGGGGTTTGTAGAGTCATATACCTTGTTCTCGAGATCGTACGATGCGGCCTCCTCCTACCTTACGTACGAAGGGGGGATAACATCGCATGCAATAATAAAATTATCATCCACTATTACACGGCAAAGTATCTGCAAACATGGCCACAAGAAAAACGCACCGGCCGCTTCTTTGCTGTAGGTCTTTGCATGGTACAACCAAAAGGGACCACTGCACAATTTACCACTTGAAAACGAGCACGGCGCGCGGTTTTGGAGTCGCCTCAGCTAATAGAGATACCGGTCGAATGCGATAGCGTGATTGGTGAGCGGAGTATTATTATGCATGCAAAATTTACGCATTGGCCATGTTTTTGTTTGTTTTTTTTTTTCTTCCCATGCTATATGTGCTCCGTTTAAAGTCTCGCGGGACTTTTGCAGCACTCTACGGCGTTTTGGTAGCGGTGACGAGCGCAGAGAAGATTTACCTATCGAGCAGACCGATCGAACACGAACCAATGATGGATGATGTAAAGGTTTTTTCTTGTTATTATGCTTGTTCGGTTGCGCTGCTTGGGGTATGACTGCAGCGAGTGACAAATACTACCAGCTCACCGAATAGCGTTTGGGCGCACTTTAACGTACGTCCTCTACCAGGTTTCAGCAAAGTCCCTCGGTCGTTGACGGGAAGATTTCGACGTGCGATAATCGAATGCGTAAATCGACAAGATAAGCAGGCAAAACGAAAGCTCATGGCGAAGGTCCTCCAAACGTCGGCTGTATTGTGGGACACATATACAACCGACCCGAATTCACCTCGTTATACACCTTCCGTGTCCAGTGTCGAACTGGAGCTAAAATCGTATAAATCTTTCCGTCTTGAAATGTCTTCTTTCGTCTATTGGAACCATCTCAACACTGTCACGATCACCGACCGTTTCGATGGTAGAAAAGGAGGGTTAAAACGGATTAGGATAATGGAAACAAAAAAGTCAAATCAGAAAACGTGGCAAAAAGCAGAACCAGTGCCTGGATAAGCTTGCGAAGCAGCTGCTGACCCAAGCCACACCGCATGTGTTTGACACGAGGAGTGAGCTTGGAGTCTTGATAACTGAAGCTACTGCATCCACTGACTTTTCGGTTGCAAAACGCAAAATGTTCTCTTTTCATGGTTGTGTGTTCTTTTTTGTTTTTTGTTTCGTGTGCATTTCTTGCACAAACATGAGAGCTTCCGTTATGTGACGAATTGAATGCGAGCGGTACGATGTGCTGCAAAAGGCTAAACGGTGTCTATAGCAAGTAAGTGACAGAAAAGACTTTTATGACGCTCAAATTTTTGAGGCTTGAAAGCGACGTTTTGCAATGGATTTATCCTTTCTTTATTATGCATATTTGTCACAAAAGCATAAAAATTGATATTTTTTTTTGTTTATTCATTAAGGACGGCCTGGCCTTATTGTTACAATTCCTAACAGGTTTGGAAAAAATGCTTTAACTTCTTTATAACTTTCCCCGAACCTCACTCGGATGGACTATTTTAGATTTGTGTAAAAGTAAGGTCAGCAAAAATTCTTCGAAGCCATGTTGCCTAAAAACCCAAAAATTAGAATAAATATTACGTGTACCACTTGAATGAAAAAGTCATTAAGTTTAATAATATATTTGCCTTTGTTAAAAACATATTTAAAATATTAAATAAATAATAAATACATTTTGAACCGATAAAATAATAAAAACAATAAAAAGACGTAAACGTAACAAAACCAATGACTTATTCTGGATGACAATGAAATTAAATTAACCCAAGATACCCAAATGGATTGATTGCTGCTTGAATCCAGCATCGAAGAAGCATTGTCGAAGAATATCGTTGAAAATATCGTCCTTGAGGCTTTTTGCAAGTTAGTTATCGTTTAAAAAAATCAAAATAGCTTTCCGTTAGAATGCTATTGACAATTATTTGCTACATCGGTTTGGCCACTGAATAATTGAAAAGGATCCTTCAGTTTTGAGCTTGCTAAAATTTTAATTCATTAATGCGGAAAGAAATTCAGGAATCTAGCCTATCAATGACGCACTTATGTTGCGGGGGTTTTTTTCAAAATTGCGGTCATTCACTAAATTTAAGTGATGAGCGCTCTTCACACATACCTACAACACAAGTAAGACTGCTCAAATGAGACGTCAAATCCTCTTGAGATCTTGTCTTAGCTGAATCGTGCGTTGCAGCAAAATGCAATCGAGTTTGTTGTCAACAATTCGAAAAAAATGTTAATGAACAGTGCGACGAGAACAAAAACAAGTTGAAATATGTTACGAAGTATTTAAAACCATTAACGATTCAAGATAACATAAAAACGAAAAAAATAGGTTCTCTCATTACCTTCACACGTACGTGCAGGCAAGACGAGTGGTATCAGGCAGTTTCGGCATCTTAGGCAATGGCTTGTATTGTACGTATGCTAGAAGAGCGCATTTGTGTTGCCTATGGACTATGAAAAATATTGCTGATCAGCTCCAGAATATTAATTGATCAGATGTTAGACTACACTGACCCCTGGATCCACGTTTTTCAACGATAAGTCTTCGATAAGGTTTTAATGACTTGTAAGGTTATTTAAGGTTTTTGAAAGGACTCAAGAAAGACTGAACCGTATTAGAGGTTTGTGTTTATTCTGTATTTTTACGTCTGCATAATTAAAAACTTTAAAGGGTTGTAACTGATCGTTGGGATGCACATCGCTCAATGATTAGTCTCATAAAACGAACGTATAGCTATTTTATACTAAACTGGCAAAAAACAAACTGATATCGTTGAAATATTATGCCTGAACATGAAAGTTTTGTTCAAACATTGAAATATGCTGCGAAAAATGTCAGATCTATACAGCTTCAACACTCACACAGCTATTTTCGGAAGTATTTCAGTTTGCCTCTGAGATGATTTGATTTGAAAAAAGTTACTTAGGAATTTGCGGCCCGGAGGTAGATGCGACAGCGGCGCCAGTCTTCACACGGCAGGACCGGGGTTCAAGTCTCATCTGGGCCTGTACCCCCATCCAACTATGCTATCTGACTATCCAACTATGCGATATCATTAATTCTAGTAAGCCAGAAATGGCAGGCATGACCTAAGAAGTCGTTAGGCCAAGAAAGAAGAAAAATAACTTAGGAATATTAATTCTGTCCATTGTTTGTGATGCTTTGTGCCTGGCCCATGGTGCCATTTCTACGTTTCGTGTAATGATGGTGGTACGGGTAAAGTGGCAGGACGCCAGCAGCAAGCGGAGTGCGCACAGTACGCCTTAAGAACGAAATGCTGCAAGCCAGTGGTAAGCAATTTAATTAATTTAAACCCAACAAAAACCCGACAAGGATGTGGAACTAGTGAGAACTTGCAAAAAGAGTATAACAACTATAAACAAAAATAACGACGACAACATTCCCAATTGCCATGTTTCGTTCAGTTTGTTGGTGTTTTTGTTGGTTTTTGACAAAATCGGTGCATGTCACCTAATGCCACAACAGTTCGAGTCGTAAGTGTGTAAACGTTTATTTTTCCCGATTTTTTCATTTGTCTGCGCCAAGCGCCTAAAAGTCCTGTAAACGCAAATGGAGCCTGAAGTTGACGAGACACTCGCAGACACATGCACAAAGCGGTACTATGGCAAAGAAGTTGATGCGTTTAATTAACTTTAATTTTAATGCAAAAGCAAAGCAAAGAAAATAATACAAAACCGCTTAGGACGAACTTGTACTTGTAGCCTTATGCCATCCTTTTTCCAACTTCTTTCTGCCCCAAAGGTAAGGAAAGTGTACGAAAACGCACACGATTCGTTTCGCTGGTTTAAATAATAATATTTTTTAACTTGATCGCTGCGTTTCTGGTAGCCATCGCTGGCATGCGGCCGGCAGGGATGGTGGGAAGGGACACACGAAAACGGAAAAGGGTAGGCCCTGGAACGGAACACAAGGGAACTAGCGAAAATTAGTAAATTCTCGCTGATTAGCGCGCACTGATTGCAATTCACCGGAAAAATAAATTGATTTTTCGTTTGTGGTTTAGCTTTGTGTGTGTGTAGAGTGGCAAACGGCAAAGAGAAGATCAGTGGTTGAGGAACGGAAGGGAGGTAAAGACTGTAATAGGCATCGCAATTATGTATACATTGAGTGAAGTGTTGGTGCTGGCGGACATAGAATCGTTACGTGAGTTGCTAATTACTGTGACGCTTCTTAAGACCTTTTTCGATCAAGGACCAAGGCCACGTGCTGTGACACAATCGGAACTGTGTCCGCCTACAAGTACTTTTGGATTTCCTTTTCCTTTGACAGGTCCTCTGATAGAATGAGTTAGAAGCTAGATAGAATAAAAAAAAAACAAATCACAAGCTAGCAATAATGTAGCTTGAAGATTTGTGTATAGCAGACATTTGGAGCAATGGCATCATTGGTTATATACTCGATAGCACAGATTTGGCTGATTAACCATTGTGGCAGATGGATGCAGCATAATCTAATCGCTGGACAATGGACGTCAGCTATGACTTATCATTCACATATATTTCCACAGGTAAGTTGATCTTGAAGTAAGAAGTGAACTCCTTTGGGAGCTTGGTGGGACCTGCCCAAAATCCTATACAGTGAATAGTATCAAACAGAGGATGTTGGTGATGTCTGCCAGCAACTTTAAAAAAACAACTTTAATACTTTTGAATTCAGCATTTCACCGTAAACTAATAAATAAAATCATTTTAGCTATGAATGGTGTTATTCTTTCGCTATTACTTCACAGAATATATCCCTAGCACAACCGATCGCCAGTCAACCAAACACTCTCACCCTTTGTCCCGCCCGTATTGTCACTACTAATCAGATCTTCGTGTTAAGCTATTTTCGGTTTGTTGTGTTTGCTTGTGAGCATCTAGAAACTTTTAACCACGGGCAACCGTGCGCGACTAAGCCATTGTCTAACAGACGGCTTTGCCGTCGATGTTGGCCACCGATAAATATCATTAGTGGTCGAGTGGTGCCGACAACCGATACACCGCGAACCAATCGGATTACATTTAGCCCTGGCATGTGAACATTAGCTACGGTATGTTCATGCTACGGCTTTCATTTCGACCGTTGGAGGAATGATATCTGATATATATTTGGGAGGCGGATGAGACGAATGGTGTGTGTGAGGACTTCTGTTTTTTTAACCTTTGTTCAGGAACAGTGGAGCTGCTTTAGCTGTGACAGTTTGTTAAAATCATGGGTGCGTTGAAGAATGAGCCAGATGTATTTGGATGGACGGGATCGGAAATTCCTTTCAGTTGTATACTAACTCAAAACAGGACAAAAAATATGTTAAAAAGAATATGTTTTTGTTAATGTTAAATATTTGAAATACTATCAGAATCAAAATAATTCTTTTGTATAGAATTTTAGCAATTGACTTCTTGTAAACCAGGCGTCAAAAGCCTAAAAATTCTTGCTGCTCAAGAGCCGCAAATCGGCTCAAGAGGCAATATCTTTTTTTTTTTCAAAGAATATTTGAAAGATGTGTTACTAGATTTTGAACATTGAAAAAAAAAATTTATTGTTTAGTAAATTTGTTTAAGTTTTCTTTTATGTCAACTAAATTATGATTCAGGAATTCAGAATAATGTTTACGGTTTCGATCAGTGGTGGATCAAACAAGGAGGGGAAGGAGCTGCCGCTCGGTGCCTCACCGGTAAGGGTGGCCTAGTCGGCGAGAAAAATTCTATTGGTCTTACTCAGAAACGAGTCACAATTAGAGGGATCTCAACTGCTATTCCGCTCGGGGCCTCCGAAGACCTTGATCCACCTGTGGTCTCGATACTGCAACAGAAAGTTAACGTTACATTTTGCACAGGCTATTGCGTCGTTGAAAACGTTATCAAAATTATGGAAATATTCAACGATCACTGGCATAAAAGCAGCTGTAGAAGCGTTGTAGACTGAAGAAGAACAAGCAACAATCAAAATGAAGCTCAATGTATGGAATTTCACTTTTTCATTTCATATTTAAACCCCGGTACTGCCGTGCGAAGACTGGCGTCGCTGACACCTCTACCACCGGACTCACCTCATGGACTTCTATTTTGGCTCACCATCTCAAGAAAGTCTTGACCTGCTGCTTATGGCTTTCCTTGACTTGATTTTTGGTGATCGCTCTGGTCTGATGTGAATGATTGTTTTAAATAAACCATTAAAGACTTTTGTTAAGTATTTTTTATGTTGGTCAAGACGTCCTTGTAGCAAAAAAAAAAAAAAAAATTATGATCGAAGCCCTCAGCATGGACTTCGATTACCGTGATTCGGTCACTGCGAGCACTCAATAATTATATCTCTTCTTCTTCCTCTTCTTCCTTGGTACTACAATCTCGAGGTCTTGGCCTGCCATTTCTGGCTTTCTGTGACTTAATTTTACCCGTAGTAAAGAAGCCCTGCGTACAGAGAGACGGTCTGGATGGAATTAGAACCCCGGTCCTGCCGTGTGAAGACTTGCGCCGTTGTCGCCTCGGTCACCGGACCGCCCCCCTTATAAAAAGAACAGAAACAGAATTATTTAGGAGTGCAGCATTTTTAATTTAAAATGAATCATATTTCATGAATATCATCATTAATTTATCTTCAATTAATTACAAAAGCGCTTGTCTTATTCTAAGAATATATTATTCTTGCCAGAAGTTACTATGTTATGAGCTAAACTGTGTAAAATATTTCAAAATTTCAGATGAAATTATTCTAAGCCTGGACATCGGATTCTCACACATGATAAGAAAAAGGTATAAATTTTGAATTTATAAATTTTGCAATGGAAAACTCTGGAATAGAAAAAAAACTCTATGGAAACCCGTAATTGAGGATCAAATTCAAAAAATCTTACCAATTTACACCTGTTTACAGTTACAGTCGAATCGCTCACCGTTTGCTTCGACTCACGAGCTGCTTGCTTCGATTTGCATGCCCTTACCATCGAATGCGCGACATAACGACCGAATCACTTGCCGTTACCATGGAATCACGTGCCGATATACATGGATTTTTGATTGCTTCTGTATGAAACATTTGATGGAATGAAGAGCCCGGTTATGCTATCGCCATTAGAAAACATTTTGCTGGTTTTTAATACGAATAAACGACTAATAAACCATAAATGGCAAGAAAATATGTCGTACAATACCAACGTCGAAAAGTAGCGATAAACGTAGCGAGACTAGCTATTCTAGCTAGAGTTCATTGGTTGAATTCCTGGAAATAGTTTAGGTTTTAAATATTGCTTTCTATTACTTTTAGTGTTTAAAACTATCCTTGAATTGTAGATATAGAACATAATCTTTGGTTCGAACGAAACAACAAATTTAAAATGTGCTAACATTTGAAAACCATAGCTACCGGCACGTGATTCCATAGTAACGATATACGATTCGACCATCGGTCGCTCTTTTGATGCTGATGGCTTGTGAATCACAGCAGGCAGCTGGTGAGTCGAAGCAAATGGTGAGCGATTCGACTGTAACTATAAAAAGGTGTAAATCAAAAAAATTATCAATATGGCCAGGCCGTCCCTTTTATTTAATTAATATATTTATTTATTATTACGTTCAGATGCCGTATTATCATCACCGCGTGTGATGACTGCAAATCATAAATTCACACAACAAATAATTAAAGAAAAGTAACTAGGCATTTCCTCCTAGTTATTTGCCATATCCCGGGCATGCTGGATTGTGCAGTGAAGATGGGTGGTTGTTGTCCAATTCTCTATTGTAGAATCGGGTCTTGACTGAAAAAAAAACAAGCACAGTTCTTTGGACAAACATGATTTTTTCTGTATGCAATGATCTCCAAGTAACCTAGCCATGACACAGCCTATGATCGATCAGGTCAACATCAAATTCAAAGGAGATCGGAGAATTCCATCTCACAACAGTTGGAGTGGCTCCACTGATTACGAGGCTGTACACGCCGACCACTCCCGGACTCAACGCCAACACAGGTGGACCCGCTGTACCAAAGCTGGACTGAACTGGAGCATACTACTACAGACAAAAAAAATAACACAAGCCTGCCTCATTTTAACAGCAGTAAGAAAATTGCCCTCGATTTCAACGAATAACAAAAGGGATGGCGGATATGGATTGGAAGGATAATAGGGATGCGGAATCAAAGGATGAGACCGTTGTCTCTGGCGAATCGGAATCGGATGTAGGCGAAGTCCCTAGTCGCCAGCAGATCTCTAATTTCTACACCCGGTCGTCTGCCGATGCTCTCGACTACGCCCAACAAGGAGGGTCTTGCGGTTTCAAACTCCACGCAGGACCACAGAAGGTGATCCACATCGTGAAATCCGTCACCGCAGCCACACACCTTCGTCTGAGCCAGAGTTAAACGCTACAGGTGTGCATTCAACGCGAAATGATTCGACATAAGTCGAGACATCATGCGTATGAATGCCCGGTCCACAGAGAGCCCACCGAACCAAAGCCGTAGGGACACTTGTGGAGAGATCGAGAATAAGAATCGCCCGAGATCATCCGCTTCCCACATGCTCTGCCAGTGAAACAGTAAAAGTTGCTGTGGCAAACGAAGAAACTCTCGGGCCGAGATTGGACGATCGTAAAATGCGCCTTGTTGGACGCCTGTTTTGGCCAGTGAGTCTGCCTTCTCGTTGCCGGGAATTCCACAATGAGAAGGTACCCAAATTAGCGAAATCCTGAACGCCTTGTCAAACATGGAGCCAAGCAATTCTATGATAGTCATGGTAAGGAAATCCTGACTCTCAACAGCCTTCAGGGATCATAGTGTTTCAATAGCGCTAAGGCTATCTATAAAAATGAAGTACTGATCCGAAGGTCTCGCTGCTATCATCAATAGTGCGTACAAGATTGCGGCTAGTTCTGCGGTGTAGACACTACACGGAACCCGCAATTTGAAAAATGCTTCGACGGACTCACTAAAAACGCCGAAGCCGATGCCCTCCTCAGAGGATGATCCATCAGTATAATACTGGTTGCTTTGGTCTAAATGGCCATACTTATCCCTGAAAATGCCCGGCACTACCATCGGGCGAAGATCATTCGGTATGATCTTAATTTCCTCGTGCAACGAGGTGTCTGTTGTTAAAAGGGAACTGTAGGTCTCAGGAAGGGCAGAACGGTGTAATGCATGTGGAGCATTAAATCTTCGTAGATCTTCAAGATTTTGTTCTTAGAACCTGTCTCTAGAAGCGTATTAAAATTTTCTTCGATCAAGGGATTTGATACTGAAGAACGGACTCGAAGGCGAAGTGACAGCGTTTCAAAACGTAGTTTCAGCGGCATCACTCCGGTCATCACTTCTAGCGACATGTTGTGTGTTGATTTCATGCTCCCTAGTGCGAGTCTAAGACAACGATACTGTAGCCTCTCTAGTTTGAGGATATGCGTGTTGGATGCCCAATGGAAGCATATGCTTCCATATTCCAACACGGATAGTACCGTTGTCTTATACAGCCGTAGGACGTCTGATGGATGTGCGCCCCACATGTACTCATTTTGGCGGAAATGGAAGCTTCTGTAGGAGGATGTCCTGAACCAACTTATGGTCTATTCAAAAGAAATGTAATATTTCTTCGAGGTTTTCAAAGGCCATTTCCACAAACATACAAACAATTACAAGAATTGCTTAACAATGACACTCATCAAAATAAAACACAACACTTAAAATTCGAAGACACTACGTTACAAGAACACTATAGTACAGTTCACAAAAACCAAAAACATGCACAATGCACTGAACATACGAAAAAGTGGTTAAGCACTCACACGTACAAGTTTCGTAAGATTGAGTGGCTGGGTGTTAAGCTCTTTTCCCTTAGTTTGTGAGTAATCAGCCTAACTTTTACATCCATCATAGGGATATCTGTGATATCATGAATTCTCCCCGTTGCTGTACGTTGAGGATCAACTTAAGGAACTTATTTTGATTTTTTTGTACTGCCAACATATCACTGACGAAGCAACGTCCCCATACATTGCCACCCTGGGGCACCCCAGCACAATTCGGAAATGGCTCAGATCGAATTGAGCCAATCTGAACAACCGACGTGCGCTGTTCAAAATAACTCTGTTTTATCTTAACCAGATAACCAGGGAGGCCTTGTGCAGAGCCCATCATGCCAAACATTGTCAAATGCCTTCTCGATGTCGAAGAGAGCCATAGTGGATTTACCTTGCCACTTGGCGGCATCAACTGTCCAGGGCACGTTGAAGCTGATGGGCAGCAGAATGCTCCCTCCTGAAGCCCAACTGTACTTCCGCTAGGGTGTCGATGGCAGCACAATGTGCCTCCGCTCGGGCGTGAATTATCCGATCAAAGAACTTGCTAAGTGCGCTAAACAGGGAGATTGGCCGGTAGCTTGAAGTCAAACAAGGATCCTTTCCCGGCTTTCTAATCGGCACAATCTTCCCACATTTCCACCGTTGGGGAAAGTATTCCAATTCCAAGCATCTATCAAAAATGGCCGTCTACAGTGCAATATTCCTATTTCCAACGTATTTAGACAAAACGTAGAACACTTTGTCACATCCAGGACTCTTGTATGACACGGTATGCCTTATGAGCATGCGGACCCCTGCCGGCCAAAATGTACGAATAAGCAAGCTGTCAAACCGATCAGCCTATACTTTCCGTGTGTGGCTATGTATGTTGTCACAGATGTGTCTGTGTTCCATGTTGTCATCGCATTTCAGCTGTGTTTGGTTGTACCTAGCGTGATTTGGTGGTAAAGCATAACAAAATTTCTTAGGTTTCAGTCAACAGTTCGGTTTGTTTAAAAAGAAGCTCAAAAATGAACCGAAACGCGTCACATTTTAATAGACTACGTGCTACGGGTCAACTTTACAACATGCCAGCACGAAGGGAAGCTTCGGAAAGAGCTGCTAAACAACAACCCGGCAATGCTGTTCCTCCCGATTCTACAAATGGTTCTTTTCTTGTGGGTAAGTATTTACATGGTTGCCATTTGAATGAAAAGAGGAATGATTTTGTAGCATCTTGCTGTGAAATAATGATACGGATCTGTACAATTTCTTGAAATTAATTAAACAACATAGAAGAAAACGAAACAATTGATGGTGTTCCGATTATGGAAGTACCGGATGATTATATCGACAACACGAATGAAGCATCAGATTTCGACGAAGAAAATAACTGGCTGAGCCTAGATGATGGTGATGATGATGACAATGATGGTGAAGTGATAACTTTTTCCGGTGGTGTATCTCAGTTGCGGGGCATGCAATTGCAAGAAGCTTTGCAGTATTGGGCACTAACAACATACAAACCGCGGTCATCGGTAAACATGATTCTTGAAATCTTTCATGAGCTTACCATCTACAATGTTTACTGATTTGCAGGAATGTAAAAGTACCAGACAACATTAGCATCAATATGTCAATCGATGGATTGCCATTGTTCAAAGGATCTCCTTCTTCATTTTGGCCAATGCTAATCAACGAACATGAGATTCCGGTTCTTTCCCCTATGATGGAATTCTTTAACAAATGACTAACATTAAAATAAAATACGATTAAAATAGATACGATACGATAGATATCAAAATAATTTTATATTTGTAAAAAAATTAATATGACACAATAATGAAAAGCCTGGGACGTTAAGGAAAAACAATTGCTTTATTTATTCACGTGATACGTGAGTTTTAAAATGACATGATGACTTTCGATGACCTGTTAAATGGTTTGCTCTTTCCACAGCATGTCTTAATTTTTTCTTTATGAAATTTTTTGTTATGATCACATTATTCTGAGTTGCATTATCATTGGTATTCGCAGATAGGGTGATCAAATCGATAACGTTTCAATAATTTTTTAACGGTATTTTGTCTCCTTTCGAGTGTGACCAAGTGCATTTCGCGAATAATTCTAAAGAAAATAAGTTATCTAATGCATCACGCATCCTACTGGTATGGTCTATCGATAACGTGTGAGAAGCCAACCATCTTAACATATTGTTCTTAAATTCTGATTCTTCTAGCTTCAATTTCAAATCGTATAGCTCCTGCTTACTCTCTGATTGCTTAAATTCAAAAACTGGTAAATTTTCGGTATTTGCACTATTTTATTAGATATCACATGTTGTTCTTAAGAGTGTGACCTGTTCCGTAAGATTTTCATCTTTTTTTCTAACGCTTTGACGATATCTTTGAGCTCATCGATTTGTACTTGGCAATAACATTGTTGTATAGTACTATGTACTTGTTGCACCGCATTCGGAGGACGATTTGAGACAGTTGAAACAGACTGTTTTAGCTGCATTCCTGCTAGCACATTTTGTTGTTGACTGGAAGATGTTTGCAGAACCATACTTGACGTGGATGCAGGCGTCTGTAGTGTAACTGGTGTTGTAGATTGTCGTTGCTGCCACGCTTTCGGCACACAGATCGTAATATTATGGGAACGACTAGCCGATGGAAATGGCTAAGAACTGGCAGACGATGTATGCAAAACAGTAGTTTTTGAAGAATGAGGCTAGAGGGTAACAGGTGATACGGATTTTCTTTCCAGCAACCCTTTCGGCACCGTAAGTTTCTAAAAACGAAGAATTAATCTTTCATGAATCGATACAGGCGGTGGCACAATACAAAGGACTAAGCTAGTGTACCCCAAAGGACCACGGGTCAAGACGCTACGGAACACACAGGTAAAAAAATATTCAGTTTATAAAAGCACCAATAAATGTTCTTCTCTTCTTCACTCTTCCACAGCATATGAGATCTGAATCGAGCGACAGAGAGGACAAATCATAGAGATTGAAAAACAAATCTCAGATATGTACAACAAAGATAGGTAAAAAGCAAAAGGTCAATAAATATTTTATAATTTTTCATTAAATACCTTGAATTAATTTTTTTTAAAATTTATTCATTCTACAAACACCTTAAGCATTAACAACCTTGGGTGCAGATTTTGACAGCAAAATTGTACGAACAAGCCTTCTTGTTCGTACATCTAATCTTACAACTTTTAATTGTCCTAATCAGTGTACTTTTAAGGTTTTTGTGTCGCCAGGGACTTCGTCGGACGTCACATGTGACAGCTCAGCAAGATCAATAGAGGTCGAAGGGAATTTCTGGTCGTAGACAATAGACAACTTCACTGACATAGAAGTTGTATAACAGGGGGCTCAAGCAGGACCCTTATGCAAGTCCATGGAAACTGGTCCGCTTAAGCTGAAGTTGACCATTAATTAAATTCATAGCTTTTTCCGACAAAAGGTTCAACAGAAAGTTATTCAAATTTCCCCCTTTTTTTCGCTTTCAATAGGTTTTTGAACGTTCTCTGCAACCCTTTATATTTTTCAAATAAGGACCTCGAGTCCGTGTCCCGGAAGGCTTTAAATGCCTCACACTTCTTAGTAAAAGCCACTTGGCAATCCTTGTCCCACCAAGAAGTGGGAGGTTTTGTATATGTCCTTGCTTGGTGGGAGCGCCTTGTTTGGGCCTCAAGGGCGCACTTGTTTATAATTGAAACAAGTTTTTCGTACTCCTTGACAGGAGACAAATCTTCCAAGTCAAGAGAAAGCGAAGCGGCTATTAATTCGCCGTATCTCGTCCAGTCGATGTTCCTCGTTAAGTCACTTTTAACGGGGATGTTCCATCTACTGGGCATCCTCCCTTGATGTAGGAAATTTCTTTCAACAAGTGGTCACTGCCAAGAGGGTCCTGGACCACCTTCCAACTAAAATCCAGGGCCATTGCTGATGGACATAGAGACAGGTCCAGTGCAGTCGCCCTACTTTGCAGTGTCTGCATTCTAGATGCCTCTCCTGAGTTGAGAATCGATAAACCCAAATCTGTCGCAGAAATCTCGGATGATGGGAGCGCGAATGTCATCCTTATCCTCCCAGGATCAAAAGCGGTCCAGGCAAGACCACTTCTTAATTTCCAAGATCCTCTTTGAACTTTTAATTTTTTTCCTTTTCATTGTTGGCTATCGGGGAGATATAAACGGATGCAATTGTCACGTGAAGAACGCCCAGTTTTGCCTTAACTGCGACAGTTTCTATCATTTCTTGTCTAGGGGTGGGTATTCTGGTGAAAGTGTGACTCTTTCGAACACCAATCAGTACCCCCCCACCCCTAGTAACGCGATCTTCACGGATTATATTATATCACGGGAAGGTTAGTTTAATGTCATCCGATGGCCATGTTTCACAGAGGGCAAACACATCGCAGTTGTGTTCGCCCACTAATGCTTTAAAGGAGTTTAGCTTGCCAAGTAAACTCCTACAGTTCCACTGTATGATAGTAGCCGAAGGAGTCATCAATCATCCAGACGGACCATCATACTTAAGCATGACCATTGAGCCAGCCACTATTTGATCATTCCTTTCAGGAAAGGAAGGGCCCAAGTAGCGATCATATGCAGATGCTGCAGGAGGTTAAGCAGGGGGGGGAGGGGGTCAGAAGAAGGGTCTCAAGGATCTCGGACAGGGACGGAATCCTCGAGAAGGCCTTTGGCTCAGTTGGAAAAGCAAGGCTTTCCAAAGGAGCTTCGGCCAGAGGTTATCGCTTCTTCTTGGGTTGCTTCCCGGTTGAGTTGAGGGATCAGCGTCGCGTTTTGGACCGGGATTTGAAGCTTTAATTTGGCGCTGTAGTGCCTAACGTTTAGTTTTTTTCGTGAGCAACTTACGTTGTTCTTTTTTGTAGGGCTTTCTCAGTACTTTTACCGATCTCAATGGCACCTATTCCAGTGCAGTCGGATTGGCCTCGCCATTTGCAGCTGTGTTATACAACACTACAAAAGGGTTCGACGCGATCGCTCCATTTAGAGCGTCGCTGTATGAGCCGCGTGCCCTTTCGGACACTGTTTTGTTCTGCTCCCTTTGAAGTTCTCGTGCACAGGGCACAAGGTTACCTCATGCCACTCCTCCAGATAATGTCATCATTTCTGGGAAGGGACTTTGCACTCCTCGGTAGCGTGAGCTCCTCTGCATTTTCTGCAGCAAATCCTCCGAGTGCAAAACGGATCGGCATGCCCAATCCGGCTGCACTTCGAGCAGGTAGCCGGTAAATGGGTACCCGGAGGCCTTCTAGAATGAGGGCCAGCGGAACTACCGTTTCGTTCAACGTAATCCAGAGGGAGGTGGTCGGGATGTATTTCTTTTCTTCTTTCGTTGAGGCATCTAGCTCAGAAAGCTTTTTTTCCTCAAGGACTTTCACTTTTGGGGTGTCTGGTGCATGAAAGGCACCTACACCGAATTTAATCACTTCCTCCTCCGGATAATCGAAGTCCTGTATCACGCCGGTAACTTCCACCAGACTACAGGGAATATAAACCCGGCAGTGCTCCGTAAAATCTGGATCAGCCGCAATGACGTTGGCTTGAGCCCGGTCCTTTGCGGTGGCCCTGATCTTGTTCGGGCGCATCCGAAACACATCGGCAACGCCCGGGTATTACTTTAACAACTGTGCTGCGATCGTCCTTACATCGAGCTGTTTAGCTCGTGGCGTGAAAAAAACAAACGGCTTACCCTCCCATGACGGTGGATAAGAACGTGCTCGGTTTTCCGATAGTGGCTCGTTATTAATGGCCAGCGGTGCATTGCTTGCCAGTGGGGCACTACTCGAGGCCTTCGATGTTGAAGGCCTCTCTTCCAGGGCCATTTTTTGTGGATTGGGCGGCCTTAGGGCGTCCTGGCTTACGTTTGACCTCCCCACTAAGCTCAACCTCCCGATCCAAATCGGAATCATCCTGCTCTACTTCCATGGTAGAGCCGTACACAACGATACCGTCCCTTTTAAATAAAAAAAAAAATTCTTTAAATTTTCTTTAAACATTTGAAACTAGTATGTCCAGGATAAGACAATACAGTGGAAGGAAATATTATTTTATTAATTTTTTAATTATGACGGCTTGAAGCCGTATTGTCCAGCAGAAGGAAATGCCTGCTTCAAAAATTATTTGTATATACCAAGTTGAGAGTCATCTTAACAATACTTGATCGCTTGATCGGCTTGATCGCAAAAACGAAAAAAAAAAAAACATTGGACAAGGACCTTAAACATTATCAAAAATTATTGGACAACCGTTAAATTCGATATTCCAAAAGTGGTTATCCAAAGCAAACAAATTCTCTCTCTCTCTTTCATTCTCTCTCTCTCTCTCTCTCTCTCTCTCTACTTGACCTAGCACCACATCTTTAGGTCATAATTGCCATGAATGAGTGCGATGATAACAGGGCTTGGTATGGCATAGGTGGAATATACATATATATATATATATATATATATATATATATATATATATATATATATATATATATATATATATATATATATATATATATATATATATATATATATATATATATACATATATATATATATAATATATATAGATATATGATATATATATATATATATATATATATATATATATATATATATATATATATATATATATATATATATATATGAATATATATCTTCATGAATAAAAAAACTAGACATTACTAGACGTAATGTTAACGATGTAGTTGGATAGTCAGACCTTACTACGGGGAAACGGTCCGGATGGGATTTGAACCCCGATCCTGGCGTATGAAGACGTTGTTGCCTCAATCGCTGGACCACTCAAATTATGTTCTCGTTAAAATAATGATTCATTTTTACTGGAAAATAAATACTTGACATTTAATTGTATATCTGATGTTTTATACTTTTTAAATAATTTGCTATTTTTTAATATGCAATTTACTCTTCTCATAATACAACGAAAGAAAAGAACATACAATTCATTCATGATTAACCTTTATTAATATTTAATTGGCTTTAGCTCAGCTCTTTAGCTACCAGCGCTATCATCGCATCAAAATCCCACATCAACTCCAAGGCGCTTTCGAATCGCTTCCAACTATATGTGATATTTCAATTTCGTTATACAACATATTTAAAAAAAGAATCCCCCAATAGGAAAGATATGCTTATCTTGCACCGCAAATTTTACCTGCAAACTACCCCCTGCCGAAAACCGTCCTAACCCTGGCGAACATATTCTAAATCCCAGTCCAAGGTATGCTCAGCGCCAAGGCATTGCGTCTGCCGGCGATCGGGACCACACAGAGACGGCCTAGGTGACAATACGATACCGCAGGGACACAATACGAGGGACGAGGGAACGCCCCGAGGTTGCCGGCTCATCACAAAAATATCACTCAAAAGCGCACAAAAAGTTTTGTGCAGAAAAAATGGAATCTCTCAAACAGGCAAGAAACCGAATAGGTACAAACACACATACACACTGGGGTGAAGCTCTACCGAGAGCCAAGACGCTGCAGCTTCCGTCCGTTCTCCGCAGGGAAGAATGGCCGTTGGCCGCTGTCTGGGCCAAACCATTGTTCGTCTGCTTTATGGAGCGCAAAAGGATGAAATTGAATACTCGACGCTCGCATGTTTGTTTTCTTTGCTTTTAATATTTTCGGGGATTTCTTGCATTCCGTCGGTTGTGCTCGTTGTTGGGGAGTTTTTTTTATTGTTGCTTCAGCTCTTTCTTATGCTATCTCTTTGCATGCGAATGCACCCCAGTCCACTTTGAAGCTTTGCTTCCTTCGTACCGACATGTACCGATTGAGGTACATAGTTACCTAGCGAGCCTCCCATCCTTTGTGACGTGGAAGGGAGGCAGTCCAAACAACAACAAAAAAACAAAAAAAAGCGTTTGAAGCAGTTCCATGTCAATGAAGGGCTTACCCAAGGACAGCAAGCGATCTCATGGAAAGGAACAACCAAAGGAAAAAAAAAAACAAAGCATCCGACAGCAACAGACGGCTGTTACAAGAAAGACATCAAGTGTGCCCGGGAGGCACAAGATCGCACAAAATGTCATCCGTATTGCAAGCGTGCAAACACAAATTCGGCCTGCCTCTAGGTGGATAGAGCAGATGCAACAAAGCGACAACAATCGCCCTAGAATACGTATACAGCAAATCCCCGTAGTACGCTAATGTTTGGGACCGAACTCTCGCGCGTATCTCGAATTTTCGCGTATATCCAATTTTCTTTTGACATTTTGTTCATACATCAAATTAAGGAGTTGAAAAATAATTATAAATAAAGAATTAAAATTTAAACATGTTAAAAAATAATCCCATTAGGCGTTCATTTCTGTTTACTTAAGAATTATATTAAAACTTATCTAAAATGAGTAAACCAATAACTCTACACAAATGTAGTTCATAATTTTAGTTCAAGTATGTTCAATGAGGATATCTCTTACTCGCGTTCCCATTGCAGCTCCTTTCCCAGAATTAAGAAGAGTATCCTTTTGTTTTACGATAAACTACACTGTTGATTGTGGTCTTTTTATATCACGGGCTATTGCTGCTTCACTTTCACTTTCGAACTGTTTGATGATGTTCTGCTTTTCTGCTATTGTTATAGCACACTTCTTTCCGTTGCTTTCAACTTGTGGTGCCATTTTTGTTAAAAAAATGTGCAAAATATCCAACAGACTAATGTCGTACAGCAGCAATATTAGCTGGTTCGAAATACAATCGAACGTTTCTTCCGCGAATCGAAATAATCCCGCTTGCTCATCGTCCACCGGATTAATATTGCGAATTGAAAACTCTATTGAGGAAAATTTTCCAACTAGAATTCAAACAGCTACGGTAAACGCAAAGAAATGTAATTTTCTCAAAAAGCGCGTACTGCGAAATCGCGTATATCGAGTATGGCGTACTGCGGGGATTTGCTGTATATGTATGAGCGATTTTTGCTTTTTATGTTTGGGAGAGTTTATTTTTGTTTTGTTTTTAAATTTCAACCGATACCGGTTCCTGCGCATGGTAAAGAAGAGCATAAAGAGGATTTTTCAATTATAAAACCAACAAAAACAACAAAAAACCGGCACAAAACTACACATACTTAGAAATCCAAAGTGTGCTGGTCTGAAACACATAGAATGATAAAGTCACTTTGACAAATTAATGCTTTGCGAAATGGATTTGAG